>NC_142820.1:3600000-4343479 GCF_057945365.1 Rhopilema esculentum
TGTTGTAATATAGGTTTTATGTTTTTATTCATTTTCTTTCTGATATGCCAATTTATTTCTATTTTTAGTTTGATCATTATTTTTAATAACACATTTGAATCTATTTTGTTTCGGTGTCTCAATTAAGATTCAGTCAATTTTGTTTCGCCTTATGACATATTACTGTATTATTTTAAATGAATCTTAATAACTCATAACCCTTCATCAGCTGGCAAACTATGTCAAAAACGTAACACAAAATGACAGCCTGCTCTTAACTTAAATTAACTTAACTTAACTTAACTTAACTTAACTTAACTTAACTTAACTTTTAGAACGCGGCTACTGCGAGGGAACGTCACAATGTAGAGGAAGGCAAGCAGAAAGAGGAGCAGCTGCTTGCAGAGCAAGGTCAGTTGCGGGTCGACGTCGTCGATTTAACGAGGCTTGCTCAGATAAAAGCCGATGAGAGGGAGCAGAAAGCACGTGACTACCTCAAAGCCGAGCTTAGATATCAAAGAGCGTTGGAGGACCTGAAAACCAAAGAACTTACAATCCAAGACAGTGCAAAGAAACACACTGAAGTGCAGCATAGGTACGTGATTTGCGATTTTCATTTTTCGATCCAGTAGGTCAGTTTAGAACTAGCTTAAAGTGCATATTTGACATTGGGATTGAATGGAGGAAATATGAAAATGCATTTGAAATTATGAAGCCTTTTACTGAAAGTCCTTTCTTTGGCTACCGCATTTTTCTTGAAAATTATATGAATGTGAAACCCAGAATAACATAACTAGCAGTGCAAACTTCAGACCAAAAAAGCAGAAGGATTTCAATAGATTGATTTGAATACAACCCGCATTGTCTTATACACCACTGTGTAATTTCCTTACAAATCACCATCCGTAGGCTACAAGAGTTTGCAAAGCTGTATGACGTCATAAAGAATGAAAGGAATAAATGTGTGAATCAGATTCAGACCAGTACTCAGGTATGCTCTATTTTTGTCAATTTATACATCCATTGTTATTTAACAGAGTTAAAATTGATATACTGGCTGACAGACTTCAATGTAAAGTTTTTGGAGAAAAAAATAATCCTCGTTTCTCTTAGCCCTTTATTTGATCTGAAATCTCCTATAACTGTTTTATGAATAATCCCTTCCCTGTCACAAGCAATTCTAAGAAGAGTCTGCTGCGCAGAACACTTGCTGGTAACCGTACGAATGGCTTTTAAATTGGTGACTGGGCTTACAGCTGATTTTGAATTCCTTCAAACTATGAGATGAAAACACCACATTTACCAACATTCTCCTCCTTTTTGCAACCTGAATCTTAACAACGAGACCGGCCTATTAAATGCTATCCTTTTCTTGCAGTTCTTGTCTTCTCCCGCTTTAGTCTTCTCTTTCGTCTTCTCCCGCTTTAGTCTTCTCTTTCGTCTTCTCCTGATTTAGCTTTACCTCTCCTGGCTTTATTTCATCATCTAGACTAGATGGACGGATTATCTGTGAATTTTCACGTCTTCTCTCCATCTTCTGTCTCAAACCCGAGATTTCTTAGTTTTGATGTTTTTGACGCATAAATTAAGTGGTAAAATGATTTTAGCAATCTTTTTCTTACTTTTTAGCAAGCTGCAGAAATGAGAGAGAAGATAAAAATTCTCCAAAATGAAATTGAAATTTTAAGAACAGCAGCTGCTGCAAGAGAGAGGTGAGTTTTTGTGCTTTGCAACAGTACAATGTTTTATTGACTAAATTCTCTGATAAAACATTGTTTGATCTTTATCACAATGCTTAATGCAGGGTTCATGAAATTCTGATCCATTGGCATTGTAGACAAAATATTAACAAAACTACATTCTTATCAGTGAGATATGCAGGGTTAGAAAAGCGTAGATTTTATAATGAACTAAGCATTCAAGAGTACCGTAAGTCATTTTTATGGGATTATTAAGAGCAAACCTATTTCTCTACCATGTTACTGCGCTCTATGCCAAAGTTATTTGCCTGTAATTACACGGGTATTTGACGATAGCACAGAAGAGCAGACATTTAGCGTGCTACAAAATTTTTGTTTGAGAGTTCTCTGAGTATAAGTGTCAGGCAATAGCCAAGAGGTAAGTAGAGATTTGTATCCAGATGCGGAACAAAAGTAAAGTGAGAGAAAGAATGATGTTTTTATTGGTTCCTTGCCTTCTACTTTTTGTCACTATACGACACTTCTGCTCCAAGAGCTCTTAAATCTGTTTGAGTATGTCATGCTTCTACTTTTCCATGCGACTGCAATAATTTTAGTGTGAATTTGACTTTTGTGTTTGTTAGGAAAGAAGTAAAATAGAAAGATGGGACTTAAAATGTCACAACTTTAGATGTCACAACTTTGTGAATGTCGTTTTTGACAACTTTGTGAATTAAAACTTTGCCAATGCAAGGAATTTTGATATTTTTATTAGGGTTTCTCTGTGATCTAAAAGATAAATAGGGCGTTAAAAAATATTTTGAGAATTGTTAAAATGTTTGCTTTATATAAAGAACAATTGAAGAGGATTGTCACTCTTTAATCTTTTGACGTGTACGATATGTATCAGTCAAAGATCTCATTATGTTTTCTAGACATCTTCAGAAGGCAAAACTAAAGCATGGAAGTGCCGTTATAATACGTGACAGTCTCCGCAATGAGGTCAGCAAACAGCAAATGAATGCGGAGGAGCTTAAGGAAAAACGGGAACAACAGGTAATTAGGCTCATTCATGAATTTGGCAAAAGCAGTAAGAAAAGTTGCACATAATTTATAATTTTATATGAATAATATCTACTCCTAGATTCAGTCATGGAAATGATAATAAATGGGCTATTAGCCTTGATTTCAGTGACTGGTTTTTTTTGCTATCAACTTTTGCCCATACGTGTCACAGGTTCAAACTATACCATATTTTGCTATATGCATTACTTCACAAACTGATAATCCATTTTTAACTAAATTGCCCAGCGTTATATAAACTGAACTCTTATTATAACGTTGTTGCATATTGTTTGTTTTAGCGACTTGCTATAGCAAAATTGAATGATATGATAAGCAAAGCGGAGGAAAATATGGTGGAACTGCGAAGGCAATATGAAGCTGCTGTACAGGAGAGAAATAGCAGGTATCAGCCACTTTCAGCAGTTTATATTTTTACCTAGACGACTCAATACTGAGACATGCCGTACTGCAACATCTGTGCTGAGTTTTGTGTCCTTATAGCTATTTTCTATTATTTTACAAAAACTCTAATATTGATAGATTCTTTGATTTGAGAATCATTGACATGTTAGTTTGCATTGGTACCTTTTCCATTTATTTAAAACAGTAACAACGAGCAATTGGGTGGAATGTCTTCAAATGATGCCATATTTTTCCCAACTGTCAATGCATCTAGAGTGTGTTTTCACTTTTTCTTGTCGACAACCAACTGAACTTTTTGTCATTTTCTGTTCCTTTTTAAGGGGAATCCACTTAATTGAAAGAAACGAGGAAGTTTGTGTTTTCTACGAAAAAGTTAACGTTCAAGGTAAATTTTCAGATGATTTTCTTCCATATGTTTTGCTATTCAATTCAGAATTTTTTTCATTTTTGTGCATTCCTATACAATCCAGAATAATTTTTTCTTGTTTACACTTTCTAGGATTAAAGTATTCACATTTTTTTACTTGCAGAGTCAATGATTAGAAATGGAGAAATGGAACTAAAGAACAGAGAGGAAGAGATTCGGTTTTTGAAGATGGAAGTAAGTTGTTATCATTACTATTCTCATTTGCTTGCTATCATATTTCAGATGAAACCTCCGGAAATAATGTGGTTAGTCACCTTCTTAAGACAAGAAATTTTCAAAGGTGCATTCTTTTCAGCCCCTCCCCCCCCCCCTCCAAACTCCTGCCAGAATAAAACCTAGCTTATCAACATTTGTACAAGCTAATTTTGCCGTTTGCTGTCGCAATGTCCTATTTTGTATGTTTGTATTTTGCCTGATGAAACTGTGTTTCCAACAACCCTCTCTCAGTAAACAACCGGTTTAGGAAACAATAAACATTGGTCTTTAAATGTCAGAAAGTTTCTCTTACATGTAGCAATATAATCATCGCGTAATTTTTAAGTTCCTGTTGTCTTTCGCATGCATTTTGAGAGATTTTTGGCATAGATGAATGACTTGTTTATGTTCTCCCTGCCATCATTCCTTCTAACAAGCCCGGCACTGGCGTCTGTTTCTCAGCCTATGAGAATATTTATGGCATATAATGTAAACAGAATGTTTGAAAATCATGTCTTCCCCTACTTTGATATCTTAATGGCAATTTTGTTTTGAAATTTATGTTAATATGAGAGCGGAAGACTGTCGAAAGTCCGATTGTTTGAAATATTTATGGATGTAAAGCTTTTAACTCAGGCTTTGGTGTAAAATAAAAGTGACGGCTGTAAGTTGCATCTTTGAGTTTCACACTTAATGTGATCATCGATAAAGCTTAACATGTTTTAACTTGAACTCGAATTGCAGCGCATACGGTACCGAAAGCTATATGACAAACCGTTCAGTGACAGTTTTCAAGATTTCAGCTAATATATAAGAATCTTTTAGTCCGCAGATCTTAGACGGTCAAACAATTTAATGAAACGAGCATTACCGCAGAAAAGATCTTTGGATGATGAACTCGTTACACTGCAGTTACAGGTATTATTCTATTTCATTATCGTATCTTAAAATATTGTGCTTTTGCCATTTGTCTTGGGAACTTCTTGTTTAGCGATTGAGAAAGGCCATTAAAACGATTTTTCCACCCGGCCATTAGACAAGTTTGGTAGTAAGCCATATTTCCTCATTCCTATTATCTTATCTTTTTTCATACCTCTTGCAATTCTCTCTGTATTTTTTCCCAGTCTACAGAAAAAGTTCCCTTTGAAATCAGCATCACATTTTGGTCTCCACTTGCCTAGCTCTTGTTTTTGTCAGTTCCTTGGACCAGAGCTTGACACGATTGCAGGAATGGTATTTTTTCGAAATCTAATTTACTCTACGATTTTTCCAGCTACTGGAATGCCAAGAATATTTATTGGACCTTGAGAAGTCTTTGGAGAACCCAAGTCAAAGTGACAGAGTTCGGCTATTAGGGGGTAAGGATCCAAGCCAGGACGAGCTTTTGAAGAAAACTGCAGAGGTATGCTATCTTGATTCGTTTTCAATTGGTAAACAAGTTATTTAGCAGTATGATTGATGTTGTTTTGAAATTTATGAATCTAACTTATGATAAAAATTTGAACAGTTTATTAATTATAAAGTAGTGAAAATATAAAAGATATTGGACGCTACGGGGGTGCATCCGGGACTTTTAGAGACGAGGAGGAGGAGGAAGAGGAAAAACTGAACTACGAACGAACTTTTGGTACTTTGTAAATTAAATATGATATGTTTTGTTTTGTTCAAAGAAAATTCGAAAAAAGTCAGACGAAGACTTTGATTTATGGTAGATTCTTCACGTGGCCAGAAGAGAATTTACTTTAAAAATTAACATTTTAAGGCAGAAAATTAAACAAGCCTTTCAAAGTTAGCAACGTGGAGTTTCTCTTGCTGATCATTTTCTCTGTTTATTTAGTTGGAAAAAAGGCTTGCTGAGAAAGAAGAGCAGATGCTTGAAAAAGAGCTGATTTTAGAGGAAGTTACAAGATTGCTGGACAGAACAAAACACAAGACTGAAACTGGAAAAGAAGATACGTTAAAAATCGCAAAGAAGGTAGGGTTTGAGTACGTAGATAACATAATAATCTTCCTTCTCAACATGGTGATAAAAAAGTGAAAGAATTTTGCCTATTTGCATAAATTTTGATAAAAATGACGGTTGTCTTTTTCAATTTTTTCTCAAGAATAATCATTGATATTGAAAGGTAAATTTATATCCTGTTTTCTCTCAAGGTCAATGAGCTGCAGGCCAAAATCAAGGATATGACTCGAAAAATGATGGCTATGGTCTCAGAGTTGTCCATGAATCAGGTATTTTCAACTCTTTTATAATCGCCATATGAACCAGATGATTTCTCATTATTGTAAAAAATTGAAGTGGTAAAAACGCTTTTATCGATGTCAGATTCTTACACATTCTTTGACTTTAGAGACGGTATTGACAGCGAAGACTTACATGGGTTAGGTACGTTTTCGCACAGCTGTCAAAATATTTGCAGACTTTCCTTAACGCATAGTTTTCTTCTCTTGCCACTAAATAAATACACTCTTTAAAAGTTGTCATCTTAATGCTTCTGTTTAGGCCAAGGCGATGAAATTGCAGCAAGAACTCAAAGGTAAGGAAGCTCATCTGGAACAGTGTTATTTGAGAATGGAACGAGGCGAGCCTCCAAATGAGGAAATTGAAATTGAATGGCAAAAGATATTGCGACAAGAACTCCTGAGGAGGAACGAGATGGAGCAACGAAAAGCGGTTTGTCTTCTTACCTTTTCATCAATCGAATCAAGTGTATTGTATTTTTCTTGTACTTTTGCGGTAGCAGTATAGTTGAAGGTGATTGAAACAAAAGATCGAATTTTAGACGAACTTTTCCTTCAATGGAACAGGGGGTTTAAAATGAGTAGGGGGTCTATAAAAACATCGAAAAAATCAACAGGGACCGTTTTTCCGACTTGAGAGTAGTTACACATATCCTTTTCTAAATCGATGTTTTATTCAAAAGAGTTCCTTTTGTCCACCCCCATCTGATTCTGTAACGGTCTCGCCCACTGATTTTGGAGGGAAAAAGAAGGAGGTAACCAACGAGCATTTTTTGAAGATAAGACGCTGAACTTTTTTTGCTAAAAAAGTTATTTTTGCCAAGATTATAGTTTAAAGCAGAGCATTAATGAAATCCTATTTTTTCATGGCCCTTCTTTCTCATTTGGAAACCTATCCCTGCTCTTTTTAAGCCGTTTCAACGTCATTTATTGACCGTCAAAATTATAATTAACTATTACCAGTTAAGCCCTGCTCCTGGTCAACTCATTTTCATATTTCGTCAGATGAGAGACAAAAACAAAACTTCTCACTGCGTTTCTTTTCGTTTGATAAAATTTACTTTGTATTTTAGGCGGAAGAGGAAATTGAATTATACACAATTCCTGGTGGTATAACAACAACCGCAGAACCACGCCCGAATGCATACATTCCCGATGACGAATCAGAATTACCCGTGCCCAGGCCGTACGGAGCACACGCACCGTTCAAGCCAACTGAGCCCGGATCCAATTTGAGACACATCAGAAAACCAATCATAAAACCTATCGAGCTTTGAATCGTAAAGTTTGTAAATTTCAACATGTAAATAAATCATATCAATGAATTAATCATCCTGGATCTGTATCTATGCACTTTAACCCAATGCTAGTTACATTTTTTAAATTGGCATGACGTCATAGTGCAACCTATGTCTTGGAATGATGATTTTCCAGAGCATTTCAAGACCTGCCCGTGATCCAATAGAGAAATGGTTCTCTTCAAAGCTCTCGGCTCTAAAGCTGAAAGCAATAAGTTGGTAAGTGAATTAAAGCTGTGATGAAATCAAAAGCAAGTTGATAAATTGAGCAAAAGGCAGTCTGTAATTTCAGAACCCGATCCACGACTTTTTACGACCGTGCCAACAATTTATCCTTACGTTTCTGAATACCACTTATATGAATTTTTGGGATTTTGAAGCTCGTGTTGACGTTTAGGCAGCATGCAAAAGACATAATCAAATACATCAGGTTGCTCCCCTAGAAGCAGCAAATCCTCTATGAGACCCGCAAAATGGTTAATATAAAGATTAGAATTCTTCTTTTCGAATATTTGAATGTTTTTACGTAAAACATTTTAATCCAAATTGCTCAGTTTACTACTAGTTACGGGTATCTCGAAACAGCTCTACGTAACACAGATAACATATTAGACTGGTTTGTCTCAAAACAAATTTATTTAACAATTTACATAATTCAGCCAGCCATTTATTTTCATTTAACAACCACCACATCTGCGAATCAGACAAGCTGAGTTTTGTGAAGGTCCAATTTGACGGCTGATGGGATTATAGTTTTTGATGTCGTCATTTTGTTTATCTTCTGTTCATTGGGTACCTTCATTCCACTGAGCACCTTCTGTTCACTAGACACTTTCCATCCATTACACACCTTCTGTCCTTTACACACCTTCCGTCTAGTGGGCACTTTCCGTCCATTACACACCTTCCGTCTTTTGGGCACTTTCCGTCCATTAGACATGCACCATCCATTGTGCATCTTCTCCTTGTTTCAGTGTATAACCAATAATAAATACAAAATTGGGGCGATGACAAATGTCTATATAAGGCTTCGACAGTGGCCACGGATGTCGATCATTTGTTCTATAAGGAACTCCCACCAGCGCCAGCGTGCATATCAGCCTCGCAATGGACAATGTCAAGCAGCCCTTTTGCCTTCAGGTTCAAAATCGAATCTGCAATAACTCTTGCCGTGCATTTCTATAAATATTCAAATAGAAAAAACACACTTAAACCTTAAAGGGTCTTGCAGTCAAATGAGATTAATTTCCCTGAATTGCATTGACAACGAAACATTTCTCAAATGAATTTATGCATCAGTCGACGTTTAGACCCTGTTTACACGACACCTGGACCAGAGCGGATCCTAAAGTATCCGGATACTAATGGATCCGATCCCAGGCGTTTACACGGGATCGGATCAGATAACGCGCATGCGCTTTTCAAAAATTGACGTTTTTCAGGCAAACTGAGATTGGAGCAAGCAGTCCAAACTGAGCACGAGGGACGTAAAGCAACTCACAACTCAACCCTGAAAGAGCTGTTGACAAAAGACAGACTCAAACCAAAAATGAGATTAAAAAATCATGGTATAAAATATTTCTAAGACTTCTGGATTCATCTTACCGCACTAATTTTTCAACACAGTAGTAAGTCAACTTCGAGTTTTGTTTTCAGACATCAAACTCACGTACTTCAAATTTGCAATCATTCTCTCTTGCTTTCGGAAAAAACGTAAACGTACCGTTTACACGGGATCTGGTCCAGATCGGATCCACATGGGATCACGTCTGAAGGCGATCCCAACAGTGTTCGGAGAGCGGGTCCAAAATTGTACGGATCCACAAGTTCCCGTGTAAACGCAATGTTAAAAACAATGTTCCCTTCACTAAAATTTTTATAACATGCTAAATCAACAAAATACTTCATGCTTTAGTGCTTGTTTCCGATTGCATGCAACAAAATGCATACTTAGCCTGCGAAAATACCATGTGTTGCCATCATGGGCTTCAGAGTTAAGCTTCCACAAGTAAACCGTGTCGTATATGTTGCCCTTTTTCAAGAGTCCGGACGGCCGGAAAAAAGGGTAAAGCTATTCTTTCAGCGCGACTAAATCCTGTCTTAACGCCTTACATTAAGCAAAAAGGAACAAAATTGTCTTGATCGGAAAACTTTTGGCACGAGAGCTGCCGACTTTGTAGGAGCAGTCCTTCATATTTAATTTTCAATAACAGAAGACAGAAAGTTAATTGCCCGCAACTCGCGCGCGAGTGAAGGGCTTATAGTCTGCCCCGCGTATAAGTAGCATATGGAAGCTTCAGTTCATGTTGTCAGCACTTTTTCAGCAGATTTTGTCACTTTTCTGCTGCCATGACAACTGTCAATCAATTTCATTGTCAATCAATCGGCTTTGTCGAGGAGGTCGTTAACCGCCACCTCTTTGTGCGGAAGGGAATTATCTTCGGAGCGTTGCTCTGCCAAGACTCTGTTAAAGGCCTTCGGTTTTTTGGCACGAAAACGGTGCTGCATCACAGCTCTGTTCTCCGCAATGGATGGAAGTTTTGATTCGAAGTTTTGGGAATCAAAACCAGTCGAATGCCACACTTTTCTCCCAAAAACTCGAGACCGTACGAGCAAAAGTTATGATTGTTGGCACGAAAACGGTGCTGTATCACAGCTCTGTTCTCCGCAATGGATGGAAGTTTTGATTCGAAGTTTTGGGAATCAAAACCAGTCGAATGCCACACTTTTCTCCCAAAAACTCGAGACCGTACGAGCAAAAGTTATGATTGTCGTGATTATCGAAAAATAAATGTCAAACCCTCGAAAAACTTCATGATTTTCAAAAGGGCGTTGGACTTAAATCAAAGGCAAACTGAACACCAAAAATTCTTGATAAAAAGAATAGTTTAGCATCAACTAGAGCAGCTGTTTTTATAGAATTGTGAAAACCCAAGATGGTGTCTTCTTCGAATATCCTGACCTACATTTTCAAAACAATCATTATCAAGGAACTAATTGTTTGCGGGCAGTACTAGCAAGAGCTATTTCTAGTTTATATATAATTATGAAACATATCTTAACGGCAATGAAATTCAAGTGCAAGTTGGAAACATTTATAATACGGAAGTGTGTGGCAAAAGGCATTTTTCTGACATGATCATACCTGGTAGCCTCCAGAAGTGACCATTAGAATGGGAATATCCATCTTCCTTGCCAATCGAAAAACTATTTCATCCCGCTCAATGATACCCTGCATATTGAAATATAATATCAAGATGGCGCCATAATGTTTAGCATCCGTAATCAAGATGGCATTTCATAACAGAAAGTCATTTGCCAGATATTGATCACTGTGTTGCAGTTTTGATAAGAGGCATATTTATGTCAGTAAGAGGAAATTCTGAGAGCGAGGCATAGATGATTCGTTATATGAAAAACTGCATCGTGGTCTTTTTAAAATACCAAAGGGCCTTTTCAATAAAGAACAGAGTATAAAACCGCCCTTGCCAGGGGACGTTTGGCTTCAGTGAAAAAAATAACATCAAGATTTAGGTGACAAGCTTTATGGTAAAAATCAAGCAATACCTGATGGCTTATACTAAGCATTCCAAGTGGGTCGCCATCAAGAATATCTGTTCCTACAAACAAGAGGTTAGCCAATATAAAGCTTGTTTATGCCCTATCATTTGAATGTGAAAAACCGTTAGCTTTTGATAAACATTTTATAAGACCCAAAAATTATTTAGCAGTTTCTACCTGCAATCTAAATGAGAAATATAAATCTGTGGCTGAAAATATAAGCAGTCAAAGACGCCTTCAAAATGGAATCTTTTGAAAACAAAATGTTTTTAAAACGCATCGTTATCGTGTGGCCGCAATACTTTGATTCATTTCCACTTATACAAAATAAGAGAATTTGGATTGCATAAGAGATAGAATAGGAGAGTTCAGGATCAACGTAGATGTGGTCTAAGAAAAGTAGATAATCATTAATTCAAATAGAAACCAACTCGATCACGTTTAATCAATCGTTGATCTTATCCGGCCAAAGCATTTGGCTTTACATCCTGACAGTGTTTTGGCGACTGAAAAACACCTCACTGCTGATTTGTTCTTACCTATGGAATTTCTCACGATAACGTTAACTTTAGAATTAATAAGACCTTTTCAAATCTACATTTTTAAATCTAGCTATTGCTACCTATGACGCCATTTGGCTACTTTTTGATAACAGATTTTCATATCAACAAATCTCTAATGCTATGTGACTTTAGAGATAATGAATGTAATTCAAATCTCCACATTGCTTTGAAACAACATTGTTTTACATATGCAAGTACATGCCTTCCAAAATATGAAGCATGCTGATGAAATTTCTGACCGTGAAATAAATCACCCATGAATTTGGGTTTTATCTTTAGCTACTAATATTGTTTGTAAGAAATAATGTTGACGGCAAATAATCAACTGACCAGCATTATAAAGAATAAAATCAGGCTTGAATTCGGCGAGAGCTGCTTCGATATTGCTGTTAAAGAAAGAAGAATAACACACCTAGATAACTGCAAGTCTTCGTAAAAGCATATATAGCAAGGCATGGGTTTCTACTGAACGAGATGTTAAAGCAGAAAGAGACAAGGAACCTTCAGTATTGAGCCAAGGTCCTTTATCTCGGTTCTTCTCTGCTCTATAATGGATTCGACGTCTTTGAAAACGATTTTATTTTCTGAACTCAATTGTTGCTACCGACGTGGCTCAAAAAAGTTTTCAAACAAATAGAAGTATACTAAGCGAAAAATTCTAGAACACGAAAATGAATAACTTACACGAAAACCTTTTCCTGAATAACACGAAAAAAAGTAAATTTCTGTTTATGATAAATTAAAGCTTAAATTTATTTTAGTTTTCCAGGCCTGATTAAGGCTGGTCTTTTCAGAAATGCTGAACCATTCATTAATAGAGGAACTGTGAAAAATATTTAAGCTGTCCAAAATATTTTATATCTCTAGACAAAATAGGCTGTTTTGAACCGAATTCTTACAGATAGCCATTCTTTACTCAGATTTCCTTTTCGCTTGCAAGCAACTGTTTTTCTGCTACGAACTTACAAACCTTTTGATGAGAGAATTGTACAATTCATCGCCAGTATTGAATTTCAGCTTCACTTCTCTGTTGATTCCCCCTGCAAAAAAAATTACTTCAGGTAGATCAATACAGCCAAACAACTATAGCTAAATGCCTGCCAAAAGAAACTTTAAACACCCAAAAATTTTGTGTTGTGTCTGCCTGCCAAATATTTCTAATTCCACACACTGTTCCCCCTAAAACATTGTTGATAGTTTAGACAAATATACAAAAACGTACTTCCTAATCTCCTACGTCGTCTTGTAGTAAAACAACATTATTGAAGGGGGGGGGGTTGGATGATTTTCCCTTTCCAAAATAACGCTAGTGTTCCAAGACCTTTAGCAGGCATTGTAGTTTGATTGTTGCTTAAGTGAAAACATGATGAAGCTAAACGTAAACATACATTCTTTTTTTTATACACAGTCTAAAAAAGTACATTTTACAAGAACAAGATTACAAAGACGATGCCAATGGGAGCATGATAGGCATGGCTACCCATTGACCTTAACAAAAAACAATACAGTAGCACCAAAGGCTATACCAGAATCCAGTTTAGTCCGTGCGGGTAGCTGGTTCGATCAAAAGACAAAGAGGCTACATTCTCTCCAAGTTTGTGCCGTATCATTTTATGTCTATGCATATGATTTGTTCTTATTTGTTCCCCAGTATCACAGAAAAGAAAAGATTTCAAGGTTTGATTCGGGTTCATGGTCTTTGGACTCTACTATGTTAACCTACAGGAGCAAATATATTTTCAAATCGCAATCAGTCTATTTAAACATGCAATTAAGATTGTGATAGATTAAAGATCGGTTCATTTTGTGCTTCGTTTTGTTTAATATTTTCATACTAAAAATTTTGAACGGAAACATAGCAAATAATATCAAAGCAATTTACATTTGTCAAACAAAATTCTGGAGAGTGTCGAGGAAAGAGTGCTTTAGTTTTGCGTGCTATAATATTTTCTATCCTTTTCGTGAACATTAGTAGTAAACAATACTTGTTGACCGCACCCTTCCGAATGAGCCAGCACCTCTGAATCGCAAAGTAACAACTTATCCTTTGGTGACATTAAGCATAAAATCTGTATACAAAGATCAGTAAGAATCCATAACAAATCGATGTAATTTGCACATACGTTTTGCTGCTGTATCTCCTGGGTATATATGATTATTGTAGGCATCTAAAATATACACTCGATCGTCGTCTTTGAAATCTCTTTCATGCCCATTTCCCTGCCAGAAAGATTTTGAAGATGTGCCAAGCAAGAAACTTTCAATTTGCAGAAATAATAGTAAAATCCATGTGACAACAGTTGGGCTAAGCATAACAGGTTAGCCTGAGAGCAAGCAAGCACGGTTTTACAACATGTTAGACAGAAAAAGCCTAGTGAAAAATATGGTAACCGCATATTGGGAGACTAGATATGTTACAGGGCTAAAGCTTCTAAATGTATTTCCTTAAAGATACCAACCGATCTCCACAATTGATGAGCGAATTCACCAAAAGGTCATTTTGATAGAGAATCTTGACGCATAAAACCCTGCTTTTTAGTATAAAGGAATTCTGAGACTCCCTTTTCAACTCCCCTTCTGACTCCCCTTCCAACTCCCTTTCCGGCTCCCCCTCCGAATCCCTATCCGACTTCCGACGTTGTTGGTGCCTATGGATGGCAGAAACGGGGGATTTTGCAATCATTTTCAGATTTTACCTTCTCTCACATGAGATATGGGGAAGAAATGTTCAGCATGACCATGGACATCAAACGTGGCATTTTTCTTACCTGGTGAGCATCAAGGTCAATTATCATCGCTGTCTTTATGTGCGGAAAATTTCGGAACATGAACTGAAAAGGAGGCAAGTGTTCAATTTTGAGCTAGTATTTCAATTTGCACAAAAGAATACATAGGTTCGAAGTAAAAAAGAATGAACTTTGGATCCAATTTTATGTTCTAAATAAGTCGAAATTGCCCTCATGGTTTTATTGAATACGCATTCATAATATGTTTATTTAATCTGGCTCTTAAGAAATTACTTAGTGTGCTGATGATTTTTTGAAAAAAAATCGATGCAAATGCAATGTATCCTGAAATGTTATTTCTGTCAGTGCAAAAGTTTTGTGGACAAATATTTTGATCCTCATTTGTCCTTTCTAGAAAAGGAACTCACAGACTGAAAAAGCTGTATATTCTCTTTAAAATTTCTTCAATTCTCAAGACGATAGATGCCTGTCAAGTGAATCACGTTTTGCAAGTGCCCTCTCACTTTAAAAATTCTTTGAAATGAAATTTTTTAAATGTACTAACCTTTATAGCTAGACTTATATCTGCATATGCACAAAAACCTCCACCACTGGATCCTGAGCAATGATGGAATCCACCACCAATATTAACTGACCAGCCATTTTCGATGGCCAGCTTTGCTCCCTTAAAAAACAGGAAGTTATTAACACATGCAAGTGCTTAAGAATTTACTGGGTCATGATTTGCAAGGTCCCCATAGAACTTTCCACTAAGATTTATTGTTGATAATTGATAATTGAGCTTTTTCTTATCAATATCCACTGGCTTGAAGGTCAAGATGCAGCCCCTATCCCCGGGGATTCTTTAAAACATAAGGAGCAGAGATGTTCTGTCCAACTAGTATTCTTCTTAATGAATGGTTTGTCCATTTTATGATGTCTTTAATAACAGTTTCATGATAAGTATCTATCTAATTTCAATAGAGCTTTTTTTGTTTTCAGAAGAACACTTGTTAGAATTCCCTCAACTGATCAAATTGAGCATGTTCAATTTTTGTAAATGATGCCTGAATTACCAAGGGTAAGTAATAACTTACTTGATGTTGCAAAGATTTATCTTTTGGTGAGGCTATAATACTTTTATATGGGGCAACAGGTTTTTACTCCTGAATTGCACTTAATCATTGACAGGCAGAAGATTCCTGCTACCTTTCATAGAGGAGTACTACACATGCTAACAATAATGCTATGGAAGAAAATATATCAAAAGCAAGTTGAATCTTAATATCTTGCAAACCAGTATTGTTCCTCCTGTTTGTAATCTCAAACGCTGCAGCAAATACCTCTGCACAATTGAATTCGGCACCAGACATACAGGAGGTACCTCAGTTATCATTGCAACCGTCCAGCTTCTCTACAGGCACAAAAAAGTTAAGAAATGAAAAGTATCCATCAGTCTTAAACAGATGAAACGAAAAATTCAACTCAGCAATTTAGATCTTTTTGACTGGATTTTAACTGGTCTACAGGCCAAGAAAATAAAAAATTTAGATACCTGTAGGCTTTTTAAATATTCCTTTGTATGCACAACCAATAAATCCTTTGTTGATGGCTCTACTGGTTTCACAAAATCATCTTCACTCATCATACCAGCTTCTGTCAAGGTACAATAAAACACAATTTTGTTGGTCCTGATAAAGTCAACCACACAATGGCATAATTTTTTCATAAGCAAAATGAAAAAAAATTTCACTTCAGCTTTGCAATTTTCTTCAGTATGAAGGCTGAAACTATAGTTTTGCAATTGCCTATTATATTGTCTTTCTGGAGCAACATTTTGAAGGCTTAATACAGTGAGGGAGCATCTTGTTCTGCTTTGGAAAGAGGCAGAGACGGAACTCAATACAACTTTTGCTCCAAATATAAACTTTGCTTCAGAATTCACATACTTGGACTTTTCATGTTGCATTGAATTCTTGCTGAATGCAGCCTTTTTATGTTGCATTGAATTCTTGCTGAATGCAGCCTTTTTAGATTTGAAATACTTAGCCTACATATCTATCAAAGTTTTGTACTATCCATGTGTTTCCAAAAGAAGTATAGCATATATTCTTTACTATTTCAGACAAATATCTCTTGTAATCCCATGATGTATTGGGGTGATAGGTACTATATGACATATTCCTAACTTATAATAAAACTTTAGAAAACTTTGATCTGGTACTGATAAAGTTATTGCTATCAACCATTCAAATTGAAAATTCTTCCAATCAAATTTCATAATACAGGCAACTCCCTAAGGGATTGTTAACTGTTCAAATCACAAAATGCTTGATTTACAAGAGTTGTTTTCAAAAAAGTCTTGGACTTTGTCTATGTTGTCCCTAAATATTTGATTTCTAGTCTTTATTCATATACTTGTAACTTTTACAGCAGTTGTAAATGTAGTTGCTTGTACACGTCATATTGACTGTATAGCACAAGGGTAGGCCAAGATTCCTCCTTGAACTTAGAAGTTTCATCCCTGATGACAGCAAAAAATTAGAATATCATAAATTTAAGGAGAATTGAATGACAAATTACTTATATCCCCACCTTATTTTGCAGAAAATTTGAGGTGGAAAAGTTGCTTTCTTCAGGGAAACAACAAAATTGGTCAAATTACAAAAAGTTTGAATTATAAAAATTTGAATTATAAAGGGTTTTTTGTAAGGACATCCATTGATAACAGCATTCCATTTTGAAGTGTTAAATTCTGTATAAAGATTTGTATTATCATATTAAGGGTTTGTTAGGAGGTTTTCAAGGGACCTCAGAATTTTGTTCGAATAAGTAAAAGCTGCATTTACACATCAAGTTCAAAATATTGATTGTATTCTCTTAGTCTTGAAAACTAAAACTTATAAGTACCAACTATGATATGCCAATTTTTTACTTTTCAACAGGATTCAGAATATGCCAACCTTTGAGATATCCAGCTATTCTTCCCCATTTTTCTGAATCAAATGGATGAAGCTTTTGCAAGCCACCAAAGGTAATGTTGTACTCATCAGAATACACAATTGGTAACTGATTTCCTTTTACATCAACATTGTAGATATGAGTATCATTATTTTCCCTGTTGGAAAATCAATTTGATAGTTTTAAAACATATGCCATTAAATTGCAGAAGTATGTGAAGAGTAATAAAAGAATTTGAAAGGGATATTTCAAGAATTATAAATGAATTATCTGTAATATCTTTTATAACATGACCAAAATTTCAGATCTCCAGATATGCAGGGTGCATCTGCCCAAAGCTAGAAAACATGCATGATATTTTTTCATATTTGATGTGACAGAATGTGCTGCGAAAACTTCTTAGATCTTATGTGCTTCCTCTTGTGACCTTTTCCTTTGCCAAAAGACACTCGCTAAAAATCAGGTCTCACCAGTCTACATACAATACAATTTCTCGATATACAGTCAAGCGTGATTTCTTAAGTTCCACCAATCATCATCCATCTGACGAATTTTAATAAAAACCCCTATCCCTTGTCGGCAACATGCCGCTGATCACGAATGGATTTTTTGGATGACTGGGCGTGTTCACACACTGCATTATCTATTATTGTAACGAAATCATTTGTTCCAGATCTTTAAATCATATTGAAACTTACGTATCACTTGCATCTTCAAGGGTTTTTGATTTACCTCCACCCATATTACAAGAGTTTTTCAAGCCAGAGCCTTTCGATCAGCAATTTTCCTTCCAAACACTGGCCTCCATATTTGTTGTTTTATTTTCATATAGCCTCTCTTTCGATTCTCAAATCTAAGTTTTTTAACGCAGATTTCAACGTCATACGGTTGTGAAGAAAGTTGTTGTTAGAAAGTGAAGAAATAGAACGTCATTTCTATCTGAAACTAGCCAGAAAGGGAAGGTATTTCGTCAGGAAAATTTATCAGCAACGAAAAGTTAAAGGTGAATACAATTTGCTTATTCGACAAGCACAAGTGTCGGATACCGAATTATTTTGAATGATGTTTCGAATATCAGCTTCAAATTTTGAAGAATTATTTAGATATGTTGCTCCTCATTTGATTCTGAAATCGATAAAAAGGGAACCAATTCAGCATCCTTAATGTGTGTGTGCTACATTGCGTTTCCTTGAAACGGGTGATGCATTCAACACTACCGCTGCCAACTATCGTATGAGCGGAAGTTTTCAGTCAATCTGATTGGATAAATGTCAGTGAACAACAAGCGGCCGCTCTGAAAGTCGCCTTGAGTTCGACTGTCATACGTGCAGAAAACTGTCACGGACGGCCGCCTGACATGTCAACGTGATTCACAATTTATTGCCTTTGAGCATGCGCCAATTGAATCGCGCCGTACGCGCGGTCAAGTGGAGGTCGGCCTTTACGCAGACCTCGTACGTAGAAATTACACACACTCTAATTCTACATAGTAGCTTGAAAAATACATGTGGTGTAATTTGTAGTCGATAGTAAAGAGTGACAATAGCCTCCTGTTATGCATTATATTGATATACTGAAAAGGCGGGAAATAAAATGCACCAAAACTTTTGAAAACGGGATCGCCATTTAAAGCTCAAATGGGCGATTATAATGACTAACGCCGACCAAACTGAAAAAACAAACAATTCATGTCCACAAAGTTGCACCAACAAAGCTTTTGAACAGGGTAAGCTGTTCAGTTAAATGGTTAAACATTCTTTAAAACCATCTACTGGCGATTTGTATTTCCAGGCGTAGGCCTAATGTGGTCACATCGCAAGGAAGGACCAGGACATTGTTCGGTAAGCATAAGCTTCTCAGTGTCCTAAAAACTACCTTCGGGTGCTAGGTAGAAACAAAATACAATTATACAAAAATACTATGGATGCAGACATTCAACGCATTCTGAACCAACGTTTCAAAGGAGAAAAAGAACCACATAATTTACAGATTATTATGTTTCTTGCATGACCCTATCGTGGAACGCTTTTTTGCAACACCTGGTACTGGAAAGCAACTGATAGTTTTATGCTAACATTTTAGAAAATTTAAGCACAAAGTATGCAAGAACACAACCATGGAGACATACCGTGTATCCCAAGGTTTTGCAAGTGCCCTTAGGTTGTATTTTTGTTTTGACAGTGCAAGTTTTGCCAAACTTTATAGTGACAATGACAGGTTTCCTTGCAAAAGCCGTTCTCTCCATAGTAGTACACTGGATGTATGTATCCTGCCAATCGCTGACGAAATAATTCGTTCTCAGAATGCTTTAGCGTGCGCCTGGTTCTAGCAAGCTTATTGTGTAGTTTAAGATGCATTGTATGCAGATGCTTGTGTTGGCCATTTTTAAAAGAGCCTACAGGAACTAAACATGAAATAACCTATACGAAAGAATTATTAAAAAGAGGGACTCATTGTCAATAACAGATCTGTGGAAATAACAATATCCTTGGTGTTTTGCAACCAATTTCCAATTTTTTGGCTAATCTGGTGCACAAATGGGCGGATATGCTCAAGGATTTCATGGAGAATTGTAGAACAAGTCAGTTTTTGAAACTGCAAATAGGATGATGAAAGGAAGGTTTATGATTAAAGGTAGGCCTAAAATATGATGAGCTTGTACATATATTGTACAAAGATAGCTATATTATACCCGCCTACTGTAAATAAATCGCTTACTATATATTATTATTATAAGGTTGATTGTGTTCATCATTTTGGAATTTTTGTAACAATGCAAGTTACAGTTACCGAGGTTTTCATAACAAAGTCAGTTATTGGGACTTGGTATTAAAATCTGGCTTAATTTGATTAAGTATGGCCGTTCCCAGCCACTGTTCTCTTGACCAGAGATATAGTTCTACGTAAATTGTCGATTTTTCAACCACTTCCTTTACTTTCTTATTTTTCTAAAACTGGGCAATTTACCACCAGTGGGCTTGGGCATAAACACCGGTAGAAAAAAAGTGTCGATATCAAAGTGATGCTATGGAAAAATTTAGTACGAATTCTTGATTTTAACATCTTTGCTTATAACACCTTGGGTCTTGCATGTTATTTTCGATCCGGTAAAAGTGCTTATATCATATCAGAAACTATTGCGAAAGAAAAGATACATTAGAAGTTGGTTGTGAAAGTTTCTTATTGCTAGCGTTGAGCATTTTATGCCAACCAGGAAAAAACAATTTTTTTCGATTTATTTGTTTCTTCGATAATGAAAGTTTCTTCATTTTTTCTGGATGTCCAGGAATCGTTTCTGACCCCAAGGCTTTTGTTCAAGAAAAAAGGAGCTGGCAGTTACCCTCTGTTTTCAGTTATACATGAAAATTGAATTGTTAACAGTTGTTAAGTGGAATAATTAGAAGTGCTGTTCAAACTTTTTCAGTTTACTTCCTTTAAAGATTGATCAGAAATAAGATTCCAAAGTTCCTTTTCGACGGATGTCACAAGTCCAGCAATGAAACCCGCCCCCGAGAGAGTTGGCGTGCCGTATGTTGACGGGTATGCAGTTGATCCCAAGTGACTCAAACATCTAAGAAAAAATGAACAGAAATGTATAAATAATCACCATATGCAGTAAATTGCAATAAAAAGGTTTTAATCAAGTTGTAATCTTTGATTTGACATAGAGTTACAACTTAAAACAACCGCAGTGAATTTCCCATTTCTTTTTTGAGAGGCCTTTCTTCCTTTATTTCCTAAACCAAAATATCCGATAATAGAGGGAAGGTTCCTTGGGAAGTTGGAGGGCAGTTAGCCCCAAACACCCATAATTTCTCAAATTTTAAATCAACACCTTACAACAAAACTTTGCGAAAAGCTTTTTGCAATACCCGGGTAAAATTGAGTTATAAAAAGGCACAAAAGTACCCCTTTCCTTCTAACGACGACATGCCCCTTACATATATCTAACCTTGATTGTAGGCACTTCATTTGCATCCACAACAACTCGCTTCTCGTCCAGCATCAGGACATTCATACTAAGCCATTTGGAACTCATCCACAACGGGTGTGAGTCAGGTATCACTGGCAGAGGCGGTTGAACAATCTTCCATCCGGACCGCTTGAACAAATCGATCTGATCACAGGGTCGGTCTGGATTCGATAATACAAGTCCGGGTCCTATTATGTTGAACGTTGCATCAATATGCATAGGATTTGGATCCCTGAAGGAAACTATATGAATCTTGTATTCATCTCCAAGATGCCTCTGAAGCCACTTGATACCTGCGTAGTTTGTTACCTAGAAAACAAAACCAGCGTAAAGCTATTATGTTTTCTTGCTATATAGATACCCTTGAAAATGGAGAGGAGGAATTGAATAAAGAGAAGAAGAATTGAACTATTAATGGCTCAAGAAGTGTGCGGAAGACGTGGAAAGCGCATCGCACAGTTAAGTTATTTTTACGTTTTGCAACGCTTGATATCTCCCATACAACTTTAATGAGGTAACTGAAAAACCTATGAATCAAAGTAGACATTTTTGTTATAAAAACAAACCAATTGGATCAAACCTGGCTTCTTTGAGCAAAAATATCCCTTCCAGCTCTCATGAAATCTGCTGCATCAAAACAAGGCTCGTGTTCTGTTGTCACAAAGCGCCCCATCGCTGCAAGTTTGTGCCGCTCCTGAACAGATTTCATAGGATATCCCTAAAGAACGTATACATTTTAAATTACAATTGTACAGAGGAATACAAGGACAATCGAGCCAAAGATTTGATCGAGAAACACAAACTTATGATTCTAAGTCCACTTTGTAATGTTGAACCGAAGAGAACATCTTCCAAGTAATCTTTATCATCAAGAGATTGTTGTTTTTTTTAATTTTATAAATTGCCTAAAATTTTGTTTTTGCTGAAAACATTCGTGTCACTAGTAAGGGGTACTGCAAGCCTCCTTTCCAACCCTTTTCTCTTCAAAAGTCCCTTACCTCTGATTAACATTAATCGATTTAAAGGACTAAAAATTTGTCACTTCCATACGGCAAGTGAAACCTTCTGAAAGTCATGTATAAATTTCATATGGTAGAATATACAATCAAGAGAGTTTTCAAACCATTCAACAGTTTGCTTTAGTTACCAGATCATAAAGTTCATCTGCCATTGTTGGCTTAGGTGCCGTGGTCCATTTTGCACCTGCATTGAAATACTCCTTGACAAGTCTACGATAGGCTCGGTACTCGAAGAATCTTGATCTCCAGGCCATTGGAGCTTCAATAATTTCTTCTCCAATGACTAACAGTATGTCTCTCGGCATGGCAGCATACATACCTTGGGATTTGAAGTCTGGTGTTTCGTAGCTCTAGAATTGGAGAGACTGACCTGTTACAGCAATGTTATAGCATATGAGTTTGAATATGATGTAAAAGAATGAATGGTACAACTGGAGCAGTTTAGATTTTTTTAAATGAATTGCAGTTTCTACTCTGATGATTGGCCTTAAACCTTTTGATTTATTGGCCAACTTTAAAACAAAAAATGCAAGCAGCTAATTAACACTTCAGAAACATTCTAGGTACCTATATTCATCAGTTATGTACTAGAGATATCCTCGTGGCTACAAAATATTGTCATGTGAAGATTGCAATTCCCTATCTCGTATCTTTACCCTGTACCGTTAAATGCAGCCAAAATAATATAGTATTCAATGTCAAATAAGCTCTTAGTACCGCAAAATCTGAAGATAGTACTAAAAAGCGGAAACATGACATCAGTACTTTTCGCCCGAAACTTTTTTCGCGCAATCTTCAACTATCAACTTCAGGGAGAAACGAGAAATCAGGTAGATACAACGAACATATCGAGTAAAACTTACTTTCGTATGGTCAATAACATCAGGCCTCTTTACCACAACGCCCTCGTGCTCAAGAATGTTGCAAAATTCTTCGATTTCATCGACAGCCTTCATAACGTGAGCATCTGGGAAAAGTTTTCCTCCGTTTTTTTCATAAAATTCCCAATGACTTTCAGACGTGTTGGCTTTAACTTCAACCGTCATCTTAGGAACGCAAGAATTTTCTGCACGCCCAACGATGACTTCCTCGAGAGGGTCCCATTCATTATATGAGCATACGGGAGAGGATAGTTCGTTATCAGTTTGCTGTAAGATTTGCTGATGTGCTCGTCGAACAGTCTGCAATCGAACAGTCTGCAATACAAGCGGCGTAACACATCAAATTTAGAATAACACTTAACCCAATGCTGTTTTGGGGGCATGTCAAGACGTTTATTTAGAACTGTACGGTTAATATATATTGCAGTTAGATTTATTTACACCATGTTGCTTTTGTTTTAATCTGAGCGATCCACAAATACTCAAGAACTTCAGACAAGTAATTTCTGATGCAAAATTTTATATCTCGAACCAACTTTGGACAAAATTTCAGACGTGGAAAAACTAGAGATGAAAGAGTTGGTTTTTGAAAAGATTCAATTTTTTGTCCAGTAACTCATCATCATCGCCATCAAGCGCTATAAAATAATGATAACTTCAGTCATTACCACATTGGATTTCTTTCTGTGGTATAATTGCATGGACCTAGCAGCCACCGTTGCCATTTGGCCGTTTTGACAGCCAACTTCCTCTATTCTGGCTGATTTTCAAAACTGTTGGCCGTCGAAAATTGATTTGTCCGAAAAAGCAAAAGTTGGCCGAAATAAAACTGTATGTTCAATCTCAACAAGCCGGTTTCGTGAATAACTATTTCTTCAGGAGATGTTGATATTCTGGTTTGAAATATTCCTCGTATAAATACAGATAAATGATACAGAAGTCGTCAAAGAGACATCGATAACAGTAGAAACATCGACAAGTCTAATTTGTTGTAAAAACCCCTCCTATGCTTCATAATGTGCTTCCATGAAGTGAAAGTGTCACAGAAAAGGAACAAAAAACGCTAATTTTGCTTGGTTTTTCAAAACACGTTCTTTCCCGAGGGCAAAGGTTACCAGTGTCGTCGAGTAAAACTGAAAAAGAGAACGGCTCTAAAATCTAATGTAACTTCTGCGAAAAGTGTTTCAAAGTCAACAAGGACTTAGCATGCATGTCACATGGCACCACCATGATTTTGATAAACCGAAACAAAATTTACAGATAAAGAAGGCAAGAACTTTGGATTAGGACAACAAATTGAATTTTTTTATGAAAATGGTTTCTTTGTTGGAGCAATATTATGGTACAACAGAGGATTGCAAGAGTTTCGGGTATACTATGACGAAGATAACTCGGACGATTATATTTCTTTAGAAGACATTAATGGGATTGAAGTAGTTTTACTTAAGTTAGATAAGATATTTACTTTTTGTTGCCGTAATGTTCTGTTTTGTTCTACAAAGTTGTTAGTGTCTTTGGAAAAATTAAAAAATAGATTCAAAGTCTCTCATCTTTGTAATAGTTCCTTACATTAACTAAAATTTCTTCTTAGCATGAAAAATTAAATTAAAGGAGCCCCAAATATAAAATTCATGACATCATAATTAAGAAACTCTTAAGAAACAATGAGTATTGAAATTTCCAGAACATTAAAAAACTGGAGTACTCAACATTGATATTTGTTTTTTATAAAAAAGAGTGTAGTAAAAGAGATCAAAATGAAATGGGAAATGACTGATTTTATATATTTAAATTATGACACACTTTTGATATTTATTGATATGAGCATACAACTTCACACCTGTCTCCAAAAATATCTATAATTGAAACAAGCTAGAAATTTCTAGAAATTTTTTGGAAAAACAGAGTTGCAAAGAGAGAGGATAGACAAGTTGAGTAACCTAATTTTCTGACCACGCCCATTTAAGATCAATTTAAAATGAGGAAGGTTTTACTAATTATAGTAATGTATTATAGTAATGTTTTCTTGGCCCGAGGAAGGTTGACAACTTTTACGGACTCTGTTGATGGGATCTACCGCAGCAATCGAAGTAAAATTGACTTGGCAAGCAATCGATTTGCTTTGAGTAGACATTTGGTTTTGCATGGTAGAAGGTAGCTGTTTACTAATTTGGCTTGAATGTCATGTAAAGAATGATTTTTAGGGACGAGATCTGGTGAATTCGATAACGAAAAGCATCACTTTCGGAGTAGCGATAAGAAATGGAAACCGAAATGTAAAAAGACGCTTTGCCTTCAAGCCGTAGAAAATGATGCCTGCTTATATACGCAAGTTTAAGACAGTGGAAGACTAGTGAAACACTTATCATTGATCCGGACAAGGCTGCCTAACTGAGAGGCGGTAGGCCTAGGCATATGCCTTGTACTTTTCATCAATTCTTTTCTTCATTATAGTGATTGCTTTGCTATAAACACGTCCTCTAAGTTTGTTGTTTGAAATTAGAAATTCTGATGTTTAAAATGATTTTTTAACCTTCATTAATACATAAGAGAAGAGTTATCAATAACAAGCGTAACAAGCGTGTGCTTTGATAAAAATTCATCCTCCGGTTTTTGAAGTGTTTCTATCCTCGCGCCGGGCGGCAATTATCTAGGCGTCATGATATATTCAAGGCTTTCAGGCATTATTGTCAGACAAAATAAAAAGAAACTTTGAACTTGCATTCATTTCTTTTTGCTAGTTGAATGCGTAAACTGCCCCGGCAAACGACGCTTTGTTCACGCTGTTGTTCACTTTTGAAATGTGAATGCCGCATAATTCTTTGCATAATTGATTTTTCCAGAGATACTAGGAAACTCTCGTACGCGATTTTGCTCTCGGTAACACAGACCCTCTACTTTCAAGTTAGGGGTCTGGAACGCAGGCCACTGAAAACATTGCAAGGGGTGACAGAGAAGGCCGTCTCCTCGCATGGGCTGTTCTGGGGCCCTCTTCTCGGATGGCGACACTTTGGTCACATTAGAAGCTCGATCCAGTCTTTTTTATAGATCAGTGGACCAGACTCTCTATTTTATTTTATACATAGTGAGTCCGGTACCCAGGATAGGTGGTGCATTTGAAATGGTTAGTCCGTCCTCCGTCTTTGTATAAACGTTATTACTCAAAGGAAATGTAGCTTTTGTATATGTGGTTTGGCTTGCGAACTTGGAAGTCAAGCGTAAAAAATATATGCCACAAACCATTCGAAGCACCTGGTAATAACGCTGCTTACCCAAGCGATACAGCACACAGTTTCTTGCACTGTTAAAAAACTACAACTCCATTTTTTAATTTTAAATTTTAGCTATATCCACGCAAGCAGTTTATTTGTGGTACAAAATCATACAATCGTGTATAAAGTTTATTTGTCAATCTTTAAAAGCTCTTGCGCAACCGGCATGCTTAGCGGCAGTTGTCTTCAGAAATTAACTGGGTTTGCATTTTCATGCAGTATTAGGCCGGTTTTTCTAATTATAGTCGCAAAGCGTGACAGTTGCGCAAAGAATTACTTACAGAATAGTATAAAAAAGGAATTATTAAAGAAAAGAAGATATATACTTTTCATATTAAGAGATACGAGATATAGCAAGAACAGTGTAGGAAATTGTGAGCGCTCCTTCCTATCTCTCTCTCTCTCTCTCTCTCTCTCTCTCTCTCTCTCTCTTTCTCTCTTTCTCTCTTTCTCTCTTTCTCTCTTTCTCTCTTTCTCTCTTTCTCTCTTTCTCTCTTTCTCTCTTTCTCTCTTTCTCTCTTTCTCTCTTTCTCTCTTTCTCTCTTTCTCTCTTTCTCTCTTTCTTTTGTATATAGTTGTTGGTGTTGTTGATTGAATTCAGTTGAAAAGAAGATTTCTTGCTTACGAACGACGACGACGTGAACGACGTGAATTATATCTCAAAAAGAACTCGCGATAGATGCGAACGACAGTCACGATGAAGGAAGATAGATGCGAACGATTCACGTAAAGAACGATATTCAAAATAATACTAAATCAAGACCTTGATGGACCGAGGTGACTTCGTTAAAATTCTTACGTTATTTTCTTCTCTCTGGACGTTAATTCTTCTCTCTGATTAACAATTCGTGGTTTTTTATGTCATTATATTCGCTGATGTTTATACTTTATCTTGCATATGAATTCGAATAAGAAATTATACAGTCCTCTGACTTTGATATAGAATTTGATCTTCAAGACGAATGAACCTATATGGTAATTCTAACCTGCCAAGTAAATAGATCTTAACTATTTACATCTTAGTAGTGATTCCTGGCAGGTAATTCTCTAAAAATAGTATAAAAAAGGAATTATTAAAGAAAAGAAGATATATACTTTTCATATTAAGAGATACGAGATATAGCAAGAACAGTGATATTTTGTTGCAATTTACGTTATTTTTGTTCCATGACTTCTTCGCTGTAACTATTGTGACACACCCATTTTAACTATTAGCTTTTGATTACTTTAGTGTGCAACCAGCCGCTCCAAATACTACTGGGTACAAATCCAAATACCATTTGCCGGCTCTTTCCATGTTTATCAAAGAAAAGGCAAACCTCGAATAATGAGCGACTAGCAATTCAAAATGCAGCATTGCATAGAAACATAGTTTTTGAACTCTTACTTTTAAAAATTGTTGCTTTCCGTCGATTTTCAACGTTTATTTTTTCTGTTGTTTCGATTGTATTTTCGAACAAAGGTCAAGGATTGACTACTAAGAATTCATATACTAGAATCGTGAAACAAATCTTATCTTCCACACACCTTAAGATTCCAGCTCTTGGTTGCTGCTCAAAATGTTCCAGATCAATTAGCAACAACAAAATTTGATATAATTGAGATGAAACATGCCTTAATGATTTGCAAGAAAATTTCATTCAAGATAGGCACAATCTTCAAACCGTGTAAGAATATACAAACAAACCTGCACGAAGCATCTTTGTGCAACAGCTTTGGAAATTGGTCTCAGAATTTTACGGAAAGCCATGTCCTTCTTCAAAACAGTGTCAGATTTAGTCACTTTTTAGATGGCAATTGTTTGGAAACGAAAACACCATAGACTTGACACCTCTAGTTTTGTGCAGCATAAAAACTTTCATTCCTTGATTTTTAAATGCTTCTGTGAATTCGGTAAAAGTAACCGTCGGCTCGGTATTGGTACTTGTTATTTCACATTCAATTCATTGTGCTACCAGGCAAGTAACAACACCGTTCTATGTCACGTGTCACAAACGCGATGCCGGGGGGAGGGACTGAGGAGATGCAGAGGAAATTTTCCTTATTTTGAATCGCTATAGATAAGGTTTTGTAGAAAGCTGGAGCTATAATCGTAGAAGTTGGCAGATCATTTTCAACCCTTTCTCAAGAAGGCAAATTAATGATAAAGTTTCATCGACTTATTGATATTTCTGTTGAAAAATATTTAGCAAAGTAAACCCCTTACAAGTAATTCGAACGCATTGTTTTTCGAACTTTCTTAGTCCATGCTATTTGTTCTAGAATCAGTCCGGTTTCCTGAAAAACAATTTCCTCTTTTCTAAGACCCCGTTTACACTGTCCTGTGCAAGTTTGGAACCGTGACAAAACTGTCGCGGTTCGCCCTTCCGTTTGCACTAGCAATGTGGAACCGTGACGATTTTGCTCTGCTATCCGGAACAGTTTTGACCCTGCTTTGAAAGCGAACGAATTTTGTACCGTCGCGGTTCAGTTTTTGAACGGGGTAGAGTAAACACCTATCCGAGACGATTTTGTCACAATCGAAATCAGAATCAAAAAGACTCTTAGGCAAAATGGGGCCGTTGAAAATTAGAGAATTAGAAAGAGGAAATTCTTTATCACCCTCTTTTGTGATTAATTATCATTCAGTGTTAATAATCACTGAAATTCAACGGCCTAGCTTCTAAAAAGAATTTTAATCCGAACAATATTTCCTGTGAAAATCATTAGTGCACAGAATAAAAAATATCAGTAGTTTATTCTGTTTTTCGTTAAAGTTCTGTATAGCCTGTAAACAGGGACCGCGCACCAGTCTAAATGTGGGAGGGCTGAAGAGGGCGTGACCGAATTTTTTTAGGCCACGCCCTCTAGAACGCTGAAAACTTTTAGAAAATACTGGCTTATTTCTACTGGGGTTTTATAAACAATCTGGTTCAGGGAAGATATCAATAGTTATAAAAATAGATAAAATTAGATTGGGGATAATAAAACATCAATAAAAACATCTAGAAAATTAACAAAAAGTTCCCAGTCAAGAAAAACTGCTACTTCTTAGGAGTATACTATTCAATGTTTAGTTAGACCATAGTTAGAGTAAACTTTCATGAACGTTTTCTAACGTACTATCGCAAAAAAGTGGAGGGGTTACAGTGCCGATGGAACGAAATTCATATTTCATTGACCAGCGGACACTAAAACATACCACGGAAAAACACAATAGGAATATTGGCTTGCTAGTAAGGAAACGTTTCGGTGGCATGTTGAGCGACACCAAAAAACATATTTTTAATTTATCGGATTATTCTCTCTCTGATACTGAAACATTTGTCTTAGGTAATGGACTTGAATTTTGTATCCCACCCCTAACAATCAACAGAGAGGAACTCTTTGCTGAATTCGAAATTTTACACGCTCAACTTGCTAAGCACGAGATTTCTAACCCTTTGGAGTTTAACAAATTACGAGCACGACTAAGCGATTTGGCGTACGCTTACAGCGGCTCTCCCATCGACCACTCAGATTTTCTTTTGCATAGAGAACATTTCCAAGCACTAAAATCTCTACGGGCTAACAATGACATCTTTATTACAAAACCTGATAAAGGGTCTGGAGTGGTAATTCTAAACAAAAAGGACTACATCAATAAAATGGAGGTAATTCTCCACGACAAAGAAAAATTTGCTAAATTGGGTGATGTCGAAACACATGACAAAACGGCCAAACTAGAGCGGAAACTCCAAAAACGTTTGTTGGAACTGGTCAACTCAAAAATGTTGGCTACAGAAATTTATGATAGGATAAGACCCACGGGCTCTCAACGACCACAAATGTATGGCCTCCCTAAAATACACAAGCCGAACGTCCCACTTAGACCTATCTTGTCTATGATTGGCTCAGCACAACACGAACTGGCTAAGTGGCTTTCTGAAGTTTTGGACCCTGTTCTTCAAAAATATTCAAAACATTGCATCAAGGATTCTTTTACGTTCGCTGAGTTCATGCAAAACTTGAACATCGAAAACGAAACATCTTTCATGTGTTCTTTTGACATTAGTAGTCTTTTCACAAATGTTCCTTTGAGTGAGACCATCAAAATATGTGCCGACGCTTTGTACCGGAGCGAGCTTAATAGCCCACCATTCCCAGAGGAAGTATTCATTGAACTGATGGAAACTGCAACACGTTCAGTTGAATTCAGTTTTAACAATGAAATGTACCAACAAAAGGATGGTGTCGCTATGGGTAGCCCTCTGGGACCTGCCTTGGCCAATATCTTTGTTGGCTTTCATGAAGAGCGTTTGTTCGACTACGACCAAAAGCCAGGTGTCTATTTTCGGTATGTGGATGACACATATACCATTTTCAAAACAGAGGCTGAGTGTGATATTTTTCTAAAACACCTAAATAGCCTACACCCAGCCCTCCAGTTTACGTTTGAAAAGGAAGAAAATGATTCCTTACCATTTTTAGATGTTTTGGTCGAAAAGTCTAACACTGGATTTCTTACCAGTGTATATCGCAAGCCTACTTTTACCGGTCAGTACATACGCTGGAATTCATTTTGCCCAAAACAACGCAAAGTCAACCTTGTCAAAACATTAGTACATAGGGCACTTATGATCTGCTCGAAATCTAAACTGCACGCTGAACTGGAAAAACTCAAAACGATCTTCTTGGACAACGGCTATCCTGAAGACGTCATTTTATCTCATACTAAGGAGAAGATCGCAAGTTTTTCGGCTGTTCAAAAGTTTGGTCCGCAAAAGTGCCCAGTTTATTTGAAACTACCATGGATTGGTAACACTTCCTTGCGATTCGAGAGTCAAATTAGGCAAGCCATAACCAATTGTTTCTTTGCTGTCAATCCTCGGATTGTTTACAGCACTAGGAGAGCCCTTCCATCCATTCAAAAGGATTGCGTCCCTACCAAACAAAAAAGTTCCGTCATTTATGAATTTACGTGCCAGTGTGATTCTGGCTACGTAGGGCGCACAACCCAAAGATTGGGGGATAGGATAAAACAGCATGTTCCTTCCAACATACGAAACAAAACTGCCCCTCAAAGAGAACAGCCTCCTCGATCTTGTAGGTCTAGAAACACTGTTAAAACAAGTGATTCTACCATTGGTCAACATCTTTTAGACAACCCAGATTGTGCAAAACTCTATAATGACGACATGTTTCGGATAATTGGCAGAGCCCGGTCGTCCTTTCATCTAGCAGTTTTGGAGTCAATCTACATAAAAACGAAAAAGCCGCCATTGTGTAGACAAAAGGAGTTCGTTTTCTCTCTTGGACTCCATTGGTAATTTTTCTTTAGGCTCGCGGCACTGATTGGTCAACTATACCGGTCTTGTGCTTGCGTTTTTCTGATTGGCCTATTTCGATCCACAACTGGGTATATATTTTTCTAACGTGTTTTTTCGGAACCTATTCTGACGTTTTATGCTCTGAGGAGTGTCAGACGAAAAAGCTTTAAGTATGTTGTAAAATGTTTGCTTTTTTCAAAGCCATTTTGAAATTCATATTGGGGGGGGGGCTGCCCATTGTTATCCTTCTCATTTAGTACACTGTTATAAAGGAAACACACTATCGTTTGACAATTATTGGGGGGCTCCAGCCCCCCAGCCCCCCCGGTTCCGACGGGCCTGGGTTATAGCCCCTGCTAGCCCAATGGCTGCGCGGTACCTGCCTGTAAAAGACAATTAAGGTTCTGATTGAGCTACAAGCAGGGCATTTTCAAAAATACATCATATGAGAGATTGGTTCTTTCTGTATCCTGTAAGGACCCTTTTTGTTTTAGTCGGAGTGGCTGGAAAGCAGAAAAACTTTTAGCAAAATCAAATGCGAACAGCAAACACAAAGTTAAAGCTCGTTTTTTTCTGTCGAGAAACTTCTCGAGAAAAGACCAAGCCCTTTTGTCACATGGCAAAAGAACTGAATAAAAGCTGTCCGCTTAGAGGGATGGATATAACAACACCGCTCACAGTAGTTTGCTAGCCTAACAGTAGTTTGCCTATACACTCTGCGCTCTTGAGAGGAGAGAGCAACAATGCTAGAAATATAGAATAGGGGCTTAATCTGTTTTACAAAGTGACAGTAGCTAATCCATTGTCCAGTTGAGGGTCTAATGTTTCATAAAAAAGGAAACAAATTAGGAAAGATTGTACATAATTTATTAAATGTGGAAATTGGCAATATTTTTGTCATCCCAGGGGGTAGAGCTACGAAAAGAACAGGGGCAAGGGGTGCACTCAAAATACCCCCAACCAATAAGAAGTAATATTGTTACTTTTTGCAACGGAAGCTGATTCCCTTCAGCTCCCTAGCACAAAATCACTGTGCTAAACATGATTTACAGTATAAACCCGCATAAAAGAACCTAACTATTTCTGGCAGCCTGAATAAATTCTTAGTTAACCGATTGCAATTCCAGGCTGTAAGCTTCTTGAAAATGCTGTTATATACGTACAGGCCTTGCACACATTAACAATGTTTTCCACCGCAAGAATTTTCAATGACGCAGTGAAACAAGCTTTACTTTTCATGTTAAATTTCAACAAACCAAAGGGGCATTTGTCTTGTTGGTTTGTCCAATTAGAATGCAACATACCATAACCTGATTTACTTTCAGAATAAAAATACCAGTCTAGAATTCCTTTATTATTTTATATAAACATAAGAACCTTTACAAGTTTCAGCCTCTAAGGGGTTCTTGTTAAGCGGGTATAAAATATCAAATTTCAGCCTCAAGGTTCTATGAAAACAGGTTCTTTTATGCTGGTTTCTACTGTAGACCTTTTCAAAATAATGATATTGTATTATCAACAGCCCATTGCAGGAAATATGATGAGCCCCTTTAAGCGACAGTGTCACCTAGTTTGAGGGAATTTGGGTTTGATGTCCTCTTAGTGTTTATCATTCTCCCAAAAATATTCGACATTTTAGTAATCCTTGTCACTTCTCTATTAAATAGCTCTTTGAAGAAAGTCCTTTTAAAAAAACGCAAGCAAAAAATTAAATGTTTTTGTAGACTAAGTATTTACCTATTTTATTCACAGAGCAGTTTTTTATGAAGTTAGAGAAAAGTTTGGGAATCCAAGGTTTATCTTTGATTCTTTGGTTTGAAATTGTTTTCATGGGAAAAAAATCGTAGTAAGCATTTTGAATGACGGAACTGAAAATTTCAGTACAGCTGTTTGCGTCTTTATTGTGTATACTACTCTTTCTATCTCTTAAAAGGTATTTTCACGGTACGAAAACTTAATTTCAAGATATTGAAGTGTCTATATCTACAAAATTCCTTGCCAGTGTATTTTTTTCTGTACGAGCAATATGTGTGCTTTAGATAAAAAAGGACTGGGCACTGAGCACTGGGGGCATGCTGAAAAATTCCTATATTCTAATCTTATTTACTAAATCAAATTATCTATACCTACCACGTCTCGTTTTTCCGTGCATCATATTGTCTTTCCATATCTACCAAATTTGGTGCTAATATCTGTTTTTAGACGATAGATAAAGACCTATCTTCCTGTGGGGACTGGACATGAAACACCTCGCCCATCTAGAAATAGAGCTGGGGGGATGATTTTTTAAGAATGGGTCCAACCCTCATCAAGAACGGGTTCAAGCCTCAACGTGGTAAAGTGTCTATGTCTGCCAAATCTCGTGTTTTTATCGTTTTCATGCATAGGAAATACTGCTTTTATCTGTGGCACTATACTGTGGCACTGTATAAAAATAACTTTGAATATGACGTTTTTTGCTAAAAACTATTCAGTCTGTGATATTCCTGTCTTCAACAGCAAACAGGACCAGCAGAAAACAGCTTCATTCCATAGATACCACTCTTCTTGAAACGATTGATTCTTTGTATTTAAATCAAGTGACGACGGTATAGGCCTTTCTGGTTGAACAAAAATATTTTCCTCGCCGACGCTTCTAACAGCAAAACTTCTTCAGTAGCAGAATCACGATGTTGTCATTCAAAGATATAAATTTATGTACGGGTTACTTGAAATTTCATTCCAATCGCAATGTGACACCAGGCACCGCGGAGCGTTGAGAAAAGTGGGTGGTCTAAAGAAAGTGGGTGCCTGGACCCCCTTTGTTATCTAAAATGAATGGATCAGGCATAAAGATGATTTCAGAACATGAGCCAATTTTATCCCTTTTTAAAAATTGTTATCTTTGGAATCTTCAGTCGTTTACTAACAAGAGAATGATGCGTTATTGCAGCTGGACATTTTCTTAATTTTTTGCTACACAATGAGTATGCAGAAATGGCGCGAGGTAAGATTCTAAAGGGCGCCAATGCGTTAGGCAACAAAGGGTTTCTGTCTCCCGACGTGGGGTCGACAGATATAATCACCTCTGATCGTTCCTACCTTTTATCAAAAATACGCTGCGGTGTGTTGGATCTTTTTGACCGGGTTGCTTTCTGTTGCCATCGGTGGAAATCTTGAATGACCCAATGAACTTTTCAGCTTCTTACTGGTGCTTCTTTACTTCGATAATCCATTCGTCTTTTAAGATTTGTACAGAAATTTCATCTTCACAGAAAATTTTTGCAACATCTCAAGGTAAATGTTCAAATTTCCTGTGGTGTAATTTAACGGGATTTCGTAAGTGTATGTGGGGGACTGGATCCCAGTTTAATTCATGTCATGGTTGCTTTTTACGATACATTGTTTTTTGTGTCACCGTTTCAAGTAGGCAGACCTGTAATCTCAATTTATTTGAAAAGAACTGTGGAGTTTTGAAAAGTTGTTCAACCCACTTTGCCCTGTGATTAAGAGAGGCATTTGTGACATAAATTCAAGATCTACTTGTAAGGCTAGGATTAAAGGTCTTCCTAGAATAGAAAGGGAAAAAGCTTGCTATAACATTATTTTATTAATAATATTGTTTATAAGAATACTCTGCTCAGAATCATTCAATTTTTAAGAATATTTAAATTAGCCCTTAAACCTTGGAATTAGTTAGAAACATTTTGACCCCAAGATAAATGAAAGGAAAAGAGAAGAAGATGGAAACAGATCCATTACATGGCTAATGTGTTTGGAGAAGATGGTTGAAAGAGTATTTATCAATTTTACAAACAAGAAAGAAATGGAAAGATAGTAAACAAAATATTTCCAAGGGTAGCTTAGTGTTAGTTATAGAAAAAAGCATACCTCGAAACTTTTGGCCACTTGGAGATATCTTCGACGTTAATATTGGAAGAGATGGTTTGGTTCGTCCAGCAATGGTCATAAAGAAGAACCCAGAGATGGCGAGACCAGTAAACAAATTGTGCTTGCTTGAAGCACAAGGGCATAGCGAAGTAAATTCGCGCTATAAACTAAAAAAAGAACAGGTACCTAGAGTAGCCTGTTTGGTGGATATGTTAGTGTGAATAGCCCCTCGGACGTTTGTTGTAACATTTTTTGAGTAAAAGTTAATTTTTATCCAACCTCGTGTTCATATTACATTGTTTTACTTACGCCTCTTAGTGTACGTTTTATTATCCCATATTTGGTATTACCGTTCTGCATGCCCCTCCTTTTTTTCGTTTACTTCCAGTAGCTATAAAGGTTTTTACCCCACTCTTTGGATGGTTATTTATTTGCCTTAATTTTTCTGTGTTAGGGGTAGTATTTCTATCGTTTCGCGTGCAGTTGGCCTAAATAGTTTCTTTCTCGTTGAGTTAGGCCGTCGTTAGTGCAACGAGTTTTTGCCTACGAAGACTAATAGATTGTAAGTTGTATATAATTATGTTTAGTTACCTTTCACTTTAAATTTGTAAATAGTTTATACTTAGTATTTTATAGTTTAGTTGGAATTCTTTGTAGACTGATATACTTCAAGCATTTATGGACATTAGCTAACATTAATTAACCTTTGGTAATGATACGTTTTCTTAATATTGTAATATCAAGCTTCCCTTTGTATTCTTATTTTATCATCTTTATGTATGTTAATTGTTAATATTTTTCTTCATCAAACCACGTTTAATACATCACCTCAGCACCTGTGTTGTTTCTTGCTGTGTTATCTGCTGGAGATTTTGGTGTGGTGCGTTCAATAAACAAAATTTATCATATTCCGTAAATCAACCACCCATTAAAGTTCCCCAACCAATCGCAATTCTGTTCAGTGAGATGCTCGATGGTAATGATCGGGGCTTAAAATTGTCATTTTAAGATGCAAAAAATAATTTAAAACCACGAAGTTTACTTGGATGAGATAACAAAACACCAGAAGTCTGAAAAATTAGCTATCTCTCCCAGTCTTAATAGTGTTGTCCTCTGAAACTTTCTGAGGGAATGACCCTCAACTTCTCCTACCTACTCGAAATCAAAGATGGAAAACCTGAGTTTAAATTTGATCTCCTTCACTGTTAAATGAGTTCTAAGACATAAAAACATGCAAAAAACCTGTGTGAGACAACTGTGTGAGACATCTCTGCGCTACTGTAGAGGAAATTGGTCTCGGAAAATTATCCAGGGTGATCCTGGCTACGTAGAACACACTACCCAAAGATTGGGGGATAGAATAAAAAAGCATTTCCCTTTACCCACCTCGGTTTTGCAGATCTAAAACTGCAACTAAAACAGACGATTCTGCTATAGGGCAGCATTCAATAGAAAACCCATATTGTTCAAAAAACTACAATGGCGACATGTTTCGGATTATTGGTAGGGCTCGATCGTCGTCCCATCTAGCAGTTTTGGAATCTATCTGCATAAACATAAGAAACTGCTATTGTGTAGACAGATGGAGTTCGTTTTCACCTTAGGACTTCATTGGTAACATTCTCAATAGGCAAGCGGCACTGATTAGGCAGCCTCAACAGTCATGTGCTCTCGTTTTTGATTGGCCTATTTCGATCCACAACTGGGTATATACATTTCCTAGCGTAAATCGATCTATGTTCTGACGTTTGATACTCTAAAGAGTGTCTGCCGAAAAGCTTTAGTATGACTCAAAATGTTTGCTTTTTCAAAGCCATTTCTAAGCTTTGTATCATTAAAAGATTGGAGAAATAAAAGCCTTCTTTAAATTAACATATAATATTTTAGTAGAACAAAAGATTTCCACAGATTTTAAGTAATTTTCCGTTGGCAGCGATACTTTGGACCCTCAAATGTTGAGTACAAAAAGCAGTCTCTCCTATTAGTTGCCTAGCAAAAACAAAGTAGAAGAAAAACTGCAAGATTTTCTTCGTTGACTTATGATCATTTTCTTCTAAGGGCTAGAAATCTTAAAATTCGATGAAAGTTTCTGCGACACTGATATCACTTTAGTAACATTTAAAATGCGCTTCTATATAAAATGTCTCTTCATCAAGGCTTCTTTTGAAGGTAGATGTTGAAGGTAGATTGTTATTATAAGAACCAGTAAATTTATGTTCAGGCTGGCTGTTCTTAATTTTTACGAAAATCTGACGCTGGATTGTTTTTAATTTGTTCTTAAATTATTTGCCATTATAATGACTTAATTGTCATTAAAAAAGCGTTACCGCCTTGATCAGAACTCTTTATGAGCGAGCAAAGAGCACGGTTCTAGTAAGCAAATGGTTACAGCAGTTGGTTTACATCCAATGTGGGGGTAATACAGGGCTGCATTCTTTCACCAATGCTGTTTAATCTGTTTCTTGAACGAAGAATGAAAGATTCACTGGAGGGTTATGTAAGCGAAATCAAATGCGGGAGATTGCGACTTTGCTTTTTGCAATTCGACATCAGTGTCAGTTCTGAAGAACAACTAAGAAAACTGACAAGACTAACGAATTTGAATGCACCCATCCAAGTAAATGGTGGAGATCTTGAACATGTCATTAGCTTCAAATACCTTGGCTTAACGATGACTGAAGAAGGAATATCAACAACAGAGGTAATGTGGAAAAGTTTGTGTATAGATGTGTGTTTGTGTACCGCTGCGAACGAAGTTGTGACGGAGGAGGACTTCGAGCTCGTGAATCACGCGGAGAGTGAGTTTTTAAATTGAGAGATAAACAGTGTATTTACAAACTCACAAAGAGAGAACAACTTACAAACAAGATACTTTTTAGCTGAATTAGAGAACTTAAAAGCGAGAAAAAACACGTGAGATCGTTCGTTTTATTTACATTGCTATTCTTTAAATTTTTGCTTGCTGACGTTTTGTTATGGAAACGCGACAGGTTTGAAAATTCACCAAAAAGGCACCCATTGATGGCAAAAAATCTTGTTCAAAAATTACATTTTACAGTAGCTCAGCTTCAGCTTTTTCTTAATTCGTTTTTATTTTCTGACCAATATGGAGGCCCGTGTTCTAATAGAGAGTGTATACAATGCAAGACAAAATGACCTCTTGAAGGGAAGTCGAACCTCTCTTGTTTTCCCGGTTGACTATCTTTAAATCATAATGTCTGCAGCACATTCTGGTGTTACGGATGCTTCCGCATATAGCAAAATTTTGAATACATATCTTAATTATCCGTCTGGCCATTTGTTTTATGCTTCCCACTGTAAAGGATGCCATGATTGACCGGAAAAATTGTAGTGATAACATCTAAGCTTTTGTTTTGTTCCCGCTGTGTTTTTCATGCTACGCTTCGCTGCTTGTATATACCGCTGTGTTTATTTAGAAATAGTTGGTTGGTTCGAAATAAGATAATAACACGACGTACGTCTCTTACTATCGACTTCGCTCTTCAATAATTCGTCCTTCGAGACTGTTACGTTATTAACAACACAGGTTGTTAAATTGGTGACCACGACGTGACCGCGGCTGCTTCGACACGCACATTCTACGACGCTGTTTTCAACGCACCACAATACACATGCACCTTCATCAAGCAGAACTCGAATCACCGTAGTGCCAACTCGCAACAAGCAAACACAGCAGCGCTCGACTCACCGTAGTGCTACGCTACACCATTCGAATCAAGGCAGCAAACAGCATCGGACATTGTCTCACACGCCTCACACAGCTACGGCAGGCAGCAACATGGCATTCGTTCTTTGCTCACACACACGCCTCCAATCCATCGCAGGCTGGTCAACCTACGCCAAAAAAAAAAAAAAACTTCGGCACCGCAAGCACCACTCTCCGCACACATTCTGCAAGATGTCAATTCACGCCACAAGAGCTGGCAAGTAACACGCACAACCAAAAATGAACATTTCATTTCGAACTCTTAAAATTAATTCGTTCTCGTCATTGCATTTTTTTTTCTCGCTTTTCTCCCTACGTATCGAATGCTTCACACTCGCTTGCATTCTAGGGAGGGGGCTATTGTAGTGATTCAATTTAGGCCATTTTATACAGTCCATCATTGCTCCTTCTGCATACCTACGTAATTCTATATTCATCATTCTCTATGTTAATTACACGTCATTTTAACCTAATCCATCACACCATTGTTAACCATCGAGCATATCCTTTCCTTTGTATAACTCTTAATTAAGTTTGCCAGTTTTCTATATCAATACGAACTCTTGTAAATTATAATCAGTCAGTAGAAATCACGTTACACACTGCACAAACAGTTTGCATCTCTCTGGCTCCGTGTCCTCTGCACGTAAAATAAGATCGCACTGGTTGAAACAGCACGTTTGTCGTTTAATGGACATTTTAGTCAATCATCAATCGATGTTCCGATGAACACTAAATTGGTGACCACTTCGTTTATTTCTACGTCTACAATTCGACATGAATACAGACGCCAACACGCCACCGTCAGCCAGCACTACTGCAACTGCAGCCATCGCCACGACTTCAGAACCAGCACCAGTTGCTTCGGTAAGTGTCAAACTTCCACCTTTTTGGCCTAACGATCCCCTTGTTTGGTTTGCTCAAGTAGAGGCCCAGTTTTTCACAAGAAATATAACTTCACAGGCTACAAAGTTTGCTTATGTAATCTCCGCTCTCCAGCCTGAAATCGCACAGGAGGTACGCGACATTTTGATCCACCCCCCTCAAGCAACGCAGTACGATATACTCAAGGCCGAACTCATACAGCGCACTTCCGCATCTGAACAAAAGCGGCTTCACCAACTGCTGACTGCAGAAGAACTGGGTGACCGGAAGCCCTCTCAATTACTGCGCCATATGCGACAACTGCTTGGAGACAATACACTAGAAAACAACATTTTACGACAGTTGTTTTTGGGAAGGTTACCAACCAATGTCAGGCTGATTTTAGCCTCCACTGCAGACTCCCTTCCTGTTGAGCAGGTTGCTTTATTAGCAGACAAAATTTTAGAGGTTGCGACCCCTCTTGGCATCTCCTCTTTAACACCTACCGTGTCAGCGCCGGCCCCCACGCCTGTTACACCGCCTATCGCATCTGAAGTTCATGCTCTCAGATCTCAAGTAGAGGAACTGACTTTTCAAGTCCAAGCCCTCATAAGCCACACACAGCCAACCCATAATTTCCCAGGGCGTAGCCGAAGCCGCTCTATCAGCCGTAATCGCCGCACCAGCCCAGCACCCTCAAACTCTACCTACTGCTGGTACCATCAACGTTATGGTCGACTTGCTCGCAATTGCACTCCACCATGCAACTTTTCAAGCTTCACCTCAAACCAGGGAAACGACGCCACCAGCAACTAAGGGCGACTAGTTCTGCTGGTCCTGCTCCTTCCAGTCGCCTCTTTTATATTACCGACCGTATCACTGGTACACGCTTCTTGGTAGATACAGGTGCTGATGTAAGCGTTTTACCTCCTTCTTCTACTGACAGACAAACTTCTCAAAACATTTCTTTACAGGCTGTGAATAAGTCGCCAATTCGTACTTTCGGAGAAAAGTCTTTAACGATAGACCTCGGACTTCGCCGCACGTACAGGTGGATTTTTATTATTGCTGAAATACCGTTTCCTATTCTTGGCGCTGATTTCCTTGCTCATTTTGGCCTTAAAGTTGATGTTAAAAATCGGAAACTCATTGACACTACAACAAATTTGACCATTCAAGGTATTTTGTCCGCCGACAGCTCACCTCATCCTATGCTGGCAACCCCTGATACTACTTCGCCATACCAAGCCTTACTTCAAAAGTATCCTGACATTGCCCGTCCTTCATACAATGAATCAAAAGTAAAGCATACCGTCACCCATCACATCACAACTTCAGGCCCTCCTGTATTTGCTCGTCCCCGTCGTCTTGCTTCTGAACGTTTGACCATTGCCAAGGCTGAATTTGATCACATGTTACAACTTGGCATCATTCGACCGTCAAAAAGCAGTTGGTCTTCTCCGTTGCATATGGTTCCTAAGGCTACTCAAGGCGACTGGCGACCTTGCGGTGATTATCGTGGCTTGAACAATGCTACAGTTCCCGATCGCTACCCCATCCCACACATCCAAGATTTCTCTTCGTCTCTGCATGGAAAAACCATTTTCTCAAAAATTGATCTCGTGCGTGCCTATCATCAGATTCCAGTCGAGCCTAGTGACATTCCTAAGACTGCTATAACAACCCCCTTTGGACTATTTGAATTCGTTCGCATGCCATTCGGATTGCGTAATGCAGCACAGACCTTCCAGCGCTTCATGCACCAAGTACTTCGTGGTTTGGATTTCGTTTTTGCTTACATTGATGATTTACTTATCGCAAGCAATTCTGAAGCAGAACATTTGTTGCATCTTGAAATTTTATTCTCTCGTCTTTCCGATCATGGTATTGTCATTCATCCTACCAAATGCATTTTTGGCCAATCTCATATTGACTTCCTAGGACATCATGTTTCACCACAAGGAATCTCACCGCTTTCCACAAGAGTTCAAGCAATCGAAGATTTTCCTCCTCCTACTTCGCTCAAAAAGCTTCGCGAGTTCCTGGGATTGATCAACTTCTACCGTCGTTTTGTGCCTTGCTGTGCTCAATTAATACAGCCTCTCACCGACCTTCTCTCTGCCAAGTCTACCAAAGAACCGTTCCAACTAACTGTGGATTCGTTATCTGCATTCTCAGAGATCAAAACAGCACTTTCCCGGGCTACTCTTCTTGTTCACCCATCACCAGTAGCACCATGCAGTGTAGTTGTTGATGCTTCGAATGTGGCTGTAGGAGCAGTGCTTCAACAATTCCTCAACGGTGCCTGGCAACCTATTTCTTTCTTTTCAAAGCGCCTGCAACCAGCCGAAACGAAGTACAGCACATTTGGACGAGAACTACTCTCCGTCTACTTAGCTATCAAGCACTTTCGGTACTTTTTGGAAGGACGCGCATTTCATGTTATGACAGACCACAAGCCATTGCTCCATGCACTGTCTTCTTCGTCTGATCGATATTCGCCACGGGAAATTCGCCATCTTGATTTTATCTCTCAATTCACCTCTGACATACGACACGTAAAAGGCCATCAGAATGTGGTTGCTGATGCTCTTTCTCGCATTGAGCTCAATTCCTTGCTCAATATTCCAAGCCTTGACTTTGTCACACTGTCTGCAGCTCAACAGCAAGATTCTGAATTCCACCAGGTACAGTCAAACACCTCTCTTAATCTGAAAGAGTTTCCTTTACCGGCAGATTCTGGAACCATCATTTGTGACATATCAACCGGCACTCCTCGCCCATATGTTCCTGTCTGTTATCGCCGCCTTGTGTTTAATCACCTCCACTCACTTGCACATCCCGGTATTCGTGCAACACAGCGACTTATCAGACAACATTACATCTGGCCTAGTATCAACAAAGACATCCGCAATTGGACTCGGTCCTGTATCCCATGCCAACAGGCTAAAGTCACCCGTCACACATTTTCCCCCATTGGAACTTTTCCATCTACTGACACACGTTTCGATCACATACACATAGACCTTGTTGGCCCTCTACCGCCATCGAACGGTTGTAGATATCTTCTTACTTGCATCGACCGCTACACTCGTTGGCCAGAGGCGATTCCAATTTCAGATGCTACCGCAGAAACCGTCGCTCAAGCTTTTGTTTCACGTTGGATTGCAGCTTTCGGTGTTCCTTCAACGATAACAACTGATAGAGGAGCTCAGTTTGAATCAGCTCTCTTCCGTTCCCTCGCTGATTTACTTGGAATCAAACGTATTCATACTACTTCTTACCACCCTTGCGCCAATGGTATGGTTGAGCGTTTCCATCGACAGCTTAAAGCTTCGATCAAAGCTCAACCGGATTCCACAAGATGGATCGACCTTCTTCCACTCATTCTCCTCGGACTACGGACAACGATTAAAACTGACCTCGATTGTTCACCTGCCCAACTTGTTTATGGTTCCACACTTCGTCTTCCAGGTCAATTCATATTTCCGACATTTGATGTCACAGCCCTTGATCCCTCTGTTTTCGTTGATCGTCTACAAAGCTTTATGCAACAACTAAAACCAACTCCTCCCCGTTCTCAAGAAGCTTACACATACATCCCCGCTAATCTTCCATCTTGTACGCACGTTTTTGTTCGCCATGATGCTGTTCGAAAGCCGTTTCAACCTCCCTACGACGGTCCTTTTAAGGTTATCAAGCGCTCTGACAAACATTTCCTCGTAGATGTCAATGGAAAACAAAAAACAATAAGCATAGATCGTCTTAAAGTTGCTTATACCGATGCAGATAACCAACGTTCAACTGCCAAAAACACATCATTCCCATCAAACCATGCTTCAGCGAGGGCCAAGCTGGTAGAGAACCAAGTACCTGGTACTTCTTGGACACGTTCAGGGAGACAAGTTCATTTTCCCGACAGATATGGACATGCCTGAATATTCTTATATACGTTTAATTAACTTTTATACCAAATGCTTTTCTCGAGCTTGCATTCTAGGGGGGAGGTACTGTAGTGATAACATCTAAGCTTTTGTTTTGTTCCCGCTGTGTTTTTCATGCTACGCTTCGCTGCTTGTATATACCGCTGTGTTTATTTAGAAATAGTTGGTTGGTTCGAAATAAGATAATAACACGACGTACGTCTCTTACTATCGACTTCGCTCTTCAATAATTCGTCCTTCGAGACTGTTACGTTATTAACAACACAGGTTGTTAAAAAATCCCCGAGTTGCTTGCCAAAGGAACCCCATAGCGACGCGCCCTCCCATGCCCCATTGTGGCATCGGCTCTGGCCAATTAAAAAAAAGAAGCAATGCCACAAAAGTAAAATCGAATTTAATTAGATGCATACATACTTCTTTCTCCTCAAAGGTGAAAATTTTAACTGCGTCACAGATTATTTGATTTTTTGATGGCATACACTCATCCAGCCACTGTTCCATGTACAATACAACAAATTGCCATCCAACCGACGATTAGACTTTGTTAGAAGTCAAAATAAATTTAGATTTTGTCGAGTTATGTTTGAATAATGAATATATGAAATTAGAGATTATATTTAGACTAATTGATTGAGTTCCTTTGAAGACTTTTGATGAATCAGAAATAGGATTCCAAAGTTCCTTCACGGCGAACGTCGCAAGTCCAGCAGTGAAACCCGCCCCCAAGAGAGTTTGCGTGTCGTATGCTGACTGGTATGCATTTGATCCCAAGTGATTCGAACATCTATGAATAAAATGAATAAAATAATATGAAGGAATCTTTCTAGAAAGATTTGCATTCAAAGTAAAAGGATCAGAAGGATGCAATGAGATATTTATCTCCTTCAAGATAGCGAGACATATCAGAGACATTGCACCTGTCATTGAAGTATAACATCGCATAATAGCCATTAGCTGAGTAGAAACTAATTTAGGTGCTGGTTGAAAGAAACATGAGGGAAAGAATGATGGGTTTGACTGGTTCCTTGACCAATAAGTATTCTTGGGTGTTTAATCGTACAATTATCTATCTACAAAAATTTGATTTTTACCCAGCTAATTTAATAGAAAATCTCGAATTTGATATAAACTTAAAACAATGAGTTAACTCAAAGTGAATTTTATTTGGAAATTTCGAAGCCTTCTAATACATGATATTTAGTTTTAAATTATCATGAATTAGATTCTACACTGGTTTATAACCTATTTTAAAGCAATTTTTTCTGAGAATATCCCTATTTGCAAAACCATCAACTGAGTTATTTGAATTATTTCAATTTCAGCCTCTTTTCTGACAAGCTTTCAAAAGAGTCTAGTACTTCGTCGTAGTTGAAGCTCTCGTCGATTTCGTTCTCAATTGAAATAAGCGTTAGCCCCTTGAGTCGTTGCTGACCAATCTTGTTTCGTCGATGGTTTTTTTTGTCTTTAGTTTTGAGAATGACCTCGCGGGCATTGGCTGTTTTGATAAGTGTTTTTTATAGGCTCTATACAAATTAGGAAACGCCTATCACAGTCCGGTTTCATGCAGATGCTGCAGCACCATCATTGGAGTTGTACATTGTTTCACGACTAACTCCCCCTTTTACCAATTTCTCGTTGTTTTTGAAAGCTTTTCCACAAAATTCTTTCTAAATACTAGAGAGAGTTAAAGCATTCTGCGTCTAAATCGGGATTCTCTCATTTGACCTATTCTTGATACCGAATCTACATTTCTTTCTGTGGAAAGGAGTGCTGTTGAAAACAGGTGATTGCGGTATTAATGGAGTGCTGTTGAAAACAAATGATTGCGGTATTAATGTTAGAAATTTTTTAAAATGGCCGAAATTACAAGTGTCACATATTTTCGAATGCAACTGCCCAAGTGTCACATATTTTCGAATGCAACTGCCCTCTTCCCCTTGCCCTCCTAATTACCACCACTGGCTATTTCACTTGAGCCACGTATAATGCCATGCCTCTTTAAAGAGCCTACCTTGACAGTAGTTACTTCATTTGGATCCACAACAACTCGCTTCTCGTCAAGCATCAGGACATTCATGCTTAGCCACTTAGAAGTCATCCACAACGGATGTGAATCAGGAATCAACGGTAAAGGTGCTTCAACAATCTTCCATCCAGCCTTCTTGAACATTTCAATCTGATTACAGGGTCGGGCAGGGTTCGATATCACAAGTCCGGGTCCAATTATGTTGAACGTGCCGTCAATATGCATAGGATTTGGATCCCTGAAGGAAAGTATATGAATCTTGTATTCATCTCCAAGATGCCTCTGAAGCCACTTGATACCTTCGTAGTTTGTTACCTAGAAAATAATTCCAGCGAAAAGCTACTAATGTGTTCTTGCAGTCTTCTGAGGCAGACCTTGCTTGTGTCAACTCTGGCACAAATTGTCATTCATTTTAACACATCCAATTCAGTTGTACCGGGAAATTTCCCGGTGGGCGCATGTCAAAGATCGTTTCATTATGGTCCTCATAATAGCTACGGCCCTTCACAAAAAGTACAAGAAATTAATAGAAGAAGATTATAAGATCCATTTAAAATTCTAACTTGGGAATGAAATACCAATACAAAATGAAAAGCATAAAGCCCCCTCAGAAAAGCACAGACATCAGATGGTCAGTCATGAGGCTACGTTCCCACATCATCGAAAGCGAATTGGGCTGTTGGTGCATCGGCGCAAATCGCTCGACCTAACATAAATCTCTAACATGAAGAGAAGTTACATAATAACACCCAAATATGAGTGATAATTGGGAGGGAAAGGATAGGAAAAGCCTCTTTTCCCCACTTATAGCCGATGCACTAGTCCTACCTAACAGCATCAAAAAACTAAATAGCATAAAAGATGCCTTAAGGTATGAGAAGTTTTAAAGTGCCTATGAAATGAAATTTGACAAGTTTAGATAAAGGCCAACTTTTTATAAGCAAAATTTGCTGATTTCAATGATATATGTTTAGTTGATTCTTTCTTGCGTAACCGTTTTAAAATGTAGATTGTAGATCCCAATTTTCACGTTTTCGACTGTGACAAAGCGCGCAGATGCGTGACGTCACAAAGTTTTGCAAACACGGAAGCAGTTGGCCGAAGGGGGCAATTTTAAGTCAAGGTCCATATCCAATCTTTTTTAGCGCATCAAACTGTCCTATTTTGCAAAGTTTCATACTTTTGAACCAAAGTTTGACTGAAATACGATAATACCGTCTATTAAGGTCTGATGCAGTGTACCCCAGTCTAAAAATAGCGCAAGGGGGCAATTTTCGGACGGGGTCTATATCCTATCTTTAGTATCAGACTGTCCTATTCTGTGGCATTGTGTGTTTATTGTGAAGACGGAACCAACTGCAAACCTTGTGACGTCACTGATTCTTGTGCTTTATCACACGCACTCATTGTTTTTAAAAACCCCAAAACAAACTACCCCGTGCAAATTTTCCAGTTAATTTTCGCTTTATAATGCAACAACATGTAGAAGTTTAAATTTCTTTCAAAAAAACCAAGTGTGAAATCTCGTTTGATAGGCACGTTAACGATGCCGTAAAAGAAACTCAACACGCAAAGCTATACTGAAAAGGCATTTCATATATAGAAACAAAATAAGAGAGGGAGGGCTGGGAAAATAAACACCCTACTTGTATTGGGGCGTCACCAAGCAAGGTGAGACCCACACTATGCCAAAACCTTAAATACTCCTAGAATAACCAAGGGAATGAAAACGCCATGACACACACACCTTACCCTAGTTCACAAATCAAATCCTTAGGAGGCCGAAAGACTCCCCGCATTGCCCATAAACTAGTAGAGCAGATATAAGATATAAGATAAACGTGAGGAAGCGTGACACAAGAGTCCATATCGAATAGGAAATTATAACCAGCTCCAGCGAATTAGTTAAAGCTCAAATGCCCCTGGAGAAATTAACTCTGATTAAATTTCATTTAATCATCATTTAGAAAGAAATCTATGTTCTTGTACCCTAGAAGCCAAAGCCTTTGAAGAACCGAAGCAAACACTTAAGGTGTAAAAGATAAAAGCTGAAAAACGAAAAGATGTTCAATGAGCGATAAAATATAAAGTGAAAATATTCTTCCTTAGGAGTTGCTGGATGTTGAAAAAAGTCATGAACGAGCAAGAAAAGTGGAGACGCTATTGAAATATCAAGAAAGATGGCAGCAATTCATTACCAAACTAATAAGGTTCGTTGAACTCTGTCAACATGCCGAGTTACATCGAAAACGCCTTTAAACTTATGGTTTCTGTAAACTGAGTAGAAACCAAGGTTCTAGGTAAACATAATAAGTTTAAAAAATAAATCTAATGCAACCTGGCTTCTTTGCGCAAAAATATCCCTTCCAGCTCGCATGAAATCTGCTGCATCAAAACAAGGTTCGTGTTCTGTTGTCACAAAGTGTCCTGAAGCCACTAGTTTGTGCCGCTCCTGCACAGATTCCATAGGATATTCCTAAAAACGTTTACAACTTAAGCACACTTTTGCAGGAATGATGGCAGTTATAGATTTGGGGGAAAAGATTATGATATTGGAATTTAATGCTAATAGGGAACGAAATAAATAAAGAAAACCATCTTTATAACAATCTTTTAGCTCTTGAAAAGAGGAGGGTCGATAAGGGGGCTAGGGGAGGGTCGTGAAGGGAAGGATTAGGAAGGGAAAGTTCAAGGCCAAGTCTCTTTAAAAATGTCTATATTACCATTTAAATATTACGAATTCTCTTGTCAAAGTTTGAAGATATTTCCTTCAGCTAGCTTTATAGAATCAACGCCTTGAAGTTCGATAACAGGGGAAAACAACAACCGCATTTCCTTGATTCACATAAGCAATACTTTTGCATTGCCTTTTTAAAGAAAAATTTGCATTGCCTAAATAGGGCAATTCCTTTGTTCGCTGGGAGTCTAAAAAGGGCTGCGGCTGGTACGGGTTTCTACAAGAATCCTAGAAAACTCAATTTTTATTTGAAGGCCTATTACTTCTAACGGCTACTGTTCGACAAATGATGTTGAAAAGAAATTATCATTTCCACACTGCAAGTAGAGTCTTTTCTAAACAGTTTGCTCTCTTTACCTGGTCATAAAGTTCATCTGCCATTGTTGGCTTTGGTGCCGTGGTCCATTTTGCACCTGCATTGAAATACTCCTTGACAAGTCTACGATAGGCTCGGTACTCGAAGAATCTTGATCTCCAGGCCATTGGAGCTTCAATAATTTCTTCTCCAATGACTAAAAGTATGTCTCTCGGCATGGCAGCATACATGCCTTGGGATTTGAAGTCTGGTGTTTCGTAGCTCTAGAAAAAGCGGACTAATCTTTTACAACAATGTGATTGGGTTGAACTAGAAGACGAATGAAAAGACCTAATACTTAATCGGTTAAAACAAATCAATGAAACAAGCAGCCTTTATCAACTACCTTAAATACTCAAAAAGCCTCTGGAACTTTTTAGCCATTTATGGTAGAAAGTTTGATCCTACATGTTTCCGATTCTGTTTCGATATATAGGAAAGAATTTATGATACAAATGAAGAGAAAAGATCCTTTAAAATATTTAGATTTATAGAGGTTCAGAGGACTGTATTTGAATTCAATGATAAGGCAATTCTCTCACACACAAAATGTAAAATGCGATAGAATGAACACGAGTTTATGAAAGAAGAATGTAATTTAAACCAGATGAAGGACGAGAAGAAATAAGTACAGATTTGATCACACCTGAGAGTTTATATCTTTTTTCTTTATATGTAAGTTGTGATCTTCCCATAAGATTCTTTTCAACGTCTCGTTCGACTCCTCTTTCTCCAATTAATTAATAACAACTCACAAAAACATTGCATAAAGACAACAATAAAACAATGCAACATGAAAGCGAAGGTTCACGCATTTTACTACCGTTCAAAAGTTACAACAATTTATGCTCGTTATCCATCTGCAAAAATGTCTTCAAGGTCTACCCGTCTAGCACGGCATCGACATTAGACGGCAGCTGTTTCAATACGATTTTCACACTTTGAACCCTCAATTATTTGATTGTAGAAGTACAAGTCAGGTAGATGCCACAAACATATCAAATCAGACTTACTTTCGTATGATCAATAACATCAGGCCTCTTTACCACAATGCCCTCGTGCTCAAGAATGTTGCAAAATTCTTCGATTTCAGCCGCAGCTTTCTTAACGTGTGCCTCTGGGAAGAGCTTCCCTCCATTTTCTTTGTAAAATTGCCATTGAGTCTCATACATATTAGCTTTTACCTCAATTGTCAGCTTAGGAACGCAAGAATTTTCTGCACGCCCGACGATGACTTCTTTAAGAGGGTCCCATTCGTTATATGAGCAAACGGGAGAGGATCCTTGGACATCAATTTGCTTTGTAATTTGTTGATGTGTTTGTCGAACGACCTGCCAAAAACCATGTTACAAGTCAAAAAATGAAAATAAAAGGCAACTACATGTTATCATCCCAAGCAATAGCGGGAAGCCATTCCTCAAAACCAATACCTGAACGATATGGACAAGCGAAAGATGCAATGCTGTGTGAATAAGTGCTGATGAAAAACTAAAAGGCTAGAGAACATTGCTTGGAGTGAGAGTGAAGGCCCTCAACTCGTATGGGCGGTTCTGGGACCCTCCTCTCGGATGGTGACACTTTTGTCACAATAGCAGCTCGATTCAATCTTTTTATAGATCAGAGAGTTTGTCATTCACCGGAATAACGACTTTCCCTCTCTGATGGCAAGATAGGATTAGAGAAGAGAGAAAAGATAGGGACAGAGAAAAATGTGTGGCAAAACCACCCCCACCCCACTTTCCTACCCCCCCCCCCCCCCAGAGAGTCACGAAACGGTTCTTTACTCGGCAGATTCGTCATTGTTAGTGTTTACTCGGCAAACATGGTGATGGCATAAATCAAAAGATCAATGATAGTCGATGGTATATTTGATTGTTTTCAATTTCATTTCGATTTAATCCTCTTCTCTCCTCAGTGTTTTAATATTTCAACTGTTAATTTTCAAACTGAAACAACTGAGAACGAGGTTTTACGGTTACGTGGTTGTGCCTGTATTTCGGCTCGGTTTTTTCGGTTTCTGCATTAAAATCTATCGGTTCTGCGGTTTTCAATATTGCCACAGTGAACGGTTTTTGACGTTATTTGGGTTTGTTTTCCAGTTTGTATTGCAAAAATGTGTGGTTTTCGGATCTCAGTCTTGATGCATTTGCTTGTGCCTCGAACATAAAGTACGAAGATACCGATGTAAGCGCAGTACAATTTGAAGAAGTGAGTGACGCAGACGAGAATTTGGACGAGGTTGACGAATTCGATTTCAGCAGCTATGATGGAGAGGGTGATGGGGGATTAAAATTTCCACAAGCCAACTACGATGGATGAATTTTGAGAATCAACAGAAATTCTCTTAGGTGCACCATCCTGATATGGAATACCCTGTATACTAGAGCCACATCGATTCGATTGCGGAATTGGAAGATAAGAGTTGGCTTTAAAGTGAGGTCATCCTAAGAAGAGATAATTTCGACTAATTGGTTGAAGTGACTAATTGGTCAAGACTCGTGTGCCTAGAGACATTCCAAAGTTGCTTCTCTTCTGTACTATGAAAGCACCACAGTAAGTACCCGCATATAAGAATGTAAAAGGACAGAATTTCGTTAAGGAAACTTTTGCTTGTTTGCTGTTTGAATTTCATTTGCGTGCTTGACTTTTGTTAGCACCTTGGCCAATTTCCATGTAACAGCCTGTCTTGTGATCAGCTTCTTTGTTCTGTTTTGTATAACTGTCCTAATTATCTTAATTGCTGTTGAGTAAAATATTTGTTGGCTTTTGTGAGTGATTCAGTCGTTTAATTTAGTCGCTAAGGTTTAGACGTGATTTCAGATGTTCGGATAGCCGTTGTTATTTCAAGAAGTTTGAAGCATACCAGTTTTGCCGAAGTGACCCGTTAAGTCGTTGTTGAATTAGATGAAACTATAGGAACCGTCGAGCCAAGAAATCAGAACACGCTTATTGAATTTTGTACTTTCTTTTACTGCCGAATCTGCGAACACAAGCCTGTAAAACCCTCGTAAACTCAGTGGTTTTACATTGGTGACCACGACGTGACGGGAGAAATTGGTAAAAAAGAAAGCTGGTATTTTAGAAGAAATATGTCGAATTTTAATCGTAGAAATGACTTGCTATATTTGCGTGCAACAGACGATCGTCCAGTCTGCAACTACTGTAAAATGGTTGGACATGTTGTCAAGTACTGTCGCAGTCGCCCGTTTATTCATCCACCAAAAGCTTATCGCACGAATGGATTTCCTCGTTGGTTTTCTACCAAATTTAGCCGATATAACGACGCACAATTTGAGGAAGAATTCCAGCACATCTGCAAACTAATTGAAAACTTGAAATGTATTTTACGTCAAATAGAAGAGATAATGCACAGAAAAAGGGAAAATGTTGCGAGACAAGATAGGGGACAAAAAAGGTTTGAATTTGAAAATAATGAAATCGCACCCAATGAACAGGAAGATTGTGTCATACCAGAACAGTCGATTTATAAAGGAGATGCAAATAGGGGAGGCAGCTATTACCAAAGAGCAGGGGAAGCAAACAAGATTGTCAGGAAACATAGCACGCCAAGCGGTACCAAACAATTTTGGAATGGAGTCACTTGAAGCAAGCGAGGACGCTTGTCCTTGAAGGGGAGAGTTATGTAAAAGGACAGAATTTCGTTAAGGAAACTTTTGGCTTGTTTGCTGTTTGAATTTCATTTGCGTGCTTGACTTTTGTTAGCACCTTGGCCAATTTCCATGTAACAGCCTGTCTTGTGATCAGCTTCTTTGTTCTGTTTTGTATAACTGTCCTAATTATCTTAATTGCTGTTGAGTAAAATATTTGTTGGCTTTTGTGAGTAATTCAGTCGTTTAATTTAGTCGCTAAGGTTTAGACGTGATTTCAGATGTTCGGATAGCCGTTGTTATTTCAAGAAGTTTGAAGCATACCAGTTTTGCCGAAGTGACCCGTTAAGTCGTTGTTGAATTAGATGAAACTATAGGAACCGTCGAGCCAAGAAATCAGAACACGCTTATTGAATTTTGTACTTTCTTTTACTGCCGAATCTGCGAACACAAGCCTGTAAAACCCTCGTAAACTCAGTGGTTTTACAAGAAGCTCCCTTGTATAAGGAACAGCCCACATTTTTTCAAAAGGCACTCATTTTCTAAGAAGCAATTTTAGGCCTGAAATTAAAGTGTTTCTTATTTTCAAGTATAAACACTCGTTTTATATTTAATTTTTATACTCTAGGATGATTGTAGGGTGTGTATTCTATAGTATTCTGTTGATATTAAAAATTATTCTGTAGATTATGTATTATACACTTCTAGCAGTAATATTGGATACACGTCCAAGGACGGTACTGTCATATTGCTTGACTTGGTTTGACCTGACAGTAATTATTGATAAGAAACCTAGACCCTGGTGATGAGAAGTCTCTGTTGATAAGAAACTTTCCGAGTCCTCAGTTTAAAGAAGCGGTTTCTTATATGCGGGTACTTACCGTATTGTAAATTGAGAAAATAATTTACGTAAGTAGATCTTTTTGTGAATGGAAAACTCATTCGTATCTGTTCGTTGTCAATTACACTAGAGCAACTTGACATTGATCTGTTATTAATTCCTAGTCTTTTTATAAAACTTTTTATAAAACAATACAAGGATCAACATAACATTGAGTAGAGATAATATTTTCACTTTAATTGATAGGCTATGGATAGGTCTTGTAAATATCGACGCCAATTTGTCTCGAATGTTTCCAATAACAGTATCTTGTTGACATTTTATCTGGTTCGGTTCGGTTGCTAATCTCAGTAAGTAACTGATGCACGATAGTGCGTGTAGTTTATTGCTAACTTTTTGACATAGTTTGCTAATATGTTCTTCAAATGTGAGACTATAATCGATTATAATTCTAACTAATTTTTTTATTACTTTCCTGTATAGTGGTACCCCCGATTTTGAGTAAAAGTTCCACCCAAGCAGCAATAATTGACTGGTAATTGAGGCCCTATAAGGGGTATTTGAAATATGAAATAATTGAGATTTTCGGGATGAAAATATAAATATTTAGGTTTTCGAGTCTTGAAATATGAAATAACTTTGGTTCCCAGTATGAAATGTGGAATAACAAAATAACTGAATAGGTTACCTCTTTAAATGTTGTGTGAGAATTATCTACTTGATAACAGCATTGACTTTTTATATAACAAGTTACTGTAAAACCTGAACTACACGCTACTTTACATACACTACAAAGACGATACCGCGGGGAGCATTAACTCTGTCTACCCCGGGGCTATAACAAAGAGAGGAAAAAATGCAAGTTCGTAATTACAAAGACTTGAAGATATAAGAGACTATTGAATCTCAAGCATTGATTCAAGTGACTATTGATCTGTAGACATATTAAACGAACATTTACCACCATATTACACCTGGGTTTTTCTTTTAATCTTTTTAATTTTTCTAGGGGTTTAAAAGGCTTTTCATACTTTACGTTTAGGAAAAATACCAATAGCATAAAATCTACCGCAAATACGTTTGGCTTTTATTATCTCAACGAAATAAACGAGAACACCAAATAACATCATCAACATGTTTTTATCTACATTGCTTTATTAAGTTATTCTTATATTGAAAATAGTGTTTCTGACCATATCTTTAATTTCAGTATGGCGTCAATAAGTAATGCCAAAAGTGATTATAAGTTATGCAAAAAGACCAAGCTATAGGCAATATTATGAAAAGCCAAACACGCAACCGCAAGGAGAATTTGGCCTACTCCAACTGTTTTTTTTAAACTTGATGAAAGTTTAAACCATAAAAATAAAGGCCACTGATCATTTCAAGCTTTGGAAACATTCTGGTAGTTGACCAGAAGTCACTTTACTGGAAGCATGAAAAATGCACGGTCAGCAAAATTTCGACATCCGAATTTTTTAAATCTGATGATACCGTCAGAAAAAGCTTGTAACGTGGACATGACTTCCGGTCTTCTGCCAGAAGGTTGGCAAGACTTAATGGTTTAAATCTTAGAAATTTCGGTTAGGCTGGTTGCTAGATGGTTATGCAGAATTCCCTGTCTATAAAATATCTACTCTTTATAAACATGTAGTCAATCTACTGCATTTATTTTGATTTCTTCTTGAGAACATCGTAAGATTTGATTTCACTTAGTTTTAGCTTCGCATTAACATTATTATAGAATTATGTTTAGCTATTGAATGCACCTAAGACTGTAAGTGACTAGAAATAACAGTATGACTGTAGTATGAAGAATCGATTAAACAACTGAATTTACTGGTTGTTAGGGCTCTTGGCGGTTAGTAGAGCCAAAGAAGATGTCCTAAAATTCAAAGTTAAAAAATCCTTCAAGCTCATTGTCTCTTCCAGGCATGTCTATAACTGGCCCCTTCAGGTTGTACCCTCCACACAAAAGACTTAAGACTATCAGTTTTGGTACATGTATGTTTTTAGAGTTTCTTTATTTGTTTCCAGAAATAAGTTGAGCAAAACAATGATAAATATTTAATTCAGGGACCTTAGATTCCCTTTAAAAGTACCAAATGATTCGACAGTTCCAAAGAGAATCAATTCTCTATTTTTACCCAATTACGGAATCTATTTGGTTTTTTATGCACCCATTCTTTATACATTTTCCATATTTATGGCTGCAAAAATTGGTTTTGAAGACTTGGTTCATTTTGTATGTGAGTCGGTCCAACTTTTCGTAACACCTGAAGGCAGAATGGAACATTTCTTGACAAGATCGAAATGCTTTGTTGATTTTGAAATATGAAATAATTGCAAGATATCATCATGAAATATAGAATAACGTAATCCCCCCTTATAGGGCCTCGTAATTGAACTTCCATCTGCCATTCTCTGCAGATTTGGTGTTACTCATCTAATGTAAAAAACTATTCAAAGGATTCCATGCAAGATTATGGAGGCAAATGTTATCGTTATTGAAAACAGTTCCGGAAGTGAGTCTTATGCGGACTTTAGACTTTTTCAAGGGTTTAGACTTTTTCAATGTGATGTCCCTTTTGAAGACGATCACGTATGATATTGTAGTCTAGTACGTTGCTGTATAAACGCATTTAAGCGTACAAATTCACACCAAAGAATGTTCTCTTGTTACGTGTAAACGGGACCCATGTTAACTGGTGGATGAAGCATAGTTAAGCCTTGGCCAAACTCAGGGGCGCAGCAGAACTTTTTTTTGAGGGGGGGGGGGGCAAAGCTGAAAAATTCCGATAAAACTATGATTTTTCCGACAAAATTTTTCTCAATACATTCCTTGAAGACTACCCTTGCGGCATATACTGCAACATTTGATACTACAGTTGACATCCGCTATCTCGACTGCCCGCTATCTCGAACATTCGCTATTTCGAACTAATTCTGTTTCCCTTGGTTTTGCTACAGGGTTAAGTATAGAAAAACCGTTCGCCATCTCGACTGCTCGCTATTTCGAATATTCGTTATGTCGAGCCGTTATCTGTTTCCCCTAGACGAAAAGTGTTCGCTATCTCGAACTTTTTTGTTTTTGGTTATGTGAGAAAATTAAAAATGCGAGTAAAGAATCTGTTTAAACGGCAGGTGACAGTTAACAGATTAAAAAGACAGTGTTATAATACAATTTAAATGTTCAAATCAATGGATAAACGGGTAATCCGAAGTTTAAAGGCAAAGTACCGAACAGTTTTGGTGTAGAAATACATCAGAGCAATTGATCAACAAGTCTCTACAAAAAATTAGCATTTTGAATGCAATGGACATAATAGCCGCATCGTGGTCTATGGTATCTGCTTTGCCAAAGCTGGCCTTTCTTCTGAAAATCAACATCAAGCAGCATCAGATGAAGATGACTTTTTTAAAGACTTGGTGGAAGAATTGACGAAACTGCGAAGAGATCAAAAAATTGCTCCAGCCAACACAAGTGCAGCGGAATTTATTGACTGCGACGACCAAGTCTTAGCAAGAGCAGCATTGCCAATTGAAGATGAAATCATAGCTGAGCTAATTGGTGAAGAAGTTGTTGAAGTTCAGGACGCCCAAAAAGACAGCCAAGAGGAAAGCCAATAAAGCAACGACAACCCTTTGACAAAGCCAACAACGGAGGAAATAAGAGATGCGATGGAGGTAATATCAAGATATTGCCTATTCTCAGAGAATGGAGAAGGGCTCCGTGAGCATTTCGTTAAAATGATTGGTGTTATAGAGACGGAACTGGTTAGAAAGAGAAAACAAATGACATTAGATGCTTATTTTTCTTAATGATTTAGTTTGACTTGTAATTTTTTAGGGTCATCCGATAACTCGAACATTCGCTATCTCGAACAATTTTTCGTTTCCCTTCAGAGTTCGAGATAGCGGATGTCAACTGTACAATATTACGGATGGATCTGGAAATCGTTAACGAATGGACAGGGCCTCCGACGAAGGGGGGGGGGTGGTGGGGGCTTTGCCAAACAATAGAGTTTTTTCAAAATCTTTTGTTGCGGGTGTCAAATTTTCTCTTGGCCCCCACACTTTTCAACCTTTGTCGGAGCCCATGATGGATCGTTCGTTATACACCTTCAAGTTCAACAATAGCCTTTATTCTAACAAAACTTACCAAATATAAATCGCTATGAACAAAACTGCAACTAGTTATAAATTTACACCCTACAAGTCTTCTCGCTATACTAGACAATAAACTGTCACGTTAGTGTTTATAGCTGTTTATAGCAAAAAGTTTTTTAAGGCACGTTTTAAATCGCATCACAATTACTTTGCACTTATTTATGCTAAACCTTGAATAGATATAACGCGTCCAAAAGAATATTGTCGGGCAACAATATTGCCCACTTTGGCCAAGGCTTTATAAATTTTATGTCCGGCAACATAGGCATCGGTGGTGACGTATTTCAACCGTTCTACTACTAATATATAGCCCCTTGGTGGTACTGGGCCCCATTCTACCTTTTCAGAGGACTGTACCTAATTACATTTAGGCTAGATAAGTTTCAAATTTTGAAACCAAACTGAACTGCCTTGGGAAAGCAGTTATGCATGAGTTCCTGTCCTAAATTTTATCACTATTGTCATCGACCATTGGCCCTTGAAACTGACGTGATAAAGAAGCTTATTGGTGTATATAATACAATTTTGACCGCTTTATTATGGGACAGTAAACCAGTGATTTTCCCAAGTCTTTATGATAGGAGGTGTACCGCAGAAAAGGATTTTGCAACGTGACCTATTTGTACCTCGTTCAAAATGATGGCAATTTTGACTGTAGAATGAATTTTTCTACAAAAAAATAATCTTATAACCTGAACTTTTAAGCAAACTTCATTTTTGTTTCCTGAGTTCGCGAAAGGCTCAGAAATTGAGCATAAATGGAAGATATTCGTTGAATTTTGAGAGCTAATCATTCTTAGGAGGTATCGAGAAGAACCAGTTGCTTTACCAGTTGCTTGCAGTGAGAGGGGGAAAGCATTTTGTTGGAAAAACTTCCACTGCGCAGTATTTTCCCATACTTTGTCCTTAGAAATTTTTTAGATTTATAAGATATTGTTAAGGTGTATTTAATAAATTACAGTTCTGTTTCTCTTGTTTTTAAGGATTGTACCATCGTTGCTGAGGCAATGTGTAAACATGTTTGACTAATTCCAATCTGCCTTTTCCCACTAACCTGATTCTTAATTCTGTTTGGTAGTTCAGGTGTAATTTACTTGGTTGATGAGTTGATGTAGGAGAGAGAATGTACGCTATTATCGATTGAATATATCTTACGGTTTATCCAGCCTGTTTCTTGAGTTTTACTCTCATTGCCTGCTAAAGAATCAAAGAATGTATGGGGTGGGATTCACCTCACATTTCGCTAAAGGTGGCAGGAGCATCTTTTGAAGACATTTCAAGAGTGAGTCTCTTCTCCATGATACGAAGTATCCAAAGTTTAAACATCGGATTTTAGATTGAAAATTGCGCCTAAAACCTTGGTCAAACCATTTGAACATTTCGCCAAATCTGCATATTTTCTAGTTGAACGCCGCGCGGATTTCACCCAACTTTGAGGAACTTTGAGAACTTCCTTAACTTTTACCAAACTTAAGATACAAAAATATAACAGTATAAAGATTTATTGAATAAGATAAGAAGATACCATTGCCAAGTTGTTTGAAAATGTAGCAGTCTCTTCGAATCTCAAGGGCGTTGTCTTCTGAAACATCCTGGTGGAATAGCCCTCTACCCTTGCTACATACTCGAAATCAAAGATGGAAAACCTGAAAAAGAGTTTAACCTAATCTTCTTCAATGTTAAATGAATTTTAGGATATAAAAATATGCTAACAAACCTGTGCGAGATATTTCTGCGCTACTGTAGAAGAAATTGGCCTCAGAAGTTTGGAAAATGCCATATTTTTTGTAGATTTGTTTTCTATATTTTTTAAAGTGATTGGCTATCTGGCAGTTAATTTGAAATGAAAACCACCACGGACTTGATACATCTAGTTTTGTGCAGCATTAACGGTTTTTGTGAAATAAACTTAAATCCCTTACGATAGAGAAGCTGGAGAGATCACGCGGGCATGTAGTAGGTTTGCGGCTTCATAGCCTCGACCCTTTTTCTACGTGCGGTAGATGTATTTGACAATGGGATATCTTCAGATAGCGGCTTCATCATAAGACACGTGTCAAATAGTTACATCTAGCAATGTATTGCCATCGTTGCCGAGTCTTTGCGCTTCATTGCAGATTGCGGCTTATGGCTGATTTTTACACGGTCTGTGGTTTTTAACCCCCTACGATGGATCACCGCTCAAGCCAATGAAGTTCTGCTATATATGTATGTGCATGCGCATTACAACAATCATCAAGTACAGAAGGTTTACTGACTTGATTGTGTAAATTGTTTTGTCACGACGGAATATGATGGAAGGGAGCTATTTGATCTTATTGATGAAGGTTATATACAATGATATTCAAGCGATAAAGTCGCTAGATGTCAAAAGCCTGATTTACACGAGACGAATTTTTTCGAAATTGAGACGAATTTTTCGCGCGAAGCGAATTTTTCGCCACGAATTTTTTAGCTGCGAATATTTCTCTCGAATTCGAAGCTCAATTTACACTGGCAAAAATTTTTATGCGAATTCGCTGCGAGTATTACAAAAGAATATAGCGACTGTCCGAAGAGTGCTCTTATCAGCAACCTTTAAATTTTAAATTTATCAAAAAGCGAGCAAAACAGCAAAAAGCGATACTGGGTTAGAAATATTTATTCAGGACGTCTTCAGAAGAGGGAATTCCATTTTTCGGTAAGAGAGATTTACGTTTACATTTATAAGACCAGGATAACTTCTTCAAATACTTTCAAAGGTCGCCATCGAAGCTTGATGAAACTTTCAAGAAAGGTTTTCGTCAATTTGAACTTCAAATGTTTGAATATTAATCTGATATGAATCCACATACATGGATTGTGTACAAGGAACTGGAAATGAATAATTACCAACCTATTTTATTGACGTTTTAAAGGTGAGAGTGTTTGAGAAAAAGAATGCGGAATAACGTAGGTCTTCTGAAACCGAAACAGAAGTCAGGTGTCTTCCAAAGCTGGTTTATTTTGCAAACAAATTCAGACCTTATATATCTGAAATTTCCGACAACGATTTATAAATGTCAAGTGGACACGCATTAAGTTAGAGGAAATAACGTCGTTATGAATTGTACAACAGATTTATAATAGATTTAAACAATATATTTACAATGACATCACATATTTTGTTTAATAGACTTTTGTCCCATATGGCGGGGCATATAAATCAGGCTTTAGTCTAATCAGGCTTAAGAAAAACTCTCTCCCTGACGTGGTAACCGATGTTTTCCTTTCAAAATCGAACTCTATTGTCATCGAGATTCCGAAGGGCTCAGTACGGGAAATTCCAATGCTGGCGAACGAAGCACAAAATTAGCGAAAAAATATTTAGTTTTGAAAGGTAACTTACATTTTGTCAGCTTGCCGTATGCTTTTAGAAGGTTTTAAGACACAATTTTTATTTGTTCACCGATTTTAAGATTTTAAAAATATTTTCAAAATATTAAGGTTTGGGGGCTGGGGGTGACGGAAACCCCCTCCCACTTTTTCAGAGATGAATATATTTTGCTGTCTTTTTTATCATACTTTGAATGAGAGTAAGAAATAAAAAGGGAACCAACTGTTCATTTACTGCTTGATTTTATTTGATTCTATTTTCACTGACTTATTTAGGTATATTTCTTTTATTGGTTTTTATTTGCATCAATTCAGCAGACAACTTTATGTTTCGTTGCAATGTCTGCATTTTGAATGTATAAACATGGCCTACTAAAGAAAATCAAAACAAAGAAGATGCATGTTTCTGTTCAGGAAGTAAAATTCTCTCAATTAATACAACAGCTTCTTGTTATCAAGGTCACCATTTCTTTTTTCCCCAATGTCTGTCACTAGATTTTTAGCATGACTCTTCACTTCCCAAGTTTTTCGTAAAAATCGATAATTTTCTGAGAACCATCGATTTATCTATTCTGAGCAGTAGTAATTTGCTAATTTCTAGTCTGGGAAATGCATTTTTAATCATTCTAGGAGGCTTAATTTAAACAATTTTCTTCCACATCGAACCCAATCATGGTGGGCCCTCCTATGCTACTAAACCCCATTCTTAGCCCCCTTCCCCAGTTCCAATTTTGTTGCGCCGTCTCTGCTAAGCGAAAAATCTAAAAACAATTGGCATCATATGGAAGTGGGGGGGGGGGGGGGATAAATATGTGATAAAAAAATTAGCAGAAACTTTGAACTACTTCATTTGAATATAAACTACATTGGCCAAAAGTTAAGTAAAGAAATACCCGAGAGAAACAAAACCACAAAAAAAATTTAATACACACAATGACAACGTAAGCTTTGAATTTAGAAACCATTCATACTACGCAACTAGAAAGGGTCTTTGGGAATTTAAAATCACAGCAGGATCGGTTCTGATGGCATAGCAAACCAATTTCTGAAGATCAGCCTTCTTGTAATTGTAAAATCACTTTGCACAACCTTCCAATCTTCTACAGCGACAGAGGTTTTCCAGGAATCCTGGAAAATCTCACGAGTAGCCCCTATTTTAAAAAGTGGTCGAAAATATGACCAAACTATTTTCAGGCCATTTACGATCATTTAGACAGAAATAAGCTCCTTTATTCTAAACTGTCAGGATTCAGGACTTGAAACCAAGCAGTCATGTGTCTCCTAAACTTTACAAATGATATCTTTATTAACATGGACAAGGGTCAATTTACAGCAATGATATCTATAGACCTAAAAAAGACATATGACGCGGTAGACCAGAAAAGTTTGTTAAAAAGCTGCAAAAGTATGGTATCAATGGGCTTGAAAATTCTCTAAAGTAAATGGTGTGTCGTCCAGCGTTAGTTTGACTGTGGAGTCACACAAGGTTCCTGTCTTGGTCCACTCCTGTTTTTGATTCATATAAACGATCTACCCTACTGTCTGCAAAATAGCGATGTCACAATGTGCGCAGATGAAACAACAATCGCTCAACCATCCAAGCGTATAGAAGATCTAAATGTAGATCTCAACAAATGCCTAAAATGTCTTCAAGATAACACTTTCCTTAAACGCGATTAAAACTTCATGGTTGCAGGATCTTGACCAAATCTAAAGAAGATTTTCCACAATTGTGTTCGAAGCCCCTTAATTTGCTACAGGTGAAACTAAAGTCGAGATTGTCCATAGAACGAAATATCTTGAGGTTATGGTTGATCAACTTCTTGTTCGGGATTAACACACAAAGTTTGTGCAGGAAAAAATTTATCTTGCGCTAGGGATCTTGTAAAACGCCAATTCCTACCAATGCAAATTTTAGATAAGGTCTATCAATGGATAGTTCAGCCTCGTTTCCAGTTTTATTGCTCGATGTAGGCAAGCTGCAAGGAATCTAGGGAAAAAACCAAAATAGCAGCTATGATGCATCTGCTTCTACATTGTTGAGTAAGTTAAAGTGGCCAACAATCAGTAAATAATAAATAGAAAAACAGTTACACATGAATGGTCTTGTACCTAGTTACTCCTCCAATTAATTCACGAAAAATTCTTTTCTTAAGAGACATTATCAACAAGGAAAATTCAAAAACCCATTCAAACCCACTTATGAAGACAAAACAATCAGAAAGTGTTTTTATATATTGGTCCTCACATGTAGATTAATTTGAAACTCGCACTGAAACAAGTGACCTTTCCTTTGCTTTACTTTCTTTTTCCTTTCTAAACTTTATCTGTGTTTTGATAGTAAGTAGTTTTAAAAGTATTTTATTAATTTTAAAGGTTTTGTCACTGAAAAGCAATCTGCTTAGATTAACGGGATTACCGTGAATAAAGAATTTAAAATGAAATAAAATGAAATAATAAAATTTAGACTCAAAATAAAAGGTATGCGTAACGGAGTAGGCCTCCCAGGCACCTCTAAGGCGTAACCAAGTCATGTATACATGTTGAATTCGCTGCATCTATTACTGTTGCATTGCCTTGGCCTTCCACCTCGATACACAAATATCATACCATGATACTCGAAAATACAACGCCCGGCTTGTAAAAATTATGTACTACGGGTTAATTCCTCAACTTGTATAGATGCGTTATTTTTATACTAAAGTAGGACGTTTTTCGTAGCATTAAATATATGTACAGGAACGTAAATTGGCAGATATTTTTAGTGGCGATCGCCACTACGCCACCCGGCCCAGACCGCCCCTGTCTTTAGGTAACATTATGGCACACTGTTAGCAGGGCCTAAAATAAGAAATTTTTACAGATCCACATTTTTTATAAAAATTGGGCGTGGTACTTAGCTCGGGTTGTTATCATGGGGGTGGCAAATATATAAACTGCCATCATAGTGCCAATAGCTGTCAATAGCCAATAGATTTGTTCGGATCTCTGTCAAAGTTATTTTTTTTCCCTTCACCTTCAAAAACTCCCTTAAACAGCCTTGCTTCCAAGACTTTGGTATTTTTTGGTTTTTTGGAACCATATCTTCAGCTTTTCTCGGAACTCGAAACTTGAGAGATCAAGCATATTAATTGTAATATTTATCTACTTGATAAGTTTTCTGGAGCTATGCTGCTTTCCCCACCTGATTCTATCTTGTTGTAGGTGGGAATCAGCCTCTCTGCATCGACAGAATTAGGGATTGCTGCGCTGCAATAGATTTCAAATCAAGGCAACCCTGCTCGAGAAAGAGGCTAATGCATGCTCAGAATATCAAAAGTGGCCAGAGTTGCAATTTGGCCTTTTTGACAACTCAGTGTACTCATTCTTCATAAACAAAAAGGCAATTTAGATCCATGGTTCGATGGCCAAATTTCTCTATTTTGGCAGTTTCTCAAAACCCCTTTGGCCGTCATAAATTGATTTGGCCGAAGAAGCAAAATTTGGCTGAATTCTGGCAGCATGTTGCAAAAAACAACAAAAATGCAAAGGAAGCAAAAGTTTTACACAGATATTATTCAAAAAATTTCAAAACAATTTCAAAATTGCAAACGATGAATGATGAAACAAACCAAAGATAACAGACAGTTTTAGATCAAAGCAAGCGAAAACTTTTGTAACCTACAGAGCAAATTTTGATTACGGTATCACTCCCAAAAATTAGCAAAAATTTAGCTTTTTTGTATACTGCGTTTAGCTGGCTACATTTGGTTGCCAACCACAAAATATGTGGCTGCCAACCATTCAAAACAACTGGCAATAACCTGAAGGTGGAAAGTCACAATTTACTCCCAACATGAAACCACAGATGCTTGTGTAAAGTGTTACATTTGGTAACGATAGACAATGGATCAATGGAAACAGTGTTTCTTTTAAATAGTATCAGAATTATGCCAGAGTTTTGCTAGATTCTAAATTATGCTAGATTTTATGCTAAATGACGATTTTTGGCCAATATCATGTTATTATTACGCTAGATCAGGTCACACTGGCACCAGCCCACAAGGGAGTGGCTGGAACGGGACTAGCAGGCTTGCCCCTAAATATACGGCCACGCCCTTTGAAACCCCGGAAACCACTCCTTTCAGAAAATATTTGCTTTTTTCTGTCCTTATTCATTTTTTGAATAAGATTTCATTTATTGATTTAAAGAAGATTTCAATTAACATAAAAATACAAAACCGAGTTAGATAAAATACAAATTTATCTTTGATCACACAAGATAAAGCATCATCAAAAAGAGCAAAAACGTGTTCCAGAAGAACTGCTACTTATGCGTTCGTTAGCGTAAACTTTTAAAACATTTTCTAACCTATTATGGCAAAAAAGTTGAGGAGGAGCAAGTCATAAAAAAACAATCTAAATTGAGATGATGTCTTGTAGACAGGGAATTTTTAACAACAATCGAGCAAAGTGCCTAACCTTAGTTTTTGCTCTTGATTTGGGTACTTTCAGCCTTGCTGAATATTTTAAGCCTTGGATACATTTTTGTAACACAATAGAAATCACGTGATCGATGACGTCATTTTCCCCGGTCATTAAAATTTTTAATTCTTTTTTTTGAAAAATCGCTCCAACCATCTTGTTTGGCATTGTAATAGGAGCAAAAAGTTCTAAAGAATAAACTCTATCAGACCTGCAGATAACGAGTTATTGCTATTTAAAGTTTGCATGACGTCATCAAAATGGCGGTTTTGTAGTTTTCAAGCACGTGGAATTCAAAGGCTCATGGTCATAATTTAGGTTGCTTTACCTCGATTTTGAAGTTTTTTTACCTTTGCGTTATTCGGCAACTCAATAATGTCATTTGAGCTGATATATTTGCACGCCTGGGAAACTAAGTATTGAACAAAATGCATGCAAAAGGAAAATGTTCTAATAAAAATTTTTCTTCAAAAAAGCTATACTGAAGAGGAGCTTTCGTCAGCAATGAAAGACCGTCGATTCGTCAGCATTGTCGTTCGGCAATGAACTCCAACTTTTACAGCAGCTAGAGAGTGCAATATTAAATAGCACTTACATGCCAAGCATGACTTGATACCTCTTGCACTCAATCATTACAATTACAGGCAATGTTGCAGTTATCAGAATGTCTGTCGAAGTCATTTGAAGGAAACGATGCTTTGCACAACCCTTGCAATCCTCTTTACAGGCTACTTTAATTTTGCATAGTGATGACGAATGTAACTCCATCTTACATTTCATGGCATTTATGCAAGCCTTGCAGCATCAACTTTTTACTCGATGATGCACGGAACAGTCCGAACGTGTTGCAATAGAAAGCGGCACCGGTTTCTATATTCAAGCTCACTTCTTTATTAGAGTGAAAAAGCTTTTTGTACTTTTAATGAGCTAGACGATCGAAACTTTTTTTCTTTGTTGACTCGTTATCTTTCGAAGCTGTCTTGATATGTAATTTCTTTCCAAGAGCTACTCTGACCATTCAATGCGTATGAATCAAGTTAACGCATGTATAAACTTCCATGTATGAAGCTGTATCGAAAAGGTCCTGATGTAATATTTGTCTGTCTATTGAACAATTCGTTTTGAAATTTTGGAATATGGCTTGCGAGCAATACTTGCACTCATTCCCGTAACTTTCCGATCTGAGAAAGCTAGATGCATCGTTTCCTTCAAATGACTTCGACAGACATTCTGATAACTGCAACATTGCCTGTAATTGTGATGATTGAGTGCAAGAGGTATCAAGTCATGCTTGGCATGTAAGTGCTATTTAATATTGCACTCTCTAGCTGCTGTAAAAGTTGGAGTTCATTGCCGAGCGACAATGCTGACGAATCGACGGTCTTTCATTGCTGACGAAAGCTCCTCTTCAGTATAGCTTTTTTGAAGAACAATTTTTATTAGAACATTTTCCTTTTGCATGCATTTTGTTCAATACTTAGTTTCCCAGGCGTGCAAATATATCAGCTCAAATGACATTATTGAGTTGCCGAATAACACAAAGGTAAAAAAACTTCAAAATCGAGGTGAAGCAACCTAAATTATGACCATGGGCCTTTGAATTCCACGTGCTTGAAAACTACAAAACCGCCATTTTGATGACGTCATGCAAACTTTAAATAGCAATAACTCGTTATCTGCAGGTCTGATAGAGTTTATTCTTTAGAACTTTTTGCTCCTATTACAATGCCAAACAAGATAGTTGGAGCGATTTTTCAAAAAAAAGAATTAAAAATTTTAATGACCGGGGGAAATGACGTCATCGATCACGTGATTTCTATTGTGTTACAAAAATGTATCCAAGGCTTAAAATATTCAGCAAGGCTGAAAGTACCCAAATCAAGAGCAAAAACTAAGGTTAGGCACTTTGCTCGATTGTTGTTAAAAATTCCCTGTCTATTGAAGTTAAAGCTGTATACAGAGTCCATCTTACTTCAAAATAGCACACAACAATATCGTAAAGCGCAATTGATTTTTCTCCGCATGTACTGAAGCTTCAAGCTCTGAAGTTTCTTAATTCTTCTTTATTATCCATTGCTTATTTCTTATAGTAATTTTCTTACACAAAATGAGTGCAATACATAAGGCTGGGATTGGGCATTCATTGCGAATTGGAAAAATATTCTAATTTCTTTCTTAGGCGTTTCGATTGGTATTTTATGCTGCACTTTTAAGAACATTCATTATTTACAAATCCACACTTTCTACAATTACAGGTCCACAATTTTAATCTACAACTCCACAAAGTGAGTCAGATCCACGCTTATTTTAGGCCCTGCTGTTAAGGTAAATATGATGGCAAACAAGCTTTTCACTAGAGAGAAAGTTACGAAAAACCGCCTCGCTCAACAGCAGAGTCTGCAGCTTGTCACTTCTGTGAGTGACAGTAGGCTAGAAGGGCCTTGCTTCGGGAAAGGACAACATTGTTCATAGAGGAAGAGGGGAATGCCTGAATTTGCCCTTAGAAACTCACGTTAGTGTACCAAGACTTTTGGCTAGCATTGTACTTACATGGAAAATGTACTAGCGCAGGTCGTTAATCTTCCTGGACTTCACCAAGGATCATTCCTGAGCTCACTTCTTTTTTGTAATCTACGTGATAAACGAAGGGGTTTTGTTTCAATATATGTCACGGAAGTTGCTCTTTGCAGACTAATTGGTGTTAATGCAGAGACGATCGATCAGTTGATCTGACTTAGTTGACAAGAAGACATGAGATTGATGCGAGTGAGACAGTAGTCAAGGTGGGTAGTAACTGTAGAACTGATCTGAAAGTTTATGATTGCAACAAGATTATGCTTTAGCATGTGAATACGTTTATGTAGTTATGTTTTGTGTGATGCTTAGTGATATAGAAGAGACGAAGTTACAGCAAAAGCAAGAATAAGAGCAGCGTGGGGAGGGGGGTTGAGAAGGGGCAAAAGGTCCAGGGCCCTTAAATCTTACACGATGCATACAATGATTGCACAATCTCATTCAACAATGAATTTTTAATTCAACTCGACGCAAAGTTAGGGGGAAGGAAACAATGGAACTAAGCTGAAAACAGTAGGGCCTGCACGCATGCAACAGGACAATTCTTGTTCTATATAACCTCGCTTTTGTATCTGTCTCGTTTTTCTCAAAATGTTAATTAGTAAGATGATTATTTCTTTGTCTGCAACTATATATGACGTTTCTCACATGTAAATAGGGAGTTTTATGATCGCTAATGAAATGAACATAACATCAAGAGTTTATAGGTTTGATATACGAGGACGTGCCATTATTTAGGGGTACCTTTTCCTGAAAAATGGAACTATTGGTATAATCACTGGTAACATTTTGGGAAAATATTGCAAAGGAATTCAAAGTATGAAAGATGGGAAATATTGAGATTTGGAGGCGAAGGATATACAAAATCTTTTTGATTATTTTGTTGTGCCTTGAGAAATGTTTATTGCCTTGTGGAATTATGGGTACAGTTTCCCTCATATTTGCAAAATTATTGGTCACATCTTTTTAGACATGTGCGGAGTTATGGGTCCAAATTTTGAACAAAAGTACACGTCCCCATCCAAAACAAATGATTTTGTGCTTGAAGTTAACTGTGCCATGTAAGCTCTGTCAAATACCTAGGATTGACGTTATCAAAGGATCTAAGCTGAAATCAACATATCAGACACACTGCCAGCAAAGGCACAAGATCCCTTAATTTTCTCAAAAGGAATTTTCGCATAAACTCGCCTCAACTGAAATCAAAAGCCTACAAAGCAATTGTAAGACCAGTTGTTGAATATGCTACAACGGTATGGGATCCATACACAAAAAGGAACATCCACATGCTTGAAATGGTTCAAAGAAGAGCAGCTCGTTACGTCCTAAATAGACATGATCGATTCGCGAGTGTTACAGATATGCTTTCAGAACTGAAATAGGAAACCCTGGAGGAAAGGAGAACAAAACAGAGACTTGCAATGTTTTATAAAATCCATCATGGAATGCTAGCAGTTGATAATGATAAATACATGAAATATCCTCCAGGAAGTCAAGACATAACCATGACCAAGCATATCATGTCCCAGGGAATGGACCAGGTTATTATAACTTTTCGTACTTTCCCCGCACAATTCAAGCGTGGAATATGTTGCCACAATCAGTGATTGACTAAAAAACAATCAATTCTTTTAAAAACGCAATTTAGTATAAGTAAATAAAACAGAAAAACTTAATGTAAAAAAGGCAAAACAAGTTTAATAACAAATTTTTTCAAAGAAAGATAAAATCGTAAAAAACCAGTAACAGATAAATAAGTACGGTTGCAGTGCAGTTTGATTTCATAGGGTAAAAATTCATAGGGTAAAACATCAACATTGGATAAATACTATTTTAGTCACGGAACTGCTGCTCTGTTGCCAAACTTATTTGTTTGTTATTATTTGTTGTTAACTTTTTTGTGTTTTTGTTTGTTTGTATGTTTGTTTGTTTGTTTTTGTTTGTATGTTTGTTTGTTTACATCAACCGAGCCTTCAGTATTGAAGTTGTTAAATACGTAGAAGAAGTAGAAGAAGTAGAAGAAGTAGAAGAAGTATACGTTGAAGAGAGACTTGTAGCAAGTCCAACGTTGAAGCTGAGTTAGTTTCCATTCAATCAAACAGACTTTGCTCTAATTTTAACCAGTAACTCATTGCAAAATATGCTACGTTTAAGAAAAATGATTAACTCTTTTAATGTAAAGTGTTTCTAAAACGCGTGGTCACATGCCCAAACTTTGTGCCAGATATTTTAATGTAGAAACCCCACCCACTAAGATGAAATAATAGTACCAATGAATCGGTGTGCTGATGTAAACAATAAGCCTCGTTATGGATAAATACCCCCAAACGATACATTCATCATGTGACTGCTTGAACCATGATTGTTTCACCCAGGAGAAGATTTTGAACCAAATAGTGGAGCTACAATTTGTTTATTATGCTGCAATAGGCTGCTTTAGGACCCTTCAAGCTATAAAAATGGGTTGCTGCATGTGCAAAGAAAATAAAGTATGTGAGATTATTTTCTTGTCTCTTAAGGCTTCTAGTAGAGCTTCGATATGTATAAAACATTATGGGGGTATGATGGCCTAAATTTCATTCCTTCCATTCGCATAGTTTTTCAGTCCAACGACTGAAAAGTCTTATTCCTAAAATGTATGATAAAGCCTTTCAGATTCACTGAACTTAATATGTTTATTGTGTATTAATTTTACCATGTAAAAATCTTGAGGTGAAAATCTCAATTAAACCTATCAAAATAACTCTAAATTTGATATATCCCGAAATGAATATTTCATTTAAATAAAAGAAATAAAATGAAACCAGTCTTAAAGCTACAGGCAAACCTTTATTGAGCTTGTAATCGATCAGCAATTTAATGCAACCCAAAGTTTCTCTTACTGGAAAGTGTTAGTCATCATGCCAACCGTCCTTAAAGGCCTAAAAGTAGCAAAGCCCAAAATTGAGAGAAAAAAATGAGATTAAATTAGATCTGGCCAAGTTTTTAACCAGAAATTAATTTTCTTTTTGATATTTCAACCTAAAAAGTTACTATTTACAGTCAGCAAGCCAGTGTGGATTCCATGGCAGCTGCAATCCTGATAATTTTTTTCAAATTACAAGAGAACTCTTACACACCCCAAAGATAGGAGTGGTTTTGGGTGTGGCGCAAATGTAAACGCTTTTTCAAATATGACAATATGACTTTCAAAATTTGTTCGCAGCTGAGATTGGAAAAAAGTCTGTCATTCTTAAAGGCTTTTGCTCAACTGGCATGTTTAGCGGAAGCTGTTTGAGAATTTAATTTGTTTTCATGCAGTACAATATTAGGCGGGTTTTGAAGATATAGTTACAAAGCATGCAGATGGTGCAAGAGCCTTTAATTAAATAATCTTCTTGAGACCAGGGCTGCTTGAGAAGTTTTAGTGGCTCTGTGGGGCAGAACCAAAAAAACAGGGCCCCTTGCGAGCGAATCGAGCAATCATTTTCTTACAATCGTTAATTAGGCTTTAATATTTTTTAGGCCCACTTCTTTTACGTTAGCTTAATTCCATCCTTAGAAAAGAGTTTATCTATGAGGCTCCCTAGACCACGAGGTCCTTGGGTAATTCACTACCTGTCCCTCTCTAGGTGTCCCTGCTTGAGATATTGCTTTAGGTTAATCATGTCTTTGGGCTTTTTAAACATTATGTCTAAAATTATTCATTTATTTGCGGAACCTTTAGGAATTTGAAAAACAGCTCCTGATGGTAGTGGTAAATGTTCAGTTCAACTCTCAATCATTGAATTTTCCTGAGTTGTAAAATTAATGTAAGCCAGATAAGTGCCTGAAAAGTATACACACATTTCAAGAATAACTGGGAAATTAGGTGCACATCCAAATGTGCAGACATATCACAAATGCACTCTTGCACTCTCGGGTAATATCTTTGTACGCCTGACTTTGTACGTCAAGTGCTCTACCGCTGAGCTATCGGGTCGTGCTTTCAAGCCAACACCCAAGGTCGAGTCATTCACTGCACTGGGCTTCTCTTTTACCAGTAAATTAGTAACCCTATAAAACAGACTTTTGACTCATAATCAATGTGAAGGATTTTCTAGGGCACATCTCTGTGTGTTAGCTGAGAATAGGTAATCTGTCTCTGTTTCTGAAAAGTGGGTGGTCAATGTCCCCTGTGCCCCTAGTTCCTATGTCTATGGGTGAAAAAAAAATTCAATATCTTTCACCTAGGAAGGTTATATGGTATTAATTTGTTTGTCTGCATCAGGTTTAACTTTTCTATAATGTTCACAGTATAATGAAGCTGTAAATGAAAGATCAAGTTTGGTAAGAAATGAAGTTGGAGGAGTGTCATCAAGTAGACCAATTCAGTAAGTAATGGCTGTATATAATTCTCATGTACTTTTAATCTTGACCACATGGCCTGGTTTTCTGACAAGTTTTATTAGTCTATTGGTACATCATTTCAGTACAATCATCGAGAGCATTTATCCACACCGTTATGTATCCACAAATGATAGCTAACTTTGATATACCTTAGCAGACAGTTCAAGTCAGCCTCCGAAACAGACGAAGACATGACTGACGGCCTCTTGATAGTTCTAGCCCACACGAACTTCAGAGAGTTGGATTATAAACGCCCCCATGTGGTATTTACTAAACAATAATTCACATTTCCGCTTGTTTCTGGGTTGTTCTGCTTGTTTCTGGGTTGTTCTGCTTGTTCCTTGGTTGTTCTGCTTGTTACTGGGTTGTTACTGGGTTGTTCCTCTTGTTACTGGGTTGTTCCGCTTGTTCCTCGTTTTAGCAACGTCGAAAAATGAATACAAAAGTCCAAGCTTGCTTCAAACGTTACAGTCTTATTAGGAGTTTTTTTTCAAAATTGACATCATTGATGTTCTAGAAGTTGTTTATGCAATACAAAAATCAGGGGGATCATTGATAACTCTAATGCTGAGCTAGATGAGTTGGAAAAAACGCTTGGAAAGATGAAGAAATCTTAGATAGTCAAGTTGCAAGATCAAGGTTGTAGGGAATTGTGGAATTGTCTTCCAAAATATTGGTGGGGGGTTACTGCCCCCCTTGCCCCCAGGTGTCTGCCACTGTATGCATGTTATTTGAATTTTTTGCAGCTATTTTAGATGACCTTGTGAACACAGTGTTGATTTGATATAAATAGGCTTTTGTGGGAAAAAATATCGCAGGTGTGCTAACAACTACATGCCTGAAAACATCCATGTTTGTGATGGCATGTGACAATTTTAGCAAAATTTTATGGTGTTTATGAAAGATCTACAGAGAATTTGCTAACATGACAATGATAACAGCAACGATTTTCATGAAATTCTTTTTGCTTAATTTTTAGCATCACTTAAACATGTTATTTCTGAAGGCTTGACAGCAAGTCTACATAAGTATAAACTGAGCTTATTTTATATATCAGCAAAAAACAGTTCTGCAAGTGCAGAAAAATATTTGCAATGTCACAAGCAGTTTTTGTCAGCTTCAATAATGAATCCTTAGCAGAGACATTGAGGGCTTGGCGTTCATCTGGTTGTAATGACCATTTTGCGTGTAAATCTATGCCCCAAAGGGCCCTCTGTTATCAAGCATGACAGCTATTTTATGTACTTCACTGGTCTTTTGCACAAATCTCTCCTGCATTTAAAGCATCATAAAAAGTGCATGTTTTCCAATATATGTTTTGCTGATGACAATAATTATTAGCCCCAAGAAACAGTGATGAATATACACCAGGTATAGGTCAATCAAATTAATGGTGAAATTTTTTAGAAAAGTTTGCCATCAAAGAAAATTTTTATGAAGGGACCTACAACTAGGTTTGTAATAGAATCCAAGAGACCAGACATTTTTTGTCATACCAAAAAATTAGTTATATCCAGGTTTCATTATATTGGGGTTCCACTGTAGATAAGTCCTGTGATTATTTATTTAAATTTTTTTATTCAATCCACATTCCTGACAAGGTAAGCCTTTTTAAAGTGACATGAAGTAAAAGTACCAAGGAAGGATAAAAATATTTAAACCCATCTTTAAAACCCACAAAACCAATCATTAAGAATTTTGCTCTCAAAATAAATGAAGGGCTGTGATATTTTGCACTCCTGGAAGGCAGTAGGCATGTGCCAGACTGTGTGTATGTGATCATACACCTTTCCAACAAAAGCCTGATAAAGTTAACTAATTCTAGCTGCTAACCTGAAGTCAGCTGTTTTCAACTGAAAGTTTATTTTTTGCAGTGAGGATGGAACAGTATCAGTTTCTTCTATATCAAGGACAGATGAAGAATCCCTGCTCAGTAGAATTGTGCATAAGACTGCAGAGTATGTTGGTTTCGTTTTTTCTAAAGGAATTTCTTAGTATTGCTGATTTCCCAATATTTTCTAAACCATCTCATTGTTCTAATGCCAATAGTTATGTTTCATTTTACTTTTTTGTGGTGTACATTGATACATGAGCAACTAGAGAATTTGTAATTAAAAACAACTGTTATATAATTGCTTGTTATAATGCTTGATGAAAGTTTTGATTATATACAGTTTCGCATTTTCTAAGTCACTCATTTGCACAATCACTTCTATTAAAAATGAGCCATATAAAGTATGGGTATTTTTTTCCATAGTGAAATCATAGACGTATCAGCAATAGAACCTCATAGTATGGAAAGAGCAGAGTATATGGAAAAGATGAGACAATATCAGTGAGTTTAAACATTAAAATTTATGAAGTATATGATTTTAATTTATAAAATTCATGACATTGTTGTAGAAATGTAGTTATAAACCTTTACCAACTTTCAACAATGTCTTTTTATCATTCTGATAACAGGAAAGAAATCTAAATCTATATTGTTGGATCAGAAATCATAAATAATTGCTCAACAAAATCAATATAAACATACATTGTTCAATTAATGAGATCTTAAGTTGTTTTAATGCAAAACTTTGGAATTAAAGGTAATGTGTCCATATAAAAGGACTACGTATACCCAACTTGTCAAGCCACCCATCAAAATAACAGTTTGCGATTGGTTAGTGTTCTTGCAATGCAAAACATGATGCTCACATGAAAAGCTAACCTCGCAGCAGGATAAATAAACAGAGCGACCATAATGACTGGGGCGATGACATGAAAAATCATATGTTTCTAAAAACCCCTGCAGAGTCGCTTGCTGTTCTATTTACAGTCATTGAAAACACAAAACGTGTCGCAATTAACAAGTTTAAAAAAGCGTTCTTTTGTCAAAAGATAAATGTGGTGGTTGAAATTGTAAATATGAAGCAAAAATATTTCTTCAAATCTGAAAAATTGCTGCTAGTGTTTGTGATGCACAGGGCATTATCCTTTGTATCATAATCTTTTAAAAAATTATATGATAAGTTGGCTTTTATCATAGCTATAAAGGCTACCAACAAGCTAGTTATTTGGCTTTATTGAATGATTTTGTTCCTTCTTTTGTCAGAGAACGAGCTGGTAGTGGAAATGTAAAAGTACCAAAGCATAAATCAAACCTACCCAATACTAATGCACCAGTGAACATACTAATTGGAGAGCCTATAAATGCCTCAGATATAAAACTGGTGAGTCAATTTTAAAGGAATATACATTCAAAATTTTTATAATGGTAATTTTCTCTTTTAAAGCTGACCAGGCCTTTTTGTTTCACGTGGGCAATCACCCTCGCCATTGCCATCGCCCTCGCAAAATTCTTGATGCGGGCTATTGACCGCACTCACAAAAATATTTATCACCCGCAAGAGAAAGGTACGGACAAGTTAGCAATAAATGTGACTATTGTTGTTGTCACTATTTTTCAATTCACATCTTCACTTGGCGAATTCAAGAATTTCATGTGAGGCCTTTAAGCAGAACGTTTTTTTATAACGCGAATGCTATCAAAGTTGGGGTAGATATCCACTGTTTTGGTCACTATCCACAAATTCTGCACCTTAAAATTGTTGATAGGACCTTCATTCAAAGATGTTTTTACAAGACAACAGGTGAAGAATTCCACAAATCCTTAAAACTTTGTAAAAATTCTGTATCCTATGCATCATTTTCGAGAAAATATCTGTCCGGCAAATGTGTAGAATTCCATCCAGAAGTTGCCAGATTTTCGTAATCCGCAACAAAGTCCATCCAACTTCAAAGCTCCACAAGCCCTGATGACCCTCACATCAAATGTCAGTTACTCATAAACGGGAACAATGAATGGTGATAATAAGCAACAATAATAAGAGCTGAACAGTAATGAAAAGAAATGATATAATAAAAAGAGCTGTTGATATTCATTTGAAGGAAAAAAGGTAAGACTATTAAAGAGGAGCCTCTGAGTGAGAGACTTTGTCTTGAAGCTGCAAATAAATCTGAAAACATAGATAATGCAATCAGGGAGGATGAGGGAGAGAATTTTTAAACCAAGTTGTAATCTGATTGTGATTCGTACAATGAAGAAGAAAAAATTTGAACTTATAGATGATGGTTTTGATTGATTTCAAGTTTTATCTTATGCTTTTACTCGGCTGGTCAAACTTAACATATTTTCTTTTCGTTCTTCCCTAAAAAACTGTATTCCTGACTGAAAGGTCAAGTTGTTAATGGAAAAAAGCATCATTTCCTCATTGTTGGCATTATAAATTATAAATCATTACATCAAATATTTTGGCTACAAACTGGCGGTAATGGGGTATTTAGAAAATCAAACGTTAGGCAGTTGTGGTTAGATAATACCCTAATTCCCCCTCAAGTCCTGAAGCACTTAGTTTAAAAGGTAGTGGTGGTCAGGAGATTGCCCTCCTAAGCCAATTCATGTGGGCAGTTTGTTGCCCTTGCGAAAATTTCTTCACGAAAAGGGCTGAAGCTGACACACATTATTATTATGTCCCACACATTATTTTTCTGTCCAACACAGTAAGTTAACAAAATAATGGACATTAGAAGCAAAGTTATCTCTGGGTAGATGATTAATACAGGAAATCTTCCTTAAAAACAAACTTTTCAATTTGTTTGCAGTGGCCTTCTTTCCATTTGCAGCAACTTCTTATGACTTTGTTGAGAACCCCATCCCTGCAATTATTCCCTTTATATATTCCCTGTTCACTGACTTGGTTCTGATTGCTCCTGAACCATTTGCTGGTATTTTCAAAGTTAGTTATCATTTGTGGTTACATGTCAGTGCGAATAAATGCTCTCGATAATGGCACTGAAAGAATTGCAGATGGTTTACTTTTTCATTATATACATTTTTTCTATTATTATATGCTGTTTCCATGGCTCTGTCAACCTCTTTGCAGAAAGGATAGAAAAGAACAGACTCTTTATGTTAGAAAAGTAACAACTTTATTCAACTTCCATAGCAATTTCCTATCAATTGTTAAGACTTTCCTACCAAGAATACGCCTCTTTTTCTTTACTGTCCATTTCCAAATAGATTGAAGTTTGTGAATACCGTTACAATAAGCCTTCATGATAAACACCTGCCAGGAAAACAACTCATAGTAAAAATGTGAAGACATGTTCGTAGTGGAGCGCAGCTCTCCTCAAACAGCCAGGGCTGTTGAAGTATTTGCTCTTTATTCAGCAATATTTGTTTGCAATTTTAACAAAATAACACAAGTTGTCAGAGACAAGTAGCAGGATCATTCTTTGAGCATGTATCTTTCAAAGGAGAACATAAGCATGATTAGTGGAGTTTTCGTTGGTGAATATTTTTCTATTTTTGTTGACAAACAGTGATGTGGGAATCTAGTGTTTGAAGAAAAGTTTTTCAGCTATCTATGCTGAAACAGGTTTTTTGTCACAACCTCTTCGAGATCTGATACACAGTCTGTTTGGTTTCTTATGTGCAATCTTGTGTGCATGCATGCATCCAAACATACATGAAGAGGTTAATGTGTGTAATAAAGAAAATGAATTAAACTATTCGTTGCTATTTTAAATTCATGTTGTTGCCTTTGAAGGCAATTATGTTTAAAATATGAAGTTATGCTCAAGAATCTTTTCCAGCCATCTATGCTCAAAAAGTGTTTGTTTGCAATGAATTCTTCAATATTTGATGGATATTGGAATTAGAGACAAAACATTCCAAAAAAGCTCTTTGTTGCAGAAAATCTGCGTAGGAAATCTCTGTACACATTTGTTAATCTTTCCACCTCAATTAAGAATACAATTGGTTTAATTTTTTTCTGTTTCTGTTATTAATATGATTTTTTCTGGCATCCTTAAAATGTTCAAAAGATTAGAATAATGATATCGTGAAAGTAAGACTCCTGAAAGTTTTGAATTTGGTAACAAACAGATGTGAAAATTTTTCATGAATACCTTTAAACTAATATCCTCTTTGGCCTTTTGTGCTAATTATTTGTTAAGAAATGTAATTTTATCAGTATGTAAGCAAAATTTTAAGGATTTTCTTCAAGATAAAATTTACCAAAACAAAAGAATCGACCTGTGAGCAGCAGCTAGAAATAATGTCTTAGTACAATGATGAAAAAGCCACATAATCTATTTCATTTAATTCAAATTTCTAACATAATCAGATGATGAAAGACTTCTTCTTTTGAAGTATACAGAAAAATTGAAAAACCTAAACACTTTAAAGATGTGAGTCAAAAAGAGCAAGAACTCTTGCAGTACTAAGGGCTGAACATTCCTATTTGGATCAAGACTGGTTTACATTACAAAAAATTGCAACAAAATTTCACACGAAAGTTAACTTTGTAAAGCTATCGATAAATATTGTAAGAAAATTAATAAAGGAAAAACAAAGTTTCCCTTATACCGATTGATTCCAGTCAATTTTCATGTCTCCTTGGCCCATTGAAACTGACTCCATGTAACATGGCTTTTCTGTTCTTTGTTAGTTTACATAAGGTTTGTATGGCAGAGGGTTTGCAACAGCAGTTGCTCTTGGTTTATCTTGAAAGAGTTATTGAAAAGTAATTGATTTAGGAGTCATCATTGCCAGCCTGAGTTTGTTTTTGTTTAACTTGGCAATCAACAGTTGAACTGTCCAGTTAGTTTTGTTCTTTATAACCGTGTAGAAATTTGAATGTGTATTACCAAAGGATAGTTTAACAACAATGTGTATTACCAAAGGTTATTTTTTAAAGGTTTTGTATACTGAGATACAGATTAAACAATGCTATGTATTCCCAATTATTTTTCTAGATAACAAATTCAACTTCTATGGCTGCAGACGCTGTGAGCAAAATGGAAGTAAAATTCAAAGAACCTTTAGTTGTTCCATTTGGCATTGATAATTCAATACCATCTGCCTAGCTAACCAGTTCCTTTGGTAAACATTAAGTATAGTAAATTGCATTTCTGTTGAAGTATGATTCAGGTGAATAATGATTGAAACAGGAAGGGTGGCATCCCTAAGCAGGTGCTATGCAACATGGCTGCAATTCTTGCCTCTCTTAATTTTGATTCTTAATGGGAAAAGTTTGAATGGGAAATGGGGAGTATTTCTGTATTTTTATCAGCCAGTTTAAGTCATAGAAATTTGCGATGTCCTGTCTCCTCTTCACCAAAGTAAGGTTCTCTTCGTAAAAGTAGACAGACTTGTGAAGATGAATGTTAACCTTCAGTATAGTGAAGATGTTTTATCATGTTCGGAAGCTGTTTCTTTTGGAGAGTAATCACTATTGTGAGAGAATGTAGAGAAGCATAAAAAAATTGGAGCTGCACCCTAGAATTTATTTAAGACTTTAAGTGCTTGTAGAGACTGTATAATTTTTTCAATTCTCCGTCTACTGATCTATTTGAAGTCTGTTGGCTTTAGGCAGGACAAATCAAAACTTTTAAACCCCTTTGTCCTTTTTGCAAGGTAAAGTTATTTGTTCTGTCTTTTGTTTGTAGTACGCCAATTTACAAAAGCCAGAGTGAATCAATTTATCATTCTTTGCTGTTCTTTGCTTCAAATTTTCAGTTCCCTGTCTCACTCAACATGTAAAGTTTCCAGTAAAATGCTGCATTTGTAACATTTGCTTGTTAAATTTTTCACAGCATTAATTTTTGTTAGGAAAATTGCATTTGGTCTTTAATTATTCTCTTTTGCTGTTAATAGCATGAAATAATGATATTCTTATTAAAATTGTAATGTTTCTAAGAAATAGTATCTCCAGGCTCCTCATTTTTCTTACCATTGATCTGCAAAAATTATTAAGAATGTACCAATTACTTCTTTTGTGATTTTTTTCGTAGAAGAAAAATTGTGAAAATTATAATTGTTGATCTAATTTTCTGAACTGTGTCAAAATTATGTGGTTATGCACAAGATATGGTTTTGATCTTTGTTTGCTAGGGTTTCGCTAATAATGACAAAAAGTTTAAAAAAACCAATATATATGGTCTCAATATGTCAGTGAAACAATGGAAAGGGCATTTTCTACTTGAAATTTTTATTTTTCAAAGTGAATTTCCAATGAATATGTTTGCAGTGCCTCTTTGAGGTATTCATTTGCTTTTCATTTTTATACTAATGAGTTATGATTACCAAAAATAATGTACTTCGTGTTCCAAAACGTGGATCTTGCTATTTTTGACTTGAAGAAAAAGAAAATGAAAGAATGAATGGACATTGGCACTAAAACTCTGAAAGAATTTGCCTAATTAAATTAGAGATTAGCTTTTCTCATTTGAAAAAAATGACACATCTGAAATGTTTCCAGGAAAATATGACAAATTTTATTTGCCTATTAACTTTCTTAACATTCTTGCTCATTCTGGTAGCATTAAAACAAATGAACATGATTTATGGGAGAAAACGTTTAGAAGATATACCACATTTCTAACCAATTGCCTTGCCCTTTTATCAAAGATAAACCAGTTTAAAAAAGTTTATCTTTTTCGAAAACGAGTTCTTCTAGAAATATAATATTTTATTTTCTATTCTGATAATTTAGAAGCATCTTAGCCTGTTTAAGGAAGAAAAAGTTTCCAAAATTGTTTATTATTCTCAAAGCCTATATCCTTACTTCTCACTAAAATCGACTTATCTCAAGATAATTTGACTTCCATACCAGAAATAAATTGAATTCGTTTATAATAATATAAAAGCATCAAATGAATCTGTTTTATGAAACAATATTTTTAAATTGTTATCATTTTTTTAAGCCTTTAGACTTACTTTTTATCCAAAAAGACCAATCTGTAAAAACGTTAATTTTTTTAAAAATCCGTCTTTTATACCAGAAAAAGTTCAGTTTTTTTTATAATGATAATAAAACATTAAATTAATCTGTTTAATGAATCATTTAATGAAAATGAAAACTTTGATCATTTTTCTAAGCCTATAGCCTTACTTTTTATCCTAAATCGACATATCTGAAAATAGTTAATTTGTTTGAAAAATAGGACTTTTATTCCAGAACTAAGTTGAATTATCGTTTACAATTATATAAAAGCATTAAATAAATCTGTTTTTAGAAAAAAATTCAAAAAATTTTGGTCATTTTTCTAAGCCTATAGCCTTTAGCCTTACTGTTTCTCCTAAATCGACCTATCTGTAAAGATTAATTTTTTTTAAAAATACGACTTTTATTCCAGAACTAAGTTGAATTATCGTTTATAATGATATAAAAGCATTAAATAAATCTGTTTTTAGAAAAAAAATTCAAAAAATTTTGGTCATTTCTCTAAGCCTATAGCCTTACTGTTTCTCCTAAATCGACCTATCTGTAAAGATTAATTTTTTTTAAGAATACGACTTTTTTTCCAGAACTAAGTTGAATTATCGTTTCTAATGATATAAAAGCATTAAATAAATCTGTTTTTAGAAAAAAAAATTAAAAAGTTTTTGGCAAGCCTATAGCCTTACTTATTATCCTAAATCGACCTATCTGAAAAACGTTATTCTCTAGAAAAACTGCAATTTTTATATCAGAAATAAGTTGAATTATTGGATAAAATGATGATAAAGCATAAAATGAATCCTTTTTTAGAAAAAATTCAAACTTTGTTTATCATTTTCGTAAGCCTGTGGCCTTACTTTTTATTCAAAATCGACCTTTCTTAAAGAAACTTTTTTTGAGAAAGACGAGTACACTTTCTCGGAAGAATGTTCCCCCTTACGATCGTTTCTGCCGGCCATTTCCAGGAGCCATAACTTCCACTGCAACAAGCCCCCGCTATTGAATAAGCCCCTCAATCAAATGGGCCTGACATAATATTATATAAATGATAACACTTAAAAAGAGCAACTTTAGCATATCCGAAAAAAACAACAAAATGATACTGAACAATTTTCATTTGAAACATTTTGAGAGAGCAATGAACTCTAGTTTCGATTTAAGACAATCTATGATTACAAAGAACAAGTTAATTTTCATTGAGTATCTCAATACATCGCATCAATAACTATATAATATTTAAGCTGTTAGAGTGGAATTTCAATAAGGAATTTTCCTTTTTTGCACAATTTAGTTAAGGCGTACTTTACAAGAAAAAGCTCAAACAATATCCTAAATAAATTCATTACAGAAAGGTGTTACTAACAAAAATAAACGTAGCATAGACTGTAATTTTAGGCATCCTGAATATCATGCATTAACCACATAAACATTGCACTGCAAAAAGCCATTGACAAATATTTTGTTATTTCAGCGCCTTTTTCTACATATTGGATATACGAAAGAACTTCTAGCGATTGTTTTTGGAAAACTCTTTCTTAAGAAGCCTCGTTCTTTTTCAAAGCGATATTCCTTGTTTAAAGACACCTTTCTTCCACCGCCGACGTCACCTTAAGAGCGCGAGTTCTAATCGACGCAGATTTGTCGCTTAGCAAAGCACGGGTACGGACATTGTGATTTAAACCATTTTCTTCAGATTCAACGTTGTTGGTGCCCCAGAAAGTATTTTCAACAGGCAACATTACAAAGGGACTTTTTAAAACAATCTTAAATTATGTTCTAGCATCATGTAAATTATACTCTATTCTTTCCGAAATAATCACACGTTGTTTACATATTTTGGTTCAAGGTGTACTTTTTAATAAATCCTGTCTTTGATTTGATTTCTTTCAGGATGAATAAGTTAGACTTGATAAAAGCCCTGATGAGTCGAATAATAATTAAACTAAACATAGATGGTTCTGGGAGATATAAAAGAATAATTTTTAGAGAAAGAATCAAGTAGGGGAGAAAACATACTTTAATTTGAAAAGTTTCTGGACCATTCCTAATAAAGTTTAAATTTTTTTATTGTGTATCCTCTAAAAATAGTCAATTTTGGCACTTGTTTTTTGGATAAGAATTCAGGTTTTTCAACGGTTGGCCTACTAAGGTTTTGGTTAACTTATAAGAGCAGAGGTTAAATTTCCGGGCTGAAAAGTGCCGTCCTGAAACACCCCAGAAAATAAATTTCGTGGAACAGAGCCAAAAATTATGCAGACTGGCCGGACAAGGCCAGAGACTATGATCGCGTGAGCAAAGAAATTTTTGAAAAGTTATTGGGTGGGAACGGCATTTCTAGTACCATACAATATCGCCTATCGACAAGCTGGATATTCTCTAGATTTTGGCGTTTAACCTGAAAATTTTCTATCAACTGATTGACATGATAGCGGAGCCCAACGAGGCCAGAATCAAGAGGATCTGTAAAAAGCAAAAATATCAGGATCAGGTTAGGTATAGGCTGACAAAACCTAAAAGGTGTGCGGAATTCACGCAAAGCACGAGTTTCCATGGAGTCAACGAGCCCTTCTTGCTGCCACAAAGAACATTTTAAACCTAGTTTTTCTTGCTACCACAAACAACTTGTTAAAAACATCACGATAATACAGGTTATCAAAAACATTTGCTGTAATTCGAATATCTAATCAATTAATTTTAAGCAGTTACTCTAGTCCTAGAATATAGTTGATGGCTTGCACAATTATGATGATCACAGGCTGCCAAACGACAAGATACCGTAGCCAATCAAGGAGTTGACCAAACAAGACGTGTGGCCTTTCCCATCTGTAAAGCGAGTCAAGAAAATGACTGAGACATGAAAACAAGAGGCAAAGCTACTCTGGGTTTATGACAACCAAGGTTAAATTTGTGGTATTTTCTCTTCATCTAAAATTCATTTAGATATGCTTTTTAGTTAGGGATGTTAGTCAAACAATTGAGCAAATTGTAATACCAGCATGAAGGTGCAAATAATGTTCTGTTGTCGTTCGGGGCTTTTGAAATACTGGCCACAACAAATTCAGTCAAAATACTAACACACCTAGCAAAAACGACAATCTTTGAAAAATAAAAAAATAGTGCTGCAAAACAGAAAACCATTCACAATTAAGATTTCTACTACCTGGCATACATTGTAGGTCAAGGCATTTTCTACAAAAAGAAAGTTCCGGGAAACATTCTTCCTGTAAGCATCTCAATTTACCAGTAGAGTTTAATAAGAAAAGTATCCATGTCAAAACAATAATAAAGGGTTTTATCCATACTGCTATGTATGACAACTCCATAAAAATGCATCTTGAAAGGATACGGATTTTTAAACATTCGTTTTAAATCGACTTTTTCCTTGCAATATGGGCATGTCTGTTTCTTGCCAACAATGCACCAACCTCTGATACAAAACTCGTGAAATCTGTTATAAGTTAAGAAATAGTAAACAGGAATATTTTAACACCAAAAGAAGAATAAAATAAAATAGAACGCTATGGCTGATTATTCCAACTGCTAAAAAGTTGCCAAAGCGTAGGATTTATATCTTTTTAATATTTAAAATAATTCGTATTGGAAAAAGAGTAGAATGATTACACTGGAAAAAGCTGGAAAAAGTGCATCGGCATAGGATGGTAAAATGGCCGTGTGAAGTTGTGTACAGAAGATTTAACGGAAAAATTGGGAATTTCATGTCTAACATGCAAAAGAGAGAATTTAGTAAGATATATATACAAAGGTTTTCAGCAAAATAGGCTTTCGCTTAAGAACAAGATGATGAATCTGCAATTGATCTATGGGGCTATTTAGATAGTGTCATCACAAAGTAAAACCCTTTTCAAAGGATGTATGTCAAGGTGCTTTTCAAATTTTATAAAAACATATAAGTTGAAAATGGCTTTGAAAAAACAAAGATTTTACAGCATACTCAAAGCATTTTCGTCTGACACTTCTCAGAGCATAAAACGTCAGAATAAGGTTCCGAAAGAAAATGATGGAAAATATATACCCAGTTGCTGTTGTGGATCAAAATAGGCCAATCATTGGCCTACTTCAATGTTTGGTCTACTTCGATCAAAAACTGGGTCGTATTTTCCATCTTTTTATTCGGAACCTTATTCTGACTTTTAATACTCTGGGAAGTGTTAGATAAAAAGCTTTCAGTATACTGAAAAATATTTGCTTTTTCAAAGCCATTTTCAATTTTATACGGGCCAAAAGACTATTAAAATATATAAGTTATGATGTTAATGAAAAGGATACAAATGGCCACAAGAAAGCTTATAAGTCTTTTCCGGAGGATCATCCTCAATATCATCCATACTAGCGATAACAAGTTCTTGTCCACAGACGGCACAAATATTGGCAGCCAATCTCTTAGATGGTAAACTGCTTTCAGTATAGTACTGCAAAACAAACAGATATGATATCTCCTTTCCTTGTACAAACATAGATGTCCTTTCTAGGTAAAAGTAAGAAAGAAGCACGCAGAGATGAAACTTCAAGACAACAGAGAAACTAGGAATGGCTACATAGAATAAAACATCGACTATTATAATCAAAAGTGATGATAAAATACACCACTTACCCCCATTTTTGCTGCCATTTTGTCAGTACAGAATTCAGCGAAATCCCTACCAAGCACACCATAATATAGGCCATAGAAAATTACCGTAACACCAGCACCCATCGCAGTGTCGGGTGAAATGTAAAAAAGAAGATTTAGTCCAAGAAACGTTGACATTATAATGAAATATCCGATTATCCCAAGGCCATACGTGATGCGATGAATATTGTAGAACCATTTATAGACAAGCCTAAAATCAATAAAAGTAGGGAATATTATAGCGTCTAATTTTTTAGGTTAAGGGCAGTACTGAGTTACAGACTCCCTTGCAAATGTGGGTTCTTCTACCTGAAAATAGCTGCATAGAAAATAAAGCAAGGGCTTCGCTTTATAAAATTGTAGCTATGTCATTCTGGATTCTATACAATCTGCATCAAAACATTCTCCATCTTTAGTGATTTTTAAAAGCTCTTGTATGGACTGTAAACATTTTTGTAATAATCGCAAACATTTTTCTTTTTTTTACTGGAATTCCTATACACATCCATATCTTACTTCATTGAACATTTTGACAATTTAACATGAGCAAAATTTAGCCTTGCAGTAGAAAAATCTCATGTGAAGATTTGATGTCTATAACAAATAGTTCTATTCAAATTTTCCTATATACCAATATTGTCTTGCAGGCCAGTTCCTGTGAGATGAATTTAATTGAGTATACACAAATTGGAGTATAGAAAACAAGAAATTCCAAATCAATTGCATAATAACTTTAGAACCTAGTCCTAGCTAGGCATTCTGGAAAATTCGTTTTTACTTGTAAAATATATATTTCTGATGCTATGAATGTTATGTTAAATGTATAGAGAAACATAATTACCTTGGAGTGCTGGACTGTAATGGATAAGTTGTTGCTTTTCGGAATATATAGAGAGTGATGCAGGAAAAAATTGTCCAAACTGTTAACATACGAAACCATCCAAGTTTAATATTGAAATAAAGTGGTATGAGCCACAATCCTACCAATGTTACCAGCTAAAAGAAAATCACTATTCAGTTACAACAATAAATGACTGGTTACACCAAAGAAAATGAAGAGTGTGAAGAAAATATACTACTTAAAATAAGCCAAAGCAAAAATTAGTGTCAGAAATCATTGAGGTTATATTTGCCCTTCAATTCATACTACCCCTTTCTCTTATTTGTAAGAAGCAGATAAGAAACCAAACCATAAAATGACAATAAACAAGAAACAATGGTACTGGTCACCCCTTAAACTTAGGAAAATGTCTTGTTTAAAATCCATTCCTCATTTTTTAATCCATTGTTTAAAGATAGGACGAAGTTTAATTATTTGGCAATTAGGCACTTATTTCCAGTTCAATTGACATAGGTAATAGAAATAAGAGCTCCTTTCAACTGACTGGAAATCTGGTTGCAAGACTCTAGCTGTTAGGTTTAACACTCAACTAGTTAAAAATTTTTTCACAAAAACTAAAATTAAAAAAGTGACAAACTGAGTACTAACTTAACTGAGAAACCAAGTTAGTTTCTTATAAAAATGTATATAGCCTGTTGTTAACAAATCTTGGCAACAATGAGATGCAATTTCTTTACCCTACATTCCTGTGATGCCAATGAATGCTGTTTGAGCAACATTTGAACTATAGTGGTACATGAAAACAACATAACTAAAGCTTTTGGAACAAAGCAGTTTCTAAAAAACAAACCATATTGAACACATTCATACAAAACCTCTTACATGATAGGTCCTATAGTAGTGCTGCTTCCATTTGTACAACAAAAGCTGGGCTGCAACAAGGGTTGCCAATAGAATTAAAATCATCTCCATGTGCATAGCTTCATGGCCTTTGTGCTTGGCATGAAGTTTCTCATGTTCGATTCTAAAATTTGTGTATATAATGAGTTGTAAAAAGTATCCTCCCAAGTATTTAAAGCTTTTGTTTAATATCATTTTATCTATGATGACTGGATACTGCCAAAGAATTCTCACTGATTCTTGCAAAAATTGTAGGGGGAAGGGGTCTTTAGTCATGCCACCCTACTCCCATAGTCAATGATGGATGTGTGTGGTGAAATCGATGCCTGAAATGTTATTACATCAAAATCTTTCAGTTACATATCTTGGCTAGATTCAACCTCTTTTAATCAGTTTATATCTTGATGGTCAAAGATTATCAGTTCTTTTTTAAACTAAATTTGAAAGCACATTGTCTTGAAACATAGCAAATTAACTTATGAGGTAAAGGAAACATATTTGGCTAGGCCTGTTTGTCAGTATTTTAGCAAAGATGTAGTGATGAAAATTGCTTTTTACCAGCCTGTCATTTGATGCAGCCCTGTCATTATTTGATTAAGAATTGGATCTGCTTGATTGCAAAAAGACAGAGCTGTTTTATACTTCTTATGTAGAAAACAAGGAAGTTTTGAGTCTAAGTTGTCTGGTAAGTTCTCTAGTAATGTTACTCATCTATGTAAATTAGAACTGCTCTATTTAATGCACCGAGCATATTATACTAACTTTATAAACACATTTCAACAACTTTTTGAAAAGATAGTATATACCTTCTGATCTCTTCTTCAGTAAGTTCTCTAGTTATGTTACTCATCTATAAAAGATAAAATGTACAACTAATTAAAATGGAAATGAAAAGTAAATAAAACAGTTACAGATAAAACAATGATTGAACTGCATTGCGATCTATGAATCGCTCTGAATTTCAAAGAAGGGCAATGATGTAGAAATGGAGCAGCACCTTCACTTTGAAAGATGGTCACCATTTCACAAAATGTGTCCCAGTTGCCATGCCTTTGCAGTAGCGACAATCATACAAGAGCAAAATGCTACAAAAACTCTTGTGTCCCACAATCTATGAAGCAGTGCAACTCCCTTCAAATCAAAATTAAGGCTGAAAAGGATAGCATCTTTTTCAACCACAAAACTGAAGACTTTTGATAACAATCTAATCAAAACAACTATCAATTTGACTCTAAATAATGATTTTCGGCATAAAATGGTAACTCCACCTTTTTGGGTAAATTTTGATCCAATCTCTGTTCCAGTCAATTTTTTATCTTCATACTGGCCAAAAATGGTTCATAGAATTGGAACCTTTATATTGAAATTTATCTGTGCCAAAAAATTCAATTTTGTTTGGACTGTCAGGCAGTGAATAGCCCCATTTTCAAAATTTAGCTTTTCTTATACAATTCAATGGAACTTTCTTTGGTAGTGAAATTTTTTCACTACAGCAGTAAATTACGGTCAAATCTAAAGAAATATCTTAATATCTAAAACAAAGTAACTTGTAACTAAATGGTCCAAAGGTCATGAAGTTTTCAGCATAAACTAAGTTCTAACTTCAAGATAAGGATTTCAAATCTGAAGTCCATTTTTAACTTAAGTCTGTAGATAGTGAGATGCAAAAGTGATGATATAATCCCCGGAATGGAGAATTGCTAAATCTTATACACTTGCATTCCATATATTTTTGCCTTTTGATAACAAGAGTTCTTTTTAATAAAGAATTTAAACTATAAAATAACCTAAATCTTAAAGTCCAAAGTTCATTTTACTTGTGAAAAAAATTCCAATATATCGTGGGGTATCCACAAGACAAACTGACCATACAGAGACGGCGAGGAATTCATTTATGCAAATTTTTAATGAAATGGCGAGGAATATTTTTCCAAATGTCAAGATTTTATCAATTAACTGTTGCTTAATCTTTGGAGGACCTATATTTGTTGAATTTTTAATACACAAAAGAAGCCATCATATTTTCAATCAAATTTAGCCTGGAGAGGCCCGTGGAAGAGTTTAGGTACATTTGAGTACATTGGAGTTTCTGCTTTAAACTGAACAAATCAATTGGATCTTTATATGTATGACATGGAGAACTTTTTCTCCAGTAAATAGCTTTTTACATAGGTTTCAAATTCTATGGGTTGTGGACTTAGTGTGTTGACTTGCTTTGTGATCCATTTTATGAATAACCTGCCTGGTGTAAAAACTTGATGACCATTCCCTTTGCTTTTACCAGTGCCCAAAGATAAACATTTTTTTCTGCTTTGTAGAAAAATTTTGCCAATAAATTTTCTCAGAACGAAATTTTTAGGTTGCTTTCGTTTATTTGCTGGCGCTATTTATTTATAGTTTCTGGCCAAAACTTAAATAAACATATTTTCTTACAAGGCGTAAGTCACGATCACGCCAATCATTTTACCTGACCGTTCGAATATTTTTGGGAGGCGAGTGTACTTTTACAGTGCAAGTACTAGTAGTATGCCATGTGACATGTAGATTACAACTATAAAATTAAAGTTTATTACGTTTATTACAATAAAATTAAAGTTTATTAAAGTTTATTATTATATCAGTCACTTAATAACTTTATGCTTACAAAACACCATAATACCAAAATACCACACAAAATCAGACTGTACAAAATACAATACAAAAATTGGTCCTAGGCCAAAAGAATGCCATCCTTTTAGTGAGCATAGATGTTGAGCTATTAATAATGGAATCTCTTACAAGCAAAAAACAGCTGTGATTTTCAAAATATGACATGGTGTAAATATATTTTTATAACGAAAATGAAGATCTATTCACCATTGCAACGAGCTTGGGTCCAGTTGCCACAACCACAGGACTTTCCTCTCCGGCCGCCATCTTTGCACGTATCCAACGGATATTGAGGCTACAAAAATGATAGGGAGGCTAAAGGTCATTGACATGGCAACAACAACATAATCAGGAGCACGGAGTTTCCAAAGTTGAAAAAATGAACACAAATATGCAAGAAAAGCTAGCAATTAAAGCTGTAACAGACAATAGAAACGATCGAAAACCTCCTCTGGATTACACTTTTATGTGTCTTACATCAGTGAAAGGTAAATGCTGAGGCTTATCTTGAAGATTAAAAAAGATATCATTTTTATGAAGAAACCGTCACCACCTCTCGAGTTCTGCAACAATCAATGTAAAAAAACTAACTCATTTAAAGAGAACTGATATATATTTATCATAGTCTTGTGATAGTGGCTTAAAAATCCGTTCAGTCTCCTCAATCAAGTAATGAGCGCTCTCTGTGAAAGTTCTTTTTCTTCTCTAGAATGTCTTGATGAAGATCCAAGAGGTTTGATCCAAGTACAAAAAAATGATGTAAGTATAGTCAGCAAATGGTTGCTTGAGCATTGCATCTATAGTAAAGGCTTAAAAATGGCTTTAACAAGTACCACTTTTTATTTGAAACTTGTCAGAGTACTACTCTTTGAGCCTTATTAAGACCCCTTTAAATGACCATATACTCTACTCATTATATACTCATTATTTTCATACTCTGGAGAGTTTTAGACAAAAGGTTGAATGTCGTAAAATGTTTACTTTTTGAAAGCCATTTTTCAACAAATATTTTTCAAGCTGAAATAGTTAAAAAGTGAGTAGAAAATGCTTCAAGGGAGAAGCCTGAAATTTGTATCACAAGTTTGGGATAGAATCGAAACATTCCCCCTTGTAATATTAGTAAAGTTGGAATAGTTTTGCCAATATTAGCAGTGGCAGAGATTCAAATATTGTTTCTCTCTTCTTGGCATTTATTTGTCTTTCTCTACCCTACTATTCTTTATTTACATTATTGTAGGATAAAAAGGCAAGCAGTGAGCAAGTAGAAAAGAAAAAACATGACACAACTGCCATACGGTTGAGCAACAATCTGATCACAGAGTGGTCTGACTTCTCACAATGTATATCAGATATCATTAATGAGCCATTTAAACTAGAGTGGATTGACTTGTCATTCAATGATATATATACCATTGACAAGGTAATAATTGTTCTAAGATCCTTCATTGTTTGGAGGTCGTAGAATCACCATATGCAGTGCACAGAGTGTCAAATCCTTACAATAAGTTTACCTACTACAAAACTAAAAGAGCCTTTGACACACCAAACTTTGAAAATAGCACTTAAATGCAGTATATCATCATATATCATACTAAGTAAAAGTATATCATACTGAGTAAAATGATTTGTTTCAACCTTTCTATGCTTTTTTCAATTTATACTCATTCATTTCTATTTTGATCAAACTATTACATCAGTGCTCAAGATAAACTTGCAAGTATAAATTCTAAACAATGTCCAATATGCCTCTGATTATTAATGTCAGATTATGACTGAAGGCAGGCAAAATATATATCCAGGTTTGGACTGAAGGTAGTCAATGGACCCTAGTACAAACACCTTTCTGTTCTTCGCTTACCTATAAATTATTTATCCTTGTTTTCACCTAACTCTTTGACAAGCAGGTGAACAGTAATTTTCATTCTTATAAATAGGGAACTTCCAAGTATTAGAAAAGTAAAATTTATGTTAGTTTTGTATTATTTTGTCATTTTTATAACTCTTATTCTTATCATTCTTGCAGTGTATTCTTGACTATCCAAATTTGAAGGTTTTATACTTGCACGGCAATGCAATTGACAAAATTTCAGAACTGGATAAACTGGCAAATCTAAAATATCTAAAGACCTTGACTCTGCATGGCAATCCTATAGAAGAAGATGTCAGTGGGTATAGACAATATGTACTTTCAAAACTACCACAATTGAAAACTTTCGATTTCAGTGCTGTTACTAAACAGGACAGAGCAAGTGCCCAAACATGGAATCAAATGATAAAATCTAAAAAAGGAACCAAAAAGAAATAAACTTTATGAGTTGGATAATACACTCAAATGTACCTGCTAATTTCCTATGATTAACTTTGTATAAATGCATCCTTGATTGTAAGTTGTCTCAAGGTATTCCATGTTAACAAATGTACATACTGTCACCTTAACAGTCTATATAACGGCAATATATCTGTTTTGTACTTTTTGTAAATTTCTGTGGAAAGAGAAAATTTCGATGAGTAGAGAAATGAAACACTTTCTGTTAGTTATTTCTATCTTTAACATAAAAGTATCGTGTTAACATAAAATGTAATAAATTGTGTCATCTTATGAGGTAGCGACAAATGATTTTCTCTCACTCAGTCTCCTTCAAGTCATGAACTTTGAGCTCTGAACTACTTCATGAAACATTAATATGGGTAGGACAGCAATTCAGGAGTAAATCATACAGGTTTTTTGAAGCTACGACATGCTTGCATTTTATTTTTGCTTGTGCAATCTAAGAAGCTTTTCTGTGCAGAAACTTGAAGACAAGCACATTTTGATAAGGCTAGGTCAAGGTTTCCATGTTTCTTTCTAAGAGTTTCGGAAACTTTTGACTTGACCCTTTCTAGGGTCGATTCCAGAAACAAGACCTCCCCCTCCAGCTACAAAGTGAAAAAGGTAAATCCCTGTCGAGCAGCCTGCTACCTTGGTCTTTACTTTATTTACATCCATAAAAAACAAGTTTGTAAATTTTCTTCTTGTCATGTACCATAAAACAAGCAGCCCCTATATTTTTTACCATTCCTTGTCCAATGGATGGGTTTATAATCTTTGGGTTTTTTCCTTAAAGCGAATTCGACCATTTTAGCATCCTTTAAATTTTGTATTTTTTGCGGTGCGGGCGAGAATTTGATGAACTAAAGCCCTGGCAAAATGACTAAAGATTTCACTAAACATTTCACTAACTTTTGTTTAGTGAAGTTGAGCGAAGTTTGGCGAGGGTGGCAAAACGTGACTAAACTTTTCACTAAACTTCACTTACTTTTTTTGAACTTCGAGCTGTCTATGACGCTGTTGGATTGTTGGGGATCTTGCATAGGAATTTGTTTTGGCTTATTTTGTTGCATGCACAAGCAGTGAATAAAAATGAGAATTGGATGAAGCGGCGGGGAAAGAAAAGACTTTTTAGCACATTGACAACAATTTTGACTGTGGAAGAAGACACAGGGGTGTACAACGAGATTTTCAGATGTCTCATAACGGCTTTTTGGGTCACGTAGAGACAAAAAAACTAACGAAAACAGACAAAAACATTTGGATTTCCACAGCTAGAGCGCATGCGCGATTACAACAAATGTTTAATGGGTGGCAAAACGACTAAACATTTGCTAAACAACACGAAACAACGCTAAAAATCTTTGACCAGGATCAAACTTTGCTCAACAACACTCAACACGACTAAACAACACTAAACTGGGTGGCAAAACGACTAAAATTTTCACTAAACTTTTAACTAAACAAGAGTTGAGTGAAATGTTTAGTTGTTTTGCCAGGGCTTAAGCGAAGTTTGAGCATCCCATAGAGTGACTGTATCCATTCTTTCTGCTACTTTCAAGAAACATTATTAATGTTAGACGGAAAATTACACTCATCCATTTCTGAAAACCTATTTCAGCATTGAAATAAGTTGAACTTGTTTTGTTCTGTATTTGTATAAACTGTTGAAACGGTATCTTGATGCTTTAGGTTGGATTCTCCGCTTGCACTATCACCATGTAAGTGTGATGTTATTCGCTAGAAGTTCATGTTTTCTATTCAGCAAATATTTCAAAGTACAGTTAACCATGTGCAATAAAAATTCAGGAGAGGAAGATTTTTCGACAAGAATCAGTTTAAAATCAAATTCTAAACTGGTAATGAATTCAACATTTGAAATTAAATTCCCAAACCGTGGTAAGAAGCTCAAACTAAATCTGATGTCAGCCTTTTGAAGCACTATATCAGCACACAATCTTAAGATCTTTGTTTATGCAGAGGGCTCAATGCACCTTGGCTGCATAAAACATGCAATATTTACGGTACAAATTTTGAATTCTCTTTTAATATACGTTTCTCGGCGAAACGAACTCTTTAAATCAATGTTGGTCAGAACTGATCAAATATCAAACGTGGGCTTTGAACATTTTAGCGTAAAGCTCAATTCGTTTGATGCATTAGAAACAGTAAAACACATCTTAGAAGCCTATTTGTATATACGTTTGATAAAAAACAGTCGCAAACTTTGGAATGCGTTGTCTTAAACCTTGGAAAAGCAGTTATTAGTTTGCAGAAACAATTAAGTAAAATGGGTACTTCCCTAGTGCGTGTAATGGAAGTAGTATTGGTTTGTTTTTCATGGTATATTCAACGTGTTTCTTGCTTTGAATTCAGAACGTCTGGGCAAATACAAGGGCGAGAAGAAGCAATTCGTATTTATAAACAGATAAAGAGAAAGGCCAATGGTTCTTACACAAGTGATTCAGCAACAGCAGTTCAACGATCTACCTCAAAGACTAGCCTAACATTGTTGGATATGAATATTTCAAGTGCAATGATGTCGACAACCGCTTTTATCATCATGATCGCCTTTTGCCAAGGAACAGTACTTGATAAGACACCAACAAATTTTAGCTGCTCTTTGAATTCAACCACGAATAATAAAAAACCGGATACAGAAAAGATAATAACAAGCACTCTTGCGGTGGTGCTAGCATCAGATATGATGCATTATGTTAAAGAAAGTGAGAGGAGAGAGAAGGCAATCACAAACTGCCAAAATCTCAATGGTTCGTTCATCGAGAGCACGCAGGATTGTGTACGATATGAGGAATTGACAAACAAGTCACAGGGTTGCCATAAAGTAACTTATATTGATAAAAATTTGTTCATTCTTGATATCGATAAAAGGCAACATGTTGAATACACGATGCACCTTACAGGCAACGCATTAAGTATCATATCCCTGGTACTGTTACTTATAACATACCTAATAAACACTGAATTACACACATCATACGGACGAAGCGTCGTATTGCTGTCTCTTAACACTCTTCTTTTACAGATATTTCAAATACTTTCTCTAGAATTGAAAGAGAAGGATAAATTCTGTTTTGCGCTCGCTGTAATGCAACATTGGTCTTATTTGGTTGTGTTTACGTGGATGGCTTCGATCGCATTCGATATATCGGCCACATTCTCGCGTATTCGACAACCATCTGCGGCGATCCAGATGCGTCGATTCAAACTCTACACGATGCTGAGTGAAATATCTCCGACTGTTGTCGTAGCTGCCTGCTTAGCCTTAGACGCCTGCAGTGGAAAGAGCTTCATAGGGTACGGAAAGAATAATATTTGCTTCATCACAAACTTCCTGGCAAATATTCTGGCTTTCTCACTTCCAGTGGCAGGCATTATCATATTCAACATAATTTGCCTTTTTGTGACACTTATTTTCATTGCTAGAGCTCGTCGGAATTCTAGGTCAATCTTAGGGCCAAAGCGCACTCGAAGCCAGGAGGCGATGACCTTTGTCATAATGACACTAAAACTCTCCTTTTTCTTTGGATTCGGCTGGATATTCGGTCCTATTGGCCGGATTACCCGCAGCGTCAATGTGTTATACGTGTACATATTCTTTAGCTCCTTCCAGGGGGTATTCATTTTCATCGCATTCTGTATCAATACAAAAGTTATTCAATTCTATAAATCGAAACTTGCCAAGATTGCACCAAAGCCTCGACGCTTGCAAGATACTGGTCAATCGCAGGACACACATTTGTAGAGCAAAACATGATACGAGCAATGTATCTTTCATGACATATGGAAAAATATTCGTATGTTAATACGTTCAATTGTTGTCATGTCTCTAAAGTTGTATGAAGTAACATTTATTTATATATATATATATCTATATATATATAGCAAATAATTATAGGTGTATTATCACGATTCACAAAGACAATCACTTGATATTCTATTTTTCAGTTTGGCTAAACACTCTTGCAGTGTTTGTATATCAGCATCCACTTTCTTTGAGAACAAACTTGTTCCATGGATCAGTACGTTTACGTCACATCCCCAATTCAACAAACTGCCTGCGGCGAACAACACGCGAACAACTGTGTGATTTTCTGCAGTAGCAACCGCAATTAATTTCGATTAATAACTTTCAAAACTCCACTGTGTTTGATAAAAAACCAAGCATGTCTTATGATCACTGCGTATGATTTAAATACTTTAAGTCATCTTTATACAACATTTGGCCTATGAGGTGGGGAGGCCTATCTTTACGAAAATCACATGATATAAGTACCCTTTGCTTCCATCAATAAAGATTATACAAGTTCATAAATCTGACATGTGTTCTATAAAAATAAAATCAATGTAAAACTAACATTTTTCAATCGGAGTATGGATGTTCCGATCAGGCAGATAGTAGCTGCGATTATAATCCAACATAAAATATTAAAAGACCGGGCTACTACTTGACAGAAGGGACAAATGGAGAATCTTTTGAAGGGCTTAGCTATCTATACCCGACGAATGTACTAGTATTTGTAAGCACTGCTGTTTCGCAGGGTGTAAGTGTAACATGCCCCAAAAGAATATCCAAGATGCAAGAAAAAATTAAACCATACAAAGATTTATCGCTCGTCTATGTTTTTAAAGAGCGATGATTATTACAGCAAATGCTGCTGAAATTTTAATCTTTCCCACCATCTACGATTTACTTGCTAAAAACGATTAACTATTGTAAATTATGCTAATTACAAAATTAATTTGTCGTGAAGAGTATGTGGAATCTCTTTCGTCTTTCGGAATATCTTGTTCTTAATAGTGTCTGGTGGTGCTTTGAATTTGAAGAAAACGCCAAAAATACAATGTCCTTAAAAAACTCAAACCCCCATATCCCACGTCAGCTCTTCACGACATTCTAAAAAAATTTATCTTATACATACATTTCTATGTTTATGATTCGAAACAAAAATTGTACATTTACAAAAAAATATTACATAGCTCAAGTAAGCACACACCAAAAACAAAACATTACGTTCTTACAGAGGTCTAGCTAAATTACCAATAATCGAGACTACAAAGCTGAATATAAAAAGATAAATATTACCACTGACAAAACCTGCCTTACTCTGGATAGAGTTCAACATTGTATATACATCTGCCAGGTCATCCGTCAAAATTCTGTCGAGTCCACGTTTTACCTCGATAGACAACTTTTCCTTGTCTTTTTTCTTGTCTCTGGGAACAAGATCTTCATAGTATGCCAAAATGGCTCCATAAGACATTTTACGATGGTAGTTTTTTTGCAATATGCTTTTGGCCGTGTCTGAGCGTCCGTCAAAGTACTTTGCATTATCTATGACATCGAAACTGGCATCAAAAATCGAGCCGTTCACTGACTTAGTAACAATGCCTGTTTCGTAAAGGAATGGCAGAAACTTGATCCCTGTAGGTGCAGTCTTGATGTAACAGTCTCGTAAACCATTAAGATCAGTAAATTCCTTCCTCATCTTCCCAGCAATTTGGTCATTGTAAAATTCCTTTTTCAGCCACCAACCAGAAACAATATTTGAATTCTCGTGATTCAAGACTAGCAATTTAAAAGGGTCTGATGAAACGACAAATACCTCGTCCTCCATTTTCAATTTTCTAATCAGTTTTCCAACACCAAGCCCTAGGCGCAATGCATGATCCCGTTCAGCCGGGTTTTCTGGCGGTGCATCTGTTGGAACCAGCTAAAGAGGTACACAAGTCAAAGTTAATTTTCATGGTTTAACCACGCAAAATCATTAGAAATATAAAATATACATGTTCTAAAATCAAACGTTAAGATAACTGATTTCTCATATAATTCTAAACTTAATAAAGGCAATCTAAATTGTTTAGCAATAGTGTTTCCTCCTAGATGTTGAACCGATTGGAAACATATTTGACAAGTAAGCTCCCTTGACAAGATGTCAATAAATGTTGATGAAAATATTGAATAATTTTGTAGATGAAATTTAAACAACTTGAAGAGGACAAAAAAGACAAAGAAGACAAAAATCAATAAATTGAAACTTTAAGTAGAAGGAGTCTTGAGCTGAAAATGGGGAAGTAATAGAAAATAGCAAAAAGTATTATTCAGAAGGGGTTTGCTTAAATATAATCAGGACCAAAGGAGATGATGAAATTCTATGCATTTTTCTTCAAAAAGAAATGTTATCCAAAAAAGTAATTAAATAAGTTTACCTCAATGTAAATCAGGAGTCCCTTTCCCTTAACTTCATTGAGAACATTTTCAAGAAGTGGAATCTTTGCAGTAGAAGAATATGTAAATGTTCTATTCCCTCCTGAAAACAATGGTATTACAAATAGTGAAATATCTTATTGATTATAAACAAACGTGTAGGCAACAGAAAGTGCTTGAGAAGTCAAGATCCTTTGTTTCATAGAAACAAAAAAAATTATTAAAGCTATTTAACACTGGATATTTCATTTCTTGGAGTGATACTACGAGAAAAAGCAACAGCAAGCCAGGTCTTGTGAATTCTGTGACACCTTATGAAGAGTATTAAAACCTTGTTAACTGTCTGCAGGACAACCATCACCCTTACCTGGAACCAGGGCCACTAAAACAGTGGTTTGCAAGTACAGGACGGGGATGCTCTTTAAAGTTATGGCCCTAATACCCAAGATAAACTACAATTGCTTATGAAAAAGAAACATGTCTGACAAGATATCTCAAATTATACCTAAAGATAATTACTGTTATTATAACTTCTTTTCAAGCATTCAGGCCCAGCTGTTTGTGCTTTTGCAGGCGAGCTTTGAATGATTCCCCTCAATTGCTCAGGTGAGCTAAATAAATAACACATAGAATGTACTTTAAAGGCAATCAGCAGATATAAAAGTGGCTTAACCTGTCTGTCAATCAATATTAGCCAATCAATGAGATCGTGGGGAATGGTCAGTTCTTGATTGAAAGACAGCTTAAGCCCCTCTAGTATGTGCCAATTGCCTTTAAATCGCCTTAAGGTCAGGTAGAATGAAGTTTTCAAATGATTTTCATTGAAATCTGTAAGTGGATAAGCGAAGCTATCATACAACTATATTACAAGTGTCTAAGAAAGTACTCAAAGAAGTCACAATTAATTTGTTGAGTTCTAGGTATAAATGTAATTGTCATTGGACATGGTTCTTTCACATTTATCTGAATCTTCAAAGTTTATAATTTCAACAACTAGAGTTTCAACTCCCTTTCAATTTCTGATTTGAAAATTTTTTCTGCATCTCTTCTCCACATGTGAACTGAACTGAATGAGCCAGATGTCTTTTTTTCTATTTCTGCCAAACTTTGTCACTCTCTTTCAACTATCATCCAATTTTCCATGGTTTCATATTTAATGCTTAGCCTACTACTATTCTTAAGCAGATGGGTTAAGACACTGAATGCCCTTTCCACAGCAAAATTTGAGCCAGCAAAAATTATCACTAACTCAACAGTAAGGAGCAAATAGGGGGAATAAAAATTCTAACTTGCTGCATCAATTGTTGTTGGCAAGAAGTTTAAATATATTTTATTAAGCAAACAGTGTAACAGCCTAACAGTAAATCTATCCAGAATAAGCTTAAGACTTTGTATACCATAGTCTCTATCTTCACTCAAGTTAGGTGAGAAATAAATTTGCAATTACATTTTAAGGTATGTTGTCTGTTTAAGGAAACCTTTCTTAAAAGCAAATTCTTCAATGCAAATTCTTAGCATTTGCAGTAACCTCCGGTGACTCTGCTGATAATGTTGTTCCTGCAATTCTTCATAGTATTAAAACGATCCCCAAAATTTCATACATATGGCATAACTTGATTCACTCCAAATGCATGAGATGTGGGCCCTGCCGCCTCTGTCTATTTGGGGTAACATTGATCTCAACTTTGAAAAATCATGTAATTAAGACTGCAACCTTTTTAGCAAACTTTTGACTTTGCATTTGACTCCATTGGCCCTGAACTGTCTGTCAAGATATTTTCGAAAGAAGCTAGTTATCATTTCTAGAGACATGTCGATGTCTATAAATGCTTTATAAAAGGGGCACTTTTATGGCGCTTTAAAAATGCTTTATAAATGCTTTAAAAAAGGGGCACTTTTGAGTTTGAGTTTGAGTTACAATGGCAGCCTCTTTGCACAAAGGATTTAAAAGAACAGATTCTGTCACTTACGTGTAAAGCTTACACAACACAAAAATAAATATCCTCTTACCAAACAATCTTTAGGTAGTGAAGAATTTTAAAAGGGCTTTGAAAAAAGCAAACATTTTGAAATGTACTTAAGCTTTTTGTCTGACACTCTTCAGAGAGCAAAACGTTAGAATGGACAATGATCAGGCTTTACCAATAATCAGAAACATGTCACCATTATAGTGCAATCTGAGTTTTCCAGTAAATGAGTTGTCGTTTTTTGATCTGCAAGACCCAGGAGGCTCTTCTCTTTGAGTGACAGTTTTTTTTAATGCTAGAAGGAATGTGCTGTTTCATTCTACCCCTCCCCCCTTCCCCATTATCAACAACTCTTACCAATTTCTTAGACCTTCCTGCCAAAGGTATGCCTGTTTTTATAAGATTGAAAGGTTCTAAGCAATGCAAAGATACTTTTGCTTCACTAGACAAAGACAGGACAAATGGCTTATCAAGGATTCTGTGAAACGGGCAAATGAATGAAAATTTTAGGGGAGCAATTTTCCTTTCATGTTCAGTTTAGGAGAGCAATTCACAGCTTGTCTCAAGTTGCAAGGACAGTGCAGAGGCAAGCGGGAGCTATCGCTCACCTCAAATGGCCAGGCCTAATGCTTAGCATTATTACTTTGCCATAGCTAACAGCCCTGACAAGGTACAGCGGAAGAGTAAAGACATTGCAATAAAAATATTGCAACATGCATGAATTGTTTCTGTCAAATTCGGATCAATGACAAAATGATAAAACACCTTGTGCAACCTCCCATGTTTTACCAATCCCATCCAACCCCATCCTGTCCTGTCCTGCCTTACATTAATAAAAAGGTAATTGTATTTTGATATTTTTACTCCAACCTAAATTAATCACAGGCCTTGAACTTCTGACACTGAAAGATTGCTCTTTCCCCCTTTTGTGACACTCTCTGCATTGTCTCACACAGAATAATACACTGAAATAAGGTGATTGTGAGTTCAAGGAAATTGTTAGAGGTGATATGCTAGCTTGAATGACTCGAAAGTTTGTTTACTTATCATCTTTTGGGCCTAGGTTTTTATGTGATATCTTTTGTAAACATAAAACATGTAAGACCATATTTTGACAAAGAATCTTTATTATTAGAGAGGAAAGTCTATTCTGCAAATGAATGCCGAAAATAATACCTGAGACTATTTTTTTCTTTAATGATAATGCTGCAATTGAATTATAATCTGCGATGCGAACTGTAGCATCTACTCCTGTCAGCCTCTAGAAAAAAAGGAAATTCAAAATGTTAGATAAAGCCTTATTGATACAAACAAAATTTTTAAACATTAAATCAACAAGGCTTAGCATGGGGTTGTTGAGTATAACATGGCAACTATGAAAAAATATATAATTAAGCCAACATTTTGAAAAAACAGTATGAGTAAAGCATAGCATAACAAATTCCAAAGTACTAAAGGATCAGCATTGCTTGAATATTAGGATATAAAGATCAACTTAGCTGGATGATACAAAACTAATCACCACCCAGTTTACAGTCACAAGTTTTCAAGCAACATTTAGAATGACTTTAAACAGAGACTTGTATGCAAATTTATATATGGAAGGGAACCATGCCATACTACACACCCAATAAATTCACCCGTAATCTAAAGAAGAATCAGCGAAAAAGAATATATAACATTCATTTTAAATAGTAACCATAATGCAATTAACATAATTACCAGAAAGTTCTTATCTCCAAACAAGATCATCTTGTCATCTCTAGTCATTTGAACTTGCATATGAATCCCTTGATATCCCTTCTTAATAACATCTTTCATTCCTTCCAATGTATTCTCTTGATGTGCAGTGATACTTCCTTTGTAGCCAATAATTGCAGGTCTCTGCATTCTGTGGTAAACATGCCCAGGTGGTATCGTAGTTGTATTAACATACTGAAAACAGGTACTGCTGTATGACTCTGATTTTATGATAAAATCTGAAAAAAATATGAACTTATTTTAAAGTCAAATTGCAAAGTAAATTTTATAAATCAAGCAAGCACTTTTTGAACCTCTGTACTATTTTACCCTTTGGTATTCAGCAATAAAAATTGTTTTCACAAAACTAAAGACCCTAGTCACTTTTTTAACTTCCAATATGAGAAACAATTGGTCACCTATTTTACACTGATGTTTAGTGAGAAATATGTAACATTAAATAACCAAGTATATACTTTTTCATAAAACACTTTATCAGGTTGATCATAGATTTTTGTCAATTTAAATAACATGTACAGCAATTTTCACAAATTTCATGACTTTGCAACTATTCTTTACAAGAATACTGATCTGTTTGCTTAACATCTTGACATGAAAATCTCTAGCCCAGAAAAATTGTCTCAAGTGACATCTCAAGTGAGTTATCAATATAATACCTTAATATTGGTTTTGAGAATACTCCATGGCAAGTTATAAGTAAAAAAGTGGATCCTTTCCTCAGGTCACCAATTTTTCCAGAACATTCTGGGTGACAAGGACTCTTGAAGCCTCCATAGATATATCAAATCGTTGATTGTGGTCCTGAAACTTCCTCCTTACAAATTTTCCATTTTTGGCTTTTGAACCTTAGATTAGGGCCTGGACAGGGGTGGGCAGGGAAAAGGGGCATAGCTCCAACATTAATTGTTAAGATATGTTTTTTGAAAACTGATAAACAAACTATTTCTACAAAATGTCTCTTCTACTTCCAAAGCAAGGCTTCTCAAAATTATCCAGCTTATTGCACAAAAGTTTATTGCTACGACAAGAAAACATTTGTTATAGAAGGGAATATCTTCCCTTCTAATTTAGGATATCATATTTAGTAAATAATTTTTTGAGAAAATAATACAATGATATTCATTCAAAATGAGAGAGGATTCAATTACGTCTATTCTATGAAGCCATGTCTTGAGATTTAAGAGAGCTTGAAGCATAAAGAAAATCCTCTGAATTTCAAAACAGAACAAGAATTTTTATCAAGATATTTGTGCTTCCATTTCTAATTTTCTTGTTTGTCACTCTGAGTCTGATACTATAGTTATGTGAACATATTTTTTGCTAAATTGAAGCGCAAATTTGCTAAATTTGCTAAATTAATTCCTTTGAATAACATTCCTCTTGAGTTAAACAAAACTGTTGTTATAGCAGATAAATTATCATTACCAAAATTTGATCGATAATCTTATTACTGCAACTATAATTTGGTTACGATTTTGCCCTACTCTAGCTTCATTTTTATTTCACCTTTTTAGTGCTGCTAATGCATGACTACATTGCCACTGAGCTGTAAGATAAACAACACGGAACTTTCATTTATGAAGCTTTTTAGAACTAGGTGAGCTTTCATTTTTGGATGAAAAAAAGAAACGGCTACAAACACCGTCACTGATGAGCGAAAAATGATTACGATAAAAACTTTAATCGAATATTTCTTAGCGACCCAGAAATTCAATTGTCATTCAAATATATAGATTGGAGAAATGGCCTATCGATCGTCAGAAATTTTGGAGTCGTTGAAAATAGGCCATTCCTTGAAAGCTGTCGGTCAAAAGAGTAACTTACGAAGAAAGATGATTGCCAATGTCACAGAGGTCTTGACCAACATTATGATTATGAATGAAAACAAATTTCTTTTTCATTGATTCTCTTCACTTCTGTCTTCTTCCTCGCATGACTGTCATCAACTTTATTTGCCAATAAAGCAAATAACCTCTCAGCGCTTGCGCATTGCCATAGAGGCGGAGGAAGTATCCTAATGAACTTTCTTTGAATTCGCAACAGGTACAGGGACGCCGGAAAGGAGTCGCGAGGGGGCAACCACTCCTCTAGCCCTTTGGAAGGAGGGACAAGGAGGCGAAGTTCTTATCAAAGAGATTCACGTGAAATTCTGACTTTATGCCAGAAGTAAGGCCATTTACAAGATGCTTAGAGAAGGAAAAGATGGAAATTTTTTTACATGCTCTTTTCTTTTGCTGAAGACTGAACCCCTTCTCCCTTCTGGCGTCCTGAAACCGGCATAAAATAAACAACTTTAAAATTGCTCTGTTTAGTCGACTAGACTTTTTTAGCAAATTTGGTAATCAGTCTCCGTTAAAAGATTATTGTTGGCTTCTTGGGACGCAAATTGATTAGACTTTTTTGACTCAGAACGACTATCCGTTTAGTATTGTAATACTGCTTTGCGCTTTGCCTTGCAACACATGTCAAGCTTCGCAGCGACCGCACCGCCACGCCTTACTTGTGTTGCTCAGCATTTTAGTTTACTGATTGCTACCAACAAAGCTACATAGGAAGTTTATTTCGAATCTCATTTTGCTTGTTTTCTACGTTCACGTTTTCTAATAAACTCAGTAACACCTTTGTATTTTCTCCGCATTATATCTTTTAGTCCTATTAACCTTGCAGATTTTAAATAGACCTTCGCGTATCATTTATTTGTCCCTTGAGCTATAATATTATATTGTACAATTATGTATTTAGATTTTTACACAATTTGCTCAGTTCGTTTTATGAGAGCTCTTGTGAAAGGTTCTCCAGTTAGTCTAAAATTACGATTTACTTGTTAAAGCATTTCGTCGATATACATCTTGTTGTTCCGAGAAATTTGTCGTTGTTCTTTCGTTTGAATATGAAAATAAGTCCTTAGACCGCTAAACATATTACAGTATTTCATGGATGAATGAACAAAAATGCTGCCTCAGGGCATTTCTTAAAGGAAACGAAATATTTTGAGAATTGATGTCGGCAACAGTATTTGAAAATGCTTCCATCTAGTTTACTTGAAGAAATTTTGACAGCAAGGCTCGGCTTAATCTTCCGAGTCTGAAAATTTTTCGATCAACATTTTTAGATTTGAAAAACTTTGTTGCTCTTTCATGCAATAGCTTTTTGATTTATTTTCTTGAGTTTCATTACAAATTTGTTAAGTGATATTTTGAACCCGGTTTTGCAATCACTGACTCAAGTAGACAATTTGTTTGTTCCGTGTTAGGACGGCCAAACCTTGGGTTCCACAGCGTCAAGCGTAGCAAGTGGGGCGTCTAGGAATACCCTTTTCCCTCGACGCCCCACTTGCTACACTTGACGCTGTGGAACCCAGTGAAAGACGGCCATTAAATATTTGTTCCTCGTAGACCAAGTACAATTATTTTTGGGTTGATTTTTCTATTTTTATTGATTTTTGGGTGTAGTTTTGGCAGATATTAATTTTTGTGTTTTCGTTAAAACGTCTAGCCTAAACCCTCTTGCCCTTGTCATGTCAGAACATTTTCTGGCATTGAAGTTTCCACTTATTTTTGCTTGATTAATCATCAACTAGAACCGTGTATTGAAAAAATAGGACGTCAGGTTTGGGGCTTATCTTCAAATATCAATTCCAAGGTGCGGGCTTCACTTATTTGGGAGGGGGGCTCATACTAGAGGGGTTGATAGAAATCGATGATTTACAACACTACCTTGTTGCGAACAGCAAGGCTATATATGACATTGTAAACAAGGCAACCTAGCATTTGCTTCTTTCATAATAACTGTTGAACACTATTGAACAGGTGAAATGTAGAAATAAAGAGTTTCCTTGCAAAAATATAGCAACTATTCATGAAAAAAGGTCCTTAAATATTGTGAAAATTGAAGGAATGTTAAAACCATATACAATAGTATTATAAACATGAGGCAAATTGAAACAACATAAGAGATCGGACAAATGTTCAGGCGTTTGGATTTGACTTCATCAGCTGCAGATCTTTTTCAACCATTTCTTTTACCAGATCCTGAAGAAAGGAGATGATTGTAAAATTTCTTCTTAAGACAGGGGTGTAGCCTGGTTGTATAAAAACACAAGGTTCCCCTGGTTAAATAAAAACACGATCATTTTGTGCAGTGATATCAAAATCTGGTGCAAATATGACTTGCATTGTATTGTCACCTTATCGTGAACTCCACAGACTCGTGGCAACCATAACTAGAAGACATACTCCTGCTATAAACATTGCTAGGACGTACCTCAAATTCAATCTCTCGTCGCCATCCAAGGATCTTTTGTGCTTTTTTAGGAGATCCTTGCAGCCGATCCTAAAAAATTCAAAAGCAAAAAAGAATAAATAGAATGTTTATCATAAGTTCAGGATACCCGGCAATATTTCAACTTCATATGAAATATCGAAGACCTGTGATATGCCCCTCTCTCTCAACCAAATCAAGTCAGCCAAGTCAAGGTCAAGGAATCCTTGTTTAGAATCATTTTTGTGAGTCTTTAATACAACTCCTTGCATGAATATCATTCTACAAAGGCCCTTGGCGCTTATGAAAGTTTCAAAGTTGAAAAAAATTATGTTCTTATCCGCTCACCACTTCAGACGGCCGATAATAACGATCGCTGACTTTCACCATCACCTTCCCAGTGTGTTTATCTTTTCCAACTTCGAATAGGCCTTTGCCAGCCCACCTACAAAAACAAAAATTCGACATATATCAAAAGTAAGAAATTCTCAACATTTTAAGTGAAATCTAGCCAAAATAACATCTCAAAGCCAAGCAGTGTGCAATATCATGAGAAGTGACGTTCACAACCACCCCAACTCAGCAATACCGCCAAGATTTTCTCTTAAATGTTCAATTAATGATGTTTAGTTCAGTATTCGGGCTGGTTGCTCGAAAAAATCACAACAGATTTCTGTCTCACAAATACTTTCCTCATTAAATGTGTTTAAGGCATACAATTTTTTAAAAAACTGTCATAAAAAGCAGTATTCAAGACAAATTGGCAGGTTTGGAGGCTCCCTGGGAGAGGGTCTTTGTTCCCATGTTGCCGAAAATTTTTCAAATCTTACGCATATTCCCAATATGTTTCTTGAACGCAATTTTACAGCCTCTCTTCTGTTTTATACATTGATTTTAACTTCAAAATGAATGGCATTGAATGCAAGCAAACTTACTCAATTTCTATCCCAGTGTGTCTGAACGCATGTTCCACGAATTCTCTAACCGTATGAGCTTCCCCTGTAGCTACGACGAAATCATCGGGTGTGCTCTGTTGAAGCATCAGCCACATGGCCTATTAAAAAGAGATTCACAATTCTATGGCAAGGATTGTTCCACCTGAGCGTATTTTACAGGCTAACAATTAACTTAAAAGTAAGACCTGAAATTACCTCTAGCATCTGTGAAGTAGAAGAAGCTGATTTAGGTTGCTAGTAACTAAGAATGTAATCTTATTCATCGCACAATTTTTAATATCAAGGTCTTTTTTCATTCTTGCCAATTCAAGGAGAAAAATTTGATAAGTTGTGATTCGTTGTGACTGTTGTTCCTTATTCTATCGTTCTAATTTTAAAACTGCCATAGTTATAGTTTAGCCAAAAATTTGCTTTCTCAGTTGGTAACTTGACCGTTCCCTATTTGTAATAGGATTGTCTGACCGTAAAATGGTCGTGATATAATAATGCTTATTTTACCTATCCCCCCTCTCTCAAACACAAACACATACAGCTTGGAGGTTAGAATGACGAAATTGTACAGAAAATACTTGTAAGGAAATCTGTAGTAAAGTATCTCTATTCTCCTCTAAATATAATAAAGCATAATCAAATATTTTGTGAGTTCGAAGCACTTGGAGAAAAGGTAAATGAAATTTCACTGTTTAAAATTTTTCTATGCCGTAGAGTCCACCTTATATTTTAAAAGAATGTATTCAAGTTATTGGTTTGTCTGTACCAAAACGTAAGTGCCAGCGTGACATCTTGTCTTTCTAGGAAACTCTTATTTCATATAGCTCAGCAATTAATACCTTCACGTAATCTTTAGCATGTCCCCAATCTCGTACTGCATCAAGATTTCCCAGTATAAGCTAAATTGAAAAACAATATTTCAGTTACTTATTCCAATATATCTCCGTATATGAATTTCAAATATCAGGACTGTCAGATTAAGGGGAATGCTAAAACGGTCTCCAATGATTCGAATGACAATTTTGGACCTTTTTCATCCCAACAGTTTATGAATTATTACTTTTTAGCCCTTTTTGCTCATATTTGCTCTCCTTCTAAGTCAAATTTAAAATTATTGGTTGGCTTAAAGAAGTCATTAGCAAAATCTGTTAACGATTCAAGGCAAGAAAAGGGGGCAGTATGCCTAATTGATCAATGTTGACCGTCGAATAACTGCATAAGTTTTTATAGATATACGCAGTGGTGTAGTGCTATCAAAAAAAAGGGGGGCTCTTGCACAAATGTTGCAAAAAACAATAGCAAAAGTAGAAATTTGCCAATTTACGGCATCAACAAGGGGGGCTAAACCCTCTGAGGATATCCTACCTATGGTTATACGCTTTGGAGGTATAGAACTGGACAGTTCTAGGTTGCAACTATGGGTTTCATGCTCAATATAGGTTATTTTAAACAGCTGTATGAATCAAATCATGTACAGTTTTGCTATACAACATCGAACAGTATCTACAGACTGAAAAGACAGTAATTTTCATTATGTACAGAGATTTACAAACACTAGTGAAGAGACCAGATTACTGATTTCTTGCATTTATGTTATACCAAAAGAACATTTTCCAACTCAATGTAGCTTGGCTATTCTGGTAGTCCAGAAAGACCATAATACCTTGGTGGTTAAAGAGGGGAAATAGACAATTATTGCCAGATTTGAATTGAAAAAGAATCATTGTCTTGGGTGCAAGGTAAGCAAAAATGTTTAAAACCACTGATAACCATAGCTATTTTAAGACAGCTGTTACGTCACCTCTTCCTGTAGTCCAAGCGAAATCTTGGCAACCGAGCGAGTTATTTTTCTTGTTACAAACGTTTCACCTAAGGAAAAACATATGTTTGACGTATACGATTCAAATTACAATGTACGCTCATGTCAGCTCTGCACTCTGTTTCTTATTTGAGCACTGTCAAGGATTAACAAGAATGTACTTTTAATGAGGTACTGAATTGTTTACACACCATAGAAATTCAGCATTTTTCTTGACAGTTTGTTTGTAGGAAGTTGCATACAAAAGACTCATGTTTTTCAAGGACCAAGAACTCAACGTACTGAGTTTCAACCAACAAAAAAGTTCCGTGTGTTTTCTTATTTCGAGGAACACTGGAAAGCTCATTACTCTTATGAATTAGTTGCACATTTTTTTCCTTAATATGGCAGTTATCAAAATTTGATGCCAAGAATAGGCTGCGATTCATTTCGAAGCCTACGCCTGCTTGTACAATCTTGAAAAGCTGTGGAAGTTAAAAAGTCCTAATTTTACAAATTCTACCGAAAAGTAATCAGATTTGCCGAATATGTATTGAAAAAGAGATAAATGAGCAATAATAAAGAAAAAAGTCGTAATATAAGATAAAATTTAGCAGTTAAGAAAATTACAGGATACTTTATTCAGAAGCTTAGCCATCAGGGTGTTCATTTCTTGAGACTCTATAACAATCACGAACATTAAAAGCCACTTTAAAATGCTGAAGGGTTTTTTGTCAAAAAAAAAACTTTTTTCAGTTTTAGCTCGTTTTGGTTTAAAGCTACGACGTCTCAACCTTAAAAAATAGGATGTATCATTGCTGATGCAGGAAAATATTGATAACAAACCTCTTCTTGGACTTTCGTGATTAAACAGTATCCCATTGCATGCAAATAATCCATAGGCCTCTCTATAATTTATAACGATCCAATGTGCGTATAATTTGGCAACTCCTTAAAAATGGACACAAAACCAATTCAATTCACACGAAAATCTTTACTATAGTCATGGAGATAGATGCAATTGATTTCCTGATCATTGCAGTAAGATACAAGTTTTTTTACCGCGAACTTTCTTTCTTTGCATTAAGCAAGATTTATGAAGAAAATGATTTGAAAATGTTATGTTCTAGCAAACACAATCTTTGTGTGAGTTAGTGTCATATCAAAAATTTAGAGTACCGTCAATCCTCGAATTGCCCCCCCCCCCCACTCGAAAAAGCCCTTCCAAAATAAGCCCCCACCCTAGAACTAAAAATTGTCAACAAGTCCCCCCTCGAATAAGCCCCCGCTGCTACCGTAAATTCTCGAATCGGACCCCTCCATTTGATGATTTTTGCCATCTGAGGTTGCCTATAGCATTTTATTGAATAACCATAACAAATTCATACTTTTGGTAGTAATTAATTAAATGCTCATAAAGAAATTCCTACTAAAATAAACAAGGTCTTTTAGTAATGTCTTCTTAATGTCTACAATAATTCTATATTCCCCCTTTCGTATAAGCCCTCCCCCCTCGAATAAGCCCCCATCCAAAAATATCAAAAAATAAATAAACCCCCAGGGGGCTAATTCGAAGATTTACGGTATTGTAAAAAGAGCATTTTTGAAGTAGCAAGGCCTCTGCGTTGCAACACTTCACCGAGGGACAGGGAGGCGTATTTAAGGTCTTGAGATGAGCTTAATTGTATTTACATCCAATTTTTCCTGAAAAAGTATCCCTCGTTTTAATAATATATTTCATTTATGCCAGTGGCAATAATACATATAAATGATCTATCTATAAGACAAATGTATATTTATACCATATGGTGATCGCGGATGAAAAGGTGTCATTTCATCCTGCGGGCATTGCTTCGTGGATCCATAGAGTTCGCTGGTTGATGCCTTCGAGAAGATAACATTTTCATTGTCAACAAAGTTTAGAGAATTCTTCACATAAATTCTTATTGCTAAATGCGTAGAAAAGTTTATTCAAGCAGAACAGATAAAAATGTATATGTGATTATCGATAATGAAAGCAAAATCGATATGACCAAGAAATCAAACTGTAATCACACCACTGATTCAGAGTTTATTATTAGAAAATAAACATGAAACTGAAAAGAAATATTATTGAATTTCACTGGGAAAATTACCTGATAAAAACGTGTCTTTGTGATGAGTCCACATTCTTTAATAGCTTCTAGAATTTTTAATGTCCCCATCGCATCAACATTTGCAGTATATTCTGACAACTCAAAAGAAACCTGTAGGTAAAACGGCAAATGTTACCTGCTGCGATATACAGGGATGCTGGAGCTCATTTTGGAGTGGGGGGGGGGGGGGGGGGTGCGGCTCTAGACAAGTTGGCAAATGTTTATGGTAGTTTGCCACCATGATCTTCGATGCCGCAACTTAGATATGATATCAAACGTCAGAAAAAATTGGGTGGCTACAGCCCCCTAGCACTTTATCCCCCGTCTCCGGCATGCCTGAAATAGCAAATTGCTTTCGCGAAATCTCCTAAAAAAGGCAGCACAAAGGCTTGCATTTGTGAGCCGTTGGTGTGCACTATAAATAATAACCTTATCTCATGTTCTTAGCTATGCCACTAAGGTCATCCCACCCTCTTGCATGTAAAATTGCTATTTTACAAATAGCAGAACTTTCGATGGCTTTTTAAAGAAAAAGCTAATTTCGTCTCTGAGGAGCTTTAACCTGTAGGTCATGAGTAAAATATCTTGCCCGTTTTCTTATTGAATTTTGTCTGTAGAATTGACCAGGAGAGCGTATATGGAATGAAAGTGAAGGCAGTTTGAAGTCTTGCCATGCACAGCAAACCAAATTCAGTTTATTTCACACGTTTAAAACTGATCCGATAAGCGAATGTTGTGCATTTCGCATTCTTACCTTCACATGACTCTGTGCTGCTAAGTGGTAAACTTCATCTGGTCGTACCTAGAATAACCAGTAAATTGAGTGTCAATGTTCAATGTTCCAGGAAATGATCCAAAGGATGTTATCCACATTTGATTTCTTTTAAAAAATATAGTCATTCAATCCATTCAACCATCAAGTCAGTTAATCCAACAATCAAACCCTATATATTGAAAGTTGTAAGATTAAGCTTATCTTCGGGTTTGATTTATTGTGGGGCTATACCATTACAAAACACTTATTTCCTGTAACCCTTTGCTCATACGGTATATTTTTCTTTACAATGCTACTACAATAGTACCGTCTGTCATTCATTATCAAAGTTGCCACCTTTTCTCAAAACACTGATATAGGTAAGATTCAGAAAAGAAAGTATTGGCATAGTTTTACCTTTGAGATGATCTTCAGCAATGACGTCATGTCAGTAGTATCCCCGTAGTGCAAATGGAGGTCTAGCCGTGAAACAAAAGTAAATTAAGGCATTCACGATTTAGAAAAACACTGTTAGTGGAAAATAAGCAACAAATCCGATACGAATGAGTATAATAAAATAAGTGCATAGCCATTTAAAATGCATTTTCCTAGTAGTTATATCCTATTCACAAGCCTCTTTTCGATGTCCCAGGTCTAAAGGTCATGCCAAAGGTTGCTGAGGGGCATGGCTACCCACTGTTTTGCAATGAAACAAAGTTTCTTGCAAAATCTTTTGCTGTGAATCTTGGATTTGTTGTTGATTTTGAAATGCCCTGGCCAACGTGTTCCAGGCAGACGTTCTGGCAATTTTTACTGTGGAGCACCCAAGCATTGCCAAGTTTTTGCTTAGTAGCAAACGGGTTTTTTGAGAGCAGGACACTATCTTGAGTCCTAAATGGGTAACAAGAGACTCCGATAACCAATTTTCCTCCCGCTAGTATTAGCTTCACTCAAATTGTCACGAGAATCCGATGAAAACGACGAAAAATCCAATTAGAGACAAAATTCTCGAGGTGGCAAACAGCTGGTTTAAAGTTGCTCCAGGGGCGGCATTGCAACCCCATTCCATCCCTTGGCTACGGGCCTGTTCTATTGCTCATTTCATTTTCTTTTAGGACCCTTGTTAAGAGTCTAAATAGCAATTCTATTTGTTCCTTCTTAACCTCTATGTAGCTGCTGTTGTGAGCTTTACCAGCAAATCAATGGCCTGAAGAGGGTCCTTGACTAGTTTTGAATTGCTGGTGTTGTAATTGTCACAGAAACTGAGAAGTACTACTGTTTTATATTTTATTCACAGTTAATATTTTAGGATGCTGAGTTGAATTAAGCTGCTTTTTGCTGACTGTGGAGTAGATTTCAGAGTTGATGCTATTGTTAAGGAACGATGGGCTTAGCCAGATCCCTTTAGAAAAAATTAAGACTATAACCAGCCAATTTAGAAGCAATGTGCTATTATTACGCAGAGTAATCATTGCGGATGCAACTGTGCCAATTGCATTCATTCATAAGCGATTTTGCATTAATGGGTGCAACATTTAAACTTGTTTGCGTGCTCTATTAATGCTTAGGTTACAAGCATTATATCAAAGGTTGCTTGACTCAAATATGTTAATCAAATTGTTTATTCTAACGTTGTTGAATTGAAGTGTCAATATAAACTGCTCAAATGATTTTTTGCGAAAACTGTGCATACCTCCTCCTTGATGATTCACGCGATCTTTGTGAAGATGTTCAATTCTAGCCGTATTAAATGAGCTCGATCTTCTAATGATACCATGGACCTAGAAATAAAGATGCAAAACTTTACATAAGACATTGAAATTTAAAGATATGCTCACTTCATTTTCAAATTTTTTAATTCATTTATCGAGAACTTGTTGACAGCTAATTTTATTAATACCAGTTTAAGCAAGCCTTTAGTTGAGGAAACTTCATTTCTTTAAAGTTTAATGCAAAAATTCTAAAAGAGATTATTGTTATGCCATTCTCTCTTTGTTTTGTTGTTTAAAGTCGCAGTTATCTGTTGCGATTCCTTAAGCATATTGCCATGACATAATGAAAAATGGCTTTGAAAGAGCAAACATTTTGAAACTTTCTATAGCTTTTTGTCTCACACTCTAAAGAGCATAAAACGTCAGAACATACGTAGATGAACAATTTTAGGCTATAGTCTGAAGTGTTCCGGACGACAAATTTTAGCATGTTTCATTCCATAATGTTTTCTGTTTTCATAGCCCTTTTTAACTTTCTATAACTAAAAGGCTGTATCAATAATGAAAACAAACCTCATAATCCTTCTCTAGAAGAAGCTCCGCAAGATAAGAACCATCCTTAAAAATTGCAGTTAAAAACATGAGAAGAAAACATCATTACAGGTGATGCATAAAAATCATTGTTAAAATTCATTGTAGAGACAGAAGCAATTGTCAGAAGAAATGGAATAAAACATATAGAGCCTATTAAAGGGAATAAAAATTATCATCGAAACGTATCGTTACTAATGCATCAATCAATTATTTTTGCCAATGCTAATCTTGCATCAAGTCATAAAACCCCTGTTCTCTGTATTGTAAAAATGGCCTTCTGAAATATTGGTTTCAGTGGCAGAATATCGGGGTAACGCTAGATGAATTTTTCAAAGGTAGGACATGTTAGAGAAGTGGGGAATGCTTTGAAATAACTTAGTAATCGTGACATATAACTTTGAAACGGTTACACTGCATATATCAAAGTATAAAACTCTATTAGTATCTCCTCTTATCATTATATGAACTGCAAAAATGCAATAGAAACATACCTGCCCTGTAATTCCAGTTATAAGCGCGATTTTTCTTCTGCTTTGTCCCTGTCTCTCGTCGTTAACTGCTGCCATTTTAATAAAAGTGACTGTGGTAGGACTTCTGTTTGAAATTGAGAAAATTAATTTTCTAATAGGGTATGATGAAAACTCTTCTAGGCGCGTATATTTTACGACTATTACACTCTAATCGCCTATTTTCAGCTTGATTGACATTTAGATGGGTAAGGGCGTAAACTCACGGGTGGCAAAAATTTGAAGAAGTGCAAAAGAAGTCGCACAAAAAAGCAGGTGAATGTTGGGTATGTTGAAGCAAGGCGCAAACCGTATAGGTACGAACTACAAATAACTATGCAATGAATCTCTTTTTCACACACTTTTGTTAACGCCAAGTAAGAGGAATGTGAATTCCAAAGATTTATTAATTTTTTCCCCGGACTTTTAAGAATATTTTTTTGTTGTATGTATAGCGATGGTAATATAAAAAGACCTTAATTATAATTCTTCCTGCCATTCATTCTAGTATTTTTTATAAGAATGTTTAGTCTCGAAAAATCTTTAAAGACCCTAAAAGTATAGAATGAAGAGGTCCTCAAAGATGTGAGATTTGGTCATAAACGAGATGCCTCTTTCCATCAGACTACAAACATATAATAGACTACTTTCTATCAAGCAATTTGGCTTCAGAGCAAAATTGTCAACAAAACTAGCAGCAACACTACTGTTAGATGATATCAGGAAAATCGTGGACAAAGGGCAACTAGTCGGCGCTGTGTTAGTTGATCTTAGTAAGGCCTTTGACACCATCAGCCACTCCAAATTGGTGACATCATATGGCATTGACGGCAAAGAATTTACCTGGTTTGAGGACTACTTGTTTAATTGGTCAGCATAAGTGAGCTACAACGACGTCCTATCAGAAGCTCAGCATTTAAAATCTGGTGTTCCACAGGGCTCAATCCTTGGACATCTACTCTTTGATTTATTCTTTAACGACATAACCGATGTAATTGAGACCAACATTGTCAAATATGCTGATGATACGGTTATCTATTGGGCGGATAAGGATGTTACAAATCTGAGCAAAATCCTTACAAATGAAATGAAAAATCTTGAAAAATGGATGGATGAGAATAAACTCATTTTAAATGTGAGAAAAGGAAAAACAGAGGTGTTGGTTTTTGTGACTGCCCAGCGTCTGAAGCGACAGAGTGAAGATGTATGTATTCGATACAAAGAGACAAAAATCAATACTACTGCTTCGTATAGATATTTGGGAGTGGAAATCGATTCAACTTTAAATCTAAGCACCAATTTTGAACTATGCTACAAACGAGCTTCTGGCAGATTACGTACTATCGAAACTAAGATGTTTCTTGGACAGCACAACGGCTTGTAAACTTTATCGCTCTATGATTGTACCTATTGTTACATATTGTGGGATTCTAAACCTGAAACCAACAACTGTTCAGTCGAGAAAGTTAGATGCTCTTCATGAACGTGTCATGAGAATTATTGGCGGGGGCTCGAAGGAATGCAGTGTTCTGTCACCTGAAAAATTTAACATGAAACGAGCTTGTGTCCTGGTGCATAACATCTTGAATAATGTTATATGTGCTGCCTTGCAGAGTCACATCACAACACATGCACACATCAAGACCACAAAAAACAACAAATGCATAGCCACTTTGCCACGAGTAAAAACTGAATATGTGCGAAAGGGATTTCATTACATGGGGGCAAAGTTATACAACAATTTACCTATAGACGTAAGAACTGCCGAAAACGAAAAGATTTTTAAGGAAAAACTGGATATGTTTTTGAAATGAAGTAGCTTTGATAAACTAGGCTTTCAAAATTCATCATGGACTTTTAACATGTTCATAGTTATGAAATTTTAAATTAGGCTTTTAACATTTCTTTTCTTTTCTTTTTAAGCAGGGCTAGCATTGTAAACAGCAATACTTATGTTGAAGCTTTTATCCTGTTGAAGTATTCGTATCATTGTTATTATATTATTATAGTTTAGATGCAGATTCCGGCCATTGACAGACCTTACAAACCCCTTAATTTCTCTTAATGATAAAGAAAAATTGTAAACATTTTGTAGGAACTTCCTCGGTTCCAAGTTTATCTAGTTTTCAGCCATCCTAGGACATAAAAGTTGCAAAATTTATCTTGCGGTGGTGGCGGCCCTCATCAAACCCCTCAACTGTCCTTCAATGTTTTTACGGCAAACTTTTGCTTTTAGTGAATCAGCCCTCGTCTTGCCCAGGGGCGTCGTGGCTAGTGACTCTAAAGCAGCTTGCAAATTTTTCGACAATGGGTTTAAATAATAGCTATGACGCCATCTAGCGCATGCGCAGTTATTTTAATGCAGAAAGACATGGCAAACAATATTTATCTTTTGCAGCGTCACTTTTACTGATTTCAATAAATCGGAAAGAGAAAAGCCAGCGTCCGTACTCGAACGTTGGATAATCGTAATCATCGGTAATCTGTAAAATGAATAACCACGAGGTTTACTGTCTCCAGAAAATTTTTTTCTGTTTATATCTTCCTTCTTATATTGATAAGTTCCTTTAAACTTTCTAGCTTTCCTATGAGCTAGAAATATTCTTTTGCAGATACAAAATTTCCGTCAAATTGCCGAATGGTCGGTGACAGGGAGGGGGGGGGGGGGGGGGAGATCACGCGAATCGATGTTTGATATAGAGAAAAACTGCCTTAGACTTTTAACCCGCCAATCAGCCTGATACATCTGTCACAATAGAATGACGTGTGAAAGAAGTGACGCAAGAGGAGGCAGAAAGAAGTATTTAACGGGATATAGGCAGAAGGAGAAACGAGTACAAGGGGACAGGGGTGGGAGGAGAAATCGCATACAACATGGCGTGACGTGCTGCAACGCTAGAGCAAGGCCTCATAGTAAACACAACGAGGCAATTTGCATAGTAATAAATGAGAATAATGATATCCTTCCAAGGAGAAAAATCACAATTATGTTAACTTATTGCAATTGTATAGTAATTGTAGTAATATAGTAATTGTGTTGGTGATGGGCTATTTCGGCCTACAAACCTTATTGTATTGTATTGTGAAATATCCTCAATTAGAAAAATCACAAAAGGAAGGCAAGGTTAGCGTGGAAATGCCATCACTTTAAGAGAGAAAAGTAAAGCAATTATCACTACTATGACGTTAGAATTGTAAAATGCATCTGTGGCATAGGGTAGTCCCTTCAGTCACAAGTCCGCTAATTAACCTATGTATATAAAGTCACCTCACGCTATGTAGTATCTCTCATAGACGACAAATTTCAATTTCAACATATAAGTTTTTATTGTTAAGAAATAGCTCTCTTTTGAATAAAGACAGATATACCTTTCTTCTGAATGTAGAAAAGATGTTGCTTTTCTGGAAGCTGCCAGGAGAAAATTCCAAGGGGGATCTCAAACCCCGATCCCCCAAATTATATTGTTCTTTAAATAAAAACACTTACAGGTTGATCTGAAACATTTCAGACCACGAGGACGCAGAAGTATGGACTTTTAAACTGAGTTTATGAAAAAAATCGGATATTGTATAAGAATGAATGAATGGTATAAGCAATTTGTTTCACTTTTACACGTAAAGCATACTAAACCTTTTCAAAACACAATACTTTGCTGTCTTTCAACGGCCTACGCTTCTCTCAAACTAGCTATTTTATACACTCTTTTCATAAGAACCTACTGTAGTAGACTGAATTTCAGGCTGGACCGTTCTGGTTTGCTCTTATTAGGGTGAAAGCAGTGCGATTGCCAACTAGTGTGCTCTAGTGGGTGTTCAGGCTTCAAAATGAGTGAGGCATCCTTAATTTGTCTGCAAGTTTCGAGACGAAATTTTCAAGGGGTTTCACAAGATTGTTCAAAATCACACTTTTCTGTAGCTCAGCCTCTGGTTGTTCTTAATTTGTTCTTAATTTTTGACAAATTTTGAAGCTCGTGTTTTTATAAAATTGTTCTTATGAAAACGAGTCTATTTGAACATTGTTATCGACTCAAAAGGGGCTACTTACACACCTTATATATATAAATACACACTAATTGTCACAATATTGAATCAAATGCACATTGAAAAGGTGTTACCTGATAGGTCTCAAGCTATGGTCTCTTTTGCTCTTCCCACCGGCAGTAAGTTGCAAGTCAGCGAACGAATCAACGCAATTCTCATCCATTACACCTTGAAAGTATGCTCGCCTCACCTTCTCTAAAACATCGATTGTCAGCAAATTAATTCCATTTACAGAGTCGAACTGTTCATTTTTAAGAGCATCTTTTAGGCTCGACAGCAAATTCTTACACTCATCCATCTGGTTCACGGAGGAGAACGATATACGACCGTGACGGATGACAAGCGAATGGATGCTATAAACTTAGCATTTAGTATCCTAGTCGTTTATTGGCTATTTTGACCGGTGCTCTGATGGCGTTGAGCTCCGGGAAAGATGCAAGTGATTGGCTAATGCTAGATTTGAGCACCGGTCAGAAAAAAAATGATTGGCTAGCTCCATTCTTGAGGACTCTATTCTACTGACCCACCGGTGCTCGGAATACAATCGGATAATAAAATTTCATTGGAGGGTGAAATTCGCAATTCGTATCGTTCTGACAGAATCTGGTTCCGGTAAATATTCTACTTTCGATAACAAACCATAGCGCGGCAAAACAAAACCTTTGAGATAGTAATTTGGAATTTTAATGTAAAAGAGGGAGAAGAGAAAATATCTAATTTCTTATTGGTAGAAGACGTTTGCTTTATTTTGCGATATATATTTAGCTTGACTTAAGCGCACATTAACCTTGGTCAGAAAAAACTCTGAAAATATGACCGGTGCTTAAGCACCCTTTGCATCCCTTTGGATCCGCCACTGCAACACTGCTAAGCAGTTAGGGTCAATCCAGGGCTGTAGAGAAAGGGGCTCAGAGGGGCTCAACTCCCTTCTACTTTTCGAAGGGGAGCTGTGCCCCCTCCTATTTTTCTAAAATATCATGGCTTATTTCTCCCAAGATCAAATCTTCGTTGGAACCGATAATAATTTTTGACATTTGTATTCATGTGTGACCTATTTAATATCTAGAAAATGAAAATTTTGCAACATTGAATTCTTTATTTTTAAGATTTTTCTACTCAAGTAACTGGAAGATAATTTAACTCTGGAAAATATGGAAAGGTAAAGAAATTGATATTGAGGAGCCATGCAAACGAAAACAACTGAAATTTTCATTTTTTTAGACAATAAAGAGAAAGCTATGTTCCAATGTTTGACTTTTTTTGGGGGGGGGTGTACTTTTCCCGGCTGGAACTAGCCCGTGTTATAGCTAGCATAGGTGGCAGCAGCTTGTTCACTGGGAAGGAGCATTTGTGAAACAGGAAGTAAACAGGATTCTAGGAAATCTCGTTTTGAAGCAGTAAGCCTCATTGGTTCGAAGATCATCCATCATATGTTTCCACCGCCACTTTCGCTTCCACCGCATGCTGATGACTCAGCAGAAGAAAAAGAAAACACATGGATGTCGTTATGGTGCTTTCGAGTGTTATCCTGTTTTTCTGCCTGTGCAAGGTTTCAGTTATCTGCGAAGCTACCTTTACGATCAGAGTCAGTAAGAATGGAAAAGACATCTCTGAATGCAGAAACGTCTACAACGATAGCAAACTGCCATGTCTTACACTCGACTACGCTTTGCAAGGCGGCAAAGGCCTATTGAGCAACACAAAATTGCTTCTTGACCCTGGGAACTTTTTACTACAAAATGACACGGAGTTTCAATCCAAGGAAAATATTAGCTTTTTTGGTGGTTCATCTTACGAGAAGAACACGATCACATGTTCATCTGAGAATGTTGGATTGAGTTTTTTACGTTGCCGTGGAGTTACGATTCGAGGTCTAACGTTCAAGAATTGTGGAAGGAAGCGACAAGACACTTCCCATAATAAAATGATTTATTCGGGAATTCATTTCGTCTTTTCCAAAGATATCAACATATCGAGTTCTCTCATTACTGAAAGCCGCGGAACTGGAATAACAATGCTAGATGTTGGTGGCTTTGTTTTTGTTGAAAACGTTGATATTCTCAGAAATACATTCAACGATAATGGAGGCGGTGCCTTTATAGCCATGACGACCTGTGGTGCTTTGGACTTAGTCAACTGCACATTTCATAAAGAACAACAGAAATACATCCACAACGCCAAATTTACATTTAGATCTGTGAAATTTTCAGGCAATATCGATAAAACTAATATTTCGAATTTGTTCGAGGAAACCCAGCTTCCGCAATCATTTCTCGGTAAAGGTGGTGGACTAACAATTCATCTCAACGGTAATGCTTCGCAAAACCAGTTTTCGTTTGCTTTGTGTTCATTTTATGGCAATGAAGCAAACTGGGGAGGGGGACTGTATATTGGGGTCAGTGATGAAGCACAGAATAACAATGTAACAATGTTGCCTGGTCTGACATTTTGGAAGAATAAAGCCACTTATGGTGGTGGGGCTGTGCAGATCACCTTGCTTCATGCAAAAGTTTTGGCTGCATGGAAAGAAAATTTTGTTTTGTTTACTTCTTCATACTTTGGGCTTAACAATGCAGTTTGGGGTGGAGCAGTGTCAATCAAAGCTAACACTAGAATGATGGGAAACATAGAGAAAGAGGTCTCGAAGTCAATTATCTTCCAATCTTGTTCGTTTTACTTTAACAAAGCAACTGTTGGATCAGCAATTGCAATGGCAACAAAAAATTTGAATGTTTATACTGTGGGTCCTGGAGTCCCTTATGCATTGTCTCTAAACAATTCTTTTATTACTTTAAATGAAATTATCACAACTGAGGACAAGAAAGTAATCGGCCAAGGGGCAATATATGCTGAACAGTTCACAGTGCATGTGGAATCAACACCATTTAGAAACAACACTGGGACTGCATTGGTATTAGATTCATCTTCACTGATGGTCCATGGCCAGGTTAATTTTTTGTTTAATCAGGGTATAAAAGGTGGCGCTGTTGCATTGTATGGAAATTCTTGGATACAACTAACCAGCAACTCAGAGCTCATTTTCCAGGAGAATAGGGCATACATAAAGGGTGGGGCAATATATTTCAAATCATCAGGACCATCCAGGTTGGGTTTCACATCAACAAAGTTAGCCACATCACGGTGTTTCTTCCGTTATGAAAAGCAAGTAGAGCTAGATCCATCAGCCTGGAACTGCAAGGTAAGATTCATTAACAACACAGCTCCAGATGCAACAGGAAGTTCCATATTTGCCAGTACGTTAGAAATGTGCCGCCAGGCTGGAGAGCCTAGGATGAATAATACAGCTTTTGAGTGGCCTAATGTTTTTGAGTATAGTAATAAACCAGATGTAAATTCACCTGAAATTGTGACAGAGGCAATACAGCTTTTCAATAACAGAGCAGAGTGGAATGCACAGCCATCAATTCCTTTCACAGCAAGTGTGACATTGCTAGATGAAAAAGGAAACAGTGTTTATGGAACAGTGAAAGTTAATATTACATCAGATGAGGATCCTAAAATTCATTTGGATCCACCAAACAATGTTTTTCTTATTAAGGATGCCATGCATGATATTAGGCTGGTTGGCAGTGTTGGAAAGCCATTTAATATGAGTTTTATAACCACAGATGGACAGTTGATAGAAACCAATGTTGTGAGACAGTCACTGAATTATTGTCCACCAGGGTACAAACAAGATGATAAAAGCACTGTTTGCACCTGCATGGAAGCAGAAAAAGCCATAACCCGCTGTGAAAATTATACAGCATACTTGCTAAGAGGTTACTGGGGTCACATAGGAAATAATCATGTCTTTGAAGCCTTCAAATGCCCAAAGCACTACTGTACATGTGACATAAGTACTCCTAGCATCCCATATGAATGCCCTTACCCCATGATAAAATGTGCAAAGAACAGGGAAGGTGTACTTTGTGGTAAATGCAAGGCAGGCATGAGTGTCAAACTAGGAGATGAGATTTGTGATTATTGCAGCAACCTTTATCTACTCCTACTCATTCCAATTGTGTTGATAGCTTCTCTGTTTGTTTTGTTTGTCTTTTACTTTAATATTGATGCATTTTCTGGCTATCTAAATGCATTCCTTTATTCTTATCAATCAATTGATACTGTTATACCAGAAACGGTAACTTTAGACCCATTCATCAGTTGTGTTATTGGCTTAATGTGCTTGTCCGGAACTGGGAACTCGTTTGGTTTGTGTCTATGGGATGGTTTCAATGATCTTCATAAGCTTGGTTTCAATCTGGCAGTTCCATTGTTTATTTTACTTTTCACAATTCTTGTTGGCACATGTCTGTCAGGAGAGCTGTTCCGTAAAATATTTGGTAACTCTCTACGATCAAAATCATTTGGAAGAGCACTGAGTTTTGTATACACATACTGTTACACAGCCTTGACAAGCAAAGCTTTACTTTTGCTGAATCCAGTGACTATTGGAAACCAAACAGTTGTATTTGCAGCTCCAGAGTTTAAGTACTTTGGAAAGGAACACGCAGCTTATGCAATTGTAGCTATAATTGTTCTTCTGGTATTTACAGTTGGGTTTCCTGTCATCTTACTCTTTACGCCATTTTTCACCAAAAAATTCCAGTGGCTTTTACGTATGGAGCCTGCATTTGATGTTTTGAAGCTTTGCTTTAAGAATCCATTAAATAGTAGAAACAAGTCGGATTGTCGCTCATTTGCTGCATTTTACTTCATATGTCGCCTTGTTGTCCTGCTTTTTGATATATTCGTGAAGGATGAGACGCCACGTCTTGTCCTCATTGCCCTGTCAAGTGTCTGTTTCCAGGTAATCTTCACCTGGTTCCAACCCTACGTAGTATGGACACTGAATTTTTGGGATGTGATTTTGTTAACCAACATGTGTTTTGTGAGCTTGGTTAGTATTATACTGAGTGTGCCATACATTCTTTATGATGTTTATCGTCAAATTCTGGTGTATGTTCTAAAGATCCTGGTATACATCCCCTTGCTCATCATTATTGCGAGACTTTTCGTGTACAGTCGAAGCAAAGTAAATCGATGCAAAAGGAGAAGCTCAACAATACTGGAAGGTAAGTTGAATTTAGTTCATTTCTAACAAATTTTTACTGATTAGGGTATCAAGAAAAATATGATTTCGTAAGATTATAATTGCTATCTGATACTATTCAGTTACGTTAACTACCATCACGGCTTGACAGTGTTACATGTTAGACGCAGTTGTGATTTATTTTCTTTATCTAGATATTGTTCTATGCATTTTTCGTATTTCTAAGCACTCAGTTTTAATTGAAGTCAATCGATATTTTGGAGCTCTTTTCACCTCTGAAATTTCGGGATCAATAGAGTTTTCTTCAGCAAATATAACAGATAATTTTTCTATTTTAGATGAAGTCAGCATTGGTGGAAAGAAATCAAGGCTACGGGTGCCGTTTTTGGGAAGAAGACGAAAAAAAAAATTCTTGTAAGAATTTTGACCGTTTACCTGGAGCGCTTACTGAAGAAATACAAGGGGCATTGATATAGGCTTTTTTATTTGCCAATAGAAGATGGGAACTAAAACATTTTTATATCATCAAGAAGGTTCCATTGCCTCCTTCGTTCGCCACTGATAGCCAAAGCGAGGCAATATATGAAAGTTATGCCTTCGTGAACATCATCATGCTTATAATGATAGATCTCATCAAGAAGGTTCCATTGCCTCCTTCGTTCGCCACTGATAGCCAAAGCGAGGCAATATATGAAAGTTATGCCTTCGTGAACATCATCATGCTTATAATGATAATCCTTCTAGGGGATTATTTAAACAAAATTGGAGTTAAAGACCCAGTAAGACTTAGTGATCTGTCACAAAAATCTTATTGCGAAAACATTAAGAAAGCGTTATAGAAAAATATTTTACTTTTTTTTGACATTTTTATGACCGTATACTATATTGTTCGAAGAAACACAGGAAAAAGTGATGGAATTTCTAAGGAATTTAGAGTACTAAAATTTGACCGCCAGTTAAGGACTTTTCAGTACTGAACTTCAGCCAAACTTCCTTATAAAAAATGTTTGATTTACGTTCCCAACTCTCATTTCCTGCAAACCTGTTTAGTTATGCTGTATCATTTACATATGATCGATTTTATTTTGTAGACATTCCAAGGCGGTTACACGAGGACGAGCCAAGTGAATTGTCTGAGGTGGGTGCCTACTTTCAAAGAGATAACGCTGTTGATGTAGATATATGAAGTGAAGAAACACGATTAAAACATCAATCACGAATTCGTGTATTTTTATCCGCCGTTTGTTATTATCAGCCGTATAGATTTATTGTAAATTTTACACGATCTTCGTCAATTTGATTTCGAATGAGATAGCTAGATGATAAATCAAGTTAATTTTGTTGATTGTTTGATTCAAGCGTGATGACGTATATTTTAAAGCAGATACATTGTAGATAGTTTCTATATCCATGTTAATCAGAGAATTTGATTTATCCTATTTCAAAACTGAATTTTAAAATCTATATGCTCTCATTTGATAATAAATATTTTGTAATTACTTGCTAAAAAAAATTTATGCTTTTGCTTAACGCAGATATATAAAACACAACCCAAGCCTTTACAAAGTGACCTTACGAAGTCATACATTCAGTTTGGGTTTTCGTCTTCTATCGTTCCCCTCCCACCTTCAAAAGACATTTCCTCATAAGTTCTGTAAAACTCTTGAATTATCGATCTTTCTCAACCGACGGTAGATTGTTCTAAAATGCTTTCCAGGGTTATACAAACAAGCCGTCATGATGGTGGAAAGAAGTGCCTTGCCGATCTAAAATATTGTGCGAATGAAGATTCAACTTCTATAAGAGATTTTCTTTGAGACAAGCTTTTTCTATTAGCGAAAACTAGACCGTTACGGGTTCTATCTTGACTGTAAACACTAAAAAGGACCTCAATTCGAAGATTAGGTTGTCGATTTTCGTTTCCAGCTGCAATCTATCTAGTATTGACGATGGCAATTCGAAATATCAATGCAATATGAGCTAATGTATCAAATATCCATGAAATATTTTTCAGTTATAACAAGGATAGAACAGATGGGTTTGATTATTACCCACCAGGCCTCTTTTGTTCTAAGTCCAAAATTTATTCGTAAGGAGTTTTCTATTAACATACATCTTCGGCTGATGAATTGGAAATCGAGGCGTTAAATTGAGATATGATCCTAACTAAACACACACAAGAAGATTCGTTTAATGGATGTTGTATATTCTGTATTATGTTGTTAGTGAGTTGGGCCCAGCGTCAAAGGTTGCTTTGATTTTGGCTTTTCAATAGGTTTTGATTGATTGGGTCGGTAAATAAAAGTAAGGATAGTTCTATAGAGTCCTAGAAACCCACCTAATTGCCACAAAAACGAAAAATCGCAACATTTCGTACAAATATCGTATGTAATCCTTCAACTATGCTTCACGTAGCATCCAGTCCATCAAATCGGGGATTCACTCCCATATAATACCTCTATAACGCGTCTATAACATCCCCGTCTTTAATAACCAATGCTAGCATTCCAAACGTTTACGTGCTACACACGTATTCGTATGAGCTCTTCTAGTTAAAGACGAATTCTTCAAGACTTCTTTTTTCAAACTCCATACTAAAGCCAACTGTTATCATGGCTGTTACTTCTATTATTCTAATAAAAACAACGTTTATTCCACTCAGGCTGCGACCACGTCGAGAGGCTTTCCTTCTTGATCCGTGCTTCGATGTACAGATCGTCTTCACTACTAACCGAAATTGCTAACAAAACACTGGAATAATCAGTAGGTACTCTTTTTATCTAACCAATTCCTTCCATAAACAGTCAGTCTATTGGCAACTTTTTCCATAAATGATCAGTTTATCGGATAATTGAGGTTGTGCTTGCCAGTGGTTGCGCCAGCCACTAAGCTGGGGAGGGGAGGGGAGCTCGGGTCAAAATTTAAGGCGACGATCTTTTTACTGTAAGAAACCGCGCTTTAACCAACATTTAGAAATTGAACTTCACTACTAAATCAATGGGTGGATAAAAAACGATATTATTGAAACTTGAATCGCTGGAAAGGAACATTATCATGGCTTAGAATGCCAATGCCGTTTTATATATATATGTTTTGAAATATTGACTCAACAAAGAGTAAAGTACAATATTCGTTTGTTCTTTGAACATTCAACAGCTGAAGCTCCTATTTCTTGGCAATGTAAGTGGGAGTGAAAAGGGTCAGCCATCGTTTAATAATGTGTAAAGATGTAAGCGTAGCCTTGTTCTATAACCATATAATAGGTTCTGGGAGCCTGAGGCTTGACTCTTCTTTCCATTTTCTATGCACTTCTCAAACTCCTGCAAGTGATGTGATGTGAACAATTGCCAACGGGAAAATAGTTTGGCAGTATTTATAGGTTTAATGAATTCCCTTTTATCCTAAAATTCTACTTTGGTCAAAAGACTTTGAAGCTGGCAATGTGTCATATCTGCCTATTTTTTAGGAAGGACGAATGCTAGCCCCTACCGCTGCACCCTTTTAATCCATATGTCTTTTTTTGCATTGACAACCTTTTCTGTTATTGTTTCCAAATTTCCGTTTGCGAAATAGACTTCATGAGCCTTGGGAACTCACTACGGGGCAAAGTAGCCTTATCCTAATTCTAACGTACAATTCGCAGAGAAGGACAATTTTTAGTTTATACATTATATTTTATACGTAAATACAAATTTAAACGAGCAATTTATTTTGAAAATGTAGTTATGTTTTGATAGTGAAAAGTTTACGATTAAACAATTTTCGTGCCTATTCTTACTTTCTTACTGCCCAAGACTAGAATTTCTTTTATCCTAGAATTTCTAGACTTCTATCTTCATTGGAAACCATAGACGTAGAAAAAAATTCAAAAGTAGGTAAGGAGGCATAAGTAGGTAAAGAAGGAATTTCTATCAGCTACAAATAGGTACTTAAGCTGTTTCTGAAAAATTGGAGGCACGTGCCCCTATGCCCCTGGTACCTACGTCTATGTTGGCAACCCTCGATATTCCGTCAGCTATACAGTGCCCTGTTATTTACCCTTGTTTGAATGAAGGTCCTCACTGCCGACAGCAATAGATAGAAATGCGTGTTAAAACGTCACACCACAGATAAGATTTTGTAGCACACAGCTGCTGAGCAACGAAAAGCAATTGTAGAGTGTGTGTAATGTAGCAAAAGCTGAGTTTATTTTTACTGCCAGGATGAAGAATCCGAGAAATTAAATCACTTCTCCTGGCAATATGTTGTTAAGTTCACATGTCTTGAAACGACTGCGAAATTATTTTTTGTACAAGGACTGTCGTACAGAAAAGGTGGGACACATCCACCTTCTTAACTAAGGGCAACTATCCCAAGACCAGGTGGGGCTCCCTACTATCAGCGATTGTCGTAAAGCGTATTTGGTCCAAAAGTAATATGTATGCCCTGTAGGTAAAAGCGAAAAGAAAATAGAGTGAAATAAATTTGCTTTTCATAACAACGAAAAGATAAAAAGTCCATAAATAAACCTTTTCTGATTAAAACTGTGGCAGCAACTTAGGTTTTGATCATGAAATGTAACCCAAAATCTACATGGCTGTTTTACGATGTAACAAATAGAGATAAGGAGATACTTGAAAGACACCCGTGTAAAGGATCTCTTGATGTGAAGCGATGGGACGGGATCGATTGCTGGTTTATTAGTTAAAGACCTATATGGATAGTGAGTACATGATCTCCCACGTTAGCTTTCACAGGTTTAGAACATTGAAATCAGTATTAAATAGTTTAGTAACATTGATATAATGCAAATTTATTCTATAAATCTTACACGAGTATCAAGTGCAATGTAAAATTATAATCAACCTATTCAATACGTCAAACTATGCATGTCTCGGCCAAAACATGTCACTCTGTTTTACATCGAAAATCCCAACTATTTAATGTAAAACCGACTTTGTGCTATGATAAGAACGTTTAAATTCGGCACTTTCGGCATTTTGCCTTAGACCATGGGAATACGACCTAACATGTAACTGGTGTAAATCCCAGAAGAGGAAACGATCTCGATTTATATTGGTCGCATTATTTGAAAAACTAGTAGCAAAGTGCATTGTCACCGCAATTGAATCCGCAATTGAAAAAACTGGCCTAACATTTAAAACAGGAAATATAGCGACAAAAGATGGCACGGGAAAAATAACACTTAAGACAACTTGCCTTAGAAATTTTCAAGGAGATCCTAACAAGACAATCTCCACCTCCACAGCGTCCGCAACTATACTGCCGGTCTCATATATTCCCAATAATAAAACTACCCATTATTACAATACATTAATCTTCACGATGACAATTATTAGTATTAGTATTACCACGTAATGCCTTATTTTACACCATATACACACTGATAAAATATATGCGAATAGAGCAAGTTTGCTGTACCACGGGACATTGGTATGGGTATATGCTTCAAGACAAAATTTTGGCACTTTAGTGATATTTTCGCCTCCTCTGCGGCTTATCTTAAGTCTTTCCTTTAACTTTTATAGTTTAAACAAATATCGTAATGGAATGGGAAGATACGTTCGATATGATTCCCCTTTATTAATTCAAATATGTAAAATTTCTGCTCATGTAAACGATTTTCGCCACGGCGCAATTCCTAGCTTATAGCAACAAACGGAAGTAGAATACATAAACTGAAAATAATAACGAAATATATAGACTGCAATCTTAATCGGAAAATTGAGGCAAGACTAGAAATCCCACTTTTTTTAAAAATATGCGAGTTCGTTGCTTACTAAAATAAATTGTTGGCAAGATTATCCCTAAATTCTGGGGAGAATTTTTTGAATTCAAAATTGGTTGTTAGTGGAATTGATTTTCAAAAACCAAATGTAGCCCTTGTAGTGATCCCCCCCCCCCCCCCAACTAAGTTCATCGTAATATTTGATATTGATATGATTAAAAAGGCTTTTATTGCACAAAGTTAGTGTGGAGATGCTGCAACTGGTTTACATCTAATAAGTTGCAAATATTACTAGGGTCGTTATAGTAAAAAATCAGACATAATCCCGTATGTTATAATTTGGCATCGGGGAAAAGGTAATAAAGAAAGCTGTAGAGAACAAATTGCCCTACATTTCTCTACAAATATACCCACAAACTTGCTTCAACGAACAGTAATATTGGGAGACAGAAATATACGAAGACACACAAGTTTTATCAAAATAAATAGTATAAAAACGGTTACTTTAGTTCTGCTTTAGCTTCCTCTTGGTCCTGTAATTTCTGCCACCTGACAATATTCTCACGAATGACATCACAGATTGAGGACACGGGAGGCAGAATTGTGGAAAGTAGCCTATATAGTGTACAAAAGTAGTTAAAAGTGCGTGGAAACATGTTGCCTGACTGTGTGAGAAAGGATAATGAACGGAGGGCTTGCACCTTCCAGCATTTACCTGCCACGTAAAAACGCGGGCCCAACGTAAAAACGCGGGCCCAATGTAAAACTAAATTTAATAAAATTTAAGTAACCTTACAAACCAAGAAATCTTAAAAAAGCTCCTCATAGCTTAAAAACATACAAATAATTTCTGAACAAATCAATTCTTCAAATGGTGCCCGACAAAAACTGTCAGCCGACCATTAAAATCAGTAGCCTCGCATTAAAATGGCCTCTCACTGAACAAGAAATCTTCAGGATCGGCCTTCGAACAGCCTTTCAAATCAAAAGACCTTCAAAAGCTTCTAACAATATGGTTTTCCTCAGGTAAAAAGACATCTTCAAACAGAATTAAGCTAAGAGCTGTACTCTACCTGTAGACGGGCAGTGCCACTTTAGAGCCAAACTCGACTTGCAATTTTGGAATACTCGCTTTCTCTCTGTCCATCATCTCCTTTGGTGTATAGCCAAGAGATTTTTCCTACGACAGGGCAAAGCAGTATAGAGCTTTCAATCAAATGAAAAGGTTCTACTTTAACGACATTTTATATTTGCTCTAGTACCTGACAGATTTTGGTCTCATGAGGCAGAAGATACATCAGCAATAGGGGGTAATTACTGATCTTCAAAAAACCTTCTGATCTCGCCTTGCTTGGTTAACTATTTAGAACATTTGCTCATCCAATAAAACTTTTTTGGACGGTTTTAAGTAGAGGAAATTGTCGGGAGGGGGGGAGCTAAAGCCCACGTAGGTTCCCCCCGCTTTCGCGGTCCCTGATATAACGTGTGCCTCGACAATAGGTTTCAAAGTTTTGCAGTAATTTAAAGAGAAAAAGAACGGAATAATAAATACTCGGCTAGTTGGATGTGCTACTTGACGTAAAGCTACAAAATCAATTCATTATTGCTGTTTCTAATCTAAACCAGAATCCGAAAGTGAACGGGTTTTACCTCTAGCATAACTTGTACATCATTTGGTGGCTTTTTCTACAGACAAATATCTAATCGTAATGTTAAATGATTTCCATCAATTAGTTGGCCTTATTTTAGTATAAAAAGAGGAAAAAGCTGTTGTTGACTTATCAAGTAATAGTTTTTGCCTCTCTTTTCAAGCCAATGCTCCCTGTCCTACTGGGTTTGCATTGAGATAAAAAGTTTTGAGTAACCTACCATATCTCCTTGGTTAAAGAATTCAGCATAAAGCAAGTCAGAAACTTTGTATGCTCCTTCCCATGGTTTTGTTTGGTCCGACAAATCACATGACGTCATCATTAAACAGGCAAGCATGCGGTGATGTCGTTTGTTTCCTTTGTTAAAACCGGCTGATGATAAAAATCGGGAAAACGCATCAACTTACTGACTGAACTGCAGCAGAGCCTTGTGGCAATACATTTCTGTTTACGTGTTTACAGGGCGAATAATCTTAAAGCTTCTTAGATCTTTCAGATTAGGCAACTGTTTTAACATCTCGCTGGGTAGAAGTTCATTGCAAATGCTTATCTCGAGTTCATCTAGAGATATGGTCTCAAAAATCTGAAATAAGATGCAACAACCGCTTGTAGCCTTGGTACGTTATAATGATACAATTCAAACTGATGGGTAATTACAGGGCCACTGGCAACTGGGGTAGGGAGATTATACCCGGAGGGAAGTTGTCATGTACCCTCAGGGGGTCCTCCCACTTTTTTGCACATCAAAAGAGCATGTTTGCAAAATCTTTTGTTTTGGGTCTTCAATTTGCTCTTGCCCCCTACTTTTAAGCTTCGCATCCTCTAGAATAGCGAATGACACGCCTACCTTTTGATAAATCTTCTAGATCTCGTAAGATCGTGAAGTGATTGGCCAAGTCCGTAGCTAAGATGATTGTTTGCATCAAGTCCAATGCGGTTTGATAATGCTGCAAATGACAACAAGATAAACATAAAAACAATGAAAGTTTTTTCGGGAGGAAGACTTCAAATTTCCCTTAGATTTTAAGTTATATAACTCCAAGTTATATACATCACCTTTAGGTAGAACAGCTTTTAGGCAAATGTTCTGCCGTTACTTGTTATCGACATGCATCGACATGTTTATTGTTACTGGTTACCGCCCTTTTTCAATATCTGCTGGTGATTTGCGTACGATCTTAAGGAACAAATAGTCCCGACTTCCATTAAAGAGGCATTTAATAAAACTGAATATAACTCCAAGGCATGTATCTCGGATTATGCAGTTGATTTAGGAGAAAAGCCACTAAGGGACTGATAAACTGATGAAATGCGGTTCGATATACACACGGCAAATAAGACACAAATATACAGAATGGTTTTCTTCAGGATAAAAGAACTAAATCTTTGACCGCTCTTAGCATCGAAACAAAATGGCTGCAAACTACTTCAATCCAGACCTCAAACCAATCATTAATTAAGAATTATGCCTTTTGAGAGAGAAATGTTCACCAAGAATATACCTTTTTGGAGAGATTTTCAAATAAATTGCATCCTTCACTGTGAATAATATGAATGGCTTGAGCGAAGTGATGTTTCTGAAGAAAATTAAACAAATACAACAATGAATTCAAAGGGAAGGTATTGAAAGTTTCGCGGACAAAAAAGAAATCTTATAGAGAGTTTTTCTTTCATATATTAGGGGTAGAACATTTCTAATAAACATATGCAATGGTAGTGCTTCGTGAAAGAGAAAGCTAGCTGGCCTGTTTTCCTAATCATTTATTTTCTGAAACACGTTTAAATGAAGGGAAAGTTATCATTAAGCGATCTTAAACAAAATAACGTCTCTTTTCTAATAGCTAACGTTGCAATGTAGGTATTTCAATAATAAGAAATTTATTATTAAATGAAATCTTGATAATTAAAAACGGTATGAAACCAACCTCCATGACTGAACCATCAGAGCTGTACAACGATGCAAGTACAGATTTCTACAACAGAAACACAATTCAAATTGAAGCAAATGCATTAAACTGAAATTGTTAGAACATATCAGACATATATAAACTATCAAAGTCTTGACAAACCATACAATCCATCTATCTAAATAACAATGTATCTTTCTATGCCTAACATATATTTGATGATAATGGTGATGTGATGCTGATGAACATGAAACCTTTTCACCGCTCCAGCTGTTCATCTGAACCACACCTACATAGTAGCATGAAGTTTTTTTCAAAACATTAAATCATTGAGGAATGAGGGCTTACCGATGCGACCTGGAACGAATTCGTGGTACCTCGATGATCCAAATCGTGACACAGACAAGACACAAACAACACAAAACATTCAATATCCCTAAAAACAGTAAAAATACTCTATCAGCCAGGATGATTTAAGCATGTGTTGAAATAAAGAGATCTTGAAGTTGCTAACTCCTTTCTCTCTAACCACAGGCTCTATGCAAAACGAATGGAAAATCAGGAATAATGTTTTGTTGCACCAAAAATAATTTAATTTGTTCGTTTCTTCGTTTGTACCATAAGTTTCAAAATCATCGTTTTCAAACGTTTTCGTTTCCAGTCAAAGATTTCTTGTTGGAAATTTAGACGAAGGAAAAAAAAAGAAAGCATTTTCTTAAAGACGGGATCTAACAATTTCAAAAAATGGGTCCGGTTGAGTTAGTCTTAAGCCAAATTACTAGAACGGTGAAAATTTGTACATGAAAATTAAGTGGTAATTAAAAAAATCATTGATGAAGAATTGTTTAAACATTAAGACATACTTAAGCATAGAAGCAGCCTCTGTATTCTTGAGTAGGAGGTAGCAGAAGTGAGCAACGGTCCAGGCGTGCGTCCAGTTGTGGTACGGAGGATCCCTATATCCTCGCTTTACAGTCAACACAAACCTGAATGGAACAATAGAAATAAGTTGCTTAAGGGCCTATACATTGAGTGATCGCAAGACTTAAATATTGTTCTTAAAAGGGTCATGGCACCAGTGCCGGGAAGAAACACAGAGCCTCTGTCTATTACAGTATTAGGTCGAAATAGAAACAAAAGAGTTTACAGATGTCCACAATAATGTCCGGTGCCTCTAAAAATCTAAGAAGTGCACTGGAAGAGATCAATTTTCTTTCAGCATTGCAAATGTTTGTAATTTTGCTTTTAAAAGTGCTGTTTTACCTTGCAAGTGTGCTCTCTCTGATTTTCCAGCGCTCGCAAAATCCCAGTTGTTGAAACATACTTAGTACGATCTACAAAAATAACATTAACATTTTTTTATAAAATTTATTTCAGAGCATTTAACAGTGATCGTTTTACGAATCCAAGTCACACAATTCATGATAAAAGAGTTGTTTATAAAAATGAAAAAAAATTTAACCCGGTCATGAGTTTTACTGTTGATAGATGATTTGGTTTTCCCAACGTGAGATAAAAGAGACTAGAATAGTTTTCGAGCCAAACCCGGTTTTGCTCCAGCTTTCATCCACGCATGGACACAAGTCAGGTCGATTTCAAATTAGAAAACTGCTTTTAACTTTAAAGTAAAAGTAATACGGTTACGTTGCCAAAATTGTTCAAGCCATTCCTGATTTCCCAAAGCCATAGGCCAGTCTAGGTTAGGCAAAGTTTCCAATGTGGCCCAGCAGTCATTAGGTGCCCACCCTGATTTCTGCTAACATTAAATATGAATGAATAGGATTTGATTCCTGTCTTGAAAGATGCCTTTTGGTGCGAAAGGTTTTAGCAGGAACGATATCTACACGGTGCTGATTTCGAACGGCATCAAACGGGAGCAGGGATAAATATTCTGGTGATTACATAAAGGTTCACTTTGGTAAAGGCTACAGATTTTAAGGTAACTATGGAAATGGTTACTAAGAGCGACAAACGAAGAAAAACATTCAGGGAAATCATATGATAAGAGACTGACCCGCACACCATCAGTATCAGGAAGGGCGATCCTTGGCATGAAATTAAAACTGTCCATATCTTTGTCAATTTCGTCCTTGGATGCAAACGGTTCTGTGGAATACTTTCGGATCTCTTGATGGCTGACCTGATAAGAAAGCAAGATAAAAACATTTTACGAGTTATATCTGTTTGGTCTTTATAACATTATTTAAATTAAATACAAATGAGATTCAATACTGCAATAAAACAATGTCTCAAAAAGCAGTCTATGAATTTGTTAGCTGATGAATGTTGAAAAGAATGAAAAAACTTTATGTCTTATCCATTTGGGATGTTTATTGCAAATCCGTTCAGCCAAATTCATCTTTGATTACCTAACATTAAATAGCTATATTTTCAGATTCAAGGGAAGCATTCAAAAAGAAAGTTTATGGTTAAGCTGTCCAACAAAAACTTTTTTTGAATTTCCATGAATATGCATAAAGAGATTTTTAAAATTTGACACAGCACTTCAGAAACAGAAAGGCGACTTTAAAGATACAGCGAAAAAGAATTTGGGAATTTCGCCCATGCGTGAGAACATGAAATAGATATAATCTAACCATCGCGAATCAAATAAAGTGAACATGAATCTATTTGACATTATTGTATGGATGACATACTTGCATATGATACATCATCATCTCGTTGGCCAACTTGCTTCTATGCTGAGATTCCATCGCCTTTTGATACAGCAGTGACTAATGGATACAGAAAAAATAATTGACAAAGGAAGAAATAATTACATTTATTAAACGTATAATTGGTAAAAAGCAGAGATTTGCCTTTGCAGGTTATGATGCAGAGATTTGCCTTTGCAGGTTATGATGCTTGAACGCAAAATGAATTATACAGAACATTCGTTTTATGCTATGATGTACGAAAGACTGTTGCATAAAAGAACCTTTAAAAGGGTGAATTCAAGCTTTTCTAATGTATTGTCCCATCTACAGTAAAAGGCATACGATTGTGAATGCAGTGGCGGACACTAGGGGGGGGGGGCGAGGGAGGCGACCGCCCCCCTAATACTTTAGACGACAATGGTCTTTTGTTCTAAAACAATGGGAAATGTGACGTCATCTTATTAAAACAATAGGCTTCCCTCCCCTGTATTTGACCAAGTGTCCGCCCCTGTGTAAATGTATTCAGTTTAGTATGTAAAAAGCCTTTCTACCAATATCCACTGATAGCTCCTGTCCATCTACAGGTTTTTTAAACATCGATTAGAAGATTTGTTTACATTTTCATCTTTCAACCTAACATAGCTATCAGTTCATACTATACTCTTCTTTCGCTTGAAAAAGATCGAAACACAGTCTGCCCATGCCTAAACTCAACACAGCTAGCTTTCTTGTAACCAAACATGACTACATCAAAGAGTTTACATAATTCTGATTGGCCAAAATAAAATTCTTGAACATAGGAAATATCGAATCTACTTTTCGGTTGGAAGGAACATAACGATTATGAAAACGGTTGAAAAAGTACTGAAAACGCATCTCATTCTATCCTTTTTTCCAAACCTGTGTTCAACCATGTTTGATTTAAATTGAAGAGCACGGACATGGCCTAAGCGCCTTCAGTTTTAGGCCCACGGTGCATCATGGAATTAACTCACCTGAACAAGACTGAGTCCACAAAATGTAGCGAATGATTCAGTCAGCTGCTCATCAAAGGCAGTAAAGCATAGCCCATTTCGTTTATTGCATAATTGTGACACACCAATCACCGTTGCGTCTACAATATTTTTAAGCTAATATCAATCTCCAAGACATTCTAAGTAACAGAACATTCTAGCAATGAAACGTTTGATGTAGATAAAAATTAAAGTTTCATAAATTTAGCATATTTAGAGTATTTAAGCACAGGAGGGCTCTCTCTACGTTTAGTTCAACTAGAGAGAGTGTCCTTTTTCAAGAATTCCATTACCTTAGATCTGTATTTTCCATCACTGTAATACTATCATATTGTTTTTTGTTTTTCATTTATTGTTCTCTGTTATTGGGTTTTAGAACTTGATATGAAAATGACGAAAAACATTTTTTATAATTTTTCCCAAATAACGTCTCAAACAGGGGACAAAGCTTTGTATTATTTAATTATCCAAAATAATCATCATAATGTAAGGACATGGAGGCACGAGATATGGATACAGGGTTTTCTTCTAGTCTGGATACAGGGATACAGGGTTTGTTTGGACGACGTACAGATTCCCTTCTAGACTGTTTTTGAATATCTGCCTTACCTCAAAAAATCACAAGGTCGTTGAGATTTAAAAAGCAGCCAAATAAATGAAATTGAAAGGCGAATTACCTGCCTCGTTTTTAATAGGAAAGCACAAGATGTTTCTAGAAAAAAAGAAAATATTTAGATTTTTGTAAATTCAAAGGAGCTGCGAATGAAATTTACGTGAAGAAATATGTTAGATACTAACGCAAAGGTTTGTTTGCGTTTTGGAAGTATGTTATTGATGAAATACGATTGCCTTTTGCGTATAGAAGATGATGTCATCACCAGGCAACTGGGAAATCATCGATAATAGAAGGACTAAACTAAGACACAACAAGAGCAACTGATAATCGTATCAAGTGAGAAACTCGGAATAGCAACTTAGAGCCGTCCAGATCGAAACACCAACGCCTGTACAGCTCTGCATATACGGCATCCAACACTTTATAACATACTGGGAAACAATAATTTTCATTAAATTCCCAAATCAATATATTTTTTGAATTATTCATAACAGAGCAAAATAATACCTCTTCTTCAAGAAGTCTGACTTAAACAGACTCACAAGATTTGATATAAATCATAAAAATAAAGGAAGAAGTTAGGAAATATTGGGTAAAAATATACCTTGTTTTGAAACCAGTTTGTATATCTACCTCTCTGTAAAACAGCGGATGTGAATATGCGTCTGGAATATTGAGCATTTTTCCTAAAACAGCAAAAGGCATCTAAATATTAGCGATATACGGTGAAATCAAATAATAAATGAAGTTATAACAAGCTAAAGCCGAGAGTGTTCCCATCTGGATTGTCAGATAGTGATGGCTTACTTCAATTACTGAGCTATAGGTGTTAACGAAATTGCATGTCGCCTGAAAGTTTGATGATCATGATGATGAAGTTGATGATTATGACGTAACGAAAATCAGAAGAAGCCTCCGCTCTTGCAAGTAGAAGCGTCCTGAATTTTGTCACAATTTCATACGAATTTTCGAGTTAAACCAAGTCAAGTTTGAACAATTTTTTGGCGATACAGAACTTGAAAATGGCTTTGAAAAAAGGAAACATTTCACAACATACTACTTAAACCATTTTCGTCTTACACTCTTCAGGGTACAAAACGTCAAAATAAGGGTCCGAAAGAACACGATCAGACGAAAAAGCTTTAAGCAATATGTTGTGAAATGTTTCCTTTTTCAAAGCCATTTTCAAGTCAAGTTTAGTGTTTAGCGGAAGATTGTTTAGAGAGTTTAAAGCAATATAAAATGCTACAAAATCCATAATAAATACCTGTGGTAGCAACATGACCTGCAATTCCATGGGACAGAGGTATGCGAAGCTCATTTTCCTAAGAATGGACATGCACAAATGGATCAGCATAAGGTAATTTCGTGTGGAATAAGAATATGTTAAACACTGAAATATGTGTACGCTTTCGGAAAAACAGTTTTATGGACAGAAGGTATCGGACAACTTAAGTTAAAAAAATTGAAGGGCAACTTTTAGGAGCTGAAGACGAAGTTTCAAAGTACAAAGAGATGCGACATCTGGGACAATATCTTGTTTTTATTTGCTATAGGCACACAGAGACAGTTCAATATACAAAAAGATGCCTAACAGGAATTTAAAGATAGACGTTTGTGATAAATACTTATATCAGGTAAAATGATAAGTACCTCATCGTCTTTGGTCGTTTCTCCATCAAACACTTTTGCAACTAGTTCGTCCCTGTCTTGATCAACCAAGAACAAAGAACACCTTCAAACAAATAATACAAAAATGATTCCAAAATAAAAAATCAAGAGGGATTGATAACTTTGTGCCTAATTCCCTCCCCCTTCTATGTTACATTGGCAAAGAGCCTCCATCGATTCTTCACATGCAACAATTTTGTCAATGGCTTAAAAACAACAACACAAAAACGCAAAATTAAATACAAGCGGCTGAAAAAAGCATTGATATCCAATAATTGTTTATCAAATTATTAGAAATATCACTATTTCCAAACAGACGGTACCTTTCTGCATTCGTTATATTTCGAGCCTCCTCCATGATTTTCCGTAAGATTGAGTCGAGATTATCTAGAAATGGATGGAGGATTATCGAATCAAGAAGGTTTAGCTGCATACGGTAAGCTCTAATTCGGTATCATATGAAAAAAATGTGACTATTAACTTATGAGTACAAAATGAAATCAATACGAAGGATTTTAGACAAAATCATCAAGTTTTCCAGCCCAACAAAATTTTTTGAAGTATATGATATCTTCATGGGTAAGCAAATTTTGGAGTTGCCACATAGTGAAATAATTACCACATTCCTGGGCAGCGTACTTTTCAGAAACCTCCCTGTGAAGCTAACTTAGAATGCTGAATATCTAAGGTGTATGAATACTTTGATCTTGTTTTACATCGTCCCTATCCGGTCCTGTATTGAGTCAGTCACAGTTGAATTTCATCATAAAAAATTCATATAGTTCTGGACATTACTAACTGTGAAATTGTAGATGAGTAAACATACATACCGAGATGAGTAAACAGATTTCTCGTCACTGACAATAAGCACTGAAATTGAAGCAAAACATATATTTTCACTTTTATTTGAGAAATTCAATAGAGTTTTGTGACGACCATACAGACTTCAAGATTGGTCACTAGGTTGAGATAATTTCTCCTTTAAAAATCTGATTACTTCTTCAGCAGGCGGCAACCTAAAACATCTCGCCAATCATGATTATTGAATATTCTGTAGCTTTCTTTTCGATTTATCACACTTCTATTATCAGGTTTCCTACATACTTAGATGGGCAATTTTTCTTCAGGAGAGAATAGTGACACCTTATTACGTCAGAAAAACAATAAATCAATCATATCATAACGGCAGGACTATTATTCATCTCTCTAGTTGACATTGTCCAATTTTAAAGTTCCAGCGAAACACCAATGCATGCAAAACAATACGAATAAGACCAGCAGATTTGAAAATGAACCACAAAAACATCTATGACACTTTCAAAAGCTGATGTATGACAGAAAGCATTGACTGCCAGAATATCCATCTACGTGTAACGAATAGAAGGCAATATGGTCTTATTTGATCGATAAAAACAGGAATTTAGATTTTAAGGAAGCGTCAAATACAAAATAAATTTTAATGGTAGCTTAGCAGTGACGCGTAGTGCAATAACGTACTTCATTTTTTCGTTTTATGATCATTTCAGCCTTCCACAATAGTCCATTCTTCAGTGCCGGCGCGCATTGATTAGCTACGTCACCAAGCAACGTTTGGTCAGTTGCTGAGAAGCTGGTGTGAAAAAAACATTATTTTTTGAGAGGCTAACAAAAATGAATAATCTTTAGGCAAGCATAAGAGAAAAGATATGCACCTTCAGGACGGTTCACAAGAAGATTACTTTATTTGCTAGTCAGAATGCCTAGTACTGAACATCACTCTAAAATCACAAGAAAATACAACTATGTAGCAGGATTATACGATTACGAGGTTATGATTACGAGATTATCATGCGTAACTGTTATGCTAGCCTCGTTTCCGTTTGTATATAACACTTAGCCTTTTGTTCAGAAATTTAATCAGTGACTTCACAAAGTGACAAGGTATTTCGGTAAGTCTGATCTTTATTCCTGTTCTGGGGGAGGGGAGTTGGTCTTGGCAAATTTTGTCCAAATTTAAGTAGGGATTTCCTAAGCAACAGAAGACGTAACACATGCGCGAAAATTTAAAAGCAGTGTAGTGGATCATATATATGTGAAGTGATCTGACTTATGAGATTTCGGTAAAAAAGGAGAATATCACTTGCCTTTTGCCTCCGTCTTTGTTCATTAAACATATAAAGGCGATAAGTTCATCGTGGACATCCATGACGGGAAGGATAAGCAAGGAATTCACACTAATTTCTACAGAGAGAGAAAACCAGATTATGATTGGAAAAAATCATATTCATTCGATTCAGTGACATTTAGCGAGGAAAATGTTGATGAATAATATAAAATTATAAACACTCGCGGTTCTTACTTCCAGATACAAATTACGTTTATTGTAATAACTTACAAGTTTTTAAAGATATTAAACATTCAATAGAGAGCACTACTTTGGAGAGCATGAAGTTTATTTGAAATTTTGAACTTGGTAGACAACGCAAAATTTGATTACCTAATTTGAAATAGTTGGTGAGTTTCTTAAAATCACGGTCTTCGTCTGAATCCTGAAAAGCAAAGACAGCTATTAGACTTAGACACAAACCTAGTGCACCAACTTTAATCAACCTATTTATTGTTACTAAATATACTTTAGTTACATCTGAATTATAGCAACCGAATCAAGCAGCATCTACAATGACATCAAGTACGAATCTAACCAAAGATCCAAAAATTTCGCAAAACCTATTCAGAATTCCTTATTATAGTTCTGCACCGGTGTACAGTCGTAATATTGCGTATGAACCTCTCTTCTTGGAACTTCGTGCTATTGGTGTCTCCGATGCGTCTTTGATTTGCCTCCGATGCGTCTTCGATATGCCTCTGATGCGTTAACGGCGTCGTCCTTGTTTATCATTGGTGCGTTAACGGCGTCGTCCTTGTTTAGGTTACTCCATATCGAAGAATTTTGTTAAGTCCACATAAAACTCGGTTTTAGATTTGCCAAAAATTCAAAGTTGATTTTTACCAATAAAAGTGAATTTCGCCACAGATAAGTGACGATTAGAATTTTAAAAAGTACACTCGTTGCTAGGAGTTATGTACAAGAAATTATGGGTTAATTGAAAAGAAGAGAGTGAAGGATTGCCAACGAACTATAGTATGAGAAAGTGGAAGCTTTCACAAAAAATTTGACGAGAGTAAAGATCTTTCAACTAATTGTATTAATAAGTAAGTATTGTATTCATTACTTGATACGATTTGCATTAAAATAGATTGTTTCTCACCTTGGCGAAATCTAGGCAGGCAGCTTTCGGGTCAGTAAAACGCGTCGCAAAACAGCTTCTGCATATCTGATAGGATAAAAGCAGTTAGTTAAAAGATTACAAAGTGGTTTGGAAAAAATGATAATCATTAAGTTTTGTAACAAAATATGGTAAACTCAACATGCTAACTAGAAAATTTCTACGATTTTACAGTGCTCGATTTTAAGACGTTTATTCGTTAAGGGTTAGACGGAGATGAACCTGTGAAGTAAAGCCTTTCACAGTAAAAGGTTACATACAAATGACTAAGCCACTCTGCCCCGCCATAATGAAGCAATTGAATTGAAACCGGGTTAAGGTCAAGTAGGTCTTTGCTTTTAATTTCCCTTTCAGCATGATCCCCTTTTTCGGGCAAGAGGAGATGAAGCGTCAAACTTACATCATCACAATGAGTTACGATAAAAAGAAATGACAACCCAGGCCATTAATAAAGGGAAAGAAATGCTCACCTCAAAACGATATTCTGAACTGACAACTGTTTGACCGAATACCTACAAAGCAACAAACTTAGATAGGAATGAAAGTTTTCAAAGACTGTCAAGATAGCAGTGAAATTTTCAAAACTGGCACAACTGACAGTGTGGTAAAGTTATGACAACATGAAATCTATTTTTAGAGACTTTAGATTTTGCGCACTTAGAGGTGATTAATAGAGCTCTTTCAGTTTCAAGTTGCACAAACACTTTTTGTAAAGTCATCACTTTGCCACTCTGATGGGAAGAACTGTTGGGAAGTTTATAAATCTGTTGCGCCAGGTACTTGAAATAAAATCCTTGATTTACAGTGTAGCTTTTAGGATAAGTAGCTCGCACCAATAAACACACGTTAACAGATCATGTGTAAAACATGGGCTTAACTAGTATATTAACACCTCTTGTACACGAAAAATTCAGAAAATATCATGCAAAACATCTTATTATTAATATGAAGTGGTAGGCAGAGAACTAAAACGGTGAAGAATAGAAAGGAAACATAACGACAAGATGTAGAGGTTGAAGGACAACTTCAATGGCACGTCCTCGGATGTTACTCAATGGTACGACAAACAACCTTGATACTTACATTGGTGAAAAGTTCATCAGAAGAATGGTCAACCAATAGCACGGTTCCATATCTCGCATTCACAATATTGGACAACTGAAAGAGATAATAATTTGAGCATTCTCCCTTTAAACGTAATTTATAGCGCCACAAATATCTACGAACCCATGCTAGATATAGAAACAAGGGCAAGCACCATTAGTCGATGGTGATTCTCGTTTGCTTTCTCTTCGTATCGAAGTTGTTACAAGGAAGCTCGTATAACTCCAATCGGAGTTCACTGAGCCTCCACCAATTTTAATTTTTTGATTGGTAAGTTATGTTAACTGTTGAAAGAGATCATCAACTAGTAATGTGCAACTTCATCATATGCATTCTCTAAGATAAGCATGCAAAAGTCAAGTTTTGAATTTTTTTGCAAATTAATAAAAGTTAAAGCAATAAAAGTAATCCAGAATGAGCACTCACTTGGGTTGCTATCTTTCGGCAAACGACATTCAAATCTTTGTCATATATTCTTCCTACGAAACAAGATAACACATTGAAATAAGAAAACCTGATATTCGATAATAAGTGTATCTTTGACTCGATTCCTAGCACCTGTCAACCTGGTCTAAGAAGGCATGGCGATAAACGATGACCCACACCAAAACATGTCATGTCATATCGTATTATGTACATAATATGTTAACATACTGTCATCCTAAAATCAAAGCTATCCCTGATAAAAAGTTTATCAACTACGTCTTAATGATTAAAAACAGTCCTGATTAATTTCCATCAAGTTAAATATTTTGGGCAGAGTTAACTTCAAAATTTAATGTATGTTTAAAAACGAAAGGTGCAGTAGCCAGCTTGTAATCTTTATTTGGTAATAAGCTTAAATTTGTAGTTTACAGTTATGAATCTGAAATCTGGGTATTAAATTCACAAGCTGTTTAATACTAATTGCGGGTGGACTGACCGAGGGACTTACAGACGGAAGGAGGGATGGAAGAACTGACGGACGGGCACACAATTAAAACAAATGAAGGTACGCGAATGAATGAAAGATCGAACGACTTATAAAACTGTTATGTTGTCAGAGTTTAGATTTAGGAAAATCAATCTTCCTGCTACTCATATGAATTGTGCAATGTCTATCGAAAAAAGGAAAAAGTCGGAAATTGGGATGTCAAGATAGTTTTCTGAAGTATTACATATTATTTCGGGTCAGCAACAAGAGGCAACCAAACATAATCTCCTTAGGGTTCAGGTGTGAGATCAATAACACCACTGTCTGCTATTAATCAAATATTGTCTCAATGAGGTAAACTTTTCTTTTCTTCTTTATTTCCAGAACTTCAACGAAAGGCAAGTACCTGCCTGTTCAGTCGTATCAACTTCAGCTCTTTTGCATCCTGCCTTAAATTTGGTTGCTAAATTAGCGATTATTAATAAAAATTGATTTTGAATAAAGTTCACTCCAATCTGCAAATGTTTACACGACCACCAGTTAAGCCTTTTCAAAACGCTTGTCAGTTGCGGGGGAGAAATTTAACGATCAAGTGCTAAATAAGCACCCTTTTGAAAGCGCGGGCATCGTAAATTGATGCTCGCACTGCCCGCAAGCCGCCGTATCGTATAGGAAGGCAGCTTTTACAGGAAAGACCAATACAGCGTGTGTGTTTTTGAACCCGTTACTTCTTTAATGGTTGCTTTTTAGATATACGGAAAAGTTTAAGTCGAATTGATAAGATATGTACATAATACAGCTCCTTAATCCGATTTTCAACGCAAGTCAAAATATACAAGTTTCTCGTATGTGAATTGAAATCTTGCACTCCATCAACGATGGGCTGCTTGTAAACAAACGTTATATTAATCCTTCGACTTTCAGTTCCATAGTAATCAGATTTACTATGAAAGACCTTAATTTCAACGAAGGTTTCTACTGATGGGGGAATGAGGGTATTCATTAATTTTTGAAGTGGAAGGCTCACATTAAAAGTAGGCGTCTATAAGTTTGTGCAGCCTTACTTAAGTGTAGGTGAAAGTAGGCGGCGAAGGTTTGGTAAGTAAGCGGCGGACTTTCGCCGGTTGCAGGGTTCTAATGAAATCCCTAAGGAATCAGCATGTCCTCCAGTAATGCATCTTTGATAAGCTTAATACGTACGTAGAAAGATACAAAAAAACTTGACAGGAAAGAAACTTAGAGATGCAGCCTCGTCCGTCATGAGGCACGTTCACCTAACGCCGGTTTTTCACAGCACTTCGGCACCGTGCGCGCCACAAATTGTCCGCCTTCACGGGTTGCTATTAAAGTTTTGACAATCTTGTCATGGTTACTGTCTACGTGAATTGAAATATTTCCCAATCTTGAGATACAACTAAAGCTTGATGATTACGAAAGCTAATTGAAATTCAATCTAAAACGTGTTTGCAGCAAGCTTTAGTATCTTTGGTATCGTGGCTTGATTTCGTGGCTTGAATACATTAGCAGATGCAGCGAAGTGTAGCATTAAAAAGAGGCTTTCTTATTAATTACTGCAAATGGTTTCTTCGATCCCTGCTGAGAAGGTTGGTTTCTGGGTAGAGCTGACCACAAGCGCTATGAACAGGATTACGTCATCAGTAGGGGACTTGTTTAAAACTAATGAGGCAACCAGCAAAAGATGACGTCAAAATTAGTTTTCAGGAGGATCATCTATTTATAATGAACTGGCTTTTTGGAACAGCCACACCCTCGGGTTGTTTGCGCGGTTAATTAAGCTGGTAAAAGAGCTTGCGCTTCGCTTCAAAAACATTTGTGTGAAGGTTGACATTTGGAATTCTAGCCACAAATATTGAAGCTTTTCAAACTTCAGAAAATGGAGTATGACAAAATACGCTTATGATATTTAATTACCTAGCCAGAACTGTTTAATGGACGGGATAAGGCTACCTAGTTTTACAAAAGCTTGGATTCAGCAATATGGACTTTTGTTGCCTTGTATTTCAACCAAGCTCACATTCTGGGAGCCATTAAGTTTCAGAAAATTGATCAATTAAGTTACTTCTCCGATAAAAGCTTCTTGGAAAGTCAAGTGGAAAAGTTTCAACTCAAATTGCTTTGCTATAAGAACAGTTCTTGCAAACATTTCCATAACTGTTAAAGTATCTACAACACATGTGCTTGGAAAATTCAAATACGAAAATAAAATTGTTTGTACCTAATTCAGCAACAATATTTGACTTCGCTCTTGCAATTAGCATGTCACTAAGTCGTGCATATGCTTGCGAAACCTAGCAAAAATGAACTTAAAGTGAGACTTTGTAGCAGAGAGAATAATTTTAAGGGAGAGGTGCTCCCTTAGTTCATAAGGTTAATCAAAACGAGTAAGCTGTGCTTGCTACTTCCAATAGGGAGTAGAAATTGTTCATTTGAAACCACCATTAGATCGAACAGCATAACATGTTCATGGCAGAAACAAGTTTTCCTACAAACATTTTCCTGGAATACTCTTCTTGAAAGATGCTCTGAGGTCAAGGTTAACCGTGAACATAGAAGTACAAAAACAAAAATTCTGGACTGGATTAGAAAAAGATCTGCAGATGGTACTGATAATTAGAGAAACTGTTGACCTGTTAATTAACCAAATGATCAGGTAGCTACATCAAATAGCAAATTTGTTGGTGAGACGACTCTAGATTCCTATTGTTTCGGGCAATTGTTCTATTTATTTGTCAGAACCAATAAGCAAAGTGCGTCATATGCACAGCTTCACAGCATACTCAATAAAAAACAATGATACATCATAGTTGCATGAAATAAACCAGAGTTCCATTCTTATTTATTTAAAGATATTCTGTTTTCTAGGTTTTCTTCGTTTTTTCATTGGAGACTAGCTTATTCCCACAAAAGCCATGGATGTTCCTACCACAGAATGTATTATGCGGTATAAAAATAACATCATCGATCTTAAATGCGCATTTTGAGAGCCAACGGGCCTTTGATAAATGCTGGTTTGTCTCCCTAACAAAAAGGTTTTACAAACAGGACCTATAAAACTTACGTGTTTACTTAAAGAGTCTAGAGTTTTCAGAATATCTTGTGACGATTTTTTCACCAGAATCTAAAAAAAATAAAACATGAAAGTTTCATACAAAATCTTTGCACGCTCCACATTAAACAAGCTGATGTTTGCATGTGACAGAAAATCCAAAGTTTTAGTTTTTTTGTCATGTAAATAACAGAAAAAATGCAGATAATTAGTATGAAATAACTGAAATAGTAAGCATGTAAAAATGGCTTACATGAAGAACACGGGATAGGTAATTAAAACAACGTTTTGCGTTTAACTCTTCATCAGGTTCAAAATGGTGAAAACAATGTTTCTTGTCAAGCCATTTTACCAAAAATTTCAATAAAAGAAAAAGGAGTCACTCTGGTTAATAATCATCCCCCTTGTATAGTATAACAGTTAAATTGGAACTTCAAGCAAGTGGTACTTACCATACTGTAGACGACAACGCTTTTACCTATGACGTCATTGACTGGCCAGGAAATAACTACATAAAGAAAACAAATCAAAACAAATTAGTAGAAGCACCAAGCAAATATGCAGGGATTGTCGCTCCAAGCGACCCCAGATGCAAGTAAGTTACACTTGGGTTCATTTTACAAAGTTATAAAGAAACTAATTCGCCTATACTCTCTATTCACATTGGCTTATATAAATCAAATCTTCCAAACTTAGCCTTCCTAATATTTTGTAACAGCGTCAGCGCCACTTTGTTTGATTTACATTTACTACTGTGGTTTCTTATAATACCACTTATTTTCGAATATGTATCCATGCAAGTATGCTTGTCACGTTATAAAGCAAGTAGTTCTCTTTTCCTTAAAAATTATCCAAACCTTAACACTTAAATCTAAACACTACAGTACAAAGAAGTATCTAAATTATGTTTATTACAATTTTGGAAATAATTCCGTGCAATAAATTTGTGAGCTAGAGCATAACTAGAAACAAAATTTAAAGTTTTCATGTCAACATTATCAGAGGCTACTCAACTCCAACTTTTAAGGGGCGATGGTTAATTCTTCAATCCCAAAGCTGTGTCCTCTAAAACATTCTGAGTAATTTAAGTACTCTGATTATAGGTATTATCCAAGAAATGCATTTACAACAAAGAAACAGGGTGCGGTTTCCACTAATGCATTGACGAAGGTAAGTGACATGTCTCTGAAAAATAGCTAGGTTACTGTTACCAGGGCTCAGATTTATTGTTTAGAAGGTTCCATACCCATAACCTATATCGGGATAAAGGCGAAGTGCACTATGAGTGGATTGCTTTTACTCGTTCAACTGATCTACATCGAACACTTTAAAAACCTGAGAATCTCGAACGACTGCTTATAAGCTCATGAATCTTCAAGCGTGGGGCAACAACGGAATTCAAACTCAGAGTTATTTAAAATAGCAGGTTACTATCTGGGGCTCAAGCGAACTATTTCGTTCGTATTAACGTTCCAGGTCTAACGAGCCCTATATTTTGAAAACATAGTTGCCCGCTAGGCTTATACACTCATTGAGGGCTGGTTATTTCTCATCAACTTTCTTGATTATGATGCCTGCTCGGCTTCTAGATTTTCAAAAAACTTACCTGTTTCACTGCCAGTGAAGCCAGAAAAGACTTCTCGAACATTGCTTGTGTTGGAAATGATTGAGACATTGGCCTTGGCACGCTCCTGGCCGCCCCTACGAAGTATGAATCTTGACAATAAAAATTTGATGATTGAAAAGTAGACACAGAAAAGTCATGATTAAGTGGGAATTAGATATCTTTCAAATAGACTGGAATCGGTAGCTTATCAGGCAGAAAAAACACATAGATGCCATTAAATGTTAAGAGAATGTCAGCTTCTTAAAGACGCACTGTGATAAATAATTTTTCTCGAATTGGGCTGAAAGGGAGATTTGATTTAAATGGGCGAATTTAAGGCAGTATGTTTGTAAGAGTAGCAAGCTTGGCTAAAACCAATAAAATCAAAGAATTACAATTATAACGATCGTGTGTGCAAGTGCAATGTACATAGACACAGCAAGTTTAGGAGGAAAACACTGGAGACATGAACTGAAAAACTGCGAAGAGTAATTGAAATGATAAAAATATGTACCTCTTGAGCAACGATTTGACATGAGCTCTAGGGCTCTACAAGTCTCAAACACAATAACTAGAGAAACTAATAGATTATTCTTCCAACGTGTTTAATAGCGTCGTATTTCTAAGCAAGGCCGTCGCTAGCTTTTGTGCTCATTGCTTCAGATTAGGGGGAAGGGGGGGGGGGGTTGCCCAGGTTCAAATTGCCTACAAAATTGATAAGCCATCCTTTGTTTACCGAAAAATTTGAAGATTCGCCAACGAGCCCCCTCCTTCCTTCTGATGGCAAAACTCCTCGTTCTTAAAACATAATTTTTTCCAAGGGGGATTTCTCACTCTATAGCTACGGGCCTGTCCCTAATAAAGAACCATAGATATTCTATAGTTCCATAATTCTTATAGCGCGATAATTATGTAGCACATGCAGAAATATTGAATCAAGCTTAAGAGCATCTAGGGTCTCAAGGCATTTTGAACCAATCATTCGGACTTCCAAGCTTCAATATACACCTGCATACTACTACTAAACCTTGTATTCAGAAAACAAAGGACGAGAGAAAGCGAATTATCAAACAATCGTACTAAGCAATCTACAGTCTGTAGACTAAACTTTGTAGCAAACAGGAATGGGATAAATTATGATCGTTCGTCTCTCTGGCGCATGCATAATTCACGATATAATGTAGCTTTCTTTGTCAAACAAGTACAGGAAATAAATGAAATTTTTTTGAGAAGAGAATTTTTGAGGCAGAGACAATTTTAAACATAGTTATCTCAGTTATCAGTAAGAATTGAGGATTGGTTACCTTGAGATTAAATTATGCTTTATGTATTTAAAGAAGGGGTGAAGTTGATAGAAGAACAAAAATGAATTTGCAAAAAATAACTGTTTCAAAAAAAGGAGTCATCAGAGAAAACTTGCTGTATTCCTACGACGTTTTGAAGTGGAGAAAACTAATCATGAAATCTTAAAAGACCTGAACATTCAAAAACATGTCTTATAAACAAATTTAATCGACAATCTGACATCAAATCTTGCTCTACGAATCACCATAACTTTACCATTACAGGTTTGTTCTTTTTAAGGCTTTAGAGCGGAAAGGTCTAAAGATATTCGTCGAGTAAAGATACTCGATGAAAGGCTGAAACAAACATCTAAGCTGGCATCTCGATTTTTTGATCATTTCAATGGGATCTTTTCAAAAATATTATTCGAAATCTAATGCCACAAAGATGGTAAAGAACGAAATGAAGTTTTTGAGGTAAGGTTGTATGGTAAAACACAGGGCCACAAAGGTCATAGGTAATTCTTATAATGTCTTTATTGGATACTTGTGACGTCAAAGTTGATGGGTTTTAAATCTTTGAGCGTCTTTAATATCCATGGATAAGATAGCGAGGGGACAAAACGAAAAGAGAGGCTGAATATTGGTCAGGGAAATATTTAAAAACAATTGAATTTGTGGTTTAGAAATTCATTGGAGAACTGTAAGGTCCTGTTTTACAGTAACTGTGCATGGGCAAAAAACCATTGCAACGAAAAATCTGTTCCACGTCCCAGCATTCCTCAGTCACACCGTTGATAACATACGGGAATCAAAAAGGCATAGGACCTAATGCTTAGAAAAAATATTTGAGTACAAACGTTATCTCTGGGCATTGACCAACTGTAATGTACTGTCGAGTTCATTAAACAGAAAATGTTCTTGCAAATTCGCAAGTACTTGAGTGCGCATTCTGTTATTGGGATTGCAAGAGGGATCTGTATTGAAACTTACACAAATATATACTGCCTGGATAGAAATTGCCGTATATTTTAGACTGGGTAATCATGAGTTGAAATAAGACAAGCGATACTTTCCCTTTCCTTGATAAGAAAATGATAAAAATAAACGAATATGCAAAAACACAGCAACGGAATACAAGAAATACAATCTTGAAATGCTATGGTTTAAAAATTAAATAAAAAATCGTTTTTGACAAAAAAAATCGATGCAAATTAAATAAAATTGAATTAATGCAAATTACTGCTTAATAGGTCTGCCATAAAGTTTTTCATGCCGTCTAGGCAGAACTATACACGCTTTAGTGTATAGAAGAGGACGGTTCAAAGTTGCTGCTCCGAAGAAATCCTTAAATTAAGTCATAAAAGTGATGCCTTTATTTTGGTAACATTGCACCAGTGATATGAAGCTGTATATAATCCATACATTCATCAGAAAATGAATCGAGCTTATCAAGATCTGGAATAAGATTATCGTCTTTAAAGCAAGCTAAAAAGTAGTTCTTTTAGAGCTAGGCGGTGCTCCAACAGGATAGGGCACTTGCACTCTTACATTCTACCTAGTACCCAAAGTGACCGAAAAAAAAAATAAATTCCACAGCTTTAAAAGTGGCTTCTCCTCGCGATAATGTTCCTCATTAAACAGCCAAAATCAAGCGTTTGCAATGAAAGTATACATACCATCCAGTGAGAACATCGGATCCATTTTCACATGAAGAAACTGTGCAGTTATTATTCGTTTTGTTGTTTCCTGAATTAACAAAAGTCAGTTCCTCGTGGAATGGGTCCAAGATGAACACCTTCAGAGCAATCTGCAAAATACGATTAAGTTATAATGAAATACGAATTCTGTTCAACAGCAGTGGCGGCTTCAAAAGGTTCCACGGGGGCCACGGCCAAAGGCCCCGCGCTAATAGTAGCCAAAAGGGACCCCGCACCAAAGAAATGAATGAAAAATTGCAAAGAACAAGGGCGCTGCAGATGATTCTGGACCCGGACCCCAAAGTCCCTGCAACCGTTACTATTGAATGAATAAACGGTACCATCGGACCGAGGTATAATTGTTTATATACAGAAATCTTGGGGAAATAAACCAGCATTTGTTCGAAGGTCCGCCTGTTAACTTTCAAAATTTTGCATAAGCTCAAATAAAATCGATGACGTCTTTTCACATTGCGTAATGTATTATGTTTAGGAAACATCCCTGACATTTATGGGAATAAGATAGTTTTGAATAAATAGACGAAGAAAATTTAGAGAAAGGGGTGTCATGGGAAAGGTGAGAATGAAACTCTGGTTGGTTTGATGCAACTTTGACATATGATAGTTTTGATTAAGAACTGTGGAGCACCAAGTAATGTAAATTTTTTCCAAGCTCTAAAGCGCATGTGTATCTGATGCACTTTTCATTGGTTCAAACAAATGGGTATAATAATAGCTCTTAAAAGCAAGAATCTAAACACAAAACTTTCCCTAACAAGAAAAACAGATGAAGTATAATTTCTCTCCACTATGACAAAGGGACAACTCTCAGGCCTCATGACCAAGAATCTTTGACAAGAATATAGCTATAAATTCCCCCTGGCTAATTTTCTATTTTTCTTCATTCCAATAATATTTTAGGACAAATAGACTCTCAGCCAAAAGTGTATAAAACAAGCTAGAGTTGTTTACTAAATAGTGACTTATCTGGAAGCAAACAGTGTTTTAGTTCCCAAGGATAGTGCTAATGGAAAATCTTAGTTTTTGGGACTTTGGTTTGATTTCAGTGGTGTATATAGAAGGGGTCACGTAGATAGAGGGGTCAGAGGGGGTGAAAAAACTTCTATAAAGCTGAACTACTATTTTGCCGGGAAAAGTCTGTCGTTGTTGGTATCATAGCAAGGCTGTCTTTTCTATTTAAGTGTTAGATCTTGAAAAAAACGTTTTAATGTTGAATATTTTATCAATGTTTTTAATGTTAGCATAATCATATCTGAATATATCGGAAGAATTTTATTATTTCAGTTTTGATGTCGTTATACTATGTTCTAATTTATGAAAAAATAAAAATACTTTTTGGATTTTTGTCAGAAAATATGAATTTGTAGCCCCTCCTATTATTTTTCCTGTCTATGCAACATCTCGATGTGAACACTCATTTTATGATTGTCCAAAGACGTCTAAAAGCCTAGGATGTACCTTATATCAACATTGCATTTTCCTGGAGAACGTCTCTGTTTGTTCAACTACTAAAGCAATTAAGGTATTCATAGAGATTAAATTGCTCATTTCGGATTTATAAGATAAATGCCTTTGGGGCATAAAACGGTGTAGAAGATAACCAACATAAGGAACCAACACAAAATTGCTGCTGCATCTTTTGAAAAATTCATTTTCAAGGATTTAGAGTGGCCTGGCTCGATGACGTGTGTAAAATCACAACCAAACAAGGAGCGAATGTATTTTTAACTAATGAAGTTGATCATTTATTATGTATCTATCAGTGTTTTTAACTTCAATGAACGAAAGACTTTTTATTGGTGCAATAGAAGTCAACTTTCAAAACAAATGACTGTGGTATTATAAAACAATTCAATTTTCTACAACGAGCTGAGGACGTGTCGTTTTCATACGTGTAAATAATAAATTATCAAAAGTGCTAAACACTTCTCGAGAGGTATGACATACATCGTCGCCTATTGCTGTAAGCTTTTATTATAGCATCTTGTGATGCATGTAAACTGAAACTTCATCGATACAAGAACGCTACATACTTGACCCATCTGACACCTGCAAGAACTTCGACAGCTGCAAGTCATTTAAACTTAGTTAAAGTGGAATGTAATTTTTGGGTAACCATATATATTTGTAGTGCGACGTATTTGAGGAATTGATAAGGCCGTATATGGGTATATGATTTGTTGTGTTTCAAGATAAAAGTTGCTTTTTGAGAAAACGAAATAAAATGGATATTCTTTGCAACAGAAAATGCTCTCGAGTGGCACGAAGCATCAAGGTACTTGAATAATCAATTACACGCTGCTTTGTTGCAACATTTTTTGCTTAGCTGTCTAAATTCAAAGAAAAGATTACAGGAACAGAAAACTAGAAAATTGGGAATTAAGACAATGAATGTTGTTAAAACCTGAAGCAATGAATATTATCAAACAACACCTGACAATACAATAGTAACAATTTCCCCAATCAATTGTTTTGTTTAGCAACCTGATGCTCCGACTGTATTCGAGGTGCCCCTGGATCACTTGCATGCAGATATTCAAATTTTATCATCTTCTACCATCGTTGCAAAATCTGCATAATTTCATCAACATGTCCAAGGTTTATCTGCCTGTTTTATTAAAAAACTTCTGTACCTTATCTTGCTTTACTTATATTTAAGGAGCAAAACTAATTGGCATTCTCTCACAGTTTCAAATTTGACTTAAAAAACAAAAAAGTCGCTTACCAGATTAGATTTGATGACGTTTTTTAATATTGCTTCGATGTTATCGGCTAACTTGTCACGTGTGTCTGAAATTCGAAGATTGATGATATCCTGTCACGAAAAGAGAAAAAATTGTTTGAAGGGATTTCATAGGCATCAAAATGACTGGAACGTGTACGCATTTCATGGGCAGTTCAGCCACGCGTTTAACCGCTATGGTTAAAGTTTGGCAAGAAATTTGACACAAGGTCAATGAAATATTTCAAAGAAGAGTGCAGCGAGAGACCTTTGCTGCACGTTAAGGGTTATTGATTTCCTGTTCAATATTTTTGCAAATAAGATGCTAAAAGCTTATTTAAGATAATCAGACTACTGCACTTACGAAACCGAACAGTTTGCTGCAAACAAATTGGCGTATAGGGGCTATAAATTCTTTTCAATTGCAAATGAAGCTGTGTGTAAGCTAAAACTGTAGGAACGACAGATGACACAAAAAACTGAATGAAAATAAAAAAAACTATGTGGATGACTAAATTTAAAGCTGAAAACAACGATTCCCAACATTTACAAGTACTTACAGCAGACAGACTTTGCATTTTAATCCGATGGTTCTTCTGTTTAACGTGTACACAAAAATACGACTGTTCTGAGAGGTGCCTGTGTATTTGCACAAGATATAAACACCTAAATGTGATAAAGGCGTGTAAATTTGCAAAAATGGAATTATCTTGCACGGTTTTATTCGGATTTCTGCCAAGACTTAGCCGCACGGGGGGATTATTCATGGCATCGTGATGTTACAACACACCTGGATACCTATCGATGTTGAATTCAACAATGTGCTCGCTGTAGGTACACCCTTGTTACTCGAAAGGCTGAACGTGTTTGTTAAAACAGAAATTAGGGGCCGCATAATACATCTGAAAATGTATCGATGAAGAAAAAGGAAAACAGCATAACTTAGCAAGCTCTTCATTGTCTGATCTGATTTGAAGCATTTAGCAAAAAACACAAGTGAAAGCATGCATAATAAGTGGTATAAAGCTGTATTTTAAATTCCAACCATCAAATGTAGCGTTTACGTCACGTCTTGAGATAGGACCATCATTTAATTCTCTGTCCTAACTGCTGGTTGGGAACCTCTCTCCCCCTATTCTTGGTACTACATAATACAGGTAAAATTCACCCAAACATAAGCGTCAGAACTTTATCTATGACGCAAAAAATTATCTCGCAGTGTCAGGCGTCGGATTCTCAGGGCTGAACAAACCCGAAGCACACGAAATATATTTATCGGTGAACGGAGTGTTCCTGATTTAATCCATTTGCCCACGCAGTTACCCACGCATAATGTACCTATACGCAGGTATACAGTGAAAAGTTTATGTTGCGGACACCTAAAGGATTAGAGGCATTTGACTTCGTCAGGAGGTTTCTGTTGTCTAGAAGTTATTTGGCCTTGACTGCAGCTTAGAAACTTCGGGACAAAATCAATCGTTCATGTTTTGAGGTGTCCGAGGTATAGGGAAGGGAGGTTAATAAAGTGATTCGTTTCGTCTTAAATGCGCAGCTATTATTTCATTTCATGATATTTTTCGAAGAATACTGGGAAGAAAAAATGTACAAACTAATGCTTGTTAAATTATATAGAAAACGTTACTTGTCTTAGGAATCGTGTATCAGGGTGAATGTAGCCCTTTTATATTCGTGAATATAGTTTATTTTAATATTCAAAAAACTGTTAAGCTTTCCTTATATGCTGAGGCAAAACCCGCATATATGAATATACATTTATAAGAACTTTAAGGCCACAAAGTGATATTTACATACGGTAAATCAGAAAAGAACGCTTAAAGATTTAAATAATGACGCACCAGAAAGCTTTAAAGAGCAATTAAAAAAGCATAAATTTAATAGGAACATCAACATTAACAAACTAAATGATACATATTGTACAATAGTATACCTAGACTCAGCATGTGAAGGAAGCATATGAAGATCCAAACATAAAAAGAGTATCGCTACGGTCCTGTAAAGCTTTGAACAAACTCAAGTGTACGGTTATCACTGGAACCGTGAAATATCAGATCAAATGATTTTGCAACAAACGAACCCCAAGAAAAATTCATGCGAGGGGCGACTCAGACTTCAACATTCCTTTGAATAAAGGAAGGAGAACTTAGGGTCGGATTCCCAGTCCTACCCAAGCCACCCTACCGCACTAGACCCTCTCATTTTCGAATACGAACTACATCAACTTGAAAAACTAGGAAAACGCTACAGTTTAGGGTAACTTAGTTTCAACCAACATTTTTTCGCTCTTGTTCATCTCATTTTCAAAAGCTTTTGAATTTCGTCAACTGAAGCTTCCCCTAGTGAACAAGAAAAATTCTCATTTTTACATGTTGCTGTTGTGTTAGACACGGTTTGCATCGTTGGATGGGATTTTCTTGCATAAGGGCCCTGTTTCAGTGTTTTTCCTTCCCCAGATGTCTCCGTTACGCCACTGGCTATACAACCATTAAAAGCAACCCTCCTGCCAAATAATAGATTAAATTTTCCTGGATTTATCACTTAACTACTTAATACATAACGCTGTACGGCACAACACTATCTTCAATCCCTGGTAATCTCCTTTGCAGATTGCATGGCAAAATCTCATGATAAAGCATAAGGATAATCCAGCATTGGTGATAGAATTTGCCACTAAGAGCTCTTTGCTAATAAATAACATGATATAGAACCAAAGGAGGCGAAGAACCACTAAATAGCCTGCAAACCTATCACCAAGCAACAATTCGCTCATATCCACACCCGCATTATGATTTTGCAGCAAACATACTTTAAAAGTGTGCAGGAAAAGCCAAGAATTTGCACGTTCCATTCAATTTGTTTATCGTTACTTAGCATCAAAAATTCACATAACCTTGGAGATCTCTCACGATAAGATCTCCCACATCGGTTCAGGTACTTTTCTCGGCAATGTACTTAAAAGCTGAGGATGATCACATAACAGGTTTGCTGAAAGCAAACTTCATTGAAAGCGATTTCACAATACTTCCAAGGCATTTTAGTGCTAAAAACAGGTTGACAAAGTTCAGAAAAAGCCTTCATCAAGATTTTCCTTTACCTCTTCAATAAAAGTTTCTTTAGAAATGGAATTTCAGTAAAATCATATATGGTATAGTTTTCACGCTTTTTCAGAAGAAGAAAATTAAACCACTACGGCAAATTCCTCTATCTTTATATATTCCTGTCAAGATATGCATTGGTCTTCCTAAAAAATACTGCATAGTTAGCTCTTCCTGCTGACAGAACCCGAACAGTAGTGTTTTCTGGATTGTGTTGTTAGGAAAACCCAAATAAAAACATTGCTATTCCTTGGCATTAACCTAATTAAAATTAAGCGAGCCACCAACACAACAGCTTCAAACCGAGGGGCAATTCACTCCAAGAAAATCTCTTACACTTTTTGTTTTATCTAAAAATTGCTGGAGATCCTTTTGTTGTGGTGGGAATCTCGTACACTATTCGCTACATATGATAGATGGCGATGGAAATAATTAGATAATTTGCTAGCTGAAATCAAAATACAAATGCCTTATAACTTGAAATTTTTTTATTTCGAATAAAAGGATGTGTCCCTATCTCGGCCTAAACGAGATAATTTAATTCGAATAAGTTTATCTTTCCTTTCAAAACATTTGACTGAAGTTGGTTAACGGACATTTACAAAAAGATACTCTGCCATTCCAATCCTATAAGGGCTTGTGCTGTAATAGGAAGCATTCTTCTTTCTTTAAAATTGATAATATTTTCTATCATTTGTGAAGTCTGGCAAAGAAGAATTTTTATCACTTTGTGTAAAATTGGTATTTATACACGTTGAAAATGATTCACCAGTGATACAATGTGGGTGTCTGGCGACCTCTTCACAAAACGTTCATGCCAACAGACAGCAAACAAGTGAAGATGACTTGTGCAGTTTCAGCTTATCGAGTGAAATAAATTGCCTTAGGGATAATCTAATTTAAAATAATAAGGTAAGCTGAAAATTCTTCATCGGCCTGCGAAAATCAAACCAAATAACTAAGAGTGAGTGGGGTCAAGTGAAAAAGACGTGAATCGCAAAGATGGTTCGCGTACTATCTCTCACAAACTTTTGTGTCTAAAAAGGAAATAATACTCTTGCTGTCTTTACCATTGATTACCTAACTTTCTGTGAAATTTCCATTTCAATCAGGTAACGTGTAGTTACCACCATGGATGTTTTGACAGCTGCATCGAGACAGCACAAAGTAAAGAAATACCAAGCATTAGTAATTCCTAGACATTCTTGTCCCTTGCAGTAAATCTATACAAAATCGTTGTTACGTGAATACTATGAAAATATGATTTTAAATCATAGCAGCTATTATTGCGCAATAAAGCGGTTGTACCAAACTATTTCAACAGAGAATCGTTTGCATTAAATTAAGAAGTTCTATTCATTTTTCAATGAAACATCCATATGTATGAACTGGTTTTTCCGACCAACTGACGTCAAATGATTTCTTTTTACAATAACATATTGCTTTGTAGCAGAGCTAAAGTTAGAAAGAATTTTAACAGAGTTATACACGTTAACGAAGGAAAGAACAACTATTGCAAGTTTCCAACTGTGGGGAGGGGCAATTGCACTCATTGTCATACGTCAGTTTCAGTTAGATATTTTACATTTGCAGTCTGTAACCTGCAATGTATCATATTTTTTGTTTCAAGGGAGAAAATAATAAGATTTTAAAGGTTAAATAAATTTAGGTATTGTATACCAATTTCATGCTTTTTGCATTCTAGATTTGCTATTGGGCATGAAAGGATAAGAACAATCTTTACAAAATTGGTAAAGCATCGCAAAGAAACAAGAAAAAAAGAAAATTGGAGCAATACTAGACGCCGCTTAGTGACTTTTAAGTACGGTGTACTTCTAATAACCCAACACCAAACTGTATTTATTTTTTAAGATTCGAAAAATTATCAGGCTGTAAAATCTAGTACACAATAGCTACCCACGATGGGGCCTGTATTGAATCAATCTGGTGAAATTAATCAGCTAATTATCAATGAGCTGTTTATGCACTTCGATCAATTTTGTATTTTTGTTTCCCTTCCATCCACACCTTGAAAATCGCCTCGAATTACGAAGTATAAGTCTTGGTCAATAAGATTTCCAATGTAAAAAGAAACAAGAAAAACATTTTTGCACCAGGTTGAAAAAAGCAAGGTAATTGAATAAGTATTTTAATCAAAATATACTTAATAAATTGATAAATAAGTATGTCCTGGCAACAGTTTTCTGATTCATTTACTTTTTATTTGTTAATTAATTAATTAATTTATTAATTAATCAATTTATTCATTTATCAATCTATTTATTTATGTCCTGGGATTGTTTATTAATTGACCGTGACAGAAGTAAATATAAGCCACTAGGGCCATTGAAGACCGTCAATCAACGATTTACTCCTGCTTTAACGGCAGGTTGGTATTATAAAGTCCTATTCAAATAAATCTCGAGAGCTTTCAACTTCGCGGCCATGTCCTTAGCGGCTCATAGCCGAGGCTAACCGCAAGCACGAAAAACCAACCGCATAGGTTGGCAATAAACCATGGCAATAAATTTGGCACTAAATCTGGGCAAACAGTACTGAATGTGGTGCAGTTAAACCAAGCCAATCTTTAACTGAAGTCTGTTACCCATCTACCTATGGGCCCCATTTCAGTTCTTTTCCTAAGGGCCCCAGGTGCCTCCGTCATGCCACTGAGTGTTTGTAAATAGCATGGAATTGCTAAACATATTGTTTTTGAAGTATGTTTGAGGGATTTTGAAATAGGTTGTATTTTGAAATAATATTTACCCCCTGTCACCTGACTTTTTTCAACTTCATTGATACACTACTGAATGCATTATGGTAACTCAAAGCTCGTCGATTCCGACCAGTCTGTCGATATTGATCTTAAAATAATCACTCAATAAAACAGAGGCTGAAATTATGCGGGAAATTAAAATGATACAAAGATAGTATGTGAAAATACCCTAATTATGTACGCATATATTTTAAAATGATAACAGTAAACTATGTAAGAAATACTGCAATGTTTGACTACATTTGAGTTCATTCTGTCATTACAAAGCTTATATAATCTTCAGAGGCATTCACAGAATAACACCCGTCACAGAATAACAATTGGTTATATGCAACGTTTGTAAAGCTAACATATTGTTATGGGATTTTCGAAAAAATTAACGTTTCCATAAGCTAGACTTCTACCAAGACCATGAGCTTTTAACAACGCCAAGATAGGGAGATTGAAAAGACGAAAATAGGCAGCGAATTTGTTAACTAAATATATCATACAATGCATGTATGGAATCTTTAGCAGCAAGCAAATTGCAAAATGGTTAATGAAATATTTATCAATTCAATTACATGGACATTCAACCATCACATAAGCAGTAGGATTTACTGGTAAGAAATGATTCTTCGTTATGTGATATCCACCTATCTTTAATACAGCGATGTTTCGCCTGATATTCATATACAAATACGAGTGATGCTCGATAATTTGCGTTTCTGTTCCACGCTGGTATCTACTTTAGCTCTTAGTGAAGTGGCATGGACAGTGTGATTTGGTTGGAGAAACCCCTTGAAATTCTAAAAAAATTATGACGTCATCCCTCCGCCTCTGTGAGTCGCTGATCAGTGGTGAAGTGGGTTTAAGAGGCACAACAAAAACTGAGAATGTGCATTATGATGTAAAAAAAATTCCAGTCCTGGGACTATCCGAAAAATATAAGCAACACTCTTATTTATCAAAGATCAGCAACAATCAGCAACAATCAGCAACAATCAGCAACAAAAAGCAAAAATATCAATTTCAAACCAAAGTCCTTAGGTTAAATCTCACGTCGACATCCCTTAAATGCTCTAAGCCAACGACAAAATCTTCTCCTTCCAACCCATTTTACACTTCACCGCCATCCCACCCCTGTCACCAAATGTAACGATCAGGGTTCTTGTTAGGACGGTGAAGAACCAGTGAATACCCAGCTCGTTGGTAGAGCGATGGGCTAGGCCAAAGGGTCTAGGCCCCGAATAAGTAACGCACAAAATATACTCCTTCTTTGGTGTTATCTTTATCGTCAAAACAGTGAGACTAACTTATAACGTGATCAACACATACTAATAACCTAATAACACGAATAGAAGCTAATTAACAGGACAAAATTAGCAGCCAAAATGCAATTGTGTTTCCGATTTTTTTATTAATTCACAAAATTCGCAATAAACCGGAAGCTCTGAAGTCAAGCGCTGTTAAAACCTGATCCAGTAGCAAGTAGAGTCGCTGACTGACGACCCATCATAGAATTAGGAGAATGAAATCATTGTTGACTTTGTAGGCCCAATTTGTTCAGACTGGCAACTTGCTTCAAACTTTGTCCTTGAGTCGGTATCAACCCTTTTGTATACACGACAAAATCGCTTGCAATCATCAGTGACCTTAAATCCTTTGAAGTCACATTGATCCTGGCGGCTTCAGCAACGACAAAAGGGCTTCAACTACAGCAAATCCTTCAAAAGAAACCTAACCCATAGAAGTCCACATTTCCGATATTGGATTCTTCGGTTAAGCATCTGCAGCCCAGAAGATAATGCCAGTCACCAGCAAAACTTTCATCGCTATCCACTTTGATGGGACAAGAGAGAGTGAGTTTTCGTTCTGATTTCAAAAATCAACTTGAGTGAGCCAATCAATATCGCATTCCCTGAACTTGGATGCAATAAATGATAGAAATCTTTAAAATTGGTCAAAGTCTGGATTTTTTATCAAGAACAATATCGCAGAACGATACTGCAATCCCATTATGCTCTCAACACAGGCATGTGGAAAATTCCAACAAGATGATAAAGATCAAACTAACATATTTCTTCAAACATCAATCACTAAACATTCGAGAATCCTCTGTGTATGAGGTCAGTAGCTCTTGACAGCCTCCATCATGGAGCTATTTCTTTTGAAACTGACAACAATACAAAAAATCTGTTGAAAATGATGGTAACAAATTTGATTATTGCACCGTTACCAAGAACCTCTTCAAAACAATGTTGTCTTAGCATAAACAAATCTCAACAATAATTTCTTAGAAATTGTAGCTCACAGCAATTCGTGGCTTCTATCGGGAAACTGGTTAGACCACAGCAATTCCAAATTTAATAGAAAATGCCAGTCACCGCAATTCCGACTGGTTAGAACACAGCAATTCCAAATTTAATAGAAAAATCCAAGGTAGAGAGAAGTCTATAGCAATTAACATGCAGTAACCGTGAAACGAGCATGACATCCAAAGTGCTCTATCCCCGTGCATTTTGCCGTGCAAAATAAGGAAAGAATCGTCTTTTTGCATATCAACATATATTTATATATAATACATTATTCCATATTGCGTTGTCTTTTCTGACACTGATCTCAAAAAAAGACTGGATCGAGCTTCTCCAGCCCAGCGTTGATTCCACATTGCAGCGTCCATCTTGAGACCTCGCTATGTTGTATGAGACTAGAGACTAGAGAGCAATCATGTTGGTTTCAGTTCAACTTGCTTTTCATAGCAAAATTTAAAGTAACCGTTGAAACAAAAACTTGCATCATTCGTAAGTGACGTTAACCATTTTTGCCATAGTACTAAGCTTATGTAACAAAGTGTTCACTGTTCACTTATTTTCCTAGGCCTGTTATATCTTAGAATATTTTCGAATTTAATGGTTAATGCACAATTTAAGGCGCAGCACTGTGTGTGCATCATTTTAACAAATGGCAACCCAAAGCTTTAGGCGCGAGAGGTCTCGAGATGGAGAGGCTCGATCAACTTCATCGTGCTGATGTAGGAAAACAATAGGTTGTTCGATCCAGTCTTTTTTCAGATCATTGTTTTCTGACTTAACAGTGCTCGATGTGCAAAAGCACAGAGCAATAGATATAGTAGAAGATAGGCTAGAAATGAGACATGTTCTCTGTTACTCCGAGTTTCGTGCTTCAAACAGATTATCTTTCACATTCATCATTTCTAGCCTACCTTCTACTATATATTATATATTATAGATCTTACTTTTATCTATTATCCTTTTATTCTTATAAATAACAAGCAAACATGTCTATACTTTTTTATCTGAATTCCATTTAGACAAACACGAAATTTTAAGCTATAAACGTATTTGAAAAGGATTATTTATCAATATAGTGGGGAATGCACACAGTCTATGCTGGTTAAATACATCAAATGATATTTCTTGAACACCCTGAGTAACTAATGACGTCAATCCGCACAATAAGAAATCACCACGAATCAACTCCAAAGATCCTAAAATCTAATTGAGTTGGTTGGGAAACAGTGAAAGACATGTTTTGACTGGACTGATAGTGGAAGACAACATCAAATTTCTTGCCAACGCACGAAAGAATTTGCACAGTTCTATCTTTTTCACGAACGTCAATTCAACCACGCAAAAACGAAAGTCGAAAACAATACTTTAAATGAAAGCCCTTCCCTATAACTATATCAGTGATATGTTATTAGGCATCTTACAAAAAATGGATAAACTTTATAAACTTTTTAGTACGAAAAATCGGCAATAAACAAAACTTTTTTCTCTACTGTCAATAATTTTGAAGAACTAGACGCAGAACATGACCTGGTTGCTTATGGTAATTAAGATGGAGCACGGGCACACGAATTTCGTTAAATCAAGTGTCTAAATTTCGCAACAAGGATAACACATTACAGAGTAGGGCTTTTACGACCAAGGGTTGCTTTTCTACACCAACAAAATGTGCGTCGAGCCTCAAAGAGCAAAAGCATGATAAGAATGGACTTGTCTTTGTGTCTTTTCTTTGCGCTACCCTTGAGAATGTAGGTTCAAGGGAAGAAAGAGTGATCAAAGGTCTTGTATTCAAAATTCGATTGCCACAATAAAAGCAAAAAAAACAGTGTTTACCGCAATTATAAAATATAAACAATTTAAAATGATTCCCAGAGAAGGAACATGCGGATGGCGGTGCACGATAACCAAACCAAATGTTATTTCAAGGCAACTGCATCGGTGCTGTTTAATAGGCTGTTCAAACACTTTACTTTGGTCAAGCAATGTCAAGGGTGTGGACACAAGGCTGAGAGACTCTCAGGGACTGAGGCTGCATTTACACATAGACCCCGTTGACACGAGAGCGGATCCGAACCGCATCGGACCCAAAAGAGTACGGATAGGCCTTGCGTTTACACGGGAACTGGTGGATCCGTATACTTTTGGGATCGCTTTCAGAGGTAATCCTGTATGGATCCGTCTACGTTATTTGTCGAAAGTGAGACAAAATATTTTTCAGTTCAAGGTAGTTTGAATATGAAATCCGTGGCTTTTTGGCGCCAGAAAACCGAACATCAAGTTGTCAGACTACTGTGTTGAAGAATTATTACGAAACTTTGACGATATGTCGTCGTACTTTGTCCTCATATTTTCCCCATCCTGTCCACCTGCCAGCTTTGCAGTTTTGTAGTCCAATACTACTTTTAAAAGTAGCGCGGTTTTTTCTTCAGTCCGCGAAAATTTACTCTTTTTAGCTTTACCTCCCTCCCAGGTTGTGTTTTTATAACGCACGGAGTTCTGAAAAGGTCATATGCGCGCCAATTTTCGAAAAGCGCATGCGCTTAACCAGTTGAATTCATCTGGATCCGTTCCCGTGTAAACGCAAAAGGTTCTGGATCGGATCCCGTGTTGCCGCATTGCCATTTCAGGGATCAGATCCAAAAGTATCCGGATACTTTTGGATCCAATCTGGTCCAGGTCTCGTGTAAATGGGGTCATAGATGCCGGATACTTTTGATACGGATAGGCGTTCCGTTTGTGCGAGTACTGGGCTATCCGTATCAAAATTGATTCTTTTGATTCTTCTAGCTAGACGATTTACCAAATAACCGATTGAAATGAAGGATATTTGGATTTCTACCGATCTGCGAATTCAAGAAGGAGAGTGTTGGCTGCTCCTTCGCAGAAGAAGCAGTGAGGTAGAACGCAAAGTTATCCGCCATCGTGTAAACACAGCCTGAGAGAAAATATATGAACACGCTATACAGAATATATGACTTTGTAAAAAATCGAGCTAGCCGACTTAAAGGCTCTTGCGGAACCAGCATGTTTTGCGACTATAATTCAAAGAACCGGCCTAATACCGTGCTGCATGAAAATACAAAACACAGTCCATTTTCTCAACACAACTACAGCTGAGCATGCCGGTTCCACAAGAGCCTTTAATAACCGCAATTAATTTGAATTTTGGATTAAAAATCTGATCGAGCAAGGAATATGAAGGCGTTAAAACCTCGACGTCACTCGACACTATTCGACCACCGCTCAACTCTTCCTTGAAACCAAAGTTGAAGGTGGTCTAAGGAAAAGTCCCGGTCATAAGAAATTATATATTATAGACACTGAAACAAGCGTGGAAATCCAAAAACATACAGACCATTCAAACAGCAAACTCTACTTCAGTAGTATGATTACATTCAATAGTTTAGTTAGGCTGTGTACTTTATTAGCCAACTGTTTACTCTTTCTTAGTTCCTCTATAGAAGTTACACGTTTTTTTACAAGAAACCTAGCTAAAGCTCTACCGGTGAAAGTTTCTTAATTCTAGAGCATTTTTGGACACGTTTTACTAGTAAAAGTTTCTTAATTTGATAATTGAAAAACGCACGCATAGAATCAAAAACATCGGAAAACAATTGAAAAATAAGGTTAGGCTGGAAAATCGATTAAATATAGTTGTATATCTAAAGTTAACGAATCAAGGAGCATCATATCTATATCCATTGATATCGGCACGAGTAATATAGTCTTCGCTTTTGTCTTGAAACAAAACTCTGTATTCCCCAAGCTTCTTGTTGAATCACTTTATTTCAACAGTGTGCCATTTGTCAAAAAATGCAGATATTTCACGTTTGATGATGTCATGGTCATGTAATTGGCACAATCATGCGCAACGTAAAACCATGCACAGTTGTTATCTTCCGTATTTCAAACAAGAATAAAAATTTAAAAGTTGCTTAGTGATTTTTCATTTACCAGTGGAAGTTTCTTAATTTGTTTGGCCTTTTACTAGAGAGTTTCTTATAAAGCGGTTTCTTATAAAAATGTGTATCGGTAAGAGATTAATATACTTGAAAATATAGATAGCTGGTCATATGGCTCTAAAGAAAACGCTGCAACAAGAAACAGCCCAACTAGTTGTGTCATTGAATCCAGGCAAACTCAACTAATGTCAGAAAAAAGTGTAGTGGGCCAATTCAGTGAGGGAAACAATGGGCTGTCAGCCGTCAGAAAATTATGAAATCGTTTCGGGGATTGAAAAATCCGTTGAGCATATAGTATAGAAGGCAACGCCCTGGTTTCAAAAAGTGCAGCAACAAAGGGGCGCGGCCTTTTTCGTGTAGTCCAACTGAGAGTCATTCTCCTATGATTTTTCTCTTTTCCGCTTTTTACGCTTTCAATGAAAAGTTCTTAAGGTTTTATACGACCCAGGGAGACATAATTTATAGAAAACATCCAAGTCATCACTATTACCCCCGCAAAGTTTCCAACAAACCTATAAGAGTAAAAATCGTTTTTGCGGAGTCACAGTAAAGTCTTTACATAAAGACTTTTGACCAAAGAAAATGCAGTGGAAACCAGGATTAAGTGAGTGACCAAATACTTGATGTTTTAATCAATACAATTGTCCAGTCTCAACTAATTGCGCTCTTTAAAACAGTGATGGCAAAGCAGTGATGTTGTAAGAGCAGCTGCACCTGATGTTGGTGATCCATTTTTGGTTTTGGAACGATGACTTCCGTGAAACTCTTTATCATAATTAGATAGCCTGCGAAAATGTATGAAAGTCAAGGTTGTGATGGAAGATTGTACCAATGTGGGTTGGGTGGTTCAACTATTGGTGGTGGAAACACCTTGCAAATAAGATGGGACACCCAGGCGTGGGAAGCTTCAGTAACCAGGGCCGTGGCTATCTTTTGTTGTCAAGAGGGATGTCCAGAACTCATTTGCCGACAGACTGAGTAGGAAAATCGTTTATCTACCCAAAGGTTTTAAATATGCCGACAAAGCATTATGATATGATTTGTCCTGAACTACTCGTTTCCAAACCGGAATTATTGGAAAAGTGGTTGGTTACACGCCCACATCCCACATAGCTACAACCCTGATGTGATCAGAAGCACAAGACAGCTTAAACATTATGAAAAAATCCAACTTAACTAAAAATACTCCGTTTGTTCCCAATCAACCCGTGGAACTTCCACTGAATTGCTGCCCCCTTTTAAAGACCGTACCCTTAAATCTATTACACATAGGGTACGGTTAATGGAAATCCTTCATCCAAAGGAACAGTCCCTACAGGCTTTTCTCTGAAATTGATTAGCAGGACAAACTTGTACCAAAAACAGTCTTGCTTATAATGGCAGCATAGTGGTTGACAGCTAACGTACAGTATCTGTGGTTCTTGACGAGCAATCTCGAACAGAAGCACTCACTTCAGATATTCTCTAAAACTCACCATAAAACCCTTAACTGGCCCGGAAAGATGTGTTTGGAGGCAAAAGCTATTTGAGAATTAACGAATGACAGCTGCCTCATTCCAACATAATGTACACAAAAAAAATGATACTTTATCCAACTGCGTAAGATATTTCGTATCCCGGTAAGGTGCGATTGGGGGGAAAAGCTATTTTGAGAACTCACGAATGGCAGCTGCGTCATTCCAATATGATGTACACAAAGAAAAAATGATTCTCCATCAAAGTACGTATGGTATTTCGTCTACGCTGCACCTGGCCTTGTAATTCCTTCATTTTCATTTGATAGGAATTTTCATTTCATTTGATACTCAAACCTTTATTAGAGGGGGACCTGGAGAAATGAATTGTTCTGGTAGTAACAGGGTCAGAAGATTTTAACGCGTGGTTTTTTTCTGCCTATTTTGTGTACGTAATAAAAAATTGCTCAATGGTTTATTAGACTAGATGAGATGAAAAATAGTGACAAAAAGATAAAACGCAACTAATATATTAATATCAAGAGTTTAAAGTTAAAGTTTGCGTTAGGACTCATCAGGCCTAGAATACAACTGTATGTCTGTGAAACGAACGCACTCGCTTGATTTTTTTAAGAAAAACTAAGCCAACCTATCATGTCCTTAGCATACTTCGATATACACAAATAGTAACTCTAGTTAGGTGACCGCAAAAGGCTGGTTCACTTTAAGCAACAGGGCTGTAAATAAGCAATTAAGGTATACATAACAATATTCTTCTCTTTTCTATAAGATAAAAAAAATCTTATAAAAACACGAGCCTGAAAACTAGACAAAAGTCGAGAACAAATTAGGAACAAGCTGAGGCTGAGCTACTGCAAAAAGTATTTTCAAACAATAATTTGTCTCAAAAACGAGGAATTCTTTGCCTATTCAATGCTTTTTCGGTAAATTTTTACATTTTTCGTCAAATTCCGGATGTCTCACTCACTTTGTTGGCAAACAAGGCCTGAACACATCTTTAGAGTGCAATAGCTAGCAATTGCACTGCTTATACCTTCCGATTTTTGAAAAACTAACACAAGCCAGCCTGAACATTAAATTACTGGTTCTTATAAAAACAACTGTTAGCTTAATTTGTAGGCTTGAATTTAGCTTAATTTGGTGCTTCTTCACATCATTCAACTGAACCTAACGCTGTGTCAAGCATGAGAGAATACTATGGTTGCTACAAATAAATCCCCAAACCTAGTCCGACTGGTTGCTCAATAAAAAAGAAATTAAAAGACCTTGCATGTAATCTAGAGCTGTATCGACTCCTTTCAGCCTAGTATCACCACAAATTACAGATAACTTTGATAAAAAACTGACAACAACTTTATGTAAATCGAAGTATTTTTTAATGATGTTAATATGGTCAGATGATGAACAACGCAAATTTATAAGCAAGCTAAGGAATATTTGTAGCCACGCAGAGCTTACCTCTTGAAAATGAAAAATCTAGCGCCAACCTAATACTCGCCAAATTTAACAATTTTGTTTCTAGAAATCTTTCAAAATAAGATTTCTTTAAAGCTAACAATTCTAAATATATACAAACCATGAGGATAAAGCCGACTGATTTCTATCTATTTGACATCATTGTCCAAAAGCGAATTGAACTTGCAAATTCACGACCAAGAAGTTGAATTCAAAAATGAGCTAACGTCAAATATGTCTGACATTGTTTTGAGACTAACATAGCATTCAAGCTCATACCAGATCACAATATAAACGGGTTCCATCCATCTTTATTAGACGTTGATCAATAATGCATCAGGGTGATCCTTTCAATTATTTATGAACCAAACGCTGACGGGCAAAGCAATTTTTAACTAGGTAATATTATAGTGGCACAGTTCAAAATTATTAAACGAATATTGGTAAAAACCAGCAATTTTGGAGTTACAAGCAGATCTGGAGTTTACAAAAACCTCCTTCGCAGAATATGCATGTCGTCCTCTGCGCATACGATGAAACAAAATCGGAAGAATATAGAAGTGAGGAAGATGACTCGTAACAATGGCAGGCTTTTTGCAGAAGTAGCACTGAAAATTTGTCTCTTCAAACTTAGCTCCGTAAAAGCTGGGGAATGTCCCCATTTTACTCAGCTTCCAACAACCATAACATCAAAAGAGGAAAACTTTCTGCAGTATTCATTGGAAACGAAAGACAATAGCAAGTTAGCCAGTAAACACATAAAAATGATGGAAGTCCAAAAAAATGAGCTGTTTGGAGCAAAGAATTCTATTGAATCGATAGAAACCTAAGGGCTACCGAAGCAAGCTGTTCACCGAAGTAAAACCCTTATTACTGACTCTATCGATAGGGGCAAAATGAAGTTTAATGATACCTATAGCTAATCTTTCACTTGTTAAAAAGATCACCTATGGCAAAAATCATAAAATGTTTCGAAACATCCAGGAACCTTGAGATCGCTTTCCACGCAAGGTTTCACTCAGTGGCGGACACTTGGGGGGCGAGGGGGGCGACCGCCCCCCCCCAATACTTTAGAGGCGATGGTCTTTTGTTCTAAAACAATGGGAAATGTGACGTCATCTTATTAAAACAATAGGCTTGCCCCCCACAATATTTGATCAATTGTCCGCCCCTGGTTTCACTCTAGGGCCTATCTTCTCTTGCTTTATAAGGGAGAATTCCACATTTACAGCCTCCCACCTTTACAGCTTTCAGTAAACACAATGATCCACCCAAATCGAAATCTGTCGAGGAAATTTCTATGTAGAAAGGGCCAAAGACGAAGAGCAAATTTTTATGAGCATAGCTTCAGTATGACAATTAACGAGTAAACTGAATCTACACCATAATACAGCTCATCAATTGTGCTGACAACTATTTATATAGCTCGAGACTGCTCCTCAGTTTTACGGCAACGTTAGATAAGAGATGCAACGTTTGTCAAGGATAGCACTGTCAAAACCTTACCTTCATTGAGAGAACCTCACAGAAGCCTTTTAGGCCCTACCTACTAAAAACATTGCATTTCCCTGGCCCATTTAAGCGTCAACAAGACGGCAAATATATTCGAAGCGACGCATTACTACAACCCACATACTACATCTAGTCCTCAACCTTCATTCTGAAGGCTCTGCTGGTGGGTTTACCTTGATAATATATAAGAAAATAAAGTAAACCTAGAGAATATCACTGGAGCATTGCTGCGAAAAGCGATAGCTTCCTACTACGTCTTTGAGCTAAAAACTAACTGCTGATAATTAAGACAGTCAAAAGGGGGTTTTCAGTGGCTTTTATTTTATATCCACACAGCAACAGTTAGAAGAAAACTGGCAGATTGTGGTTATCTTTTGCCTTATCTACTGTTGTTGGACAGGCTGTTGGGATAGCAAATATACCGTCTGTGAGCTCTTCGAAAAGTTCAGTTGACACAATGTGACCTTAAATTACTGTAGAATTATTAAATCCTACCGACCAATCAAAAGATAAGTGGATTTATTTTGAGTTCCAACTAGGTCAAACAGATGAATTCGCCCTTTTCGGAAATCGGTCTCCTGATATCACTGCATATATCGTGATAACGCTTGCCTTCAATAACGCCAGAGCTTACAAGAACCAAGAAACTCCATAGCTGCAGCATGGAAACTTGAAATTGCTGATAATTGGTAAAACAAATTCACATCATTCTTGAGGGAAATCATTTTCTTACTCGTTTTGAAAACGAGGACACATAACGAAGAATCGTCAGGCGACGTTTCAGGTTAACTTTACCATAAGCACGTGATAGGAGTTAAATGCCTAGTGACTTTTTCACAGCAAAGAAGACGAAATTGGAGGAAACATAGCAAACTCCGATTTCAATTCTTCAAGCTTTCTCATACGACGAAATTGTTGGAATAGGAATACACTTCTAGTCTGAACAAAATAAGCTGCATGTCAAGCCTCGATGCGGAGAAGAGGTGATAAAAAAGCATATAGAGTTTTTAAGAAAAGACGCGTTTATATTTTTGCATTTATAAGCAAAAATATTGAAATGTGTTACAAATTGGTTGCCAAATGGCCACACAAGCACAGGCGTTATTCCAACCAGATCACTGTAGTTTTGACTCTGTTCATTACTACATGAACCAAGCCAAAATAACAGTAATCAATTAGCAAATTTCAAATCGTTCCTTAGTTATTTCTCATGCAATTACTAACATGTTTGTGCACAATAAGGACTACTTCATACTGTTCTTTCAGATTACGCAAAAAATTGAAAATTTTAAAGAAATTGGTGTCTGTTACGTCACACTTCTTTACGATCTATAGCAATTCTTCATGACTTCTTTTAAAATACACGAAAACTATCACTTAGATAAAAGGCTTGGTTTATGTTCGTTTATGGGTGCGTCGCGCTGCACAGGTCGTAGTCAGTAATCTCACAGAAGTGCATAAAGTGAGCAAAACATAAGAAGTGTACAAAAATGTCAAACAATTTGATTGGAGATCTTTCGATTATGAGCCTAAAGTCACTTTGCTCGGCTAAATTTCTATACTTGCGCCTAGCAGATAGGATCTTTGCCCAAGATGATGAAAGAATGAGAACTAATATCATAAAATTCTATCGATCGCTTCTAGAACCGATAACCAAAGATTAACCTTTAAAGATCCGCGTTTGAGATTTTTCGCCCCTTGATGTGAAGAAATAAGACTTTTCCAAAAACGACATTGCGTCCAATGCCATTTTTGATGATCGTAAAATCCAACCTTTAAACCCAGCACAGCCAGTCACCGGGCTTGGCACAGCCACAACCATTGCCAAGATAAATTCAAGTGATTAAAAGCAAGTTGACGTATTAAGGTTGCTATCCAGTCTGTAGAGCATTTTGTAAAAAGGCCTCGTATTTCTCTTTCTTGCTGCTTATTTCCAAGTGGTCTCTTAGCGACAAGTGTATGTTCAAAAACAAGCGTGAATATGACAATGCAAGTTTTTATTCTCGATGTCAGCAAACATGAAGTTTAACAGTTGGCAGGAGCAGAGCGAGAAAGATTGTGAAGTTGGAAAATAAACAAAAAAACTAAAACGAGGTAATTCAAATTATCTTGTTTAAACAAAATTTAGAGGAATTATGTTTCGCCTCGCCCTGTAGGGCTTCATCAGGGTGACTGGGATTCATTACCGTAATATAATACTTTCATTTGTTATGCCTTTGTTGTGTCAATGTTTCTATGTTGTGTCAAAGTCTCCAGATTCGGGTTTTATGTCTATGCCTTTCGTGTCGTGGCCATAGTTGTCACTTGTCAGGTCTCTTAATGACAACCAATGCTACCATTTCAAATTTGTGACATCAATATCTGTCGCTTCGTTGACACTCCAATGTGTGTCTGCATGCTAACCCTTTACATTTGTGATTTGAGCTTGCTGTTGTTGTGTGACGGTTCTGTCTTTTTAGTCGTACTGGTGTTTGTTATGTCTGTTTAGGTAATCTTTGTCCATGTTCATAGCTTCTCATCACTCGGTATTTTTTTGATACTCACGATACAAATTTTTCATGGAGACAATTAGGCATATTCTCTTTATTCAAAATAAATAGCTGGTTTTTGAGAAGGAGCAAATTTGTGAGGAAAATTAATGCTTTTACTCATCAAGAGCAATGTCTTCACCCCGGTCACTGATTTCCAGAAAATTTTGATCGAATAACGATGTTCATTTTTGTAAAAATACTGAAAAAGTTCTTCGATAGCTGTGGAGGATAGCATCGTTTAACATCCATGACTAAACCACTATGGAGAAGACCTTGATTTAACAAGGAAATCCTTCTGACTTTGAGCGAAGAATTGGTTTTTCTAGCAGCTTTCCTGCAGATAACGGTGCAATGATTGCTTCTCAACAACGTGGCTAATTCCCGATTAAACAACGATTATTTCACAGTTTCATCTGTTAAGCAACTTTTCCACAGGTTACGAGGTTTACAAATGAATATTCATCAATTTTCGAGTCTGCTTCTGAGTTAAGCTTTAATCTCTTCAAATGATTTGTGCCCCCATAGGGCATAGATAACAATTTCACCTCTAAAAAACCACTCACCGACCATCCCTTTTATACAAAGGAACTGTTACTTTCTAGGTGTTATTCAAAATACTGCAAACCTATACTTAGGCCTATTTTTGACTTTGCAACCAAAACTTTCTTCTACCATAATTTTCGTACTACTATGGTTTATTCATGTCAGTTCAATGGTTGTAAAACCTTTGAAATATCAGAAAGGTCTTGCTCTTAAAACTGTTCTGAGTGTAAAAGTTTTTTTATGCTTAGATCGATTTACAAAATTTCTGACTATCTATATGCAAGCTTAATGTTGTCGTAAAAACAGGTTTTGCAAAATATCCTTAACAAATTGTCGAGGGGCTTTGACGTAGGGTCGGTTACTAGTGAAGATAGAATTTATGTTGGTTTAACCATAAACCCTGAACTTCTTAACCTTGCTATAAAGAACCCTTTTGATAGCAAACGTCTGTTTTCTTTCACAAACCCTAGATGTTAATCAAAAAGCCCCCTGGCTCTCTTCCCCAAAAAGCCATCCACTTTATGTCGTCTATTCTAAGTGCCTTAAGTTCGATCTATACACAAATTCTTATTTTCTACGAAAAATATTTTCGCTCTTACGCGGCTTACTTAGACACCACTTTACAGACTGCAACCTTCAAACCAAAATGTACGGTTTATTGGCAGCCAAAATAATAATTCTTAACTTTTACTAAAGGAATGAAAATAATGGTTTTGTTAAACCTTAACCAAAATATCCATTACTGTTCCCACAACAAAAATATAACTTCTATGCCGCAAAGAGGCATTTTTATCTTCATGAACGGCAAGGTAGAAAGGGCCAATATAATCATCAAGTTCAGACAACACTCAGAAATATGCGAAATTACTGTATCATCAGGCGGATTTATCCAACTACAAGGATGCTATGGGCTGCCCGCAAAATCAGATATCGACATTAAAAATTCATCCTTTGTAACGAAAGTGAAATTTTATCCTTTTAGTGTTATAAGGAATCATCTACCGGTTGATCAAAAAAATTGATTCTGATTTTATTATCAGCACCTAAAGAAGATAAGAGTTATATATCCGAACTTTTGGGTAGGACACTTTACTTGGTAGAAAAATTCAATCGTCAAGAGGTGGTGTGAAAACATTTTCAGGTTATCAAGGATGGGGGGAGTGAAAACATTTTTAAGCATTCAAGGGGATGTGCAAAACATCTTCAATTTTTCCAGTGTGTTTGTGTGTTTGTATGATATAATTGCTGGCAATAGCAGAGTTATAGCAGACTTATGTTACTTCTAGCAAAACATAACAGTTCCAAAAAGACATGAGAAAAGTGCATTCAGTCTTTTGGTTATGAAAAATACCTTTAAACAATTAACGGTTTGTTTGATGGCTGTTGAAATTTCCAGTTAGCTACAGGAATTGTTGTATTCTTGAAAAAGATAGAATGAATTAACATATTCTAAACTGAATGCAAAAAATAAAAGAGGGTTATAGGGGACAACTAGACCTAAGAGCAAGGATTAAGTACAATTGTGAGAAAGTTATGATTTTTAATTGAAAATTCATCACAGAAATTTGAAGCATTATCCTTACTGAATGCAAAAATATGTTTTATGAACATACATTCAAAAACAAAACTTATGGGCAAATAAATTTCAAAAAATAAATTTTTAACAAAGTTCTTTAAGGCACCAAAAATTTCAAACATTTTTCACAAAATTTCAGACGATTTTTAAAAAAACTTTGAACAAAAAAACATTCTTATAACAAGTCTGAAACTCATTTGATTTAACATAAAAAGTCACAAGTAATCAAAGTGTACCTCATTAGAATTTCCATTATCCCAATGGCAATTATTTGTCATTTTACATGATGAAAATGTTTCATGATTGCTAAAAGAATTTTGTTGACATTATGTGAAACTGTTTCACTTAGTAGCTAGCACTTACAACACATTCCTGTTATATGCTAAATATTTGTGAACTAATTACTCCATTTTTCAAATATTGAAAAACTTTGCTGTGATTATTATTGAGTGCAAAAAACTTTCAGATTTTTTTGACAGTTAAAATTTCAGACCACAAACAATTTTGGACATTGAAAATTCTGGATGCTCCTGATGTCCAAAAACATTAGCATACAAAATTTTTAACATTTAATGTAACCATTAGCAGCTACATATAGGAAATTGGCAGATTGACTCTAGTCACAAAATTTAGGAAAAGAAGAGCACAATCTTGCCCACCCAAAATTGAATAGGGTAACTTAACCATGCACATCTCAGCATCACCTGCCCTTTATCCAGAAACTGGTGCCTGGTCAAGGACGTTCGTATTAGATGGCATAAAAACCAACAAATTTTACACCATAGATTCAAAAGTGAAGTTTAAAAATAGAAATTAAAAAAAAATTGCTGTTAGCTAGTGTTAAGTAACTGATATTTTACTTATAAAAATAAATGAATTTGCTTTCTAGACTAATGTTAAAATTATTTTATAGATTACTTCATCCTTCTCATAAAACACTATTTAGAAAGCTGCATGCTGTTCAAATTTAAAAAGTGGAATGTTTGCATGTATACATATCACCAACAAACAACTTAATTCACAAAGGTGACATTTTAAATAAACTGATTAAATACTTTTTGCAAATATCCCACTGTATTATTCGTATAAAATCAGAACTCATATGAGTAGTGAAATAATGAAGCTATGTATTTCTAATGGCTAATTTTAGAACGGAATTGATTCTCAGAATCTAAAAAATACAACCTGGAGAAAAAATTTATTTTGTCTTCTACACAGCTAGAAACCTCAACCAGAGCAAAAAAGAGACAATTCATATGAAGAATCACATTGTACAGTCAAATTTCCATAAGTCAGATCTCCTTGGAACATACAAAATAGTCTGTCTTAGGTGAAATTTGATTTACACATAAAGTCAGATATTTTCAAAAAATTTAGAAAAAGAGGAACTGAATCTTGCTGGAATAGTATCACAGCTGAAGTATATAGTATACAATAAATATTTCATCACATGTAAAACACTAATCAAATCCATGTATTCACAGATTGATTGCTTGTGCAAACACTTTGACATTAATCTAATTATTAGACATTCTATTTTGCTAACCAAAGCCTAAAAAACCTAAGCCGTCATCCCCTCTGCAGTTGCTCAGTTTGCTATGGCGTCTCAAACTTCCCCCCCTTTCTACACACAGCTGATCCTGAAATTCCAGAGTGTTTCCCCTATCAAAAATTGGGGGGCAATGAGGAGTTGAGCCAGAGAAAATTGGGGATCTGATTCCTTTTGAATAAGAGAAAATGCCCTTCTTCAAAGATATTTTTTGCGATTGGGGGGCCTCCACCCCCTCTTGCCTTCCCCTATTTATGACACTGAAATGATGATGTCTTTGTCCTGTTGCAAAAATCTGAATTACACAAACTAATTTCTGAAGGGACTTCAAAAATTGACATTTCTTATGCAAATATCCAACTTATGTAAGTTTGACTGTAGAGCCAATAAGAATAAAAAAAATGGGTCAAGGTGCTGTATATGATTTAAGTGCAAATTTTCTTAGCAAAGAAAGTTTATTCTTACAAAATAATAGTTGTTAGGTTGGGCAACCCTATTACTTTCTATATGGGGTGATCCCTAGGTATAGTGATATGACAGTAAAAATTTTTTGGGTGTTGATGTTGCTCAGGAGTGTGGGATAGTTGATGAAGTCTTTAATCAAGATATCAGCTAGATTATCATTGATAATAAATAATGTTAACACTTTAAACATAATATCAAAAACTCTTTAGATTTGCTCAGAGATTATGAAAAATAGCATATTAGAAAATGTTATTGAAAAATCATTATTGGAAAACATTCTACCCAACTTTTTCAGCAATTTATTGTCTTCCTGTAATTTGAATTTAAATAAAATGTGCAAACTTTTTAAAAGCAAGACCTAGATGAAGAATTAACTTTTGCCATGGTAAATGGCACACTTAAGAAATCAAATGTCAGAGTAAGGCCTGATGTCCCAAATAAAGAAAAAGCACTTGTGCTAAAAAAATTATATTGTTAAGAAATTGATAGTAATTATAAGATTAATGACATTAATCACAACTCATTCCCTTGAATCCAGAAATTACAAAAGAGTTAGCCCAACATTGTTTGGGGGTAAAATTCACAAAATTTTTAAATTCAGTGTCAAAAAATGTATTATGTATCTTTGACAGAAATCTAAACCGTTTGGCATTATGTTTACAAAATATTAGTTACCAAAATCAACTGCCTTGGTCAGGCTAAAGAATATTTAGTTTGTTGATAAAAGCTTGAGTGTTTAGAGAGAAAACTCAACATTTTATCACTTTTTTATAGATCTGAAGTAATTATTTCAGTGTTTTCCAAAATCGAAAAAAAAATATTTCAGTGCCATAAACTAATCCCAAAACTCATGTTCTTGAAATTTGAATCATTTTCTTTGCTAAGTGATGATTTACATAGAGTGACTCTCTTTTTATTTAACTGGAAAACAGCATTTATTCCCTAGTCTTGATTATCATTGATTGACAAGCCGACATAAAAAAATACAAGGGAAAAATACTGTCCATTTACGGCGGCTAAGACAACAGAAATCATAAGTCAAGTAATATTTGTTTTCCTTGCCATCTTAGGTAATTGAAGTGAAAAGGCGAAATCATTTTCGCCGTAATAGTTTGCCTTTCCCTTACAATAAAGCATCTACAGTGTGTATATAGTGATATGAGATAAACACGATAATTGTTCAGATTATTGTTCGGAATCATACTAACTCGCAGTCACCTAAGTTTGACAGTCATCTCCAGATATAAAAAAGCCCACACATATACCCTTAACATAGAGTATCAAAAAATAATAACGCAATTATCAGTTGGTTAATTTTTAATTGCGATCAGCTCAGTAGGCTTGGAAACACGTTATCGAAATTTGTTACCTCAGTAATGATACCCTCCAGCTCATTACCACATCGGGATTTTTCTAAACATTGAAAATCGGGAGTCTAGGCCAACTGTGACCATTGTATGACTCGCAGCAGCTAAATTCTAAGCTGCAAAAAACGGTGTATTATAAAAATCAAGAATCAAATGATAGACGTTAAAATTGAATACTAACCTCGTCCATATTTTCATTATCTTCTTAAAGCAATACAGCGCCTTTCCAACGCCCCTGTTCGACTGTAAACAAATAATACTGCAAATGTCATACAGGCACTGTAAACTCCAGAAAGTTTTTGACAAGAATGCTTACAATAACTTGGTTCTGCCTTGCATTAGTTGTCGAATTTACACACAGCAACACCTGCAAAAGTTTACATACGCACATTCCGAGCAGAATTGAAAACAACAATCTCCGTATATCTTCACGCCAACCTTTTCAACATGACATGCAAATTGCGGCCACCCGTCATGTTTAATGATGCCACCTAGCCTTAAACCCTATGCAATTCAAACAAAACCTTTCAATTTCCGATGCTTTCCAAGGACATTATCCACAATGTAGTTCTTTTCAATTAATTATCATGAATCAATATGCGGTTTTAGCATTTTAGGAAGGATGGGGCGAAAGGTGCCGATTGGACAAAAAGGGGGCCGTGTGCATGGGAGATGGTACAAGAGGGCAGAAGCTTTGTTGCCGAAAAAGACGCACAAACATTAAAGATTATAACAGGACATGAAATTAAAAAACAAGAAGGAGCAGCTACGAAGAGCAAGATTATTTTTTTTGCGGGGACTTTTTCAACAAAATATCCCTAAAAAGACATTACTAAGAAAGTTCTTCGTAGATCATTTTCCGTGATTTAATTTAAATTCTCAATGTTCTAAACTTTTCTCGGGATATAAAAATAGATGGGTATTTGCTAGCTTGCAGATTATTGCTCATGTCGCAATAAACAAGTGCACGAAAGTTACTACCAGAGGCGAATGAAAACAAAACTGTTAATGAAGTCGTTTACCACTACCTACTTCAATTATTGCCCCATTGTCTGGATATTTTGTAGCAGAAAAAGGAAAAACTAAAGTTAATAAAAGGACACTAAAGGTGGTATATAGTGACTATGACTCATCTTTTGAAAGTTTACTTATGAAAGATAATGCCTCAACAATACACCAAAAAAACCTGCAGAGATTAGCCATAGAAATGTATAAAACCAAGATCAACCAAAATCCAGATTTTATGAACGATATTTTCAAATTTCATAAATCTTCATATCCTCTCAGAAATGAGTCATTTTTTACTAAAAAACCAAACACAGTTATATATGGAACTGAAACAATATCTTACAGGTGTAGTCAAATTTGGAACAGTATACCAACTGAAATAAGAAATGTAACCATCCTAGAAATCTTCAAAAGGCAAATAAAACAAATTGCGATTCCATGAACCTGCAAATTATGCACCCAGTATGTACCAAATCTAGAATACATCACATAGATATATAGATTATATAGCTCATCTTAGTTTACGACCTTATATACACATATATTTCTTCATCTTGTTGTTATGTTAATTGGTATTAATTAGCTTATTGTAATTTTTTATAATTAAGCTAGAATTTTTATCCAACTTTAAATAAAGTATGAAAAAAATGGTTGCCGAAGAAGTTGAGGAAATTATCGAATTTTGTTGACTCCAGTTAGCTGGAAAATGCATTCATTGGAGCAATTTTTTTAACCTTCATAAAACAGCCTTATTCAAATTCATATAATTAATATCCGTACCCAACGCTAAAACATTGTAATGTGGAGTTTGGTTTTCACTAGCTCTGGTTTGCCATTTAACAGTTAAAATATTAACGTCCCAGGGAGTGAAGAGGATCAAATTGAAATGAAAAATGAAAACAATCAAATATACCATCGACTTTAATTAGTTTTTAATCTATACCACCACCATTTTTGCCGAGTAAACACCAAAAATGCAAAATCTGCTGAGTTAAGAACAGATTCACAACTCTTGGGGGGTGGCACTCATGTCTCCCAAAGTGTGGGTTAGTAGATCTCCAATGTTTTTGTGTCTTTTTAATGCTAGTATAGGGGGCTGTTTCCACACTTGCTTTAGTTCTTTATCTTTTAAAATCGTGTTTCAGTTGCCTTTAAGAATTTTACTTATATTGATAGTCCGATTGCCGTTTGTTATGCCGAAAGAGAGGGTCGAGTTCCCGATATGGTGTGTAAATTACTTGGAAGTTACCTGGTTGTAGATTTATACTCAATGGGATTTCCGTAATCGTAACCGTTACTCCTTCTTTTTCTTAAAACATTACAAGAGGTAGCAAAATCTTGCTCCGACAAATTTGTAAATTTTCTTGTATATCTTCCGATGGGTGGGCTAAGCAGCTCCAACGGGGGACTGTAGCCCCTTTGCCTCCCTCTGGTGCCACCACTGCGGCTTGATAGCGCCAAAGTAATGTATTGAATGTAACTTCAGCTTTCCGCACATTTCAAAGAGCATTTTTATGAAATGTATGTAAAAACAACATTGGTCCCTATTATATTCTCAGGCAAATAATTAAATTCCCTGGCAAAAAACAAAGGCCCGAGCAAGATTCTTGTGGAGCACCATAATTGACACCATTGACAACAGAACACGTTTATATTTACAATAAACTGGTTTATACGAAACTAGTACTAGGATTGCCAAAAATTTGAGAAACTTAAAAAAAAATGAAGAAACTGTAAAATTTCAATTTTTTAGAAAAAAGAGTCCAAAAATTTTGAAATTTATAGATCTTTCTTTGGAAAAGATAGCAAACTTTTGATATTGGTCTGCATGGGCTTTTTCGTGACGAAATGCTTATATATTCTTTCTAAAATGCGCAGCTTAAAACCAGTAACAGCGCCACGGAGGAGACTGGGGGACACGTCCCCCCAGTCGATTTTGTATTCGTCTAAATTCGACGAGAAAAGGTTAGGGGAGGGGTAATATTTTTGGGAATGCATTTTTGTGATGTAATCCTATGATTTTAAAACTGCCTTTATGTAAACAAAAGTTGGTCGTGGGCTTTTCTTATTGGCAAAACGGGTCTTCCTTGTTGGTAAATAGGCCTCTTTTGAGGCGTGGCCTTAGATTCATGTTTTGTCCCTCCAGATCGTAGTGGCTGGCGCAAACCCTGCTTCAAACAATAAGGCAATTTAAGGTCCCCAACAAAAGATAACAACTAAGAAACGTTTAGCACTAAAACGCCAAAATTCGGATACCAAATCTATAAACTTTTAATATTTAGTGTTGATCCAAGTTTTTTACAAGAAAATCTTTCATTATGAGCATTCTATCTATAAGGATGCAATATTTGAAAAGTTTCTTTTAAAGGATGCATGCCCTCTTCACATCTACCAAGTTGGTGCCGGTGTATTTTAAGTTATCGACGTTAGAACACCATTCATTTAATTTTCCTGTCCTCGGTATGTTACAGCTTAATGAAATGCCTAATCTTTATTCAGATTCATTGTAGGGGGGCTTCTCAAATTGTCAGGAAACGAAACGTGAAATTGATAGTGGTCTGTAATCGAAGGTATCGTCTCAAATATACCTAAGTAAATCCCTAGGAAAGTGATGGATTGAGTATATTACATTGAAAGCGTCCTATAACAAGCTATTTTGAATAAGTGCCAAGTAATGCTGGCGTAGCCTGAAATTGAAGAATTCACGTTATCTTTCGTTGTATCTGTAAACCAAAACTCTGCAGTATCAGGTAAAAGTGGATTAGTTTTAGCAACAATTTTATCGCATTGTTTCTTTCCAACATTGCAACACTACTCAGGATGCAATGCTGACGTCAATGTCACAATAAATAGCATTAGTGGTCTGATCTTTTTGATACATTGATTGACTATCTTCCAAGTGTTTTTGGTAACCCTGAACATTGGCAAGTTTGATGAAGAAATATTTACCTTTTGGTTCAATATTTAAACAATCTAATTTGCTCCTATCTTGTTTACAAGCTCAAATAAGTGCTTAAGATTGTGCTTTACTGCCTGGATTTTACGTATGATGCTATGACCGTGGAGCATATTACAGATTGAATAGGCTAAAACGTTTTGGGGGCTAAACATGCTAAAAACCAAAAGCAAAGTATTTTGGAAATTATTGGGGAGAATTAAGATCAAATTGAAGTCCGAGGGACGATTCACTTATGCAAATAGCGTACGAGATTTTGTCTAAAACAAAAGGATTTCTGGGGATTTTCAGGTAAAACAATAGGATATTCACAAAAGGTGTACGAGATTTTCTTAGAGTGATTTGCCCCTCGTTGCAGTCGGTTTTAGGTCGCTTCAGCTATTTTCAACATGTAGGACAATTTCATAATTTGTTTTAAAATGAAGTGGTATAATTTCGAGATTTCTGAAGATTAATTTTATGACGCTTTCACAATACACCCTGTTGTTTAAACAAGGCACTGTATGTTGGCATTCTTTATTTTGAAAAACCCTGATGAAAAATTCGTTGTCTGCAACCGGCATTAAACTTTGCCCGAAAACAGACAGAAGATACAGTTGTCAGCTTTTCTCTTTTATTCTTTTATTCGTTGCCAATCTTTTCTTCTTCTATTTTTGAACGATTTAGAATGCTATTTTCTCTTAATCTGCTTAATTTTCAAATTAAATCCAAGTGTTTCATAGCTATAATAGTCAGTAATCTAGCACCTTGTCCTTCATAATGTCTACCTTCCAAAAAGTTTAAATAGCTTCAAATAAAACTTTGGTTTCAAGTTGTTTTTATAAACTGCATATATTGCTGAATATCTACATATAGTCCGCACTGACACTTAATAACTTACTTGCTCATGACAACGCAGATGCTTTAGGCGGTTGGAGAGGCCTAAAAATTTTTTTTTTGACATTAGAACTAAATAATAACGAGAGGAGATAAGAACTAAATAAGAGAGGAGATAGGAACTAAATAGCGTGTTCGCAAATGTCTTCGATCTCCTTCCCATCTCTAATAGCCTGTAGGTTCAAGCATAGGGCTCAAATTTTGATTGGCTGCGAGCTTGCTCTAAATCACGTGACCTCTCTCGCCGCTAAGTTTGTTTACACTTTCCGGGGCTGTGATTGGCTCAGCGGCGAGAGAGGTCACGTGATTTAGCGCAAGCTCTCAGCCAATCAAGATTTGAGCCCTATGCTGTAGGTTCATAATCCACTAGCTCTTTTACTACAGTCGACGCAAAGGGAAATTTTTCTATTTAAATTTTGATCACCATTGGCCTAAATATGAATTAACAAGAATAATATAATATATCAAGTAAGTATCAATAAATTGTTTTTCTATATACAGAAAATTTCAGATCATCAAGAAGTCAGATTAATTGATAATATCTTTCGGGGAAAAGGGGCTTCAAAAATACCTAGTTGGGCTAGCCGTGCCGCGCGTTCACCGTTGAAGAAAATAGGGCACATGCCCTTAACCTCGCAGCCAATATTGAAATTGACTAGCCTACCGCATCCACCTGTAACATTTATGAAACAGTTGAATTATTGTTTAATTAACAATGCAAAGAATGAATGAATAGAAAACATTTTAACCTGCAATAACCGTTTCCTTTGAGATTAATCAAAGAAGAAATCCCTTTTATAAAATACTCAACGTGAAGAATCAATTGCGTTGAAGAAAAAATGCAGTGGGAAGACGAAATGAACAAATAAGAACAGGGATAAAATATTCCGATTGTAATCTTGACTTGCAGAGAGATTTTGTAAACTAATTGTTTAGGAAAAATATTGAATGGCTTGCATGAACTTTCCTGTACTACAAATGTTGACAATAAGATTTCCGATATTGGACTTTTCTGAGCTCTAGATTACCTCACTTATTCGATTGCTGCCATCAAAGAAGCTTTCCAAATGCAAACTTTTTTATGCTTCTTTAAGGTTTTGTCACCGGAAGAAAATCGACGATACTTTTCAAATACATCGTTGCACTTGGGACAAATATTCATACGCATGTTTCCCATAATGCATTGTTCGGACTAATCTCAGTTGCACTTTACGAGTGCACCTAACCCGCGCGCAGTCTTTTGTTCCAAAATCGCAACAGCAAAAAGACTGTGCGCAGGCTAGATTTCATCTTTAGGAGTTCGTTATTTCATATCACAACAAGGAATGGCAGTCAAGTCCAACAGACCCTTGCAAACACGACAACACTTCTAGCAATGAACTTTACCCTCATGAAATTTAGCAATGTCCAAGCTTTGTTATTGTTTTGCTCGTTTTTGACTTTCTCTTCCTGCCCCACCGCTCTTTCGTGGTTTCTGACCATATGTGGCACTTTAAAGGCTGCACTGTGTCTGAGTCAACACATATGATTTTGATTCAGGTACCCAAAGCATGTCGATTATAACCAGCGTTTATGATCTTGCTTGAAAACCAAATATTGACAAGTTTATCACATTTTCAAGAAGTTCTCACATGGTCAAAGTTAAACAGCGTTTTGTGTAGCTGTGAGATCTTGATCTTCATCTCGTGGATAACTGTATAATCATCTCTAACAAAACAGATAACTGATAAGCACGGACGTCGTGGCTGGAGGGCTGGGGGTTAAGTGCCCCCCTTACCATCGACCATCCAACAATTTGTCGGAAATTTCGTATCTGTTCGGCAAAAGAATATTGTTCGTTTATAGAATGAGAATAAAGTTTAAAGAAAATATAAGAATAAGAAGGAAGATATAAAGAAAAAAGTTATTTTACAAATCCGAATCTGTACATTTGCATAAGAAAATAGCAAGCTTGCCAATTGGTATTACTCGGTATTACTAAATGCGAGTGCACCTTTTCAAAGCTCAAGTATGTGAAAAAAGGCTGCGATCAATAATGGGCCAAGAGAGGTTAAATAAATGTTTAGTTTTACCTATATGACACTTAGTTATGATGAGGTAATCGGCAATTTGCCGACACACCATTTCCAAAAAGACTTCTCATACACTGACAATCGTCCAGCTCGTTTCTTTTAATTCTTAAAAATATTAATTATCAGACCTATTGCGTGTTTTACTCTTCATCACAGATACTGAATAATGATGATTATGAATATTCATTGTTCGAATACGGGTGCTGGCTTTTCTCTGATCAACTTATTGAAATCAGTAAAATTGATGTTACAAAAGATGCATATTATTTGCCACATCTTTCTGCATTTTAAGAAAATCTGCACATGCGCAAGATTATGTCATAATTTTGCTGATACGATGGAGGGTAAGCCTTTCCCATGATGTTCCTGTTGATAAAATGGAAAGTAGACCTTAAACTCAAAAATAGATCCTTTTTATAGACACAGGCTACCTACTTTTTAAAAAGCCCTGTAACCTATTTAAAAGGCACATCTCTTTACAGAAAAAGGGCTAAGAATAGTAAAACTCAAAGAATATTCAGTTTGAGCCATGCCTTCCTTTTCGTCCATGCAGAAAGCAGATTCGCCACTGCCCAGGGTTGGCTATTTGTATAATTAAAAATGTATAAATAAAAGTCACTTGGTCAATAATAGCCCTTACCTTCAGGGCTTAGCGATACTGTTAGAATAGAAAGGTGGTTATCAACAAACTGTTAGAATGAAAAAAGGTACGACATTTTTGGTAGAAAATTATCGGTACCACATACCTCGCCTTCAACCAAAACCCGTTTGTCGTCTAAAAAATTCATACGCCGTTTTCGGCCTTGTGTAAAAATTGTACTTGGCAGAATTGTTGTGCATTTTAAACATGTTTGAGCAAGTACAGTGATCATCTTTACTCGAAAAGGGTTGCATTCTAGGGACCGTGGAAGCGGGGGGCTCTAAGGGCTATAGCCCCCCTCCAATAATTTCCAAAATGTACTTAAAACCATGCATAATGTCACCCTGCTTTTGGTTTTTAGCACGTTTAACCCCCCCCCCCCCCTTCAAAAAAACATGGTTTCTCAACAGATCTTGAAAATTTCGATTTGCACTTGCACCTGTTGAGAAAAATTTTGATGCTGATGGCACAATTTGACTGACTGATGGCACAATTTTCTATATAATTTATATTTTTGAGTGGGTTTTAATGGGACTAGCAATGTCGAGTGAAGTTTTCTCAAGCAAAGATTTTTCTTTTTGACAGTGATGAATGACGCCATAGAATGGTCAATCAAAAAGAAATCTTACAAAAAGACATAGTCGATATTGTTTTATTGAGTGTGTAGCTATGTAGTGACTCAATTTAGGCCATTTTATACAATCCATCATTACTTCTTCTGCATACCTACGTAATTCTATATTCATCATTCTCTATGTTAATTACACGTCATTTTAACCTAATCCATCACACCATTGTTAACCATCGAGCATATTCTTTCCTTTGTATAACTCTTAATTAAGTTTGCCAGTTTTCTATATCAATACGCACTTTTGTGAATTAAAATCAGTCAGTAGAAATCACGTTACACACTGCACAAACAGTTTGCATCTCTCTGGCTCCGTGTCCTCTGCACGTTAAATAAGATCGCACTGGTTGAAACAGCACGTTTGTCGTTTAATGGAAAATTTAGTCAATCATCGATCGATGTTCCGATGAACACTAAAGCTACATTTATCCTGTAACGTTGAACTTAGAATCAACAGGCACAGTCTCTCACAAGCACTTACTTTATAAGCATGCCATAATATAATCTAAACAAAACTCGAAGTCTCCCTAAAACCAACACTTGGCTCGATTAAAACTATAATTCGTGTCAATAAGATCTTTCAAATGCAACTCACAAAGCACCTAGAACCCAAAGATACGTAGCTTCAACCCCAAGGGGTTTCTTGAACATTATGGATGGAAGCACATGGACCTCCCCGTGTATAACAAATTTGAGTGACTACCCTGGGTTTCAACCAAACTGTACGTGTGTGGCCGTATTAAAAAGTATCTTGAAATAAACAAGGATGGATTTAGCGAGAAGAGGAAGAGAAAGGGGGGGGGGGAGTGGTTGTACGTCAGGATTCTTGCAAATTTTGCTCCAAGGAAAGCAATCTAAGTTTGAAACTTTGAATACTGTTTATTATTTTTGGCTACTTTAGAAAGTCAGTTTTTACACGTAGAGCTTCATCGCCCTACATAATTCAGAATATAAACGTTAGAGGAATTGTAAAGGAAATAGACAGTTGCAGAATGGGGTCAGCCACGAAAAGCTACATACAACAGTTATTGTGTTTGATTACCTAACTGTTGCCACGTAAAAAAGGAATAGCTTTTCCAAACGCATTTAAAAATTGGGTATTTTCCCAAATTCTTAAGGGTGTGATCAGCCAAAATGTTCTCCTATTTGCCCCTCCAATATTTCGACCCTGGCTACGCCACTGATTCTTATCTTCTTTACCTCAAAGTTAAAAACCAAATTTTGAAAATGGTTCTTTCTATCATTTACCAGTGACCTGAAGGGTGTGGCATCAAAGTCCAATTAGTTTCTAACACCTCCTCCCCCAAAAATTGTATCCGTCCCTGGCATCCTTTTTTTGCATAATTCAACTCAATTGCCACTGTAAAAGTAAATTTCGTCCAAAATGGCGACCAAGTCAGGGACGATGAGCGCTCCACGTCACAATCAAATACAGTATTATTTGCAAGGTTCTGTTCCTTCTAGCAACCTAGATTCATTGATTCAAAGACTTAAAGGTCTATGTGAAATGGCAGCTGAATCGGATAGTGTGTTTGAAGATCACGAAATGGTTTATAACTTGAGTAAGTGATGTTTTCAGTTCCAGTGTGCAGAGTTTGGCAGTCCTCGAGGAGATCTGGCGTGCGCACCATAGTTCCAGTAAAATTTTCCGCATGAAAACCTCCTTTGCCTACCAAATAGCCTGGAAACAAAAATTTTCTATGATAATGCAATTGTTTTCGGGGTGCAAATTCAGATATTTTGTGTGCCGGTCTGCATTTCATGACAGTTTTCGACGAGATCTCGGGAGTGCACAAGCTATTAGCTGGAAATGCAGGAGTGCACTTGTGATAAATGTGCACATTTGACCCCAAAATTTTAGTTTAAATACTTTTAAAAAAAAACTTTTCGAGCAATTGCAAGAAAATGACTGCAAAGAATTATCTGATTTGTAGCCTAAAAAAGTAAGAACAATTTCCTGCGCGCCTCGCTTGCAAGGGGCCTTGTTTTTCAGTTTTGCCCCAGGGCCACTGAGACCCTGTTCACACTGTTTCATGCAAGTTTGACACCATGACAAATCTGTCATGGTTCCCTCTTCTGTTTACACTGGCACTGTGAAACCAATATGATTTTTGACAAGAAGATGACAAGATGATAAGACAGTTATTGACCCTGCTATGAAGGCTAACAAATTTTTTACCCTCACATCTTCATTTTTAAACAGGACAGTGACAGAAACAGGGGTCTGAAACTTTTTGGCAGCCCTGATCTCAAAAGGATCACTCAATTTAGAGTGACACAGTTCTTTTCAATTCAAGCTGCGAACCAATTTAGAAAGTCATTTAGCCATATTTGAAAAAACTTTTTAACTTGAGCCACCAACTTTTTAAATTTCCTGATTCTTGAATTTTTCTATGTTTTTACTTTTGAAATTTATCCAGTTTATTTATCTGTTTTCCAGTCTTAGAGCTCTGAAACTCTGAAAGATAAACTCAGAAATATCAAGTCTGTTTAAATGTCTGAGAATGTCTATAGAAGTATATGTGCCTGAAAATGTTCATTCTCACATTTTATTAGGAAATAAATCTATTGTGCACTAGTAATCATACCGTTAATGCTGTTTTTTATTTAGAAGGAGGATCAAGCAATGTCACTTTCAGAGTGAGAAGGTCTATTCTTGCTCCAAATGCACTCTGGTAAGAATTACTCTTAGAATTATTCAATTAATCCTGGCTCCTCAGCTAATACATTGTTAGATTTACTGGTAGCAACAAAGCTGCATTCTGCTCCTTACTTTTGTATTAATCCATTTGTCTGTTTACTGATTGCTCACCATGGTAACAAAAATGGAGACTTGCTTTGTCCTTTTTTTGTTAAATTTTGATTGCTTTTTTTGTTTGAAAAATTGCAGTGCTCTTTATTATTTATTGCTTCCTATTCAGTCTTCACAAAACAAATGCATTTTTGTCATCTCCTTGATAGGAAGTTGCACCACAAGACCTATATTTTAGCAAAAAATTTCAGAGTGTCCTTTTGTTACCTGCTCTCTCTCTCTGTTTATTTTCTTTCATTCCTTTGTTTCAAGGCAGTTGTGCTACCTAGGAAGCCCAGAAGGTGGAGGTGATAAGACAAGACAAGCCTCGATGAGAACATGTGTTGAGGTGGCTGCAAGTGATAATGTGTCACTGTTCCTTGAAGAAATTGGATTTAGGTTAGAGATCCAAGTTTCACTGTTATGTTTTCAGGAATATTGTTGAAAATTAATCTACCAAAGATTATTGTTTCAATTACAGTTTTTTGCACATAAAAGCAGGCAATATTATCCAACACTATTTTTTATCTTAGGTTTGATCATGAGCTTGTTTTGAAGGGCTATTGTTTCAGAAAAGGAAATATGAAGATTAAAGTATCAAAAATATATCGGGTAATGAGAACTTTTTTCATACTGTATAGAAACACACCAGGTATTTTAGATAACTAGAATTGACTTTGGGGAGGAGAGTGACTCTTTTGCTTTGCTAATTTTAAGAATTCCATAATACAATTAATATTTGACAGAATCATGGTTTTAACTTCTTGTATTACATTATTGCTTTCCTGTTAGCCATTGATGTAAAGGAAACTTCATAATCCTTAATCTTTTGAACCTCTTTGAATTGTATGATGTCATAAGTAATTAAACTTCCAGGTGATTCAAAATCTTCCCAGTTCAAACAAGGAGGTATTTATTCCCCTATTAGTTTTCAAATGTAAAAAAATTCCAATTTTATAGAAACAGGTTGGTACTTTCCCTGGCTGCCCTTACTCCTGGCCATTGTCCTCCTGGTTTACAGATATTTTATTTCAAATAGGTGCTCAGCAGAGGTGATGTCAATCGGATACAGCCACTGACAGATTCACACTTAGTTGAAATGACTGCTAATTCAACTGTACAGCAGGTATGAGTTGATTTGATAATGTTATAAATGTTATGTGAATCTATACCTTTTTAGTGACATTGGGCCATTACGTTAGACGTGTTTAGCACATTGATTGGAACAAACTCAAATTCTTCTCAACACATCATCAATCCTTCAATGTTTTTTGAGAGTAGGCAAATGGCAATATCTCTATTTTCCCTATGACCTGTTTGTAAATTGTCAATATTTTAGAGCTGAAAATATTTGATATATCCCTTCTAAATTAATTGTTGATATATTCACTTATACTAGAAATATTTATCTATCCTGAGCTATTCTGAAGATAAGTATTTTTGTTTTTTCCTTTGTTTGTCAGTGTTAATATTAGTATAATAATCTACATTTTACCCAATGTAACTGAATTTTCATTTACAAATAGGACACAATAGCAGAAGAAATAAAAGCCTTTGGAGAGCACTTGAAGCCGTATCCTTTTTTAGTCCTTTTTTGAAAAAGCAGTACCCCAGTGAGGTTAGACTCTTCACCAATTACCTTAGAAGCTTTAATGGTTTTTCCTTAGTTTTCCAGTGTAAACAAGGCACCATTTATTTTGTGAAAACTTCAGTTTGCAACTGTGATCATTAGTTGTCATCACAAGAGCTCTATTTAAAAGTATATATTGCTATCATGCAAAGAGATCTGTACTTGGGACTCTTGCTTGCAAATATTCTATCTAAAGCATGCTCAAGCACTGTGTGGTTAAAACCCATAATCTATTCTTGCCAGTTTGTTATCTCTTCAATTGGTCATTATATTGTTTCATATGCTTCTTTTATTTTTCTTCTTACAACGCTGAATGCTGGGGGCTTGACAAGTATATTCAGCATTTTACATTGTCTAAGTTAGTAGTTAGAATCCTTAATTTTTGCCAGTATCACTGTCTTAGAACGGGCAGAGCAGAGATAGCAAAACTGAACCAATCATCAACTAATTTTGAAGAGCCCATGTCATTGCAGTTCTACCGCTGTTGGTCAGCAACATAAGGAACAAGAAACAAATAAGAGAAAGCAAATGAAAGGCTTATCTCAATCGCTGCATAAGGTTCGACCTCTTGATTTGCCACTAGCAGAGGATTCTAAACCTTACAACAGACAATGTTGTATCTCATCCCAACAACTCTCGCAATCTTGCTTTAGCTACAATAGTTGGGGTGCCTGTGACACCCTAAGGCCTTTTACACTGTTTGTAAATTTGTGATATTGTTCAACTTTTATTGTCAACATTTTTTTGTGGAGAAGAATTATTTTTTGGACATGTTTTCGATGTGCTTAATTGCTTCTGTTTTTTATCTGAATATCTAATGAATGAATATCATAATTATGTAGAAATTAGGACATCAGGGAGTGCATATAATGTTGTGTATATAATTGTTGTTAATAATGTTGGAGAACAAACACATTGTGTAATTATTTTAGAGGTACTTGTTTTAAAGCTAATAACACCATCAGCTCGACCATTTTTGTCATCACTGCCAGATAACGTCAAACAAGCACAGCATTTTGATAGTAAACTTGGTGAAAGTCTAAAGAAACTTTTGTTCAGGTACAACCAACTCTTGCAGTCTCGACAGAATAGTGTTGGGAATGAATGTAATTATTTGATCACTTAGCCAAATGTCATAGAGGTAGTTTATCTGTTGATCCTAGTTTATCTTCACAAATAGTAATAGTTGCTAGAAATCGTAACTCCAGCTCAACCATGAGCTCAATCATACACAGGCAATACACATGGAAACAGAAAGACTCTTTTCACTTTGCTATTTTGTATGAACGCATTATACGGGGGTTTAATATATGCACAACTTTTTTTGCACAGCAAGGGATAAATGGATGTTGTTTTCAGAAACAAATAAATTTAGTACGTGGTCAAACTTACTAGACATTTGCAGTTGTAAAGAAAGAATCACAAAACAATTGTAAACAGAAAACAATAGATTTAAAAAAATAAACAGGATAGAACGACAGATTATAAAGATGGATCCACATACAGGGATAGCAAAAAAGGAAATAAAGAAGAAAGAAGGTCCTGGTAAAAAAGCTGCAGCAATTTAAAGATGAAATGCCATGCAAAGGAAAAAAGAAAGGAGAAAACAAAAAGAGATTGAAAAATAACAATAAAATAGAAAGAATTTTAAATGGTAACTGTAAATGACATTTGATAAAGGAGAAAAAAAGGACTGTTTAGAGAAAAGGAACTCTACTACGACATGCGTTCAGGTAGCTTTTTATATGGTGTTTGTGTAAAACCCTTAATACATTTATTCAATCAATGGTCAAACATACATTTTTTATACCAAAAACAATATCCTTCCTAAATTTTGTAAATTTTTTAGAAAAATAATTATTTCTTGCTTTTGAGCAAGAAGAAGACGAGTTCGAGATTTGAAAATTTACACATAATGCACATTTGTGCTGATTGAGTTTGATAAGGATTATTTACAGGGATGTTGGATTAGGGGAGGAGGGGAAAACAAAGAAGTTGGTCACTATAAGGACTGTGGTATGGAATTTAATTAAAATAAAGACGTTTCTTGAGCTGCGATTCTGTACTTTTTAAGGAAATTTTAGGACAATAGCAAAAACTTAATAGTAACATCAAAGGAGCATTATACATTGGGCCCCTTCGATGAATGCATTTTTTCTCCATCTGAAGTGCAGGGCCAATATAACATTCCAAAACGCTGACAAAATAATTACTTTGATTATATTAATAATATGTAATCTTACGATATTCGATTTTTTATTTGAAATCACAAAATTTGAGAAAACAAAAACTAATAATTATCAAAATGGTTAAAAATCTAAAATCATGCCACCAATAGATGCAGTTCACGTCCTGAGTGTGCTAAAACAAGTCATTATGCCAGGTACTGTTCAGATAAGCTATCTGGAAGAATCCTGAGGATAAATAAGAATCATGTACAGTTTTTGATAAAAAAGTTTCATATAGCCAACACAGAACAGAAAGAAGATTTTAAGGTCCTGTTACATAGCCAGGTTTTTAGCTGACCAAGGTGATAAAGAGGGGGATATCTGATGAATATATCATGCATATCTTTTCTGTGTTCTGTAGGGAAGAAAATTCTTGAAAATCTGATCACAATTGGAAGGCTGCAGGCGAGAGTTCAGTCATTCAAGAGTTGCAACTGACTATCCCGAGATTTCACAAATCTGGCTGCTACTTGTCATGATTTTGTAACATAACAGTTTGATTAGCTGTTACTTTGGCCATGAGTCCCCTTGTCTCAAGTGCCAACAATCATAAAAACCTCACTTCTTTAGTCCTTTTAAAAAATTAAAGTTAAATTGACTTGCACAATGACAAATCAGGAGAGGTGAATCTGGCTCTTACCCTGGCGAATCGACATTAAACAAGGCGAGAGATTTCACTGACAAGCGTATTTTCCTGAACTCTTGGAAGAACGTGGTGAAGAATATGATAAAAAAGAATGCCATTAGCCATTCTGAGAAAGTGCTTGTTAAATGCCAATTGTAGCCCTGAAATACAGAAACAAGACATGTTACTTGTATCCAAATGAGCATTTACTGGGTCAACAGTATCGCACAACTGATGAAAAGCAGCTTTTCCAAATACTCACAATTGTGAAAGCTCATTTGGAAAAGGGGCATTTAAGGACCTTAGGTAAAGGTTGTGGTAAGCAAATACTGTCTTTGAAATAATTTTAACCCTGAAAAAGTTTGCTTGGTTTTTGTTTCAACTTTGCCATCCATAGAAAGGCAATGTGATTTTTTTTATATTGGAAAATGATTTCCTAAATAAACTGTGCCTTACAAAATTTTGTCAAATATGTAACTAGTGATTTTTCCTCATTTAGAGTGCTTTCTGTCTTGCTAGATTCCTGACTATGAAGGAACTTTTGGGAAAGTAAACAATCCAGTCTCCTTTCCTTGAACTCAACGTTTGTTTGAAAATTTCACTTCTGAAGAAATATATATTTGTTGATTTCATAGGTACACTTCATATTACTTTCATGAAAGGCTATACTTGAAAATGACTTTGAAAAAGCAAACATTTTATAACATATTGGCTAAAAGCTTTTTCGTCTGAAACTCCAGAGCTTAAAACGTCAGAATAAGGGTCCAAAAAAACAAGATGGAAAATCTATACCCAGTTTTGGATCGAAATAGGCCAATCAGAAAAACGCAAGCACAAGACCGGTATGGTTGACCAATCAGTGCTGCGAGCCTAAAGAAAAATTGCCACTGGATTCCAAGAGAGAAAATTGAACTCCTTCTGTCTACACAATGGTGGCCTTTTCGTTTGTTTGTAGATCTGTTCCAAAACTGCTAGATGAAAAGAAAACCGGGCTCTGCAAGTTATCTGAAACATGTCGTCATTATAGAGTTTTGCACAATCTGGGTTGTCTAAAAGGTGTTGTCTGATGGCAGTCACTAGTTTTTACTTTGTTTTAAGACCTACAAGATCAAGGTCCAGTGTTGTTTCTTATGTTGGAAGGAACATGTTGCTTTATCCTATCCCCCAATCATTGGGTTGTGCGTCCTACCTAGCCACACTCACACTGGTAATAGGAACGGAGGGTCATATGGCATGTAAATGCATAAACAACAGAACTCTTTTGGGTAGTAGGAACGCAATCCTTTTGAATGGATGGAGGGGCTTTTCTAGCACTGTATACAATACAAGGATTGACAGCAAAGAAACATTTTGTGATGGCCTGTTTAATCTGACTTTCAAATTGCAAGGAACTGTTACCAATCAATTATAGTTTAAGAATAACTGGAGACTTTTGTGGACCAAACTTTTGGACAGCCTTAGAATTTGCGATGTTTTCCCTAGTGTAAATAGAAATGACATCTTCTGGATAGCCGTCTTCCGGGAAGATCATTTTACATTTGTCCAGCTCTGCGTGGAGTTTTGTTCTCAAGCAGATCAGAAGTGACCTGTGAAGTTTCGACGAGGTTGATTTTGTCATTGTTTGGGTCAGAGTATGTACTGACCTGTAAAAATGGGCTTGCAATATACACTGGCAAGAAATCCAGTGTTAGACTTTTCAACCAAAACACCCAGAAATGGCAAGGAATCATTTTGAACATAAACTGAAGGGCTGGATGTAGGCTATTAAAGCATTTTAGAAAAATATCACACAGCCTCTGATTTCAAAGGCAATATTAAGTTCCAAGATAATTGGTCAACCAAGCAAGAATTTTTCCCACTTTAGAATTCAATAATATGAAATATAATTAATGTATTGAGTGGTGGATTAACCAATAAAACTGAATGTGTTAGTAAAGACTTACCGGTAGTTCATCTGTCCAATGCATCTTTGTTGAATTACCAGTCTTTCCATTTGCCCACTCTAAGTTTGCAAAGGAAGCTCCAACAAAAACTAGTAAAAACAGTTATGGAAAATATTTCATGTATCACATGTATTATTTATGAATGAATCTCCTTGGAAACAGAATTAGCCTCTAAGTACAAAGAGAAAACTCAGCAAAAGAAAATTGATGTGAGACTGGGTTAGAAGGTAGATTGAGGAAAGGATGCACTTGTGACAAGACTATTTGGATGTTAATTGGACAGAAACAAACATTACGGCATGCAAGGAGGGTTAACAATTTTCATTATAGGAGCATAGTAAATAGCCCTGACTCTTGGCGTATAAATACATCATTACAGCTGTCTCTGTTTTATTTACTTCAGATCTGTTACATCAAAAATCTCCAGCCAAGAGACTGTCACATTTCTTGATTCTTAAATTAACTTTTTATGAAATTAAAAGCTATATGAGTATTTCTTTAAAAGCAGCCTGTGAGAAAAGGATACCAAAGATGAAAAAAACTGTGACAAAGAACGAGATCAGAAACCGTAAATAAATTGTTAATCTGGCATTGAGTCCATTCTCATAGCTCTTGTATGTCAGGTAGGAATGGACCCAGCAATATGCAACTCCACAAGCAAATGTCATTCCAGCACCAATGAGATGGACCGTTAGAATATTAGTCTCCTATAATCAAAGCCAAAATAAAATGATAGAAGAAAAATAAAACCTTTATAAGGCTTATCAGTAAGAATAAACAATGTATGTATGCATACCTATGTTTGGGCCCATTGGAAACAATCTATTTAAGACCCAGCTGCTTTTCTGTTACACCTTATTATACACACCCTTTTTAGACTGTTATGGTGAATCAGCATAAACAACTGACCATTGGTAGAACAGCAAACAAAGAATAAAGGAAAAATTGTCTATAGCTTATATATGATATGATATAGATTTTGAGTTACAACTTAAAACGATCATGTTCTGTCCACTAAAGCATGCTTAATCTAAGTCTATTTTTAAGAATTCTCAATAGAGAGCATTTCATAAATTTTACCTGAAAATTGGCAACAATACACAATCCAAAGGCACTGAAGAACCCAACAAAAAGTCCAATGTCATTAAGCAAATGACAGGATCGATGGGATGTGTAATTTGCATAGTTTTCATGCCGTATGAACATGCATATGAAGGCTGTTGACAGAAACAAAACATTCAACAAGACATTACAAAACGTACCCTAAAACTGATTTATCATATGTGAATAGCAAAAAGGGATAAGGAAACAGTTTAAGGAGCAAAGAGCAAAGGGAGGACTTTAGTACTATGATTAAAGTTTTGCAATTTTTAATGACCAACAAAGAGAAGCTATAAAACATATGGAAGATTGATGGTGTTAGCTCAAACATGCCCCAAAGCTCTTTGGAAGAAATACATCTATAACAGGTAAAACGTTTTTTAAATATTATTCTTCTCCACTTGATATATAAAGATAACTTCAAAAAAAAGAAATTTCTAGACAATTAATAAAAAAAATTCATGTCAAAATGTCCTTTCTGTTGTCAAAGCCTTCATAGCCTCTGGACTGTAAATGTCAATTGGTCTAACACATATAAATGTATGATTGTACTGCAGTCTAAAATAATATCTAAAAATCAAAGTGGATACTCACAGAAAAATGCTCCGATGTTCAGAAAGAGACCAAAAATACAGCTTTCTGGAGCTGTGGTCCCAGTTTCACTAAATTAATGATAAAGTTTCACATTCAACCATTTAAATCAATCATTCAAAGTATTAAAAATATCAGTGAAATTTAAAAAAATAGCAGCTGTCTACCCATTTGTATACAGGGCCATCAAGAGGGGGGCAAAAGGGATAATTGTCCTAGGGTCTTGGGGTCTAAGGGGCCTCATAAAGAAACAGATTCCATTTTAAGAATGGAGTTAATCAAACATGTATGCATAGCAAAAGAAAAATGTTTTAAAAGATTGCAAAGAAATGACTGCTGGATATATTCTGAATATATATCCAAAACCTATTGGTGGCCCTGTTTGTAAATAAGAGAAAGAAACAGATATTCTGGGAAGACATTATTACAGATTTTCTAAAAAGGCCATATCACACATACTGTTTTGAAACATGAAGCTTTTGGAAGGAATGCAAAAGTATCCAAAAAATCTAATAAATACTGTAAAGCTTTATATTGTGAGGTTCTGGAGGTGGACTAAGGGCACTTTTAGTCTTAGATAGTTAGCCTATTCAACCTGCTGTTTGCATAAAAATGCTGTTTTGGTAGATTAGCAGCACTTGGACCAAGATGCTTAAATATGGACTGGTTGTCATAGCTGCAACGAAATTTTTGTGCCAGTCACAAAGATTGCCAAGGAAATTAATAGTTGAGCTCAGCAAACATTTAAAGAATTGGAAATATTATGCAAGAAATTGTATAATCAGCCTCATAATTTGTATGTTTGTCTTTAAAATTTTTCTTTGAACAGGGGAGTTTATTTGAGAGATGGGCTAACTACACCGCTTAGGTAATTTATTATGGCATGGATAATAACTTACCTGATATAGGGCAAAAGCGGATTCACATGATCTGAGTTTACAGACATACCATATCTAAATAAAGGGTTCATAGAATTAATATCATAGCCTGCTTAAAAATTATATTGATGCCAAGATGAAATTCTCAAATACAATAAAATGAATTTAAACATAGTAGACATAGTTTAAACATTGTTGAAAAAGGAAAACATATTCACATTTCTGTCATTCACAAAAAAATGACATCATCTATGATACATTTAGAGCTTTATCACTGAATTGTAACATGTTTATCCCTTGACTGAGAAAAGAATTGGTTTTGATAGAAGAATTAACAACTTTGCAAATAAAGGAAACACTCAGCTTTCTAAGAATTCTTTCATTATCATCAGATGCTGAAAAAATATTGTTACCTCATTCTAAATTGTTTCATTAATTTGGAGGTAACTCTTGCCAAAGAATAAATAGATGTTGAAATTGTTCTACCAAATTTAAAGCAAAGCATTTTTGTTTGGTGTATATGACAAATTTGAATTGGAATAAGCTGTATCAAAAAATTGTTGCCTATTAGCAATGTATTATCTTTGGCTTCTTACTTACGCTGTAAAGAAAGAAACCATGAGAGCAGACACCATCAGAACTATGAAATGGTGTGGCCTTATCCATTTGCAGAGCAAAATCTAAAACAAATAGGTTTTCTCAGTAACATTCAGAAATATTTTTGCAAAAGATAAGGAAGGGACATTTGATTTATGTCAGTTGGCATAGCATTGCATATATATGCATAATTTTGTCACTTACACATATATGCAAAGTTATCAACTTGGCACCTAAGGTACATTCTTAAAAAAAACCAGTGTTTGCAACTTCTTCCAAAGCTAAGAAGAGGCAAAAGGGATAGTATACAAGATAAAAGATTAGATATTACGCCCCCGCTACCTCCAGTCATAAATAGCAGACTTTACAGAACACATAACAGAAAGCTAATGTAATAAATGTCTAACAGGAGGTTAGCAGACAGGAATATACTAAGCCTCGCCTATAGTCTAGTAAACAGACTTATTATGCTGAGGATACAGGAGTTAAAGCTTACATTTTCTATATCAAGATTCAAAAGAACTTTCATTCATACCTCCATAACATTTGCCATCTTGCAAAAGAGTTGTGCTCCTCTAATCAGGTGTACCCTTGCAGAAGCAACTTCTCTCGGCAACAACTTCAGTGAAATGGCACAACAACGAAGAGCCTCTTTTAGCCTGTACTGTATTGTCACGTGATAGAGTTCTTGGAAGAGAACTTGCCCAACAAATTTCACAAACGAAAAGCGAAAGTGTCGTTGAATCACTTTTGTGACAATAGGCTATTAGCAACACACCCCAAATTCAAAGTTAAACACCATTTGGTTCAAAATGCTCTTGATCGCATTCTGAGAAATGGGAACATGTGGGTGTAGACACACCTCTGGATTTTCAGTTGATTGTTTTTTCCCTCTCTCTTCTCTCCTTGCTTATTCACAGTTAAGTATTCGAGAACATACATCTAACGCCTTCTACATTACCCAGTTCATTACCATTTAGCTTAGCTATTAAATGAACACATGCACCATATCAAACAACCCAGGGACAAGTCAGTATATACTAGACCTTTAACGTTCATTGAGCTATATACACCAATTCGACTTACGGCCTCGTTTTGAAAAATGCTTCGAAATGTTTTTGTAAAAAATTTTTGACCTCAGATTCAGAATGAGAGCAATGATTTTAGTCTAATTGTAAGTTTTCATTATGATATTGCTCACGATATTGATTTTATGACCATACAAAGATAAAAACTTTATAAGGGATTTGACCGTGATTGGTGACTAGGGGGGTAAAGTTTCCCCCGGAACGATTTTTGCGGTCAAATCCCTTACAAGTTTTCAAACTTCATTTCTCCGTAAAACCTAAAATACAAGCTGAAACAATATGAAAAATGGTATCCCGCCTAAAATTATGGCGATAAAACCAAATATGAGCTTAAAAAAGTCGTATAATTAAGTTTGGAGAAATTTCCAAAATGAGGTCGTAAGTCGAATTGGTGTATTCTCTTCGATTAGGCTTGAAAAAGAGGCTGTTGCTACCACCATATTTGATTCATATAGAGCCATTCGAAAAAAATAACATTCTTGTTGTGGTATTTGAAGAGCTCCATTGAGATTTTGTCATTTATGCTTAAATGATAGAGAAAAACACATATTTTCTGGCGAAAAAGGCAAGCCTTTTAAAAAGACGGAGCCCCTCAGGGAAATGTCCTCGGTCCCCTTTTGTTTTTACTAAATATTAATGATCGACATCAAGCATCCAAATTTTGCAAGTTTGGTCTCTTTGCCCATGGCACTTTTTCTTCCAAAACAACATACAAACCCTAGAAAAAGATTAATTAAGCTCGTACACTTATAAATTTCGTTAAAGCTCCAAGGTTGCTATGCATTTCCATGCCGCCTGTGGCATTGTCTTGTTGTATTTTGGTTGTAAATTTCAAAGTAGCTCAAAGAAAATGACATCTTTGTTCCAACTGCAACAGTACAATTTGTATTACGAATGCAGTACCCTAAACAAAGGGTTTTGTAAACAAAGAGTAAAGGTTAATGAAAGGGTAAAATATGATTTCTTACTATCTGAATGTTTAGCAACATTCTACTGACGTATTAGATATATCTTGTTCTAGCTAAAACGAGTTTGTATTGTTTATAATTAATCTAATGCTCAGAAAAATTAAAACTTCAATTTCAAATGTTTCAATGTTCAGAGACTTGTGTTGAATAATTTTTTTAGAATTTTGTTTATATACACTTTCATGTACTTTCATTGTTCACGCATAATAACCATTGTTTTCAAAGCATTTTGATACTCTTTGTTGTTCCTAAATGCACTACACATTAACTCAATATCCAAGGAAATAATGTAGCTTGTAAGTTTGTTTGGTTGCAACTTTCGGTTAGTTATTGAGAAATGAAGTTGAGATGAAAAATTGAAGATATAATTATAGCTTTGATATCTCAAGCAGTAAATTCGTTTCATTTATTTTGTGTATAGAGATGTACTAAAAAAACTCTTTAGACTTGCTTACAGAAAACCTTTTATGTTTTATAATTTGATACTGGTTAGGAGGCTATGTCCACTTTTTAGCCTTCGCTGTCAAAAAAATGTCTTGAAAAGTTTAAAATATCTATCAAATACCATCATTCAATTAATTTTTTTAGGTAAAAATTGTTTGATTGTTTACCATGATTAAGTGGAAAAGATTTAATGTTAATTTAGCCCCCTCCCTTTGGCCCCACTATAAAATATGGAAAATTTATTAAGTCCATCGATGTTTTATTAGAGCATTAACGGTATAAGTATTTCAGTCTAGGTCCAAATATACAACTGTAGATTTCTATTAGTTTTCTATCTAAAAAATTATTCATTATGCTAGAAAGGTATTAATTTAAGCCTCGTGGTTGTAATGCGGCATTACTGTTCTCTGATCATTTCGTATTTGCATATGATAAGATGGTGTTCTGTATCCTTAGATACATCGTTGATTGGGGACACTGCGCTATCCATGCCTTTCTTTCTGAGCAGATTTGTGCACTACTTTAAAAATCTTTTTAATGTAGGTCCTGTAAAATAATTTCACCAGAAAGTATCTCGTTCTAGGGTGTTCCTCGTAGCATTGCGAAGTCTAGTATTTTCCAAGATGGGAACTAAATTCAAAAAGTATTTTTTTACTTTTTCCTAAAGATAGTATAAAATATAGATTAGATACTAGGCTTCAATTTTATTGGGAGAACCAGTATGTTGGAAGTCAGGGCCTTTTTAACATACTAACTAGGGGGGCAATTGCCCCTCCAGCCCAAGTGACTTTCCATTGTTTTAAACAATAGGCTATTGCCCTCCTCTTTTTATAAACAAAGGGTTGCCCCGGAGCTAATTTCCCTTAGAATAGGCTATGTTGGAAGTGGTTTGATGTGAGCTTATGAACGTCTTGATGTAGGAGTTAGGTCAGGTCATCATCGGCTAGGACCTTTCATGGGCTGAGCGTCACCGGCTCAATTTGAAATTCAGCTCGATGCTTCTCTAAAGGCCGTACTTCGAGGACCCCACCCAACCCCAAAAAAATTGAAAATCCTTTGTTTCTAATGGAAGGTACCTTTTGTTCCCAAAGCTATCAAACAATGGTGCCGCCCCAATAATTCTATATCCTTTTAAAATTGCCCTTTAGCAGCGGATGTATAACGTCATTGTTGGGAAGGGCGCAGCCTTTGTTATTGAATTGAATTATTACTTGGAAGCAGCATTGAATGCAACCACAACAACTATGTGGTCAGGCCTATTGAAAACAAAACAACGAAATGCAGGTGATAACGGTGTGATTCATAATAGGCATAACAATTGTTATACAATTGGCCGACTTCGTTGCTATTATTTATCGGGAAAGTATGTCAGTGTATTCTTAGCCTAGGCGTCGTCCGTGCTGTGCTTTTAAAATCTTGCAAGTGAAAGTCGGAACAGTGGTAACCTTCCTGTGGTTGCTCGTACCAGGATACAGGCAAATTCTGTTCTGAAGCCCCATGTCGCAGTAAGGGGAGAAAAAAGAGTTGTGAAAAATCAGAAGTAATTTGGAAAATGGCTGTGAAGACGTTTCTAGTGGCTATGAATTTCCTTCTTTATGTCTGTAAGTATCTTGCCAGTTACTGTAATAATTTAGGCTATTTGAAAATCGTTTCATATAGTCTAGCTTATGATGATAATTATTACGAAATGCGAACCTTCCTTCATCAGAATGTGTAGTATAAAGTATGAATTATATATTTCGAGACCATCGCACCCATTCGTGGCTACGTACCAAGCCAGAGAAAAGGTAACGCCGACAAAAAATTATATGTAACAAAGTTGACATCAACATATTTTCGATTAAAGATCAGGATAGCATTATTATTTTTTAAAGCCAGGCTCACTCCCTTTATCCGATATGTGACTTCTGCTAAAAGTTCCAAGTAGCTATTTTGTTCTCACAACAATATAGCTGACCTTCGCAGTAACTGGTTGAAAATGTTTTGATCATGGATAAATACACCTTTATGATATGGTTGCATTTATTCAACCCAAACGATTGTTAAAATTATTTCACAAAATAATTGAGCCTATCTGAAACAATACGAAATTGATCAACAAAATGCCTGTTTGTGAAATAAGAACCACCAAATCAGGTCATGTTATAGTCAATTAAGAAATCTGCTCTCAGCATAAAAAGCTCACAAAATACTTAAAGTATTGTAAGTGTAAGTCTTTGGTTAAAAGATTTGAAAACTAGAATCCTTGGATTTCTTTTTCGGAAAATTGATAATTGTTTTCATTAAGTTCTTATAGTTTGTGAGGTACATATATGGTCTATGTTCAAGACCTGTTTTGTGCTCTCTTTCTTGCTCTGGTGAGCACAACCCTTCATAAAAGCTCATCAATTGTATTTTGAAGAGAATCTGTGGCAAGCAGAAATTCAAAAATGCTTTACTACAACATAGCAACTGGCATAGATTTTCATTCATTATACAATTATAAGTTGGCACAAAAAGGAGAAAATTATAAATACATACATTATACTGTAATATATTTTGTCTGAAATTCTCCGGTACACTGTTGATGTACATATAACATCTATTAATCCTTTCTAGATGGAGAAAACCTACCTGAAGGCTTGGTTATAAAGACAACAACAACAAGGAGCCCTACTACTCTAACAACAACAACAAAAACAATAACAACAAAGAAATCAACTGTTAAATCAACTCAACTGACTAGCACCAAAAGAACTTCATCTACAGAAGATGTAGCAACTTCTGGCATGGCTAAGGCAAAAATCAGTACCACGTTGACCCCCAGAACATATAAAAGAACTGGTAGAAATTTGGATCGATTCCTGACAATAATTCCAATTAACTTAACAAAAGCAAAGGGCAGAAAAGGTAAAATCTTAGAAGTTTTTTTATCATGAAGAAAAAATACTTTTCATCCTGAATTGAGGAAATTGAGATTTTACCCCCCCCCCCTTTTCTCCCCTCTTCCCTCCCCCACTTTACTCCCCCCTGTTTGAATTTTAACATTCTCTAAGCTGCATAACAATAGTCAGAACTCTGTAAGGAACACCACTCAACCATGGTAGAACCGTTACACATCATAATTTTGTTAAATGGATGGTCTAAGGCTATTCCAAGAAACCGATTCCATGTAAAACTGAACCAAACATTTGAATATAAGATTAACTGAGTCTAATACCAGTTAAGGCACTTGAATGAGATATATGAATAATGCGAGTAAGTTGTATATAATCTTGAGTATAATGAAATCCAATCCAAAGAGAGTCTTTATCCATGTTCCAAATGACTGGCTGCTATACAAGCATAGCCTGCGCACTATTCAAGTATTACCTCATTGTCTACTGTGGTCAAGTGACCTCTTTTCTCCCTTGGCTCAATATCCAAGTCCCTTAAACATTATAAATACCAATGTTATATGTCATATCATAAGTCACATTATACGTATCAAATATAACTGTTGGTAATAACGGTTAATGATAATAATAAATCTTTTTAACAGTTTGGCAATGAATGATGGTTGGGTTTTCGCAGAGATATTTATCTAAATTTTGAATGAAAAGGGCAGATATTGGATGTGTTAAGGCTTTTGTCTCAAGAGCTATGACTAGAACTTTAAGGATATCAATGGAAGTTTGCTTGATTTTATGTTTTTTCTTCAAAATATCAGTGCCCTATTTAATGTTTTGATAAGTACTTCATGATAATTTGCATGTAGTTCTAGAAAATACCACAAAAGCACTAGGCTAACCATTGACTGACTTTCAAGAAGAATGAATTCTACCTTTTAGCTTTAATGCATAGAGCTGGAAATTCTGAGCATTCTAAATGTGTGCATATTTTTTTGTGGAAATTTTTTTGGAACCTAAGAAAAATCAATCTGTTAAAATTGTCAAATGCATTTGGCATATCAAAATCCCCGTGAAAACTGGTCAATGTTAGGTTTTTACAGCAATGTTATTTTTACCAGTATTACTGGTCCAGTTTATGTTCCTAAATTCATAATATCTATTTTCTATCCAATTAGTGCCAGTGTCCTTATTGCATTTACTATTGCTTGTCTCTCCTTTAATGCAAGATATTTTGTAGGTTTTCTTAATGACAACTTCATGACCATATTAATGCAAATAATAGGACTCTTTCAGTAGATTTTTTGTTCTAGATTTTCTGTTTTCAAATCTTTTAAATCGAATAAATTCAAAGGCAATACAAATAACAACAAGAGGAATGAAAATGTTTTCGTTTTTCTTCAGATAAGAAGAAGAAAAAGGAAAGCCAATCTGCAAAACGTGAGTTTTCATCTGCAATGCTTTTGGCACATAACTTTATACTTTCTGTCTTCTTTCTGTAAGAAAAGACATGTTTGAAAGAAAATGGCTATTTAGTTTATTTGTTTCTCATTGCATGTATTGTTCTCCACTGAAACCTAGTAATAATGTCAAGATTGGGGACTTTTTTTAGAGAATTGCTAATCAATGTCAATCTACAAAATTTGTTTTGGGTCCAGATGTAATGACCATATGACTAGCTGGATGGAGATTAGAAAGCAACTGTACCCATTCAACTGGAGCACTGATAGCTCTGGGACCATTCAAGATTCATTTTTTTGCAAAAGAGGTGTACCATAATCTTGAAAATAGCCTTCTTCCTGATATTTTATTCTTTATAGTTTCTGTGAGGTTTGCATTTATGTAAATTTTTGTTGCTGGCAATCCATTAAGCATATCAATTACAACTTGATAAAGTGTGGTAACACAAATTTTGTTACAGAAACTGCAAAGAGACTTGTCCCAAAAAATAAATTCAAAAAGAAATTAAAAATTCCAAAACCTACAGAGAAATTGCCAAAACAGACAAAAAAGAAGCTTAAAAAAGTGAGGAAAGAAACAAGGAAATTAATGAAAAGGACCAGATCCAGTGAGTATGGATGTGAGTGTGTGTGTTTTTTATGTGGGTGTGTGTGGTTACTTGACTGTGTATGTCTGTGGAAGTTTCATTAAAATTATTGAAAAAAGACAAATTGAAAAACAAACATAGATTGTCTTATCTAAGAAAGTTTTATTTGTTGGTCACATTCAATGCTGATTTTTTTTATAAAAACCTTGAATTCTTTTACCATTTAAGATATATATATAATTAGCCTTTCATTTTTTCCTTATATGATGTTGTAGCTCTAATATATTTACTGAATTATTACTCCAGTGGGTTTTATAGAAAGTTAAAAGTCACTAAACATGCATGGAACCAATTTTGTTATCTTGTGAGGAACGTCTCCTAACAAATGTGTAGGTTGCCTGATCAAAATCAACAAACTATATCTTATCGATAATTTGATTATTGACCTGTCAATCATATTCACCTAATGGATTCTAATATTAGAGATGTTTTGTAATACAGATCATTTCATTGCACATGATGTAAACCTTCTATATTTGAGTGCACACTAGCTGTCAAAAACTGCTTTGCTGTATTGATCATGGTGGTAGTTAGGACTATGACATTGGGGGGGGGGGGCAATTTTTTTACCAACATATAGAAATGACTTTGATAAAAATAACGTACCGCGGTAACGCACAAGCATTTACAAGCCAACGCAGTAATGGGTGAGAGAGTTAAGAGGCAACATGTGCACATTTTCAAACTCAGTACGATCTGCAAACGTTTCGGTTCGGAGATCCTCATGAATATTGGGGAGCAGGCCCCTTGCCCCGCTCTTGCTACCACCCTGGTATCGATATATACCCAAAATCATCATTGACCTATTCCTTAATGGTGTAGAATTTACAAAGGTTTCTTGGTCACACTATTGTTTATAAATTATATCTGAAGCTATACTTTTTCTTTTAGAATTTAGAATGCTGAAAAGATCACGAAAGAAGAGAATAAGGTTAGAGGAGAAATCCTATATGAAGGTAAGAGAAATCGAAATGTAGATGGAATCATTTTTTATTCCTTATCTTTGTTATTTCATCAACTAATTTTATCAACTATTTTATCATCTTTCTAAACAAGGCGGCGATGGTTTGAGATTTTGTTTGTTGGTGATATTAGGATATTAGGAAAAGCTGTTTCCTTCAATGCTTCATTTGAGCTAGGCGACGTGTAAAATCTAATGCTATGATATTGAGACATTAAGAGCAGGTGGCTTGAAAGAATCATATTTAAGAATAATAAAATGTCAGGTAAAGCAAGGGAATTGCAAAAAAACGCAGAGCTCTTTTGCCGTTTTAGATCCATATTGACTTGAGGTCTGGTGGTTATTTGCAAAATTTTCAGTGAAAAAAATCTGACAACAAGAGTCATTTACAAATTAAAAAAATCAATGTTTTATATCTTTTGCTAGTATTTGGCATCGGCTTTTGTACCCTTGAAGAAGCAGCACACGGCGTTGTGAAGTATTGGCAAAACAATTGTAAACATATCACTTTTTATCCGTATCATTGATGAGTTATGTGGTCGTATGATCCTTGCTTTGTTAGTTTTTATTGAGTTTGCAAGATACATTAACTGTGACGTAGTGCATCTCTTTTGTATTAGGAGTTTTTGAGGAATTGCTCGATGCTGCTCCGTTCGATCAAAGAAGAGAAGAGAGACAGGAAAAGAAGACGAAATAATACAGTAACATTTGGAGATGAGGAGGTAATTAATTAAATTTTTCAATTTTTTATATCATATCAGCGATTACACTGATATTAATTTTTTTTAAAATTGAAAAGGGTTTTGTGACATGGTTTGTCTACGAGAGAAGCATTTCTTTGAGATAATTATGAGCTATCTTGATGGCATTTGAGTAGTTCTTGCTTTCATGGTCTGTTTTATCCTCTCAAGCTTCTCATATATCCAAGATAAATAAGTCTTTAATGTGTTTTAAAAGCATTAAATGCAACACTTTAAAGCGTGTTTGTGAATGCCTTGTGGACAAAAAGCTTAAATCTGAAATTTTAAAATACGATTTGTCTCAATAAAAGCTCAAAATTGAAACTTAATTGGCAATTATTGATTCAATGATTTCCTTTGTTAAATTCAATGCTTAAAGGTTTTTTATACAGACTTAAAATAGCGGAATTTCCAAAAAGTAATGAAGTAGGGATTAATCTAAGAGCTTAAGGAAGCTGGCACATAAAGCTGGCACGTGAACAGTGAAGGCTCAGACACATGAGTTTTGGACTGAAGAAAATTTGTGCATACTATGTTAAGGAAGTAAATGACAAAACCTGTCAGAAGAAACAAACTTTGTGCGTCAGAATCTGATTACAAGCCTAAAAAATGTTAATAGATATTGATAGATTTGACAAGCTTTTGATTATGCATTCTTAAAAAGGAATTTTGTATGAAAGCTTTCAATAGGAAGATCTTCTGTAATGGCTTCTGAATTTTTAATGCGATTTCATGTTCTCGTTTCGCGTGCTTCTTTTGTGTTCCTCATCTTTGTTTTCAACATCTTTTTTATTATAGTGTTTAGTTAATTGCCCTTCTTTTAATTTTCTCCTTTAAAAATGATTTATTTTGCACAATAAATCCATATTGAAGAATTTGTTGATAAGAAACAGTTTAGAAATTGAGCGTCTCCCAATAAGCTGTTGTCAACATTTTGTATTTGTTATCGTTAGTACACGATGATAGTATTTTGCATCCATCATATTAATTTCTTTCAAGGAACCTCCAAACAGCTACGAAATTGTCCAAACATTGAACAGTTTTGGAACAGACCTTGCTTATTCGTTGGGGCAAGAGAGAGCGAGAAATAAGAAAAAGAAAGAAGTTCTTCCAGTATCTGTTGATGAAATAGGTATGAAGTCACAACATTTTCCTAAATCCTTTCTGCTCCACACAACAAAGGCTGTCGAGTGTGCTTTTTTTATTTCAAATTTTAAACTTCTACTTATTTTTCTTTTCATAACAAAGTACATGAATATTTTAAAAACCGGTGTAAGACTCATCACCAACAATTTTTGATACGACCAAGCATTCCGAAATGAAATTAACTTTAAAGGCAGATTTGTTGAAGATTTTAGTAACCCTTATATCAAATTTCTACTTTATTTGACCCAGTCATTCAATTCGTTGGAAAGGATTTTGCCTTCAGATGCATTTTTTAGGCCAATGAGACAGCTAAACAAAGCTTTAATGAATGCAGCTTCATACAGGGGAATTCAAAATAAATTATTGTTTCTTCAAACTGTCTGACAGGAAGATGTATTCACAAACTATATCTCTCTTTTTTAAAAATCCTTTCCTAGATATGGAGGTATCAGTTGTTTCAACAGAGCAATTTACGGGATACGTCTTTCCGGACCCATCAAGTAACCTAAGTGTCTCAGAGAGCATAAAATTGCCTTCGGGCATTTTCAAAGATACAGCCACAGGTACTGCATGTATCTAATGCTTACATATAGAGCTTTCTCTGTGTTTTTAAAGATTTTTTTCACGATTATTTAGGACATAATCAAGCTTCTATAGGATGAATGCTCCGAAAGGATGAAGGGATTGCATCGAAAAAAGAGAGTAAAAACATATTCGTATAGTAATCTCGTTTACGAAAATTGTTTGAAAAATATGACGTAGACGATGTTTCAAAAGTATAATTTTTTCTTTCTGAATAATTTTTTTCCATTGTCTGCTTGTATGGGTCCTACATTTAATTGCTGAAAGATGATTAAAGCACAACCATATACCAGATTGATGAAAAGATGCCTTTAGCCAAGGGGTATCAGCATGACCCTTTCATTTTTTCTAGATCCAATAAAGCATTTGAAGGACACAGTCTTGTTACTATTTTGATAATCTTAGAAGCATGATTCCTAGTGTAATATAACTTTTTAAATGATATAATGTAGTTCATTGAGATTACCAAGCAGGGATGTAATGGTGGGGGTTTTGGTGGGGGAGTGGTGGGGGAGTGGTTAGGGAGAGAGGGGAGCGGGGGAGGGGTTGGGGGGCTCAGCCCCTCATCATTTGTGCCTGGATATAGCCAAGGATCATGAAACACAAAGAAAGCTGTGAAGAATTGCTGCTTTACCACAGGGGGACTGTGCTTCACAAGAATTTTACTGGGAGAGAGGGGGCGGCGGTATTAAGTAAATTTGTGAAAATAGCTGAAGTTCCAATTTATTTTGTCCAGGGTTGTGTTCCTTCCTTAAGTTCCTTAGTCATTTCCTTAATAACGAGCCCCAAGCTCTTACTTCATGAATTTCATGAATGAAAAAATCTGAATTTCATGCCCAAATTCCTTTAAACTTTATTATCTGCTAGAATAGCCAAGATGTGATAAAACAATATTTTTTTAATTGGTTTGCATATGAATTCATTTTTGTTACTTTTTCTTTCTTATGTTTTAGGAAATGGAACGATAATTTCAATCGTATATAATGCTCTTTTTGAGATGACAGATCAAAATTCCACAGGGTCGTTATCGTAAGTATCTTTTTAAAATTTTTCAAATTCTTTTGTATATCGGGTTATAAGCTAAATAAAGATAAAGTTTTAGAATGAAAATATCTTTGTTGGGGTAGCGTTGAATCTTATCAACAGTACATAATGAGAAAATGCGTCGAAATAAGTTGAAAAGGTTGCATAAAGAAATCAAACCTTCGCAAGAGTTGTATTAGGGTTTTGTACAACCGTCCTGTTCCTCCCACCAAAGCTTCGCAAAATATAACCAAAATTCTAGCTGTCGGACTCTAGCTGTCGAACAAGCACTGTTTGAAGTTTCTTTACAGGTTGAAATTTTTTCAGAGTATATTAGAATATATAAAAAGTCAAGCTGGTTTATCAAGTATTATTTTCGAAAAGAAGCGATAACTTTTTCTTGATCAATGATGACACAATAGCGATAAAAAGCTGTTATTCAGAGATTCTATGCTTACATATAAATATGTATAAAATTTAAAAAGAATTATCTTTAGAATTCAATACTAGATGTTATTTCCAGGCTACATGTCCAATCATCTGATTATTTTAGGATTGATCATTAAAGCTGAGTTTTGTTATATTTTAGAGGTGCGACCGTGAACAGCAAAGTGTTATCCACAACTGTTTATCCACCCCCAACTGGTATACTCAAAGAGCCAGTCGAAATTGTATTAACCCATTTACAAAAGCCCAACTCCACTACACCGGAGTGTGTGTTTTGGCGCGTTAATCAAAGGTAGGGTTTTGTCTTACACTTTACTTGATTTATATGACTGGCCTTTCACATTGTACGACAATGTCTTTTTAGACTTTAGATTTTCGGGACAGATTTTTATGCTCAATCATGTTACACATGTCTTGTCAAATGTTTTTAAAATTATTGTACTAGAAAAAACAATTGTTCAACATCACCATCCCCCCCCCCCCCCCCCCCCCCATGGAATGCATCAGTAAGGAGAAATGGATTACTACCAAAGCCTCATTTTCAAAAGCCCGGTAAATCCTAGACCTTGTTAGGAAGACGAACAAGAGAAAGTTTTAAATGAGTGAACCAACCCTTTGTCCTGGAGTGAAATAGCATGCCCATGGAATGAAGTCATTCTTACGCATGCTCTTTTACTCCTGGACGGAGGGCTTTGATTCTGATACCACAAGTCACTATTGGTCCAGGTTTGATTGCGGTAACCAAGAATGAGTTATGTCCGGTTGTTTTAGCTGCTCGTTTCCTTTTGACTGTTTCAATATAATGGTTAGTACTATTAGTCTGGAAAACCGGCCTATTCATGTCTATCTTGAATTATCTGTTGTTTACAGAAGTGTACATCCAAGAATATTTGTAGGGAAGTTTCTAAATTGCAACAAGTCGTGGAATAATTCTTAAAAATGTTGGGCCATTTTAAGTGAATCACATTTCTTCTTGTATCTTATTTCTGCGAGTTAGGTTTGATAGTTATATGAAACTTTGTAAAAATGATTAACGAAATTATGCAGCTTGCATTTAAATCGATGAAAGAAATATATAATTCAAATTTTAGCAATCCATCTGAAGGAGAATGGTCAACAGAGGGCTGCGTTGTCGCAAAATCAAATTCCAGCCACACTGTCTGTCGCTGTAATCATTTAACAGACTTTGCTGTTCTTTTTAGAGTTTCGAAAACGAAAAAGGTAATTTTACTCCTTTTGTCACTGGAATCTATTAATCAGCTGGAGCTTAGGAGTTGAAACCGGCTGCCAGTTTTTAAAGGGTTTTTAGCCTGAACCAGAGAAAGTATTACAATCTAGTAAGTTATATATAAAGTATGCAGTTTTTTGTTAGAATCTTGAAAAAAATTTCAGTAAATTTTTCTGGTATATGATGTTTGTCAAGTTTCCTTCCTTGTTCTTGCTGTGTTTCTGGTTAACGTTCTGAATAAAAACATTATCAGTGAAAACCATTTTGGAAATCTTATTTCTAATTTTATTTCGTATCGTTTTTACACTTGCTTCTACAGTCTAGGGCATTGAAGTTGCTTCGGTTTCTCATATTCATTTGCATTTAGCATATACATAAGCTTCCATAAGGTATACACCCTATTTGCAAGTTTGATCTTCTCAACTTCTACATTTTGAGACACGTTAAAGACTCTGCACTTTAAAGTTTCATTGTCTCCTTATCTTGTATTCTTCTGTTATTTTTAAATGTTTTTACTTTACCAAATTTTCAAAAATCTTTTTTATCAAAACGATTTTTGAAATTTCATTTTAAATTTCAGATAAGATCAAAAATCTGGAATGTTATTTTCCCCCATGCCCAATTTTGTGATGCTGAGGCCTAACAACGAGTTAGCTTGTTTTATTTCCATGACAGACCACGTGTTATGATATAGCCCTTAAAAGGGGAATACCCTATGATAACCCATTCGTATTTCTTTTCCGTAGATCTCAGTCGAGCATCGCCAAGCATTGCAGATCGTCAGTTTAGTTGGCTGCTTTATCTCTGCTGTTTGCCTGTTAATCACTGTTCTCGTTTTCCTAATTCTTAGGTTAGTGTAGAAATTAGCTTACTCGGTAGGCCACTTTGGTTGCACCGCAAGAAATGTTATCTTTTTCCTGAGCCGGCTGCTAGTCGCAGGCATACGGCTATATGGAAACCAGGCTTAACACTGTCAATGACCAGCTTGCTCGTGCTCGGGCAATTCTAGGATTCAAAATCCCACTACGCTTATTATTATTAAATTCAAAATCCCACGACTCGGTGAAATTTCCTTTGCACCTTGGGTACGTTGAACTATTAAAGAGGGAAATGTTCATTCGATAAACAATTTTCTATGAAAATAATGCCACGTTTTTGCTTTCTAGAAAGCTCCTTCGATCCACGCGGAATTTGATTCACTTGAACCTGGCAGTCGGATTACTGTTCGCCAACCTCCTTTTCATGATTTCAGGCAAAGTCGTGTCAAGCAAAGTGAGTTGGCGTTAAATATGTTCAGTTTATCGATCTTGATATCATGTTTGTTTGCTTTATAAATGCCCCAGAGTTTTTTTTAAGAAAAAGTTACTTTCAATGGGTCTGTCTTTTGAAGCTATATACAAATTTATTTTTGATGTAAAAATGAAGGGGCTTTAGCTACCGAAAGAAACTGGTCTGAAATTTATTTTAAGTATAAAGTTGGCCAAGTTAGCTTATAAGAAACAAAGTTTATCTGTCAGAAGTGGGATTCGAACCCACGCCCACAATAGTGGACTGCGACCTGAACGCAGCGCCTTAGACCACTCGGCCATCCTGACATAAAGTTCTCCTGAGGAAGCTCTTGTTCATACATAGCTTTCATTCATGTGCTATCTGTGAGGGCACCATGGCAAGATACAATGTAGGCCTAGTAGTGGCAGCAACCTATCTTGGGGCACGCCCTTATTGTACTACAGAGATGTTCAATTCATAAACATATATCATTGTGCCTGCCAGTGCCTGCTAGAATGCTATTTTTATTAGTAATTCTAAAAAGATCTTCCCCCTCTAAAGAATTTGTCAATCCATTCTTATCAGATTAACGTTTGCATTGATTTTGTCTTAATGGCTGAAATTTACTAAAGGCTCCATTGATCTTATTAAAACGTGGAGCATATGTGTTTGCGACCAACACTTTCGACCAAAATGGGCCTCTCTCAAGAGAAGGGTTTGCAAACAACTAAGCTGTTATGGTTTGGTTTAATATCAAAGAACACTGATATTCTTACCTACCATCGATGTAGCAAGGAGCTTCTTTCGCAGCGTTGCTAATCAAGCGTAGATTAAAACAAAGCAGAGATAAATTTAAAAAATGCTTTCATAATGGACCTCGTTTCCATAATGATCTACTGAGATAAAGACCTTCTGGCACAAAAGCTTTACAGATGTCTGAAGATTGAATTGCTAACAAATATAGCCATAGTAGAACCATTTGTAATATGTTACTTTCAAACCAAATTTACAAGCAAGTTACATTGATTTTTTGCAGTATGCGTGTCTTGCTGTGTCGATCTCCCTGTTCTACTTCTTCCTGGCTGCATTTTTCCTGATGCTTGGAGAAGGCATTTACATATGGATAATGGTTGCGAAGGCATTTTCACAGAACTTAAAAGCTTGGATGTACATGCTCATTGGCTGGGGTATGACCTTTTGAGGAAACCAATTTGCTTTGCATTTTAATCCCTAGTAAATTATTTTATATAAATTAAGGAGTCTCTGTCATCCATTTACTTTTGATTAAATTGTCAGTGGGGCATCTTTTGATAATAATGAACCGGTCCTTTTATGACCAATTTATCACTGAACCCTATTTCTAGAATCTCTTAATAATCTTAGATGGTCTGCCAAAATACAGACCTATAATTATTTATAATTATCTTACCAAGGTACCAAAGTCACGTAAGTTTGAGCACGGAAGTAGAATATAGAAACGGAGAAGCGGAGGAGCTTATCTGTTCCTATCTTATATTTCCTCGCTCAAAATTTTGTTACTTCGGTAACAAGTGTAAACTGCTTGCAACAATATCTTGCGATTATATTATACTGTGTACATACTGTGTACCGTAGTGCTAGTGGATATTCAAATAACATTGATTTTGCTTCAATTGTATGCATTCTATTTGTACCACTAGATTATTTTTATCTATCTAATTCCTCTTTCAGGCCTGCCTTTGGTGATCGTTGGGGTTTCTTTTGGCATCTTCCGCCTCAATATGGTTGCTGAAAACTTGTGAGTCTATAATTTTTCTTTTATTTAGATCGGAGACGTTGCTTTGGTAAATAAAACTTATTCTTCCTTTGTTAGTGAGTGTACGTGATAAAACAATTTTTGAGTGCATTCTGTCAAAAGTTGCTATCAAAATCAGAAAATGACTGTTGAAAATATATGTGACAGTTGTATAATGAAACTCTGTTGAACAGCATGGAATGATCTAGAAGATGGGTTACAACTAGCAATCAAGATGTAGAAAGTAAAGATAATAATGATTACCGGGCCTAGTGAATGGGCTTTGAAAGAATCGCTTGACTAGAACCGCTTGGGAAACATATCCTTATGTCTCCAAAATGAACAAGTACCCTACAAAGGTTGGCACATGTTGGAGAAGCTTGTTGAATTTGCCTTGAGGAGAAGCTTGTTGAAAATCTGAGACTTTGACTCAAAATTTGCAAATAAGCCTTTCGTTATACACTTTTATTAAATGAATTTACATAGCAATTATTAGAAGTAAAAAGGCGTCAATAAGAAATTTCTTGGGTTTCCCTTCTAGCTGTTGGCTCTCTGTCCAGAGTGGGGCTATATGGGCATTTGTTGGCCCTGTTATACTGGTCATATCGGTAAGCTTTCGAGATTTGTCACCTGCTCACCACTTTAATCATTGTTTCAAGTATAGCTACATACATTCATGTACTGTATACCAGAACCAAGAAACTGTTAGGAAGAATCTTATTTTCTCTTATAATTTAGAGGACATTTTGAAATTTCCTTGCATCATATTTTTTTAGAATTCCTGATAAGATAATTATTATCCTAAAAACTGAAGTTTTATTAGACGTTTAAATTCTTGTAGTTGCCTGATATAATACCTACGTGTATGGCAACTACGAACGGTAAGTGTAAAACACAACCTATGTAACTCTTTCCCCAATTCATGGCATTTAACCTTTTTCAGGTGAATCTTTGTATCATTGTAAAGGCTTTGTGTACTGCTGTTGAGCACCATTCTGATGGGCACAGCTTGAAGTAAGTCACTTTTGATGCCTATAATATAAATAAACTGTTCTGGTTTCTAGAGGCAATAGATTTAACTCTATGCTAGAGACAGGGTTTGAGTTTTTTTAATGATTCATGGTAGAGTCGAGACAAGCATCCCCTCTGCTGCTTCTCGTTCCTATCTTGAGTTACTTTAATGATCTATGGTACATACGGGGGCAAGCAAACCCTACCTACAGCTTCTAATTACTATTTTGAGTCACTTTCATGATCTTTTACATTGTCAAAGTAACCTATCCGGAGCCACTTCAGTTTATACGTTCACCGTTTCGTATCTTAAGTTATCAGGTTTTTCCTAAAGGCTATTTTTACGAGCCTCTGTTTTCGTAGAAGCGACCAACCCTTTTCTCAAACCTATGACCCAGAGTTTCTAGTAATTCTTCCTCTTGACACATTGTCTAATTGGGTGGCAACCGTTTCAGTAGCCTGCCTACTAACGCTAGAGTGTCGATTGGCTCCGTAAAACCAGGAATTAATGTGTTGATCTCTTCAGTCGTATATCTTCCATTAATTCATCGGATCAAACATGGCTTTCAGAAGAAGGGGCTCAGGTGCTGGGGCTCTTCAACTGATGTCATCATTTTTAAACTTTAATTTGTGAATGATAGGCTCTTGGTATGCCCTGTGATGCTAAGGTTCTACACCTAGCATGTATTTCTCCCTGTAAAATATAAGAATACTTATGCATTATTCTTTTTATATATAGGGTCTCGGGACGCTTAGCTTTAGTACTTATGCCAATTCTTGGACTCACGTGGCTTTTTGGTATCTTTACTATGAACGAACAGACAGTGGTATTTGAATACCTCTTCACAATATTCAACTCACTTCAGGTATGTCCACAGTCAGTTTTTTACATTGTTTATATGCCAAACAATTGGGAAACCCTTGTGTCCTAGTGCACAGGCTTTTAAGGAGATACGGGTTTTTGCATGGCCGCTAATTGTTATGAAGGGGTTTTCTTACATCGAGACGAATTTATGCGTGAAACTTGGAACCGGGTCAGAATAGTGCCTTTAAGGTTTAGTAGTTTAACAGTGAAATTGATTTTAAGTGTTTAAGATCTTGCCTTTTTTCTTGCTGACTATTGTGCTTGTGGCCTGACTCGTTTCGGGTTAGATTAGATGTACAAGATGTAAAGACAGGTCATAGATTTCTTAACCATGTTCAAAAAATGACCCCATTTTAGATGGAAACCATTTTGCATAATCATTTTATTTACGTATGCTACCAGCACATTCAGATTTTATTAAAGGAAAAATTGATTTGATTGGTAAATTGTTGATGCTTTTTTGGCAGGGGTTTTTTTTCATCATTTTCAATAGAAGATTTGTTGTAATTCAGTCGCATGTCCTTTATTCAATGGGCTTTGGGGTAGTAATGATCTTTTGCTTTCTATGGCCTTGCATTTTAAGGTTGTAATCTCGTAAGCAGAGCCTTAAACATTTGTTGTTTTATATTTATTGGAAAAAATGAGAAACTTTGCTTTACTGTGTAAGCATTTTAAATGATAGTCGAAATGTGAAAAAAAGTTTTTGATGCAAAAGGTTTTCTGATTAATTGTGCCACCTGTGAATCAATGTTTGGCAAAGTATCAATGTCAGCAATTCACAAAGTCAAAATCTCCTGTAATGTAGCTGTAGCTGTATAATGCCAGTCTGTTCTGGTAGTTTAGCAGAAATGCTTTAATGAAACGGTTTATAGAACCATACATCTTCATCGTTGCGTTATTTTGATCATAAACCTTGCATCCTCTTTTGTAGGGCTTCTTCATTTTTGTCTGCTACATTATCCTCAATAGAGAAGTAAGATTTTTTACTTATATCATAGTGCGTTGCATTAAACTTTAAGTATATCATCGTATTGAAGAGCCTTCCTGCAAACATCACGGCTTTAAACTCATTCTTGTTCTTTCATTCTACAAAGAGATTTTCAAACACTTTTCTCTGTTGTAATGTAATTTCCTAATCTTGTTACTTTCAACATCTTTTTTAAGAGCTCTGAATAGAATGAAAAGCATAGAATGTCTATACTATCCTATACCATTTTGAATTGTCTTCCATCACTGTATTCTGCCTTTTTAGGTAAAGACTGAATACCAGAAGATGAAGACACAAAAGTTGTACTCATTGTCACTGCAAGCAAAAAGTTCTCAGTCGACTACTGAAACGAGGCTACGACGCAGCCGAGCCGGAACTCAAGAGGAAGAACATATTGAACTCGCATCTTGACGGTAGACCTTCATTATATGCAATATTGTAACGTAGTATTAAAGAAAGTTTGAAAGAAATGTGTTCCTGTTGAAGCAATTCTATTAACATAAACGAGAAGAAGAGATATAAGAAAATAAAGAACATGTACTTAAGTCGAAAATGATTTGAAAGACAATTAAAGAATATTTACAAGGGAAGTCTTGTGGAAGAGATACTGATTACGTTAGTACAGGGGAAGAGGTGGGTCAGCCATAGGAATCAGATTTTGTTGTTGGACGTACTTCAAGATGCTTTCTAAGACAAACAATGTCTAAGATTTTTTCAAAATATTGGAAATAGACAGATTAATGACTTCAAATTTGAGTCCTTTATCAAAGGAACTGATTTCTAAAAATATTAAGCTTAAGGTAGACCAAAGGCAAAAGTTTGGAAAACCGCTAATTTCATAAATTATGATTTTTGCACATTTTACAAAGAATTAAAATTGAAAAGAAATGCAATACAACACAACATTATTTGGTGTAAAAAGAAACAAATTAAGGTACACCTTGGCCCCATACAGTTGCAAATTTTCTGCTTACCCAGTTTTTACTACAGTTTTATGCAACAGAGTATCGATCGTTATAATATAACACAATAAAAAACATACGAAGAAGAAAATGCAGCACATGACATTACAAAAATGCAGTACAAAATATTGTACCACAAAAAACAACAGAATACAATAGAATATAACAGAAGTACAATAGAATACAATAAAGTACAATAGAGTACAATACAATACGATACAATACAATGCAATACAATACAATACAATACAATACAATACAAAACAATACAATACACTTCTATACAAATGAGGTATCTTTCATGAAATACTATGAACAGGAAAAGCGATGCAGTTTAGCAAAAAATATTCAAATGAAATCCTATAAAATTGGTTGTTGTCCTCTTTTCTTTGAAATTACAATGTTTGCTAAAGGCATATGTTCATCATTTTATTTATTTGCAGGCTATGAAAAATCAACGAATATCAATCACTGAAACTATTGCGTAAAAAAGACACTCGGTGTCTTTGGAGTTCAGTTTTGTAAGTGTCACTGGCATGCTCACGTTTGGAACCAAGACGCAAATATTGAAAACTCTTTTCGGCACATTCCTTTTGCTGATCCTTTCAAAAGGAAAAACATTATCTATTTTATCAATTTCTGACAACTAACCATATATGAAAAGATTTTAAGCTTATAAAAAATTATTTAATTTTCGTGTATTGGTATTAATTTTTAAATTTGTCTATATTTTTTAAAAACATTCAAGTTATCGTGCATCCCTGTTTTATTAGAAAAGTTGACGATTATTTTGAAACATCTCTTTTTGACCTGTTTTGTTATTAAATTTTATTTATTTTATATCTTTATTGACTATGTACTGTTTTTCTAGCTAAATTATTGGCTGCAGGTCTCTGCATTTTTTGCTAGACTTTGTGTTAAATGCCTTCACACGTATTCTTTTCATAATTGTTTCTAGACACCTTGCCCATTAGCAAAAAGGAGATCGTTATGTTTTAAAATATTTAGTCACTATTTACTTTTTCGATTTCTGCATTACATACATGTATATCTTATGGCAATCATTTTACAGATCTTTTCTTTATTGTTACGAATTATATATTACTATGAGTATCATACTTCAATAGAAACTTCACTTGACGTTAAATCTATGATTTTTACTACAATCCCGTAGTGAAATAAGGTTTCTCGTTTCTTTTTAATTTATTTATTTTCGTTACTTTAAAAAAGTAGTTAGATCCGACTATAGAAATAACTTTTGAATCATTGAGTTAACTCCTTTTTTAAATACATACCTTCCCTATAACGATATCCAAAAGGGCCCCCGAGGAATGTCATCGAAAACTCAAATTATCAACAATTTCAAATAATTTCAAATGAAACTTCTTGATGTTTCCATTAGTCTTTACAATCAATAAAGCTTGAACGAAGAAATCATTTAAGAATCACTGAAAATATAGTAACATTTTATTAAGTTCTCTTTCTTATCTACACTAATGGGAAACATAGGTTCGATAGATAGTGTTATCGAATGAATTAATATCATCTGTTTTCAAACCTCTTTTAGATTTGCACTCACCAACGTAATGCACTAGATTTTTATTGGAACATGAATATCTTATTGTTTTGAATAATCATTTATCAGCGAAAAACAACAGACCTTTGTTACGTTTCAAGACTACCTGGGTACACTGGATGAATTTCAACATCAGTGGTGCACCGAGCCGGTGCGATGCGATGCGAGTCAATGTTACGTTGTAGCAGAGTTCGGACAATTTTTGCCTTATTTGCATCACTCAAAATTTTCTTTGTATCTTGTGAACAAAAGCTTCTTAGTTTTGGTGTTTAAGTAAATCATATAGGTTTTGCCTTTACACTTCGTCAGGAAAAAAATTCAAAAGTTGAAGCACCAGTAAATCTTTCTCACCTCATATACTCTCTCCAAGCGATGCATTGGGCTTTCCAAAAACTAATACGTCATTGGATAACTTTCCTCCAGTTCACAGGTATGAGAGGTTTATTCATGACAATATCGGAATTGATCGATATATTTGCTTGTAACTCGTGGCCCCAAAACTGTCTCTACTTTTGTTCCAATTGGAGTGACAGATAGCTTTATTTTTTATTGAATATGCTACTAAGATACAGTTTAGAGGATGTTTTTACCATAATAAGACCGGATTGCCCTGTATGCTACAAAACAAATATGCATATGGCCTTGAGAAAAGCAGAAAATAATAACATATTGGCTGAAAGCTTTTTCGTGTGACACTCATCAGAAAATAAAACGTCAGAATAAGTGTCCAAAAGAACACGATGAAAAAAACCCAGTTGTGGATCGAAATAGACCAATCAAGAAAACGCAAGCACAAGACCGGTATAGTTGTCCAATCAGTGCTGCTTGCCTAAGGAAGAATTACCACTGGACTTCAAGAGAGAAAACGAACTCCTTCTGTCTACACAATAGCGGCCTTTTCGTTTGTATGTAGATCAATTTCAAAACTGCAGGATGGTATTTTTCAAACAGATTTTTTCAAAGCCATTTTCAAGTTCTGTCACGCAAAATTTTTCGTCCAATAATGCAAATTCGTCAGAAAATAGGCTCTTAGACCCTACCCTTGAATTTGATCATCAGGACGCCCTTGCAACTGCTCTGTCAATGATAAATGAAACGTGGTTCAATAGAAAGTGGGAAATTACTATAATACAGGAATTAAGTGAAAAATTTCCAGATTTTTGCAGCAACTGTGCAAAGTAACTTATATGGTGGGATGGAGTTTTGGTGAAAAACCAATGGAGCGAACTTTTCGATTGTTCCAAATATAAAGGGTATGCCTTTGTGTGCTTCTGGAATAAGAGCACCTCTTGCCTCTTAAAAAATATCTTTATTGCGCAGATCTTAGTTCTCAGTAAATGCTTGTTATTTTTAGCGGATTTCCTATTTGCAGTTAGATTCATTGTAATAGTTCAGGCCCACCTTGTTCTATGCAGCAGTGCTATGCAGAATAAAAACATCGAAAAAGTGATTGTATTGGGTAAAGTGCAAGTATTGGGTAAAGAACACTTATTTGTTTAGAATAAATTTGCCTTAGATTTGATGGTACATCTTGTCTTCAGGTCAGAGCAGTTAAATGAGTTAAATTGTGAATGCGGAGGAGTAAGAATAAGTAAGACACCTGGTACAAGCCTCGTTTGGAGGTTGGCCTAAAAAATCTTTGTTGCTCCTAGGCAAGTTGAAGTTTGCTTGTTGATTAACAATTTCGGGGACTTTGTATGCAAAAAGAACGGCTGACAAAGCTTTTGAATAATAAAAAAGTCTGGAAAATAGTTTTTGTGGATTCAAGCAGCTGAAAATGGTCAGTGACGAAGATAGCGACGTCGTATCCCTCGAACCCGCTGACGAGGGGTTTAGCGCAAAGATCAGGCTATGGGTTTCGTGGTCTTGGCGATACCTTTGGGGGATATGGTTCTTGATGATTGTTGGACTTCTTTGGACTTTTCGTGGCCCTCTTAAACTGCGCGAAAATATCAATTTTGGTAAGTGAAAATTAAATGACATTCATTTCAGTAGTATTATTGTTATTGTTTTTCGACAACCATATTGAAATAGCTGTCTGTCTGGCCAGAGTTTTATCAAGTATTTATAAAGAAAGAGTTTGAAAAGAAGCTCACAATTTCTTTCCTCTTTCATGGTTTGTCGTAGCTTAAAACAATTGTTTTCCAAGGTTCGATGTGTTTACCATTTCACATTTTCTGCCTTTGTTTAACGAGTTATTTATATAGTTGTTTTTTTATCCTGCTATATTCTATAATGCCAATAGTGATTCATTTATAAATTCCTAGCTTTTATGAACATAGTTTAGTTTAGAACTAATTTGACTACACGTTTGCTTAAGGTACCTTTGCTCAAGAGCTGTTTAAACAGCTTTGTAACTAGCTCACCAGCGCCCAAGGGGAAATGGTATACCACAAAAGAGATATAACTCTATTATCCAGGACCATAGCGAGAGGAAAGTCAATAAGCAGGCTGAACGTGTCTAGTGGAACATTCTCCAGAAAGTTCATTCATATGAACAGAAACCCCTCGGAGGGCTCTTAGAATGCTGAGTCTTCTTATTGATATCACAATTCTATCCAATATAATTTACAAAACACAGGATGTTTTGGAACTATAAGACATGTTTGCTTCTGTTTCCCACAGTACAACTGTGAAATACATAAACATCACCCAAATAACAATTAAACAAAAAATATGCTTACATGATACAAACTACAATCAACTCTATGAATTATTTCACTGTGCGAAAGTGATATTAAATGTTTGATCACAAATACCGTTTAAAATTTGAATGTAAACTGTTGTGAATGAGCAAGCTATGCAATTATCTAAAAAAATTGAAAAGTTTCAAAATTCAACAGTTTAATGTTTATTATACATTTTATATGTTACTGGGTTGTTCGTCATATTCTCCAACTCATGTATTAGAAAAAAATTGCCAATTTTATTGATTTTGTTTGAAAATTTATTTTGAACTTTTTTGTCAAAATTTTCCTTTTTGACCTTTGGAAATTAAATTTATTGCATATAATTGAGAACTCTTAGGTGAAATTTCTGTTGAATTTCTGTTGTCAATGAATGAGCAGTATAATTAGCTTAACATTGCTTATTTGTAATACATTCTACATTATTGTTTCAATAAATACTTTACCTTTGGTATGGACGATATGTTAATACTGAATAAATCTTCTTACTTGAATTATCATTTGGTAATGCTATGATGTGACAAGAAATGAGAAGAAAATTGACACCATTCTAGAATTTGTCACAAACTTTCTAAAGAATTCACAGTCTATAATGTTATAAGCTGCAACTTATCATAATTGTTGGTATATACTTTGTACTTTGTGTAAATACTTGCAGCACAATCTTCCATAAAAAACCAGTATGTGTTTGTATATATTTGGCTTTGTTGCCTCTATCTCATATTTTTTGAATGGTGTAATAATTTATTTTCTTTCCTTTTCTGGTTTGTAGCATCAATATTTATGTCTGGTTTAACTCCAAAATTCTATGTTGCATTAACTGGAACATCATCACTTATATCAGGACTTATATTGGTATGTAACATGCTTTTGCACCCCAAAGTCTCTGTTTGTTATGAGTCAAAATATTGTAGAAAAAAATTTTATTTTGAAAATGAAAAAAATAGAAGCTTTTAAAAGTTACAGAATTATTTTGATGATAACAACTAACGTTGATAGCTATGATATCATTGATTAATTTTCATGATAATGAAAAAGGAATCTTGATACTTTAACTACTAAATATTTTGAAAAATTAAGAGGTGTCTGATGCAAAGTGAATATAATATGAATTAAAACAGTTACGAAATCTTTGATTTGCCCCATTTAGGAAAAAATTGTTTTCACAAAATATCAATATGTGTTTGCTTTAGTTATGTTTTTGGTGCACCTGATTTTAAGTGTTATTTTGGACAAAAAAGAGATCATGAAGTATTTAGCCATTATCAATACTTCTATCATTTTTAATAGTTTGTCTTGTATTTTTAGCAAGCAATAAGCATTCCTTGATTTGAATATTTATCAAATTATGGCCTTCATAAGATAAGGGTCCTTTGTTTGATTTGAAGTCAAATAGGATATTTCACACTGGATGTGTCTGGTTTTCTTTGTTGGAAAATCTTACAACAGATATGTCTGGTTTTCTTTGTTGGAAAATCTCACACTGGATGATATCCAGAAGTTTCAAAAGTTTTTGAATCTGGAATTGACTAGGCCTTTTGTCTTTTATTGTAGATGTTTGAATGGTGGTATTTTAGAAAGTTTGGGACATCTTTCATTGAGCAGTTCTCAGTTTTGCACCTTGGCCCATTGCTTGGAGTTGGTGATGATCCACAACAAGTGCAAAACTTAAAAGCAGGTCTGTATCAATCAATTTTTTTATAAAGTAAAGTATCTCATTTGTTTAATGGCTTAAAATAAAAAAGAGGGTCTTGTCATGTTTATGATGACTACTAATGGTGTAACAATTAAGTTTGAGCATGACAATGTTTTTGAATCCTTGAATCTGAATTTTTTTTTTGTAGAATGCAAAATGTGGAGAAACCCTATGAGTCTTTTCAGAGGTGCTGAGTATCAAAGGTTTGTCTTATATATTATGATACACAAGATGCTTCAAATACTTTGACTCTTTTTTCCTTTTATATTTTACTCATTTCATGATCTGCTATTATTAGATTATCAAAAGTTTTTTTAAAGTTACATGAAAAAGGCAATCATGTACTATTTTTTAAATTGTAAAAATGCTTCAATATATTGATTTTGACATAAAATTCTGTACACTCTTTATCAAGTTGCAAATTTTATATGCTGGCAGATATTCTGTTTGATTTGTGCTGATTTATTGTGGTTAACATATTTTATAATGTTTATAGCTAACCAACTCTAAAGCAAACTTTTTACTCAAAATCCTAATTTTCACCTATTTGTAGGTGATACAGCACCAAATTGTTTCTCCATCAATGTCTTTGTCTAGAAATTTCGCTATCAATGACCCTCCACCCGCTCCCCTTGTCCCAGTCAGGAGGGTCAGGCCACTTCCTTCTTTGTTAACAACTTAGCATTGACCAAAACAAATATTTCTTCATTCAACATTTGCATCATTATTTAAGATGGTTCTTCAAACTTTCAATGCTAGCTAGAACTAAATGGAAACTGAATACTCATTCTCAAAAAATATATTTTATGTATATATTGTTTACAACAATTTACAGAGAGCCAATTTTTTGTGTTAGTGCAAGGCCAGTTTTTCTAGGCTTAAAATTGTCTAAAATAACTTTGTTAGAATTTGAAGGGATCCTTTTATGTATTTCTTGCCTTAAGTATGAATTCTGATGCTACCATATTTTTTTACTCTAGGTTAAAATGGACTTTGCGTCTGGATGCTCTGACAAGTTATGACTTATCATTATCAATGAAAGATCATCTTGTAAGTAGATTATATTTTTTACTCTACTCTACTTTACTCTATATAATTGGTTCTTGAGCAGATAGATATTTTGGTTGCAAGTGACCTCAACTGCACACTTCAATCATTTTTCTATTGAATTTCTATTAAAGTTAAGCAGGTAAATGATATCATTGGTCTCCTGGAAGGGGCAAGTGGGCTATTCAGTCTTGCAGAAAAATTTTCAAACAAATGTACCAGGATTCATGTAAGAAGCCCCAATCCAGAGTGGTGGACAAGTAACTGCACTGAACTGGAATATCTTTTATCTGGGGTCTTGTTCGTTCTAATTGAATCTTTTGTAAATGTCTTTGCCATGTTTTAAGGAAAGGCAATGTAGGCAATTCCAATTGACTTGGTGTTATAGAGTAGAACGATCAAGGTCACCTGAAAGTTTTAGATTTAACAAAAACATATGTGTTCTTCCATGCAATCGTCGTTGCTCGTCGTAACTCAGAATCGTTTATTTGGGGAGAACCGGATTCTTAGTCGTCTTAATCTGACTCAAACTAGCCTTCTTCAAACCACGTTTTCTTTTGTTTAGATCAAAATGTATAGGTCGTCAATAAGTGAACCACTTTAACATAGACTTAACCAGTAGTTCTTGCACTGCATTTACACATAGGATTGTATGGCTCTGTTCTCGTATGTTCAAACGGCCTAAATAGCTAATCCATTACGATACCATGCCATTCACTGCAAATATTGTGAGATAACGATGATCGAGGCAGCAGTCGTTTCACCTCTTTTTCATTTCTTATTCTGATAGAAAAGTGGGCGATTTGATATATAGACTATTGTCTGTCTTTCAATAAAAATTTCATACTGCGTTTTTGGCCCAGAATAGAAAAGTAATAAAAGCCATGCATAAATTTTTGATTGTAGACTAAAATCCTTTAACGATTTCATAAAATTCTCCAAATATCTTAATTAATCATTGAATTTATACGTGGTTCATAAAACTACCAAGAAGTAATGACATGGGCGTTCAAAGGGGGACAAGGGTGAAGTGGCAGTTGCTTATGACTGGGCGGCATCGAGCCAGTATATTTATCTAATTTCTTAACGCTTTTTGTTTTTATTTTGTAGTCCTTGTTTACATGTGAGGTTGATTCTGATGCAGCTAAAGCAAGACCTGGTGACAATAGTATGTAATTACTTCCTATCGAGTTCGATTCTTTCTTTTATTATAGCATCCATTCCAAAAGTTTTCGTTTTGTATTCTGCTTTAACTAGTAGTCAAGAATTTAAATCAAGAATTGAAGCCCTGATGTCTGTCCAAAAATTTCATATGGAGCTATTTTTGTATAATTTTGGCATCAGTTGATTATTTTAATGATTTTCTGACTTTCAATCTAAAATCCTGTAGTATTTTTTGTTATGATTCGCATAATAATATAAGTTAACTGTTGCAGTAACTTCACCGAATTATTTCAAGATAAAAAATATACCACGAACACAGACTGATTTGTTGTTTGGTTTCAGAAATGGTACAAGCATGGAAAGAGAAAGATCCTACAAAGCGCATAGCTCTGGCCCATGACGCTGCAAATGAGTCGTCAAAGTACGCTGTGATTTTCAACCAGCTCTTTAAATCTACGTCCTTCCTATTTATAACTTATTCTCCATTTTCGGCAATATAAATACCCGGAAAGATTAATGACAAAAACGTTAAAGCTCGATTAACAGTAATTGTGAAACTTAATGTAGAAACATCCAGAAATAAACTTTTCATCAATATGTATAACTTTTGGAGATGCGAAGAAATGCCGAAGTTACCTACTCGAGAACCTGTTGCTTTACCAAAACTAGCATTTGACTCCAATGTTGGAGACAGTTTTATAAACAAGCATGTTTGCACGACGAAATAGCAGAATGCATTTCTTTAGCAGTCAATTTAGCTCCTTGAACAGTTTCGGATAGCGGTTTAGTACCTATCTGTGAATAATAAGGAATGTGCATAACATCTTCCTTATGCTTTTCAGTTGTGCAACTGCGTATATATTGTTATCAGAAGAAGAATCTAGAACAATAGAAGATGTAAGTTGATTTTTTCAAAAGAATAAAAATTTATGTTTGTTGAAAGTACACGTAAGTTTTTGGGATAACAAATACTCTTTTCTCTTCAAAGCCTTGTAAAAGCTTATAGTGAATGTTCAAAATAGTTTGCTTATGCACCAAGGCACAAGTGGTTTGCATGCACCACCTGAATCTCTCGCACTGTTCACAGGATGGACTTATCTCTTTTGTTGAATTCAAATTCTATCATATGTCGTTCTATAACTGAAAGGTCTGTACGCCTATCCTGTTTTTCCTCTTTTCAATATCATATAACTTCACTAAACTATAGGAAATACACCGATGGGAAACACAGTAAAATGAGCAAACAAAACAGTAATATTTGAAATATCAGTACCTTTTTTGGTGTCCTTATTTGTAGGCTGACTGACTATAAATTCTTGTCAGCCACCATTATTTTTCCATATCTGTTTACTTATGTAAAAAGTTCGTCATTACTGCAATTTGTAAATCAAACAACGTTGATTTGGACTGCCAAGGCTACGAATCTGTTCTTTGTTCATACATTTTTAATTGTAATCAAAATTCAGTTCTTTTTCTATCATTCGTGCACATGGTATGTTCTTGTCTCTCGGTGTCCAATTCTTTGTTTCATTATATTTTATTTTTCAAGGCTAGCTTTTTCTAAATGAAATTCTTTTGCATTTGATGATTTCTGTGGTTAAAACGGAGCTCAAACGGTACGTGGTTAATTGTTACCTTCGTTTTGTCATCTGATTATACATGGACATTTTCTTTTAGGCTGAGTCCCAATTTAAGCAGGCATTAAAAGCAAGTGAGACGTGGATACGACAAAAAAACTCGCCTTCAACTAACGATGATTCAGAATCTGTGCAAAGTATGTCTGTTAGGCATTTTAAAAGCAATAATTAATTTTAATTGACAATGTTGATTTATTATATTGTACTATATTTGCTACCTAGTATTTGAAGGTAGTGTTTTCTGGTCCTTCCTTTCGATGTGACCACACATCGTGATTCCTACGGCTGGAAATACAGAGAGCTGGTGGAGACATAACTTTAAGGTGAAGTTTTGTCAAGTCCGGGGCTCGAACCGCATACCCTTGGATCTGTAGTCAGCGACCCTTACCACTGAACAGTCCATGTTGATTTGATTGACCGTATAAAAGGCACGAAGGCATCTATCTTTTAATCTGAGAAATAAAGATGAGAAATTATCAATTGAATCTTTCTACTCTTGCGTTTCACTGTCAACACAATATTTAATGTTTTACCGTATCTGCTTGATTTGAAGATAAAAAATATAGCATCAGTTTTTATGGGATCCCTGTAGAACACCAGATTGCATGTAAACCCAGGATGACGTAGTGAATTTTCTCACACAGGAAGAGATACGAATGTCCACGTATACATAAGAAGACGTTTAGCAATGTGTGCAAGGAAATTAGGCCGTGTAAAGGAAGCTGTAAAAATGATGAAAGATGTGAGTAGTTTTTTTCCCTTGACAGCTATTTTAGAAAAACAGGTTGCTACCGATCATGTGATACCCACTGCTGCCACCACTGCCACTGCAGTTGCACAAAGTTCTACTGAGTGCTGTCAATCTGCATTGGGAAGCATTCATTGGAAATAAATATGTACCTAATTTCTTTTGATCTGTGCCAATAAGGGCGCTAAACATTACACTTCAAGATTCATGTTTATGATTAAAGAATAACAGATCTTTTAGAAGATTTTATGCTGATGTTTGAAGATATTAGCTGCAATACTGCTTGATTTTCAAATCTTTGAATAGGCGTGTTAGCTTTTAAACTTTGTATCTGCTCTCCAAGCACATAGGCATTTGTACGCGCATTAGTCCAGTTTTTTTATCTCTGTTTTGCAGCTTTTAAAGGAATATCCTTATCCTGCTGGTTTAAATATCCATGAAAATTTAATTGAAGCTTTGCTTGAAATGCAGGCTTATTCAGATGTTCAGGTAAATTAGTATAATTCTTTTGATTTTTGCTAACATTGCCAACGTTGTCAATGCCTTGAATTCCCGTTATCTTGCTACAATTATTATTCCCGCCAATTTATTGTGGTCTTTAAGCTCCGTCATAACACTTGCTACAAACAGTAAGCAAACAGGCAATCCAAGACTAACAAAACACTATAGTACTATAGTTTTACCCTTCTCCGTGTGAAATGATCATTGCTATTCTCAATACCTTCTTGCAGATTTCAGTGTTATTATTTTGCCTTTAGACACCAAATGTCAAAATTTGGCAACATTATAATGAAGGAAGAAAATAAATTTTTGAGAACCTCGTTCTTTTATTGAAACTATTCAAAACATTTAGCCCAGATTCTTACTTAAATTCATGTATGGTTTTTAGCATCGCAAAGATGAAGATGTTGACTTTCTAACCCATTTTCTGTTTTCTTGCAGCAAGTACTGACAAAATATGATGGTAAGTATTTTCGTCTAATGAATTATGCCTTTATCGTCTAATGAATTATAAATTATCTTTCTCAGCTTGTTCTTTTTCCCCCTTATTCCTCGTAATTTTCGTTTATTGCTCATCTTCTTTTTTCTACTCATCTTCCCATTTCTATTCATACCTAATTTTTCTCATTCACGTTTCTTTTTCCATCTGTTACCTTCTTGGCTTATTTTCTTTTCCTTACCACGCTCCTTTCGCCTTTCTCGATCTCATTTCCCATCTTTTATCATTCTCCTCCATCTTTTTACTGTTCCTCCACTTCCAGTTCCTTCCCTCTTGCTGCTATTTAGCCTCATTCTTTTCTTTAACTTTCACATTTTCTTTCTCTATCTTTTGGTTTATTTTCTTCTCCCATCTCCCTTTTTTTCTACTTCTGGCACCTCTTAAATATTTGGTATAAAGGTGACACAAACTCCATTAAGAAACAGCGCTCTCTTCAATGTTAACGTGATCCTTAAATATAAACACTATGATTGTTTCACTATGATTTTAACTTGGAAAACGACAGCATGAATGTTATAATGCCAACCAGAAATTATCGAGAAAAAACTAATTCCAAAGACAACACAAGATGATTAAGCTTATCAGATTTTCACCGAATTCTGAGATTAAAAACAGTAATCATAAACGAAGACGCCACCGTTTCAGCACCGAAGAGTATTTTCTTAATTCAAGGTCAGACATAACATTCTTCATTATTGTTCTGATAACACCAAGTTTTTTCCACAGATATAAGTCTACCGAAGTCAGCCACTATATGTTACACAGCGGCTCTTCTTAAAGCGAGAGCTGTTGCAGATAAGTGAGTTATCGTTGTTCCTGTTATTTACTTTAAGCGAGACTGTCTTTATACTATATTAAAAATTATTTTGTCAAATTCCTCTGCATAAATATCAGCTTTCAAAATCATCTTAGGCAGTGATGCAGCTTGTATTTATGAAAAGAATGCTTTTATTTTTCCGTCTATTAATTCGATAAAAATCTCAACACCTTACAACATACGCGTTTTTTTATTACTTCATGTAACGCTATGGTTTGTTTTATTGTCCTCTTACGGTATATGGCAGGGCTTAAAGTTAACTTCTGATAAATATGCTAGGACAAGCTCCCAGAAACTGATTTTTTGCAATCATTGCATGCATAGATCAAGCTAATTTGACAAGAAGCCTTCCAGAAATAAAAAATAAACATTGCTGCCTTTATTCTTCACCTTATAATTTTTACCATTATTAAGCAAGATACATTTTTGTAAGTATTATTTTATTATTGCTTCATTCTTTATAATGATATGTCTTTGTGTAGATTCTCGCCCGAAAATGCTGGTAAAAAGGGTGTCAGCCCTGCTGAAATTAGTGCAATCGAGGCAATCCACAGAGCAGTAGAATTCAATCCGCATGTACCCAAGGTATTGTTCTATTTTAGATGCATTAGGTGCCAATAAGTCAATTAGGAAAGGAGAAGGTAGAAGCGTTACGGAGAAAATAGTAAATCAATCACAACTGAGATTTATGCTTGATCATTGCCCCAAACTTTAGGGGATTTCTCATACTCTCTTGGCTGATGTGGCAGATTTCTGACAAAGTTCTTTAATAGCAAAGTATCAAAGTCGTGTTGCTCTTGATTGGAGTTTTGATACTGACACATACCCACGTTCTTTGCTTACTTTGTTAACATGAGAACTACCAATCCTAGACACTTTTGATCCTTTCAATCTTTTAAACAAATTGATCACATTTGCACAGTCCCGATCGAAATAAAATCCTACCCATGCGTCTTTTACTGAGCTCTTTTCTTTTTAAACTAAATAAAACCTTCCGTGTTTGTTGTACAATCCAGGTAGCATTAGTGGCTCTTTATTTTCATTCTGATATATGAAGAACATTTATAGCATATTTTAATCAATTAACGTATACATCGATGTACATGTGCCTGATAGTTAGTGTATAAGAGATACTGTTTTAGACGCTTTTATTTCTTACTACAGTCTTCTCTCCAAGAACACATTTTGAGAAGAAATATGATATTAATGACCTGATAGTGTCTCCTTTGCAATCATATCACCCCCCCCCCCTCCCCCATGTGAAGGAGTTTCACATTTTACTTTCCTATTGTTAATTTCAATTGAATGCTAGGTTCTTTACTTTTTTGTTGCAGTATCTACTGGAGCAAAAAAGCTTAACTCTACCCCCGGAACATATTCTTAAAAGGGGTGACAGTGAAGCAATCGCTTATGCCTTTTTTCATTTACCCCATTGGAAAAGAGTCGACGGAGCTTTAAATCTTCTGCACTGCACATGGGAAGGAAGTGAGCTGATTTATTTTTAGTGTATAATGTTTTGTTGATTGCAGCATTCCGAAAATATAAGCTGGTAGACGTACCGATAGCATTAGCCAAGCCTTTACCTTAGAAGCATTGTAGAAAAGCAGTTTGAAATTTTAGATTGTTTTGCTAATTAATGAATTAAATAACCATTTCACTAATTTCTATTTAATTTTTATTGAAAAGGAAGGTTGATCATCACCGAATAAACTCCTAAAATTGTTCCATTTGTAAATTCAAAAGCTATCACGAACAGGTTTGACATTTAATGCTTAAAACGTGTTGGATAATTTACAAGTGGAAGAGCTAAGAAAACTATCTTTAAAATAATCATGATTTTTTGATCAAATCAATTGAACTCAAGCAAATTATGCGTATGGCTAGATTAGGTCTTAAGATTTTACACACTAAATTTCATATTTTTATGTTGGAAATTTCTTGCGAGATTTTTAACATATTTTCCTATATTTATGAATGGATATAATTCTAAAAATGTAATGGATGGAAACTGGAACTTGCTATTTTGATTTCAGCTTTTAGACTTCTTCCTTATCCATTGGAGAAAGGCCATTTATTTCATCCTTATCCAGCATGCACTGAATCTGCAGATAGAGAACTTCTTCCAGGTACGAAATTTTTTTAGTTTCAACTCATTCAAGCCTAGCCCATTTAGAGTTTAGGAATTTAAACGTAATTTCTATTATTATATGAAATTTTTTATATGTTAGGATATGATATGATATGATATGTTATGTTATGTTGTGTTATGTATGCTATGTTATGTTATGTTATGTTATGTTATGTTATGTTATGTTATGTTATGTTATGTTATGTTATGTTATGTTATGTATGTTATGTTATGTTATGTTATGTTATGTTATGTTATGTTATGTTATGTATGTTATGTTATGTTATGTTATGTTATGTATGTTATGTTATGTATGTTATGTTATGTTATGTTATGTTATGTTATGTTATGTTATGTTATGTTATGTTATGTTATGTTATGTTATGTTATGTTATGTTATGTTATGTTATGTTATGTTATGATATGATATGTAAAACAACATTTAAATCATCATTTTATTACTTTTCAGCTTTTCACGATGTTTCTGTTTATCCACAAAAAGAGCTGCCTTTCTTTATTCTCTTTTCGGCTGCACTGTGTGCATTCTCAGCTCTAGTAGCGCTGCTTACGCACCAGTTCCCAGACCCCATGGCCAAAGCAGCCCATTTGGTGAGCATATATTTAATTTCCATTATAGAATAACCATACGAAGCTTAACCCCAGTGGGTTCAATATCTCCTAAGTAGAATTACAGTGTCCTTATACTTGTTATAATGTCATCCCTCCTATTTGTTTTGGTTATTGACACGAGGAACAGTAGAGGAAAGTTACACGATAGCTGAACTTTTAACTTAATTCAAAAGGTCGTAGAAAGGAAACAAAAGCGGTCCGACGGCTCACGATTCAACAGCTTTCGATCCTGCAATTCTCTACCTAACCGCTCTCGATTTGACATCTTTTGGTCCGACAGCTTTCGATCTTACAGCCTTTGGTCCGACATCTATGGACAGACGGCTTTTGGTCCGACAGCTTTTCATTACTGAACTGTTCCTTCAGGCTTAGATACATGTTCAGTTGAATCGATTATTTCGTGGAAAATCCTATTAATTTTAAAACGTGTTCTTCTGGGTTTTTCCTTCATTGCTTCAGAAGGCCATTTTTCAATCTAAAACTATGACCACGGAAATGCTAACAGTTAATTATTTAACCATTTTTCATGGTTGCTTCCTCAGTATCCTTTTACATCACTACTGTCACTAGCTTATCGAGTTGTTATGCTATATGGTTCCCTGCCTCATCAAATAATTCATAGGTGTGGTCGTGACATAGAAGTCTCTCGATGTTGCCACAAGAGGCTAAGTATTTCTTTGTGCACATTGACCTAAGACAGCGCCAGTTTTTAGAGGTCAATGTTAATTTGCCTGTATAAGATTTTCCTTCGAAGCATGTTAAACAAATGAAAAAGAATCTAGACAACAAGTAGCCATCCTACCGACCTCTTCCCTGAAAACTTCCCTATCTGAATTCCATATTCCAATTGTAATTTCAAAAGATTATCAAGAACTTTTAAATGGCAGAAGAAGAATTCAAATAATGTCGACGCTATCACTGTAACCTTCGAGGTCTGGTGAAAAATTCAAGAAATTTTCTTATTGGGTGACTCCATCTTCATATTCAATTGATTTTATCTGTTTCTTAAAGCCAAAACCCCCGTAAAAACAAGATACCAGATTCATATTACGGTTTGAAATCAATCAGTGACCAAAAAGAATCTGTTTCACCGCTAATTGAGGGTATGTGTGCAGTTGTCAGTAGCCGGGGGCAAATAAATCGATTTAAGAAGAAAATAGAGCCCCCCTTGGTGATCTGTAAATTAGTTGCATGTCCCTTGTTAGGTTTACATGGCTCATTCATTTATTGTCTTTTGTTCTAGATATTCACGTGGGTTTCCTTTCCGTTTTCCATAATGCTTCAGAAAGTTGAAGATATCTTTCCAGCCCATATTTGGCATCAACTTACCAGAATTTAACAGTCAAGGAAATTCAGTTTCTTGGTGTTTAGATTCATGACATTATCATTAATTGTTGAACGCTGGAACTTTCTAACATAAATGTTTTTAAAGACCTAGGGTTTGAATTTTAAGTGCCTAATTGTAAGGATAACTCAAAGATTTAAAAAAATATCATTAGGTATTTCAAAATATAGCCTTTTTCTTTTTATTTTCGAGGCCTGATGTATGTGTAATTTGAGGCAATCACTTGGTCTGTGCAACCCTAGTAATATATTTTAAGATCAGGGTATTATTTAGGTATTCACAGGTAGCCAGTAATTGGGGCCAAAGCTTACGTCTCTGAAAACGAAAACAGAAATATCATTTGAGGTGTAATGTTTCCGTGTCTACATTTTGATGTTCAATGGCCAATCAAATGACTTGGTGATACATCAATATGTTTTCATGTGGGTTATAAGATTGCTTCGTTAAATTTTTCATCCAAATCTGGTTCGTTTGAATTTTAAGCAACCAGCATAAACCAGCATTATTTGATGCATTGGTTCAAGTGAGTTATATGGTCATGCCAATTTGTTCCTGCGCAAGTCTTCGTGTTTCGGTTTCTCCAATCTTTACATTTACACCTTTGAAGAATTTTAAAAAGTCATTTGTGGGTTATGAAGATTAAAATAGGGTTTTATTAGCATAAAGCATATATACTCGCCAAAGACAATTTAAAATTATTTTGCAGACGTGGGTACTTCTGGGACTGCAAAAATAGTGGGATTTTGATGTAATTTTATACATCATTTGACCGATGGTTTTGTAACCCATAATCCAATGCGATTATTAATCAACAAAACGCAAGAATTGACGAATTCTACTTGGAATTTCGTGGGAGTAGCCTGTTTCTGGATTCCCACGGGTACAGGAAAAGTGGCATCAATCCAGGATTGGAGCTGATGAAAGATTTAGCGCTATTCTCCCAGGGTTATTTCGAAGGGCCCTTGGGGCTTGGAATTCAGCAGAACAGTCCAAAAATGTGCTTGCCGGTCGCCAGGATTTGCTACTACCTACTACTACCTATTAATACCGTGATACCTGGTATCATGATACCATTTCCCATACCAATACCTTAAAAGTATTTGCGCTATGAATTTCTTTCAAATTGTGACGCTGTTCATTTCAGTTTAAAGATTTAAGTGACAAAGGAACCTTTCTCTGGATAAAGCTTGCTAAAAATCTCGAACATTGGGGGCGAGTAGTAATAGCTAGTTAATGGTAATGGCTTTATTTTCAACTGATAATGTCATTTATATTTCATAAAAGATAGGTTACCAAATAGGTGAGGGGTTAGCGGCTGCCGATTGGTGAACATCAAGGACCAAATCAAACGCGCCATTTTCCCCGTCATGATACTTTTGAGCTACGTCTGGTTATATATTATCTGCTTAGGTTCGGTCATTATCAAACGACGAAAAATACGTTTGTTTACTTAATTCCGTTGATGCCACGGGCCTTTCAGCGTAAAAAGTACCACCTTTTACTACAGCTGTAGACATTCTATGCGTCGATGTGTTCCACAAATATAGACATTGGACCCATTACTAAGCACGATCGAAGATCATTAGAATTTAGATCCTGCCAGGGTCTTCTTGTTGGAAATGATGGGCCTATACAAAGATGGGCATTAGCAGCAAAGACGTCTTCATGTGAGTTTGTAAACATCCAATTTCAGGTAATGTGATATTGTCTTGTAGAGCAACTTAGGGGAACAGTTTCATGCACGATTGTTGGTTCTAAGGTGTCATAATTACCCCCCATTTCATTGGGAAAAAATCAAATTCTCTAACTGAGGTATCAAAATGCAGAAAGTGACTCTATTTGTCTCCTTCGACATAACTGATGAAATGTTGATATTTTCGGGCTCCTAAGAAATGTCAGCGGTACTTTCAGGCTCCTATTATCATTTTTAAAATTGAAACACAAGCACTGCCATTTATATGGTCTTATTCCTGTTTTGAGTTGCACCAAATCGAAAATCTTTCCACTGGAATAGAAGTTGTTTATCTGTTGGAACACGATATAAGTATTCCATTGTTTCTCTTTCATTATGTTTATTAATTGGAAAAAGAGTCCAAAAATAAAAATTGTTATTTTCGTTTTCCCTTTCTTGGGTTGTTGCTTTTATGCATACAAAATTCTATACGTGATAAGTGCAAAATATTTCCTCTCGAGCCTAATTGGAATATAAATTTTTTGGCTTTTCCAACACAAGTCATCATCTAGGGGTAAAAGCACATGAACAAGGTTTTTTAATTTTGCTGCAGAGTGCTGTAGTTGTCAAAATGTAGCTTTCTTTCTTTTATTTCAAGGTTAATGGTATTTCATGGCATGTAGCTGGCAGCATCCGGGTCTATATACTGTGATATGACTGCAGATGTCCACCTAAAAATTGTCGTTTGCAGAGACGTGGGTACCGGGGATACAAGGGGCACTGTGCCCCTCCTGCCCCTCCTGTCCCTCCCTCAAAGCTTTGCAAGTGTCCTTTCAGGAGATGTCAGTGCCCCAATTAGTTTGATTTTTTACTGTGACAGTACCAATTTTTGTTAGAATGTTCTGGTGACTGGTAAACCAAGATAAATGCCCTTCCAAATTTCGCGCCCTCCTGTGTTACAAGTGTTTCCTAAGTACTTGGCCCTACCACTTCATAAACCTGCAAATGAACCATAACAGCCTAAAAATAATTTTTAAGCAAGTATATTGGACCATTTTATAGACCACATCCTGCCTTTGTGCACCAACTGGAATGCAGTTGAGCCTTGCTCGAAAGTTCATCAGTTCATCGAATTCGTATTCAAACCATCATTTTTCTCCCTCTACTATTTTGGAGTAATATCAACATGCTTTCGTTAAAGCTCAACTAAAATCTTCATGAAAACGCATAAATGAAAACGACCTTTTATAGTACTGAAGTACTTTTGTACAGTCTATAGTACTTTTTCAAAATGAATAATGAGGTTGAGTAAAGACCAAAATACAAAGTTTTTGGTTGGACTGATGAGGAGACGGCTCTACTGCTGAAAGTTGTGCTGGAAAATAAAGTAAACAAAATCCACGGAGCATCTTATTGAGAAACAATAAAAAATACGGAGGCAGATACAATTGCCCTCAATTGCTATAAAGGATAAATTATTTTCTCCCTTCTGAGGTTAAATAATTGCCGCCAGATCCGATATTGTGTAACCACCCTCTCAAGAATGAGTTCGGATCTTAATGGATCCGATACTTTTTGGATCCGATCCCGTATAAACAGGGCCTTAAATGCTTCTGGGTTTTATTTACCAAGATAACTCGTGTTTACATTTGACCCCCTCGAGGTTTGATGCCTAAAGGGAAAGGAAAAGATGAAGTCTTAACAAACAGTTATTAAGGATTTAAGGTTGAATCGTACAATCAAAACAAAAATTTATTCCTTCTTGCTTATTTTAGAACAATTTTGACGTTCGTCTTGGAGACCGAAATAGCTGTCGTCTCTGTAGGACTGGTGCTAAACCCTGTCGAATAAACATCATTCATCGATTACGTCACAATAATAAACTTGTTTTCTTTCCACGAAACAGCTGGTATAGGATGCATCCTCGGAAAAGGTGATTCCAAAACATTGATGATTTACAGATAAAATATAAAGTAACAAGACAGGTTGTACTTAAAAATAACACGTAATACGTAAATAAACGTAAAATTTCATATTGCATTGCTAAGTTCATCATCATAATCATCTTTTACCGCTACTATTATATTCATTAAATCCTATTAACAGCCTTCTCAGTCAAATATCTGCTATTTATAAGGTCACAAGCCTTGTTAAAACGATGTAGGCTAGAATAATTCATTTCAACACCAGGGTAGATTTAAATCATTCAGTTCTAAATATTGACTGCAATTATCGTTCAAAGATAATCATTCAGAATTAGTGTGGAAATCCATACTAGAGCCATTTCTATTGGAAATTGCATTTTTAGTCGGTACTCAGATTCAACATGCTCCTTCAGTATCATTGTTATTTGATATCAGTGTTAGCAACCGTTCAAAATCTGCCACACGGAATTTGTCGCCAGTTTCTTTCCAACTTTCAAATCGTCCAGATGCTACTTGAAAAGGCCTCATTGAAAAGGCTGCCAGTCTCCTTTCTCACCACCACCCGTCTTCTATTACTAGTTCGCCAGAAGAGGGTGGGGATGGGATATGATTTCCTGAGTAGAGCAAAGGGATACCTCGCTTCCCTTTTGCAAAGCCATGGCAAAGTAGATGTCCGTTTGCCAATGGCTGCGGATCTGCGCTGTCTCTGAAACTTTGATATGTTTGTTGTACTGAATTTTTTGAAAGGTAATCCTGTGTAAATATTATTTCTGTAGTCCGATAGGGCTGCTAGTAAAACCATGGTCAAATACAGTGACATGTGGGTAGATTTGAAGACTGTAAGCTGTTCTAGCTACACGGGTACACTGCTAGCCAAGTTTTGGTTGTAGAAAAGAAGGAGACAGTGGACCTTATTATCTTGAATAACGCCAATGAGGGGGGGAATATTGCATTCTAGTTCTACTTCTAATTCTACATCGATTCTGGGCAGGACCGAGTATCGGTATCGATACTGGGCAGGACCGAGTATCGGTATCAATACTGGGCAGGACCGAGTTTCGGTATCTATACTGGGCAGGACCGAGTTTCGGTATCTATACTGGGCAGGACCGAGTATCGGTATCAATACTGGGCTTTTTAAAAAAAATTCATTTTGAAATATTTATACAGATTATGAATTTCATATCTAGATAACTTTTTCGTTGATCTAGTTTTGAATTGATTTTGGACTTGAAACAATCATGGAAGCTAACATTATCATGTGTGCTAACAATATGTACAGTCAAAAAATGGCATTTGAAATTGAATTGATAATACATTTACAATTGCATTGAATGAAAATATTCTTTTTAGCAGCTTAAAGCAAGACATAAAGGCCAAACCCAAAATAAACAAGGGCTTCCTAGTGTTAGCGTAAGATGAACAAAGTATTCAGCGATCATTCTGAAGTTAAAAATACCACCACAGGGCAACTTTTTGTGGTTTCTCCACTGTTTTTTTCCCATCAGAAATTCAGAAATATCCGAAGCTTTTTTGGAAAAATTTTGAAGGTAGTCACTTAATAGACCCACCTCATGTGTCTACTTTCAAATTTCAGTCAGTATCTGGAATGTTATATCTGAATAGAATATGATATTAAGAAAATACAAAAATACCTAAGTCAACATAAAGATAACATGCAGCGACAAGTTGGAAGGACAAATACGTTCGTGTTTGCTTTGTGATTTACCTCTTTAAATGGTAAGCATCGGGTTGGGTATTTAATTTTTACTTCATGTGAGAAACCTGATCTGTGTTGGAAGGCTGAACCAATGATGACTTTTTTAGGCGCAGTATTCATTTTAAATGTTTATTTGTAATTTAATTGTAAATGTTTATATAAGTATATGAAACTGTGGTGTAGAACAAGTAGAGAATACTCCTTAAAAAGTTCATGTTCTGATTGACCACGCATGGGCTGAACAGAAAATTTGAGAGGGCCGGATGTAGCCCACGAGCCCAGATCTAAACTAGCTTATATGACCAAATTTTTCAACACTGATAAAAATTTCCTCCGCGAGTTTTAAAAATATTTCCTTGAAATTTTTTGTTCATTGGGAAAATGGTAAGCATGTTAAATTAAATTGCATAAATGACAGCTACTTTTTTGGAGTACCATCCTTAAAAAATGTTCGGTTTGTTAAAAGTAACAATTAGTCTGAAATTCAGAATGCCATAATGGTCGAGCTAAAGAGCTTGCAGTTCTTCGATACAAATACGATGCCAGTGCCCACCACTGATGTAAAAAGCTAAGGCTGTTTTTCTTTTCCTTTGCATTTATTGCAATTTAATTCCAAATCTTGTTTTCATCAGTTCAGTACCCGCTTGACAATTTAAATGCCCTCAGAGCATTGCAGACTGTTAACGCAATCTAATTTTGATATTATTCTATAAATTCTTCATAAAATTACAATAACGGTCTCACTGTGAATATTAGCAATCGTAATCTCTACCATTATTTAGATTTGAAATGGGATCAGTAGAGGATTCATTCCTTATCCGAGGCTTTGCTGTCTCGTTCTCAAACAAATCTACTTTTAACCACTACTATAATCTTGAATAAGATAAGACTGCATCTAATCTTGTTCGAACTACTTCCCTGCTGCTAGTTATGGATCTCTTAATTCTAAACCGTCATCGTATCAATATTTTAATTCTGTGTTGGTATTCTAGTATTTTCCCATGAATTCCATATGTTTGAGTGGTTCTTGACATTCACAAAACGTTAGAGGGTAGGTAACATTCCTTAGGCCTAGCCTAATTTCTGTAAACTGCGATTGCAATACATTGCAATGGTGGAAGACAACTCTCATGCACAGAGGCTATTGGGAGGTAAATGGGGGGGGGGGGGGGGAGGATAAGATAAAAGGAAAATGCAGAAGACCTTTTCTCACTTCCCATCTCCCTCCCCAATGGCCTCTGTGAAGGAGAATGGTAGTAAACTGGTGTTTGAAATATCAGGATATCTGTATTGAAAAGTCTTTAATTAATTCACATTTTTCATATCGCGTAGTCAGAACCATCTTTTCGAAAGTCGACCTCATAGCAATGGTTTGAGCTTGAACCTCGACTTCAAGTTGCTTTTATCAAATACAGTGACTACCAACATTTTTACGCATGACAACAAAGTAAAAAATCCTGAATTATATAAGAGAGGCTCGAATAGTTCTTTGATGGTAAGTAGCCTTGATTCTTAATTCTTCCTGAGTCTAGTTGTATAGAAAAATGGCACATTGAGCATACCACAGGTGCATTAATTATTTAATAGTCGACGATCCCCCGTCGGACTAGAATTCAAGATCATTATTTGTTCTGTGTAGGTGTGTATATCAATGGTTTGAGCGAGTGGCAAATCGATCTGCGGCCAGTAGCAAACAGGAAAGTAGGTTCTAGAGAAACATTACTTAGAAATTTTATGCACAAACGGCTAAAATAACGAGTAAATAGTTCAATACACTATATCTTCAATTACAAGTTATAACATCCTGCAGGATTTGGAAGCCAGTGTGAAGGCTATACAGGCTAAAACCAAGAGTAAGGCGACTCTTTGTATGGTCGCTACGTCATTTCCAGGGATGGCGCTATGGGGCAGCTGCCCCCCTCTCCAAAAGCTTCCAACGACACCCCCATCGGCAGCCCTATATAAGAGAAGAAAACGAACTGTCGGTACTTTGAAACTGTCGAAAGAGGAATTTATTTTTTTATAACAACCATTAAGTTGAAGTTCAGGCTGGCTTTTTGACTTTCAAATAACAGATGCATCAAATAACCAGGGCCGCAAAGAGAGGGCCAGGGGGCAACGAGAAAACTTTCCTAGGGCTTCAAGTCTCTATGGGGCCTTTTAAAGTAATGAATTAAGATTGGTTTTTTCAAGCATGAAAAATTATGTCCAGAAGAGTAAAACATTCCAAACTATTGGAAAAAGTTCGCTCCAAGAAATATTCTGGAATGTATTCAAGCTAAAGAAAAGGGCGTGGTCGCAAAATTTTCTGCTCGCTTTGCTCGCAGGAAAGTCTTTTTGGCTGTCTTGCCCCAGTGATTGACGGATAAAAACACTTTGTTTTTATTCATTTTCAAAAAAATTTAAGATTTAAAGATACTGTAAAGTGGTGTTCATGAAAAATCGCAGGAACCATTTTTATAGCCGTCGGCACTTTAATTTTTCTTAGATTGTCAGCATATCGTGGTTTAGTTTCTAGCGCCACCCAGTAGCGGCGACACGTCCCCCCAGTTCTCAGCAGAATCGATTTTGTATTTCGTCTCAATTCGATAAGAAAACAATGGGGGAGGGGTAATATTTTAACACCGTACTTTTTGTGATGTAATCCTATGATTTTCAAACTGCCAATTTTTCACACAAAAGTTAGTCATAGGCGTTCCCTTCGAATAAAATTGACGTTTCCTCTTGGTAAAAGGGCGTTTTCTGGTGGTTAAAAGTGCGTGGCTTAAATTATTTTGGTCTGTCCCCCCCCCCCCAGAGCTTAGTGGCTGGCGCCACCATTGGCGCCACCCCTGGTCATTTCGATGTCAGTTGCAAAAATACCTTGCTAATCTCCCCCGCCGATGTGAAGCAGGATGGTTCTGCGTATTCACACACCCTGACGTATGCTAACCGCAGGATGACGAGGGCTGTAAACCCGGATCTGGGCATTTAAGAGCGGGTGACGCACGAGCTCGTGTTCAGAAGCCCGTAACTAATGTAAACCGGATGTGATGGTAAGTCAAGCCGCTTTCTTTCAGTAGACAGTCACTCTTGGATTCTTGTGTTATTGTTCATGAGAAATCTAAACGGTGGGAGGCTTACTACACTCTGAAAGACCTTCAAGGAAGCCACGAGTTGTTGATATAAGTCTGGGCCGAAGAAAGATTTGGACAGAAAAATTGACAGTTAACAGACGATTTGAAATTGAGAATGTAAACGGAAGATACAGACAATTATGAGGTTTTCATCAGCATTTGTTGCACAATAAGAATACGAAATATGCTTGAGGTCACAAGGAATTCGTCTTTATAAGATGATTGCATTGCTCAGTTTGTGGTCGATTCGAAATCAGCTCTTTCGTTAATAAAATTATACCTTGTGTCTGGAACATTCAAGTAAATTTTACTCAAGAGGCAAGGATGGAGAAACAATATTTCAGCCAGAATTTCCGTATGAAAATATTACAAACTGTGGTTGTGTTTTTCTTAACGACTACTATACAAACTTCAAATGGTGAGTACGCACTTGTCAGAACCGGAAATTGCTCGAACGTCTTTAAATTTGCTCATATCTATTATACTTGATTTCCTACGCGGCTAGTGTACCAAATTCAATGTAGAATTTATTGTTGTTTTGTTTCTAAAAGCAATTAACATTAATTGCTAGCAACGCTAAGGGGTTTTGGGGGCGTCGTGACGTAATTCACTCATTTCCTTTTGTGAAACTGAAACAAGAAAGTCAAAATGTTTTCAAATCAATATGCAGTGCTACCTGTTTTGAGAAAATTTTGTGGTTTTCTTAAAACTTTTTTAAAAATATACTTAAGTACTGAATAAGAACAAGCTACTTTTGACTGCGTGTGTTCATGTTTGCATTCATTCTCAGTAAATGGCACACTCAAGACGTTTCCATTTAACAATTTGTTTTGACTTCAACTTGACATTGATGAAGTTCGATGAGCTTAACTGTTTACAGATCTCAACAGAGTTAGTCATTCTAGGAAAACAAAATTCCTTGTTCACTCTGTTAGTCTATTTACTTTACCTTTGAAGCACGTTTAAAAAATTCATTACCTAAGAAATTTAAGAAACATCTAAGAAACTTTTGATAGCAAAATGTCCAGAAAATTTAAAAAACTGCGTACCAGCACCGGACCTTAGTTTCTTATAAAAAATACGTGTATTTTGCAAACACTTTCTAAATACGGTACAAGAAAAATAAATGTTCGCCAGTAATGAATATGTGAAGAAATTTTTTTGTGGATACAACATTTATTCGAAAAACCGATAATTAAACCTGTTTTAACTTACGTACGTGCGTGTGCGTGTGACAGTGTTTTGGAAAAGTGTTATGTTCTTGAAAACTCAAACAAGACCCTCATTATTAAAAGCAAACAAGATAGTTGCCTCCTGCTAAAGGAAAGTAAATAGCACCATAATTCGACGAAGGGAGGAAAACAAGGTTTAACTTTTATGTTTATTTTCAAATCGATTGCAGCAGCATGGCCGTGAAAAAACTTGTAGAAAGATACCATTTGCCATTTTTTGTAGCTATTTATTGGATTTTCAGAGGTCAGGAGTTTTATGTGTAGCGATGCGTTTGGGTATAAATAGGTATCGGTATTCCATTTGCCGACAAAATGAGTGAACAATACTTTATTTGCTGGCACGTTTGAAAATTTACTTACCAAGCACTATAAAATGGCTAGATGGTTAAAAACATATCTCTTTGTCACATTTCCCCACCACCCTCCCTCCCCCCTCCCCCTCCCCCCTATATTTCACAAACCTTTTTGACTCTCAGGACAAAGCAAGTCATATGGTGAATGTTGTCTCAAACTGTTGACATTGTAATCAATATTTTTGTTTTGCTTACAGTGTAACACCCGCTTATTTTCGATATTAACAGGCTTACAACTTTCTTATAAGCCCTTAATAGCATATTCAATCTTTAGATGAAGTAAGGTAAATAAAAGCTTTTATTTTAATTTATTTTAGTTTGTAAGTATTCTATTCACCGTTGTTGACTAGCAACCCAACGCAAATATTGTTGGAAAAAGCACATTTGGAATAACACTCTGCTTTATAAAAACAATCACAGAAACAATAGTCTAGAAGTTAATTATAGTCCGAAGAGCAATTAATAACAATGCGATTCTCGTCACGATATTATTTTCAGGGAACAAAGCTCCTATACCATTATATCACATAGGAAATAGCTAATTCCTGACGATTTCATTCATTGCACAGCGTCCAATCTATGTGTTTTTGCTTCAGTTTATGATGGGCTCACCTTGATGAAGGGGGGTATCCGCCCGTAAAGGCCCGCAAAGCTTATCATGGATGGGGGCCATAGCTAGCCCTACTATTTCTATGAAGGGGGATCAAGAGCTTTTCTGGGGGCTAAACAAGTGAAAGCCCAAAAACAAGATTGTTGTTTTAAGGACAGTTTTTGAAAACTGCATCCTTGCTTATCTCACCATAATGCTTACTAATTCAGCCGTTTTATAATTGCCGTTTTTTATTTATCTTATGCTTACATATGAGCTGTTTGATTGCCATAAAACATTGTTCTTTTTTAATTTAAGTTTAAAATACCACGCCCAAAACATCAATTAGCTTTCTTTGTATTGCAGTATCCTAGAATATGGTTAATCTTTCCTCCAGGTCTATCGAGAAATATTTCTTGTATCCCCTACTTCGATGTCTTTCTCCATAGTTACCTTCCCTTGCCAATTTACTCATTGCGAAAGGAGACTAATTCTGTAACTTTAGCAAGGCTTGTGCGCACCATTTGTCTGTGCGATGGAGATTCCCCGACACAGTTTGTCTGTTCATGAAAAATCCTTATTCCAAAACCACATAGGCATACCTCGTCCGAAAAGTACCATATAGCTATGTATATGATTGCAAGGCGTCGTGGAGAATGAATTTCAGACAACATTACTGCATAAATTTGCAAATCGGAGACATGCATTTTCAAAAATCTGGTTACAGGCACAAAATCGGCACTGTCCCGGTCTTCAATGTCAAATAAAGACTTAATTTATTGACCAATATTGACCATTTTCCATAACCAACTTTTACCCTTTGAAAATTCGGATTTTAGCACTCTATGGTAGAAATCGGTAAATCCTGAGAAATAATTTTGATTTGTGGAAATCTAGTATTTTCTTTGCAAAAGTGAATTGCCCCTCGAAATTACGGTAAATACTTTAGTCCAAATAAATTACGTGGCTAAAAGTTTGAGAATTACCCACAGCTCAAGTTTGAGAATTTTCCGACAAATCGATGATTTTTCCGAAAATCCGTCAAATTTTAAAAGCAGAGCTGCTTTTACCTTTGGTGTTTCTACAGTACACTTTATTATTGAAGAAAACTTCCTGGAAACAGGAAGAAAACATCCTCATTTCCGAGAACGAAACTCGCGTTTTGTCCTTTGGAAAGTTTTCCAAATCGAGCCATAAGTTAAGAAAGTTAAGTAACCCAAGCACCGACAATCTTAAGAAACTGCTCAACAATGATACTTCCAAATATGGGATGGATATGGTTCTTTTAGACGATAAAGCACTCATTTCTGATGCATTCATTTGCTTGCTTTTGATGCCAACTATGTTACTTTCATACCAAGGTCGTGGAAAACGATAGTGGCATGTCTTTCTTGATAGTAGACTATTGTACAACATAGGCCAGTAAATCACAGGAAACACAATCCCTTTTCATTTCAAATAATAAATAATTTCACTTAAAAGAAAAGGTTTCATCAGAATGATATTCGCAATTAATATTCTGTTTTATCAAAAAGAGAAGGCAAGTTTGGGATAGTTAATATCAGTGTTGCATGGTTTATTTAGGGGGAGTAGATGGGTGTTGGTTGGTGCTGACTTGCAGACCCTAATAATCATGGCTAGGCTCATGTAACTTTGCATTCTTCGATTGTCTAAACATTGAAGTCCCAAATAATGCTTTTCTCAATAAGCAATTGAATTTTCATTTGCTTCTCACACGATTTTCTGATCAACTGTTATCTGAAGACGTATTGCGTGTTATAGCAATTTCAAAAGTAATAACTGGACCTGCATTGAATTCCTTTGTACAATATTCGAGAGTGATAAAAAATTCATAGTGACCTATTATTCGGGAAATATGTTTTCAATCAGCCATTTGTTCTTTAAGTTCGTGACGAGCTTTACACGACTTGATACCTTTGGTGTTTTTATTTCAATCAATTAGTATCCAAGAGCTAACAAATTCTGTGGCTTTTTTCTTTATTTGTTTGTTCGTGCGTGCGCCAGCAAGCAAGGTCAATTCAGGCCCATTTCGATTCACGATCAACAGGTTTTCCAAGCTGCATGAAGCTGTGTAACACCTTTTATTGTGTTATTTCTGGGTTGCTATCAACTATCAAATATCTACTCTTCACTTATTGTTGTGAAATTATGTTCGTGAAATTATTAAGCAAAAGTTCTCATTTAAATCAAATGTCACTTGTTGTTGCTCATAACCAACGGTGAAGCCACGTCTCATTTTCCAGCCCAAGAGACGTTCCACATATCAAAAGTATTTAAAAGATCGGTGTGCCTTGAATTTACTGTAGGAGACGAACGCCAGTTGCACCCTTTCTGAATTTGAACTTTAATAGTACCCGCTCAAAAGATATAAAGAGAAGTTTTGTCCTATATACACCTCGAGTCAAGGGACCTTTTTTAGGAAACCAGTGCTTTCAATAAGGAAAAAGCCCAACACGCGTTGGAAAAAAAAGAGAACACTTCAAACCTTAACAGCTCTGGCACCCAAGAAAAGGGACTATGTCCTTACCATGAATATTGTTGGTCAAAGTAAACTATGTTTAATGCCGATGCCAGAGCTGTTTAGATTTTCGGATTCATAACTTTTCCTTTCATTTTATACGTTTTTATATGTTACAGGGCGTTTGCATTGGCTGACAGACATTCATGTCGTAAATGGTCACTTCGATTGGTCTTTTGACATCGATTGTCGACTTTCTGCGCCAGATGAACCAGTCTCGTTTAGAAAGCTTGTTTTTGGTAATGAGGTTGAAATCGTACCTGATGGTAAGAAATACGTGAAAATCAGTAATCAGACGTTACGAATTCATAATCTACAGACAGAAGACGCTTCGGAATATGTATGCAGTGCGCTTGGCCTAGAGAAGAAGCATATTGCTCTCATTATTACTTCAAGTAAGTTTTTTATTTGTGGATGCATATGATTTGTTGGGTTGGGGGTACGTTTCCCTTACCAGGGAGTTCCGGACAGCTTCATACTTCGTAAACAACTTTTGGTAAGTATCTTTAATAAATTTATAGTTGCTCCCCATTTGTTTCAGATTGCCCGAGGCCGGGAGCTGAGAGGGACAAATTTCCAAAGATAGCAATAAAAATGACACAGTTTTACTGATGACGTCTTTCTGTTTACCCCAAACCCCGGAACAGCTCCCGGCCTGCCTGCCCTGTACTACGGTTTCAGGGTAACTCGCTTGCATTAAACAACCATTAACAGTTTATTCGTTATATGACGAACACATTGTGGATTAGGGAATGATCTAAAGACGTGTCCCTTTTCAAAATTTCTTTCTGTATTTGGTGGCAGTTTATTATATTGCCTGAGCCACTTACTCATATCGCGATTTGAACTTTCTCTTAGAGCCTGGACATCACGACTTTGGAATCACAATATCAGTTGTAGAATGGGAAGTGAAGTGTCCCGGCCCACATGTGAACAAGCGTGTCATTAACTGCACAGCGACAGGACGAGGAATCGTTCAACTCTACCATACAGATAATGCAGGAAGATTTTTGGTTATTCCTAAGTCTAAAACCAAGCTGAAAGATGTGATTTTGAAAGGAGGACAAACTGTACAAACTCTTACATACGACATTTTAGATGGAACGACAAAGGACAATGGCGATTATCAGTGCCAGCTTGAAGCATTTGCCTCTCCCCCTGTTGTCAAATGGTCGAGGGCAGCACATTTGGCATTTAAAGGTAGGTTTCATTGCATGCTTTAATTTGTTTTGCAGTGTTAGCAAGCTGCGTATTTTCTTTTGTAGGGTGTTACGTCATTTTGTTCTTCATCTTCTAATTTTGCATTGCAGAACTATATTGTTAAACCTGTTAGAAATAAGAATAAAATCGATTTCTAATGCAGTTCGCAGCCAAGATTTGTTTTATTCCATTCTTAGCAAATGGCTTGGTATTTTCATTATATCCACTCTGCCTCATTTCCGGGTTGTTTACCTGTGGCACGATTGGCCATCGGTCATAACGCCTCGTTTCCATATCGTTTCTTTGACTTCAAAGCTGTTTGCTATGAAAACGGTTCTTTTTTATTCTGGTAGTTGGTCCCCCGAAGATAAAGAGTTTCCGCTCCTGGGAAATAGTTGAAGGGAGAAAAGTGACACTCAGATGCAAACCAGATATGACTGTTCCAACCGAAAAAGTTACATTTTACGTTAATGGTGTGTCGCTTAAGGACCGTCCGAAATCCAAATACATCCCTTCCTGCCAGAAACTGGTTATCCGAGAGGTGAAATTTCCAGATGATAATGCTGTAATAACTTGTAAGCTTGAAAATAAATATGGATACGCAATGAAAAATACTACAGTTTCTGTTCTTGGTAAGTATAACTGCTTCAAATTTGCTTTATTACTACGAAATAACGCTTTTTACCGCCTTTTTCCTTAGCGAGGCATGCTGGGAATAACTTTTTCAGTAGGCCACACCCACAATCACGCCCTTACCATAAGTAATGCCTTTTACCACTTTTTGCGTAAGGCATGCAAAGATCAGCTTTTTCAGCGGTCTACACCCATCACCACACCTTTTTCAGAACATCTACAAAGTCTACAAAGAATGGACTATGATGGTCTTTTTTGCTAACCCAGAGGGGGGGGCCAAGGAGATTTATGGATATCGTTAGTGACCAACATCAGAAAATAGGAGAATTTTTAATGATCAATCAAGAGAATATCAGAGATTAGAACTTCATCTTGACTCTTCCTGCATTCAAAGTTCAAGCAATCATTTTGGTTAAAATCAACAATTTTTAAAAAATTTAGCTTTGATATCGGATGAACTATTGTGAATTAGGTGATGTTTCGATGTTCTCTCTATGTTTTCTCTTCTTATGTTAGTCAGTGGCGTGTGGACAACCTGGCGCATAATTATCCTTAATTCATTAATTTTTTATCTCTCGCCTTTATCACTTAGTTGCTGTCTATTATTAATTGTCTAAGATCGTTAACGTAAAGAAATAAGTATCTTCTGTTTTACCATTTAACGTACTGATAATCTTGTGAGAAATCGTATTTAAACCGATCGGAAGCATTGTCACGACTTTAAGCCACAATATCTAACCGTCTCCATTACTTTTTACCACATATCCGCTCCAGATTTTTCATGTTTCCTCCCTTTTAGAACTCCTAAATCCGTTTTGCGTTTACAGCAATTTTTAGCTATCCTTTGTACGTTATATTTCAATTTGTGCGCGTTATTTGAGTCCACCACAAGTCGATCTTTACGAGAACTCTTTTTTCCTTTCCTTCCCTTTAATTATGTTCACAATAGTTATACTTTCCTGTGGGTGAAGTAGCAATTTCTTGTTTGAGAATTCCAATCCCTTGACGGTTTTCGCTACGTAGAGCGGGTGGGACAGTAACGCAAAGATTATGAATAAACTGATGATATTTCTTGAACTGTGCTTTTGTCTGGCAAGTTCGTTGAATGATCAAATGATCGTAGTGCAGAGTACAGCCTAGCCTAATACGAACAAAGTGAAAAGTAATTCAACCCACATGAACGACTAACGTTGTTGATCTGCAGCAAAGCAGTATCACATTGTCATACTGAATTGAATTTATTTGCTAAAAAGCAAACACTTAACAAAGAGTAATATTTGCTAGTTCATTTCTAAAGTCAAAGGAGGCAATAGTTTAGTTTGACTGTTGGCATGTGTGGTTTCAAGGGTTGGTAACAGAAATTTTACGATGAAGGGGCAGACTAATCCGACTGGGGGATAAATTATTTTCTCATTCAAGGAATATAAAAGTTGTTTCAATATTTCATCTTCTGATGGAGAGAGGGGTAGCATTAACAAGCTCCGAAAAAGAGGGAATATAGCCCTTTGCAATCACCCAGCGCCACCCCTGTTGTTTTCTGATTCTTATCATCAAAAACTTTTGGATTTATTGATGTGGCAAATTTTAATTTCAGTAAAACCAGCACTGGAGAAATCAGTTGATACAGTTGTCCAACCGGATGTACCAGTAGAATGCCGGATAAAAAAGTCAAACCCTCCAGCTTCAATTTCGTGGCAGATGCAGCCGTATTGCCACATAAGCGCACAGGAATGTCTACCCCAGCCTCGTTTATGGAAAACTGTTGCCGGCGAACAGTTTCAGATTAATTCAACAACGAGGTTGTCGCAGTTGAAAGTATCAGCCACGTACAAAAGAGACTTCTTTTTCAGGTGTATCGCCAGTAATAAAGTTGGCAACGATAGCCATATAATGAAGTTCCTGTATTTCAGAGAAGGTTCGCAATTGCTTTTATGTTTTTTTAGACTCCGAGGCTGCAGGGACATTTTAGTACACGAGGCTGCTAGTTTAAAATGGAGAGAAATTGTTGTTGGAGAGATAAGCAATAATGTTGATGGTTGGTTGTGATGAGTAGGTTTAATAGAATGCCTAAGTGAAAGTAAAAAAAATTAATAATGGACTTTAAAGCAGAGCAAAGCTATTATTTGATGTTGATCCTTTCCTGTTAACCCTCCATGATTAGTGAGTTCAATAAGCGGGATCATTTGTTTGTTTGTAAAAGTACGTTTAAAAATCTTTGCAATTAAGCATAAAGGTAATGTTAAACAAATTAACGGACGTAAGACAAGGAAGAGGTTTCACTATGACCATGGTTTCGCTATACAAGTAAATTTTCATTATACAATGGTAAATTTGACTTGGCATTACTCAGTTTTATGACGTTGAAATGAATTTATGTTAGCAGCTTAATAAGCGTTTTTGATGAAAAATCACGGTTGTTTGGTTATTGAATTAAGCGATGATTGCATTGAAGTGACGTAAATGTTCATGTTCATTATCTAAGCACCGAATTCTTCTAAACGTTAAATACGCTGTGATTCAATATTTAGGCTACTTATTTGTTTTTATGTGGTAAGATTGATTCGGAGTTGTTATTAAGGGAATTTTTTTCTCTTCAGGTACCTTGAAAAATGTTGGCTTTATATTAAATCAAAGTTATTAGAACCAACGACACAAACACAGTGTTATAGTTGGTTATAGCCTAAACTGACCGTTCTAAAATGTAGCCACCTTAAACCTCTTCGAACAAAAGTTATTTCACGAGCTTTTAAATGTTTATTTTAAATTTCTTTGAAATTTCAGTTGAACGCTAATTTTAATGCATTTATTCATCATACACATCTCTTTACCTCTCTGACAGGCCCTAAGCCACTCGAAATCTTGTCCAAGGATTTTTCATTCAATGAAGACGAAAAAGTTGACTTGACTTGCACGAGTAGGCCTGGAATATTTTCAAAAATTTCCTGGTTGAAGAATGGTGCAGCTGTTTCCAATATGTCCGGAATATCTGTATCAATGGAAATGTCATCGTCATATCCATCCCAATCGATCCTGACTGTACACCGTGCTATTCTAAATGATACTGGAAATTATACTTGTGTTGGGAAAGCGATTCGAGGCAACACAATGACGGTCTCTAGATTCATCCAAATAAAGAGTAAGCCTCCGATTATTTAAATTATTACTTTTTGCTTCATTGTCTATTTTATGCAACCGGATCAGCTGAGAACCAATGATTCTCAGAATTTTGCGACAATTATCCACTATAGATCTGGTTCATAAAGTGTGTGAATTTTCGCTTTAGGTGAAAATTCATATGTACAGTAGTTAGGCCCCAATTTTGATCTCACTGTGTTAGTCACAAGCCACCCATATCAATGTTAAGATAATACGTAGTTGCTTTTCATTCAACCCTTCAGTTTACCATTCTTAAAAGTTCCTAACAAGGTCATGATGCGCAAATTGAAGCATCTGCAAAAAGGTGAACAACTGCAGAAAGAATAACATAAGGATACAATAAATTTATAACTGTAAATATAAACCTGAAAAGAAGCACTGCAGTTTCAAATTGTGCATTTTTCAACGACTACTACACAAATGTTATGTTTTCATTTATGCATTTATTGAATAGTAACAATTTACGCAACATGTTTTGATTAATTTGAATCAACTACCTTGTATTTTAAACTAAGAGAAAATATGTACGCTTGACACGACTATGGCAGGTCAGGTTAGGCATGCTGCTTGGATATTTTCGTTTAGCATTCTTTCTCAAATCCTGTTCTTTCACATACAAATTTAAAACTTTTCGCAAAATAATGTGTCTTTAGTTGTAAATGGTATGATCTTCTTCGTTTCACAATTCCAATAGTGTTATTTACTCTATTCTACAGAGATCTTTGCCCCAATTGTTCAACTCTTAGGCCCGACAAATCCTAAGTCCGGGTCTTCTACTGCCCTTCACTGTAATGTCACTTCAAATCCTGCATCGAAGATATCTTGGTTTAAAGACGGCACCGAGATCCATGACATTAAGCTTATAAGTGATGAAAGTCAATGTGTCAGCTCGCGTAATGGCTATTACTTTGAAACTGAAAATGGCAAACGCCTTCTATCGTGGTTGATAATCTGCGAAGTCAGCTTTCCTGGGAACAATGGCACTTTCACGTGTGTCGCTCGCAACAGTCTTGGTTCATCTCAAGCATCGAAAGCTCTTAATGTCCTCAGTAAGTAGTGTGCTTTTTGAATTAACAAGAAGACTTCTAATCTTTTATTTTCTCACACTCAGTACTGGTAGAGTAATAATCAATTGCCAGTGATATTTACTGCTTTGGAGCTGTTCTCGGATATGATAAATAAATTTATAGTACTACTTGGAAAAATCTATGGAAAAAATCTTGTATCTACAGAAATATTTCTGCTGCTCCAGAGGATGGTTGAGAGCTCTTTGAAGATAAAATATCTTTTGAACAGATAATACAAAAATTGATTAGAATTACAATTTAAGGTCAATATTCTGTATGTGGAGAAATTTTTCTCATCATTGAAAATAGTGATGTGAATTTTAAGACGTGTTATTGCTGTATTTTATTTATTTGGTGCATTTGGCATGCATACACCTTTTGCCAGATTTGTAGGCGAAATATTTATCTATAAATATACTAAAATGCGTGCGGTACAATATGATGCTATAATAACGATAAATGTAAAAAAATTAAAATAATTAAATTTTTTTTTTGTTAATCATTTTAGAAAAAAAATTTCCTGGTACAATTTACTTACATTGATCGTTATTATGAAATATTTATCCAGTTTGAGAAAGAATAGTGTCACAAAGTGTTGGCAAATGAAGACATACGATGCATGTATATATTTTCTTTTCCTCGTTCATCACGGAGGACAACACGATAGATTCCACGATAGATTACACGGACACGATGACGAGTTTTATGCATAGAAGCGAATCCAGCTAGGCCAATTTTAAAGTGATGGGATTTGATGATAATGATTCAACTACACTCAATCATTTTAAATAGATGAACATTCTGAGGGCAGAAATATCATCAAGCATAAGTATAAACAAGAAAACAGAGTACAGATAATTAAATAAATGTTTTTTAATTCCCTAGTGAAACCAGCAATTACACTGGAAAGAGAATCAATCGCGGTAGAAGAAGGACAGCCTGTTCAAGAGATTTGTATCGCAACCGGAAATCCCAAACCATTGGTTTATTGGCGGATAAAGTCATCTGGCAAACGGATGGCGACCAATGAAACGGGATCAAGGTAGGACGAATACTAGTGCTCGTGCTTAACTTCTTTTAAGATAATTTTCATCGTTGAAATCAGTATATCAGATACCCGATTCTATTTTTATTAACCTATCTGGCCATCTTGAAAACTTAAAATAATTTAGACTTGGAATTAGATGTTATGGATGTAACTTAAGATAAGCTTCTTTTACGTTAAGTGAGCAATGATTTGGCGATGTTTTATGTCGATCAGATTAAGTCTCAAATTTCATCGAAAAAAAACATGAGAAATACTTTGAATTTGGTACATAATGTGTACCTAGATGTAACCAATAAGCACAAAGATTATTTATTGTTAACCGAATTTTTATCTTTTAACAGTCATTTGAAAATTGCAAAAGTAGCGTCTCGTGATTTCACTGATTATGAGTGTTTTGCTTTGAATTCACTTGGGAACACGACTGCCACTTTGAAAATTGGTAAGTGTTTGGTATCCTAAAAACTCATAGATGCCTGTTTTCATTTTTTAAAGAGATATATTTTCTGATTATTACAAGTACCCCCAAGGTTTCTATTCCCTAGATTTAGAAAAATTAAATGAAACAATTCAGTTTTTTTAAGTTTCCTTGCTTTGTTAGAAAGAAACTCTGGATCTTGAAATATTTACCATTACCAAAGGGATTCAAGTTCCACGTTAGACGACATCTTTTCTTAAAGTTTTTTTAGGAATATTTTGTTGGCCTTTTTGCGCTTTAGTCGGTTGGAGAGTAAAATTGTTTTACAACTATGAAAAGATCCAATTTCCCCCAAAGTGCACGATATTTGGAGTTTTCAATTTTCGGTAGATTGATATTGTTGTCTATAGTGATTTCCTGACAAAAGCTTAGAAAGCTATCTTATTTTTGAGTTAGTAAAAAGAAACTGTCATGTGTGAAAATATAATCTTATGAGCTTTGAAGGTCAAAAACGGTGTATCAGAAATATTTTTAGTCATTTTGTACAAATTTAAAACAGCTTATGTGAAAAAATGATTATATGTATATATATCAATCTTTCTGCTTCAACGAATGAACTGGGACAGATTATGCAAAACCTTTTTTTTATATCTCTTAGAAAAAGCAATCGATTTGAGGTCAGCACGAATTTCATCAGCCCGCTCTCCTAATGGAAAAGATAAGCACACCAATTCGTACATTTTGCTTGCAGTTGTGTTTTTGTCGACTCTATTGATAGTCGTTGGTGTTTTTGTCTTGCTGAGACGCAAAAAGATTTACGGCGGATTCTATCTATTTACGGCCCCGCCTAACCCTGATCACTTGCGCAACATTGACCCTGCACGTGCATTGATTGATCAAACGAACGGACTTCCGTATGACCCGGTCTGGGAGTTTCCAAGAAAAAGAATCAGATTACGTAAGTTAGCATTTATCAGCACTTACTATAGCGACGAATAAATCCCCGCTGACATCACTAACCTTACCCTAGGTACCAGAATGGAGACGAGACAGGATGAATGTAGATGAAAGAAACATAAAGAGCGAGGGGAGTTATTGTAAGCTCTCTCCACTCTCTCGCATCTCCCTATTCTTTTTTAAATTCTTTACCTCTCCAAATTTCTTAGGCTCGGTTACCCAGGTACGCTAACCTGATCTGATCGAACTTAAATTATTGTTAAAAAGCTGTTGTACAAGTTTTGGATTCATTTGACTTTTGCACATTGCTTAACCTACGTTAACCTGTGTTAAGTCTTTTTTACCTCGTCTTCAACAGTGGATCGCCTCGGTTCAGGTGCCTTTGGAGATGTTTATCTCGCAGAGGCCGTTGGAATTGTATGCTTTGAGCCAAGAGAGAGAATCAGCTTGAAACAGAGGCCACTACTAAGCAGAAAACGATCTCGATCTGGAAGCACATCATCACGATCTGGTAGCAGTTATCGAAGACTCGTCACAAAGGTTGCAGTTAAAAAACTTAAAGGTATTGTTGGAGAGAAGAGAGGGCTTATGCCTCAAGTTAATTTTCTAGTTTTATTTTAAGTTTTTCATCATGTTTTAAATTTTGATTCACAAAAATAGTATGAGCTGTAGACGAAAAATCTTCCACCTTCCTTTCACGATTGCAAGGAGCTCAATTGAACTCAATCGTCTAATAACATTCATTTAGCTGTCAATAGCTATTTTTCTGCACTTTCATATATTTATAATTTACGCTTTTTATTAAAGTTAGCGTCTCCAGGATCACTGTTTTGGGCTCAGGTCAGGATTGACCATTCCTTAAATGACACTAATACGAGAAGGGTAGAAATAAATTATTTGATGCTCTGAAAAAAGTTAAGCAATGGACCCAAGTTAGAAATCAAGTTATGAACAAACTTGTGCGTAGAAAAATTTATCTTGCCTGGTCCGTAAGAAAAGCGCAATCAGAACAGGGCATTTTCGGAGTGGTCCACTTGCATATAGTATGTCAAATTTTCTAGTTTGACACATTTTGTACGTTTATCAAAATTTGCCTTATCAGCCATACTTATCAAATATGAACAACTTCTTTATTTTTATTCTTCAGAAAACGCATCCTCTGACGAAATGAGGGATTTGGTATCTGAGTTAAAAATTCTTATCCACATTGGAGAACACAGTAACATAGTCAACCTCTTGGGAGCTTGTACCAAAGGTTTGCTTTTTCGTGTTAAAAATATTCTATACCCTTTTAACCAGTTTTAAACAGTTGTTTGGCCTACCTGTCATCATAAATGGAACCAAAGTACTGCAGGAGAAAGTTTTTGACAGTAGTTGGCGTAGTGACAATAGTTGGTGTAGAATTTTTTTCGAAGATAAATGAAACGTAGAGTATTTGATCAGAATAATTTAAAATTCTTCCTCCCCAATTTTTTGGCTATATATTTTCTTATTATCCATTCAAGAAGAGGGCGTTAAATCAGCAATCCTTGTCATGCTCTAGACAGTGACTGTAATCACTATTTTTATTGAAGAACGGAATTTTTCCATGATTTCTGAAACTTGAGCAAAAGATTCGATGTTCTTTTGAAAGTTTTTTGTACATTCATTCCCTTTAACTATTTCTGATGTTTGCTGGCCACTTAACTGAACTTGTATATCTCATTCACAGGCGTGGAAAAGGATTTGATGGTTATTTTGGAATATGCACCGCATGGGAACCTCCTTTCGTTCTTAAAAAGTAGGCGTCCGATTTTGAAAACAACTTGGAAGAAGGAAACAGTTGGAATGGAAAACGAATTGACGACGTGCGATCTGGCCGTGATTGCCTACCAAGTTGGAAAAGGAATGGAGTTCCTTTCTTCAAGAAGAGTGAGTTATCCTAATCAAACATGATATTGTTGCCGAATATTCCGATGAAAAATTTCAACAAGTGAATCCGGGATATTGCCTCGCTAGTTTTCTTACCCTGAAAATACGATATCCCTCCATCATCCACCAGCGGCTTTAAACGCAAGTTTATGACCTAGCCAAACGTCGTATTATCCACAAGGAATTATTTTTTGTAAATAGAAAAAGAAAATTTATAAACATAGTACCATTATGCCGAATTAAATATTATTCCAACCTAAGCGAAAGGTATAAATTGTATTAAACAGCACTGCGAATCATTGATACCCAAGTCATTGGTACCCAAGTGCAAAGCATTGGCCGTGAGAATTTTCTATCTTTTTAACTTTGATGTTCTCTGTTTATCTTCAATAACATTGCATATCAATGTCATTAACAAATACCTTGTTCTTTCTAACAGTGTGTTCATAGAGATATATTCTCTATCAACAAATACCTTCTTTTTTCTAACAGTGTGTTCATAGAGACTTGGCTGCTCGTAATGTGCTAGTTGGCGAAGGATATGTGATGAAAATCGCTGATTTTGGTCTCGCTAGAGACATATACAAGGACGATCGATACGTAAAACTCTCAGCTGTAAGTATTCAATGCAGCTATCCGATCAAATTTTGATCTTAAATAGTTTATGGCAGCCACCCTCAGTATACTCGTTCAAGTGTTATGCTTTACACGTGCAGCAGCTAAGATCAGTTAGAGTTAGCAATGAGTGGTTCAAGATAGATGAAAGTATATTTGATCTACATACTCTTATCTTTTTAGGGACTGCTACCTATCAAATGGATGGCCATCGAAGCAATACGAGAAAGGATTTTTACCCATCAATCGGATGTGTAAGTTTGTTTTTACATTCACTTTCTAAATACCTTCACCATCCCAAAATTGAAGGGTTGATGATTTTGATATGTTTTCAATCTCGGTGAATCTTTACTATTGATGATTTTAGTACTTGCCTTGTTGACAGAGGGAACTGCAAACTGATAAGATCGCAGCCGCTTTGAAGGCTTCATGTTTGCTTGATGTTTCAGCTTTAGGCCTACAGTAAAGAGAAGAGTCACATTTCATTCATCATTCTATGTACTGAAGAAGGAGGCAGCTTCTCTCTGCTTGTCCGCAGATACAAAGTCATTAGGGTATTGGAGCCTTAGGGGGTCTTATAAACAATAAATACCAGAAATTGAGAAACCTGAGGAGAGATAGGCAGCCAAATTGTTTTTTTAACCTAGCACTATACCTCTATTCTACCACTGGTATGCTATAATTTCTAAATGTGAAGATTTTCAAACCAATATTTTAGAGATTTGCTATATTTTCAAAATGTTTTTATTTTCATGAAATTTCTCATGTTGAATTTATTTTTTTCCATAGCTGGTCTTATGGAATTTTGTTATGGGAGATAATGACGATGGGTAAGAAAAGCGATAACATGACTTTTAATTTCAAATTATAAGCTACACAGTTTCACAAAGATAGTTCTTAATAAATGCCATAGCTGGCAAGCTCATCGAAGCCTTGACGCATGCTTTTCATTTGATTCTGTTTATAGCTGCAGATGGACTATGTTTTTACCATTTTTGAACTACCAAATCTTTTGCTTCATTTTGACCAATGACTATCAAGGTTTTTACAAATAAATTACTGATAAATTGTATTAATTAAAGAATATTAAGAGTTAAACTATTTATCAATTGACAAGTGAGCGCATTTTTTCAGTAAGTCCTTTTTGCACGGTGTCCGATTTTGTTTGGTTTTGAGTAGCGGAAATTTTGCAATCAAGCATTTAAATCACCGGTTGGAGCAAAAATTTCCTCAACAAATGCATCTAACCATTTTGATAATTCTTTAAAATCCTATTAAACGAAAACCCTAAATTCTCATTGAAGAAGGGTTCATGTAACTCTGACGAAAATAAAACGACCCTCCTTAACAGGCTTTCGCTATTAACTTGTATTTCCCTATATTAAGGTGGCTCACCATATCCTGGCCTACCGGTGCGCAATCTTCTTGACTACCTCGTAACTGGGTATCGAATGGAGCAGCCTATATATTGTCCGGATGATATGTAAGTACACGATTACCATAGAGCTACCAAACAGGGTTATTATCCCTCACTCTGTGCGTTTGGTATTCGTTCTTTTGAGCTTTTATTAGATTTAATAGGGTCTTAAAATTCATTTTACGCTATTTCTGTTTTAATTATAAATATGAACCTCTAAGAATTTAGGTCAATCTAGTTCACAGATAATTGGTGGCAAAAGTTTGTAGCGTTTATTGATTCTGGTTTCTAGATACGGACTAATGGCTGATTGTTGGATCGAGAATCAAGACGACCGCCCCACGTTCACGGAAATAGTTGGAAGAATGGCGAGGATCATTGCAGCACGTCTTTCACCCGAGGTAATGTATTAGAGCCCTGAAGTGATGAGTTCACAAAAATATTTTTAGAATTTTTTGAATTGGATTGGACCATGACCCATGAAAGACCTCTTAGTTTTGTTAAATCAGTTTAATAAAACTAGGAATTTAATAAGCTAGTATATAAATCAGTTTAATATATGAAAAATTGACTGAGATATGGCCACACGAGCATAGGCTCTTTCCAGACAGTCAGTGTAATTTGGTCTTGGTCATTAACTAAAACCCGCTATACAGGTTGACGTAAGATAAAATGTGGATGAAATCCCAGTTATAGACAAGACATTAAATTTCTAAATTTGACTGCGATATAGCAAGTTAAAAAACAAAGTAAATTAACAGTAGTCCACCAGCAAAACTCGTTTAGTTTCAGTTGCGTTAATTTGCAAAAGGTTTAACGCGCTTGCACTTGTAGCGGTGATTCGTTTTTTTCAAGTTATTTTAACCAAAGTTAAAAATTTCTAAAAATAGAATGTTGATGACGTCACACTTAGTATTTCACACATCCAATTCTATTCGTCACTTTCATCGTTATTACCGCCATTGTATCTATTAAAGTCACTGTCATCATTCTGTCATTATCGCCTCGATCATAACTATCATTTTGGATCATAACGATCATAACTATCACTATCATATATTTTTATTTATCAGTATCTTCATCACTGTCATCATAAATCAGAAAAACTTTCAGAAAAACATACTAGTAGCAATTTTTGCTATAAAAGCAACAATCTTCTTCGTAGGAGTGTTTGAACTGCCTGGATGAAGTTCACTGCAACATGGACGGTTACCTTAGGCCAATCGAATCACCACGATCACCTGTTAATAACTTGATATCGCCACCGCCTCCGTACTCCGGGTATACATGTCCCAGCGATTATGATAACAAGTTCTTCGGATCTGACACGTCATTTGAAGAGGAGAATAGCTGCAAGAAGTTTGAAGAAGCAGAAGTTGTGTTATTGGACAATAAAAGATTAAGCAGCGTTAGCGAGATCAAAGCAAAGGTAAATAGAACAGTTTTTCTATATGCGTAGGGTAGCTGCACAATTTGATTACAATAAATGAATTCATGGTTATGAAAAATGAGATCATGTTTAGGAATGTTGGCTAGAATTGATGAAGAGCTTGCAAGCGAATTATTAATCAGTGATCTATTTATCGAGTCGTCTTTTAGGCAATCTAATAGAGCAGAAATTTTAGAGAATTTGTTTTCTCAAAAACTGAGGCCTTTTACTTGGAGCTCTGGTCTTATTGCTACTCGCATGAAAATGTATGATGCTGTCTGTGTTTCTTCTTTGAGTTAAAAGTCTGTAGCATTTTTGTGTCCTTTTTATTCAGCTAAGTTTAAGAATATTCAGGCTCAGAATATTAACGCCGTCAGTCATCAATTTTTTAAAAATATTTTAAGAATATTGCCAAGCCTCAGCTGGCATTTTTGTGTCCCATTTTTCAGCAGTTGCTTGTTTTGTGATTTTCATAATAGAGAATCGCTTGACTGATATACATCTCGTCTTTTGTTCCTTTTCAAAGGCGGGCAATGTTCCCGTGAAACCACATCAGATTTGAAAAACGTAAGAATACTTTAGGCCCAAAACGAAAAATTTCTTAAGAATATTGGGGCTGTGCAATATTGATAGTATTCTTATTTAAAAAAAATGTGAAGCTAAGAAACAGATCAAAAAATTTGTATTTTGTCTCTGAAGAAAAAAGTCCCTTGAGGGTTTTTTGGATATGGAAGCTTTCCAAAGGGAGTGTCGCCAAGTTAGGTAATGTTCAGCAAGGACTCAATTTAATGAATGGAAATTAATGTTTTCTTAAAGGCAGTCTGTTCCCTCCATGATTGGCTAGTTCTAACTTGACAGCCTCGCCTTAAAAGAGGGTCTTCCTCTGCCTTAGCATCCGACATTAGTTATTGTGGGTGAACACAACAAAAATGCCTAATCTTTATTTCATCAAATCCAACTTGGACGTTTGACTTCAACACAAAATTCATGGCAACTCGCTCAGGGAAAGTACGCTATTGTTGTTCTTCATTCTGATTGGTTATTTATGTATTGAACACACGATGCATGAGTATTGTGGCCATTAAAAAAGGTTTTGAAAACAATGGGGGACATACTGCCTTTAACTGAGGTTTCTTCTTAGTCAAATAGATTTATGGATGTTATCGTTTTGGGCCTGTAGAGTGGGAAGAGATTGTTCTAGCAAGAATAAAAATCACTACATGACGATTAGAAGTCTTCGAGTCAGTTATAAAGCACATTTCACATCATCTTCTAATCTTCTATATACAACCCTCTGTTGTAGGTCTTTGTCTGGTTCTTTTTAATTCAAGCAGATTAAAGCAAAGTGTTAACCCTTTCTATTGCCAGTAGGCCAAAACTTTTATCGCGTTATCTATTGTTGACTCAATGTAATTTCGTTTTACAGAAAGATGCTGCTCAGAAGGAGAAGAAAGATTCAGAGTCAAGCAACTTGACAGACATAGAATCTGGAGACGAAGATGGTCCTCTTCAGGCTTCGGCTAATACGCCGTTAATGAGCAGTGGGATCTTTTACGACAAGGACCACGAGAGGGTCAACTTTTTTGATTCAGATAAGGACCTAGATGAGACTGAGCTACACACAACCAGAGCAGTTGATCCGAATCCGTATATCAATCAACCCGGCCGCATCCAAACGAATCCATATCTCAATGCATAGGAAGTTAGGCGAAACTGAAAAGGCTACAAAAGCAGCTCCGTGTTAAAAATATACATATGCTGACGCAGTCAGTTTATCAGAGATGCAACTTTTTACTGTCTACGCCGCATTTATGGATCGGGAGATGACGTAATTTCTTGTATTTTCAAGAATTGCTCCTAATACTAGCTTTGAAGAATAGGAAAGCATCAAAAAAGTTCTTGGATTGTTGTGTACACACTCGAGAAGGATTGGGTAGTTTAAGGTGCTTAAAAAGAGGCTCAAAGAGCGTTTGAAAAGTTGCATTCTTGAATAGAATTTGTATATATTATATAGTAAAATGAATAATATTGCAAGCTATGGGTAGTTTGTACTCGAAGGGAAACAAGAAACTGCATACTAATAGGTGCTATCTCCACACACCTGCTTCGTACATAATCTTCACACATCTTTCGCGCTCATATTAAATCATCTTTATAGTGATATAGTGGTTGATTAAAATAAAATATAAAGTTTACTTACGATAACAAATATCGAAGATAATTTTGTTCCAGTTATGTCGACACTTTGACGACCATGAACTGTCAGATACGACCTTGCTTCTTTTAACAGTTACTTTGTAGTTTGACGACCAATATCAGTAAGAAGCCGTCAATGGCACAGGTTCAGTACAAGTGCTGCAGTAAGTCCTTAGGCATGTTGTTTTCCTCGTATTGGAATAAATTTCATTGTTTGTAAAATCGTAATCTTGACATTGTGACATCTTATTATTACAGTTAGAATTACTAATAGAATTTTGCAAATATATTTTAAAGTAGTACTTATAAGTGTAGAGATTATATTTATAACAATTTTTATTTGTGATGTTAATTTATCGAAACTTCAAAGTATATATGTCTATTGTAGAATTTAATAATTTTTGTTTTTCTATGTCATTCTGCATAAAAAATGTAGTTTGCTTGAGGGTAAGATTATAAATGTTCACAAGTTACATAATGAATGTTTTAAGTAAAGTAGTTAGCCTTACTGGCAATCGGATCTGCGCTGTTATTATCTGTATTGAAAACATGCAAACAAAATTAGTCTCATTCAAGAGTATTGATATGTACGTTTACATCTCACAGAACAAGAACGAATCAGGTTTGTTAGTCTTGCGTTCTTGTTGCTCCGGTATGAAACTGGATTGAAGGATATAGATTATTGTGTGCTTTTCGCTCCTTCGCGTTGTCCAACTTCACCTCCACCCTGTAACTCGGTTGTAGCATAGCAATTGACGAATCTCATCTACTAAACACCCTCTGTAGCAAAAGTTTGTTATTCTCATTCAGATTCAGTGCCGTCGGAACGAAATTCATATTGGGGAGGGGGGGGCTGCCCATTGTTTTCGTTCTCATCCAGTACGCTTTTATAAAGGAAACATACTACAGTTTGACAATTATTGGGGGGGGGGCTCCAGTTCCCTCCGGTTCCGCCCGGCCTGTCATTCTGGGCCTAAAATTATTCTTAAATTCAGATCTTTCCTACAGCTTTTCTTTGTCGAAAAGGCACGAAAAGGCACTTTGTAGGGAACGAAACATCCAACAATATAACTTTGAGTTTAAAAGAAAGTGCTAATTATACTAACAAAAAAATGAAAAAACAAGAAAAAACAAACTTCATAAAAGGTATGCTAGCGAAATACAAGTACGATGAGTGTTCCTAAAACTTTTTGTGTAGAAGTCGAGCTTGACTTGTTTGCAAAAAACATAGATAGATAAAATTTCAAGTTTTCAATGAAATTCGTGTCAGGAAATTCTCAATTAATTCATGAATTTCAGCAATTTCAAGTTTCAATTTTCTTATGACCTTCTAGGCTGTCCTTGAGACTTTTTCAGGCAAAGTAAATATTGACAAGAACATTTGCTGCAATTCGATATGTTTCTGCATACACCCTGTACAATTTTCCAAAACGAGTTTCAGCAAAGAAATGATGTGTCATATCTTTCGAGGAGTTCAATTCAACTTACAGATAAAAAGAATTTGTGTGTACCTACGCAAGTGATCGGTTTGCCTGTTTTCTTCAATTAACAAAAAGCTCCATTAGTAATTGCCCTTCATTCAAGAAATATGGGATAAAAAATTCAAGCTGCAAAGAAATGAATTGAATTTCAAAGCAAAAACAAAAATCCAGGGAAATTTCGGCAAATTAGATAAGTTCTTTTCATATTTTAACGATAATTTTTAAAATTTCTTGTTTGTCTCGGTCCCACATAAAGGAGCTACTTCTTCCATATAAACAGAGCCTAAATGACAGAGCTGAGTGTTTTTGGAGTCTTGGATTTTGTAAACATAATAAACAGATCTTAGCTTTTTGTAGCGTTGCAAATCCGATCAGAGAAGTGTCAAACAGTAAACTTTTAACTCAGCGGAAAATCCCATAATCACGGACTTAATATTTATACAAATTTACCTCAGTGTAGGATTGATTTAGATTCGCAAAAAATAAGGTTTCAATGGGGTACGTTTATTGATTTCCTATTCGTGATAGGGTATAAGAAAATTTTGCGAGTCCTAAAACGTTTTCAGGGGAAGCTCACCCCCTACCCAAGCCCCATACGTTTTCATTGCATAAAACTGATAAACAACCCCTTTGTTGCATGGCAATTAAAGCATCCAATCGCCGCCGCCGCCTTCTGCAGTATGACACAAAGGCTGAGTGTCTTTTAAGGTGTGGATGCAGGAATATGGCCTACTTAAATTGAATGCAATATAACGAAAGCAAAAGGGCTGTTTCAGCTTAAAGATGTCTTTAAAGAACCTTGTTGGTCAGAAGATTTTGAATGATGTTGTCAAGAGCTGTAAAGTGCCTGGGGAATGGAAAGCTCTGGTTGTTGACCAGCTCGCAATGCGGGTCATATCTTCCTGTTGCAAAATGCACGAGATTATGATGGAAGGCATAACCATTGTGGAAGATCTTACGAAAGGTCGACAGTCACTCCCTTTGGAAGCAATCTACTTCATAACGCCAACAGAAAAATCTATTGATTTGATGCTTGACGATTTCAAAGAAGCATCGAATTTTAGGTTTGTTTGTAAATTGTAGTATTTTCTTGTTTTTTGTGTCATGTATCGACATATTATTTGTATTGTATTTGTTTCTAACCTACCACGGAAAAGTAGTTTTTAGCACAGCGAGAAGCTATTTTTATCAATCAGTTGCCTGGTCCTTCTCATCACTGTGACCACAACTCGTGATTATTACGCCTGGAATTAAAGATAATGTATACAATTTGAAAGAATTGTGCTAAGCAAAACTGAATTGATTCAAACTTCATCAACAAAATGGCTTTTCTATAAGAATGAAAATCCCCGCTTTAATTTTTAACTTTTTGGATTTAGACAGATGCGAGAATTATATAGTAAACAAGGAAGTATAAGCTCTTATTCATTCTATTCCAATAATTTTGTTAAATTGTTCATATTTAATTTGTGAGTTACAATTTCCTTATAAATTTCTTCTTCTACATCTTAGATACACTGCTGCCCACATATTCTTTACAGAAACATGTGATGCAAAACTATTTCAGAAGCTCTCCAGTTCAAAAAGCTATTTGTCTAGGAAGATAAAGACACTGAAGGAAATCAACATTGCATTCTTGCCTATGGAGGGTCAAGTTTTTTCATTAGATTCATATGATGCTTTTGATAAGCTATTTAGCCCCTCTGTGAATGATGAAAACAGGCAGAAAATGGTTGAGGTTATTTCAGAGCAGCTTGCAACTGTATGTGCCACTCTTGGTGAATATCCATCCATCAGATATAGGCAAGGGTCGTCTGTTGCCTTAGATGTGGCAGAGGCTGTCTCAAGACGGATTGACTCATTTAAAGCAGATGATCCATCAATAGGTGAAGGCCCTAATAAACAACAGTCTCAGCTGCTCATTCTTGATCGTGGGTTTGATTGTGTTGCCCCCTTGCTCCATGAGCTGACATATCAAGCCATGGCATATGATTTGCTGGATATCCAAAATGATGTATACAAGTATGAGGAGCACAGTGGAGGGGATTATCAACTCAAAGAGGCCATTCTTGACAATAATGATGAGCTGTGGACATCTCTTAAACACAAGCATATTGCACAAGTATCGCAAGAAATTATCAAGAAATTTAAAGAATTTCAGGAGAAAAAGAAAGTTGGCATGCCTGGAACAAAAGAAAAGCAAGCTACAATGAAAGATTTGCATCTGATGATGAAAAAGCTTCCACAGTACCAGAAAGAACTGAGTACATACAGATTGCATTTGAACCTTGCTGATGATTGCATGCGCCATTACAAAGAAGGACAAATTGAAAAACTGTGTTTTGTTGAACAAGATTTTGCAACTGGTTATGACAAGGATGGTGAAAAGATCAAAGATCCCATGAGGTCTGTTGTACAAGTTTTGCTTGACAAAAAGACAAGTGAATATAGCAAGATGAGAATTATCATATTGCTTGCAATTGTTATGCAAGGTCTAAGTGATGAAAATATGACAAAACTGATGGAACATGCAAAGATCTCAGGTGCTGAAAGAGCAGCAATCTTAAATATGGTGCACTTGGGCGTGCCAGTAGTGCAAGGCAGTGGCAAGAAAAAGGCCACTCCTCAACGGAAAGAAAGACCAGGTGAATCATATACAACTTCAAGGTACGTCCCATATGTAAAAGACATAATGGAAGACGCAATAGAAGGAAAACTTGACCAGAAAATGTTTCCATTCTTAACCACAAGAGGAATGAGTGGTATGGGTGTCTCAGGTGTCATTTCTGCCAGACGGGGAAACTATGGCAACTGGCATAAAGATAAAAACCAAACTGATGCAAAGAGTGGACCAAGAATCATAATTTGCGTTCTTGGGGGTGTTTGCTACTCAGAGACAAGGTGTGCATATGAAGTCACAGAGGTTTACAAAGATTCATCAAAGAACTGGGAAGTCATTATTGGAGGAACAGAGATAATCACTCCAGATGTTTTGCTGATACGACTAAGAGGATTGTGATTCAGGTAATTTTTTGGCATAGATTTGTCTCAAAATTTCCATTAAATCTTTATACCATAAATCCTCCAATAAGCCCCCAAAGGCTAATTTGCAAAAATGAATTTTTGTGTGGGGGTTTATTCAAGGGGGGCTTATTCAAGGGGGGGGCTTATTCAAAGGGGGTTTATTTGAGGGGGGCTTATTCAAGGATTTACAGTATGCCTGCAAGTTTTGGTGCAAAAATTGAAAATAAAGTTGCAGTTGACTTTCTTAGAAGTAACTTTAAATCATTGTTTCAGTTGAGAAATATTTTTCTTCTACAAACACTTTTATGTGTATGCTATGGATTATTGGCACTTGTCTCACTGGTAACAACTACTTTAGAGCTATGACACTGTTGCAGTCTTTTGAAGTGTCATCTTCAAAAAGGGTGTCTCTACTGATGGACCATTCAGCCAAATTTAACATAGAGCAAAAATGTTTGCAGCCACTTTGCAAAGGGCTTTTGCACCTGTAAGCTGCGACCAAAGGGGTGATGCAAAATATTTTCATGCCAATCAACCATAAATCACTTTTATACACCAGTCCTCCTGGGAGGTGCAATGTGCAGAAGTTTGGTTTCACCACAGACACAAAAGCTGTGGATCATGGTGGGATGAAGTAGAAGCTTGATCTTTTTATATTAAATTTTACAGTGTAAGTAAATCTCAATGCTTATCAGTTCTACGAAGAAATAGTTTCAACTTTTAGAGTTATCATATCTCAAAAACGGCACCATGCAGCAGGCTGATTTTAATGGATTGACCTTCACAACTCAAAAAATAAGACAAAATTGGTCGGTATACCAGGAAAATTCATACACTTTCATAAATTTTCCACAAAGATACCTAACTTGAGTATTGGTGAATTTTGGGTGCAATTAACCGAAAAGATAAAACCATAATATATTTTGGTATATGCAGTAGATTCAAGAGAGCTTTCCATTAAAGAAGATTGGCTATGAGTGAAAGTAGCTGTTTCTTCTTCGATTTTGAAATCGCTCTTGTATTCTTTGTGCATGAAAAGAAAACAACATTGGGCAAGGTCAAAGTTAGAAGCTTTGTTCCACATTTTAATACATGATACCTTTCTTGCAGCTTTCTTGCTTGAATAGGCCTAGGCATAGGATACTTTAGTTTGACAAAAGGCATCTAGTGAAACAAAAGATGAATGAGTGCTTTTAAAGCTTTACTCTAATATAATAAATGTATCTTAAGTAGATAATTTATCTATTGACTCCATCATAAAAATGAAGTAGAGGAAAGGTTAAAATTCAAGGTTTGTTTTCTCATATTTTGATGTAATTCTAATTGGGACGACACAACTTTCGCCAGCAGGCAAATCACGGTAGCATATGTGCGCATAAAAACATTTTTGCTCTATGTCACCTAATATAAGTAACTAAAGGATATCTAATCATGATATCTGAGTCATTGATTTGTATATATGTTTTGTTTTATGAAATAAACCAGGAAAGTCAAAAAGTTCAGTTTCAGTTCAGTTTCCATTTTTTAAATTCCACTACATACAATTTATCAATAACAAGACAAGCATACATCTAAAATACAAGAAATTAATACAATATACCAATACAAAACATAGACACAAGATAGATTGTATGGAGGGAATTACTTACAGGATACTATAAGGCTGTATAATCCCAATCTTTTACTTATTATGCATAAGTATCACTTACCCATATTGACATAAGCTATCAATTGTTTCAGAAAGCAATCAGAATCTTTGTCATTCTTCTCACTTTTTGCATTTGTTTTAGTTGCTGAAGCTGCAGAATTAGTAAAGATTGACAGATCATCTCATGTATGATACATGGCAAAAAGTTTCAAGATGTTTTGTATTGTAAGTTTTGTTGGCAATTCTATGATGTTGAATGCACCTTAATATATTTCATTAACATTAATAAATTGTTATCCAAATTGATTAGATGAAAACATTACAATACCAATTTTCAAAGTCCACACATATATTAACCATGATTATTAAAAATTTTATCCAGTGGCTAATACTTCAATGTAGTTTGTGAATTTTTGCAGATAGGCACATATCTGAGGTCTGCCTAGCTGAAATATGAGTAGCAAAGCATTGATACACCAGAAAAGATAAAATGCCAGGAAAAATTTGCTTCATTGCAGTTATCTTGTTGCTATCATGATATATACCAGATTGATTGTCATGTTACAAAAGGCTTACTTACTGAAAGATCGTTGGTCAAGAATTATTAAATTATAAAAATCAACAATCAATTTTGTTAAAGGGCCTGCAGTTTACAATTGAGGTTTTGGTGGATATGTATTATGGAAAAATTCCTCCGTAGAGGTTTCGTCACACGTACCAAAACAACCTCTGTTCTCATTAAAGCCTACCACCCAACTATTTTTGAAACGTTTCTCTAAAGCTGAACTTTTTAGACTGGAAACAAGCAAGGATTTTTATTTTCCTATTTCACCACATTTCAGCAAAACATAAATTGTAAGGTTTTTTGTTATTATTAGAGAGCAGAAAATTTCCTCTTTTATGTCAGGTACCTCTACAATACAGCCAAATTTAAATGCTGTTTTGTTGAACATAATTCAACTTCATATTGAAATTAGTTTGTGTCGAAAATAGTAAATTTGTGACAGCTGTCTTGGCCAATAGTGCAATATCTCTCTGTTGAAAATTGATCATTAAAGATAAAAGTGTAAAATTAATGAAAAATTATTCTCAAGAATAGCCAAAATTAGTTACTCTTGTTTGTCTATTTTGAAAACCTGCAATTTAATTAACATTATCAAGTTTTAGTTTATGATTGAGCTTTAAGGAAAGTATGCTTAGCATGTTCTGTCTTTACTGTGTTGACCTTGCCAGCAAAATTAATATGTAAATTAGTTCTTTGTTATAACATTATCAACACTTGTAAATGTTTATCAGTTTTAACTTGGGTTTTATGGCAACTAGCTATAAATTACAAGGAAATCTTAAATCAACTTTTTTGTCTGCCAGCCTTTGTCATAATTTCTGTAGACATTTTAAAGGACAGGAATATTACCATAAGGTATTTTCAGTTAGGTGAAATGCGTGAGCTGTAGCTATTAGATTATTAAGGCTTCAATATGTATTGATAAAACATCTGGCAGATTTTAAAGAAACCTGGCTTCGTATTTTCTTGTTTTCCTCAAGACCAGTGTAAATATTTTCAATTTTTTTTCTATGTCACAATCTTAAAAAATATTTGGTTTATGCAGCAACCTTGCCTTATTTGTAGATAGGGTCATGTTTCATTTTTTGAGATAGGGTTGTTCTGCATTGCTTGTTCCCTAAAAGTCATGCAACAATGTTTGTAAAAATCATAAAATCATAAAATCATAAAAAGTATTCTTAAATCCAGTTTTTCTCTTTCAACTCAAGCATCAAGAAAGCTTGTGGAATATTTTGGCCCTTTGCAATGGTTGATTTAAAAGATAGATGCAAGGAATTGTGTTTTTGTGGAAACAGTCACCTTTCATGCTCTAAACAGGAAATAGCTAAAACATCATCAACATATCAAAAATAGGTGGCTCATTTTTAGATTTGGTTAAAAGAATTGATTTTCATAAGAACTTTCAAAAATGTCAAGGTGGATTTCCTCTTCACGGTATGGGTAGAAAACGGTATATGGTATTAGAATGCGCAGAAGATATTTTGATATACACAAACTGTAACCTTACCGAACTGCTTTCTGTTTTTGAAAGTTGAAATCAAGGCAATCTTTTTCCACTGCCGTTTTACCTTCCAACCAATCATATTCAAGCCATAACGTCACAACTTCAACAACAAACTGGCTTCGTACTGTGTCGCAGTCATTCTGAAATATATGCAGTTCTACTTTTTACTTTTTGCTATTCATTCTCTCAATCAAAAGTTGACCAATCAGTGACTCGCACGTTCACTGGCTAATATTAATTGGCAGATGGCTAAATGAGACGACACCTGTCAATCATTTTGGGGAAAATGTTGCAAATTATTAGAAGATAAATTTAGCATTAACAAAATGAATGTATGAATCCAGTTAGAAATGAAGGTATGGAATATGAGTAATATCGAGATTTGAAGATGAAGAAAAATGATCACATGGTAACCATTTCTAGTTTACTGGACATCGCATATCTTGCAACTGCAAACTTATCAAGCTATCAACCGCTGTTTTTGTTTATGATTTGTTTTCTGTCATTTGCCTAAGGATTTGAAATCGACTGAAACTGTACTATAATGTTTGCCTTGTTAGAAAATCAACGCATTTTCTTGAGAGCAAGCTTGTTAGCTAGATCTTCCATCCTCGGGCATTGACACTGAAAATACAGAATTTTCCAGAAAGTAATGTAGTTTTTTATCAGTGTCAGAAAATTGATTTTATTTTTAGCATTTGACTTTTATCCGGGAGTATGGGCAGTTTTTTTCTTGTTGTAAAGATGTACTTTTAATTTCCCTTGAATTTATTCATTACAATGTTGGGTTAAAGGTGACTCGATGTTTTTTAACCTACAGTCCATCATAGTGAAATTCAATTTGTGCTGAATTTTAGTTTTTATATTCTGTATTTTGTTATGAGTAAAGAAAGAAAAAATAGACCATGTGATAGGCTGTGAACTTCAATCCGGGACGTTACACTTTAATTTGGGACTTTGGACTTCTAAATTTTTGCGATGTTTTCATACAGACTTTGTTGGTTTAAGTGTGAGTTATTCTCTCCCTGTTTTCTTGCTCGGGAAATCAGTATCAAAATTAGATTTGGCTCAGAACCTAGTGTGGATTTCTATTGTTTAGACTATTGTTCTATCCGTGTGTCTGAACCAATGAGAAATTGCATCATATGCACAATTTTAAATAGTTTCTAATCTATATCAGGTAGATTATTTAAAAAAAAAGGGTTTCAAAATTTCATTGCAGTTGAGCATGACTGCTCTTTGTTCTAGGACCAATGGTAGGATGCCCTTTATATCATCGGGACTTATGCGCAGGACCGAAGAACAAGGTTCCCTATTAATTATCGGTACCCTTATATTGAACAGGACCTCAAAGAAAACACAGGGTGCCCGTATTAGCTGATGGAACTTAGGATTCTGTATCGAAAATAAGCAGAACACTTCCTCAATGCAAAGATGAGGTTCTTTCATAAATAGCTGATTTTTAAAGGATGAGAAATGGATTGTTTTTGTATTTTAATGCAGTAAGATTTTCAGCCGGTTTTGAAAATACAGTCGAAAGCATACCGGTTGCGCAATTTTATGTGCTAGGTTTTCAGACATTTTATACAGTCCTCATAAAGCAGTCTTGTTGATAGACAAGAAAACGATGGTTACAGAACTGATAATGAAAATTAAATTGAAAAGCGACGCTGGTAAATTTGATTCAAAAGGAATAACTTGGCCTAATTGGCCTCATTGCAATACGAGGCTTCTTAGAAATTTCATTGGTTCAAGTTTTATCAGGAAACAGAAAGGTGGTGGTTTCTCTAGAAGAGATGACACGGGCAAAGTAGTCTTTGCAGAAATAGCACTTAAACACTGCCTTACAATCAAAATTGCTGTAAAACATCCTTTTTTGATTTCAATAGCACTCGAGTCGATGCATGAGCTTTTTCTTTTGTGTTTCAAGGGCTGCTGCGCGGAACAAAGCGCGTGGTCACGTCCTGCACTTTTCTCTCTCCCTCTCAGGTATACATTTTAGTTACCTCTGCACATCTCAGGAATGCCATAAAGCTTACGCGAAGCTCTCAAAGCTTTTCGGTGAAACTGCATATTTGCTTTTGCCTTGGCGATAAAACATCTACAAACCTTTTTTACTGTATTTCTCTCCATATTGGCTTTGATAAACATTAACAAATAATATATGGTCAGTATCATAGCGAATGGATAATCACGACAAGCGTTAATAGAACAGTCGATTACTCAACAAAAGAAGGAAATCTGGACATCTGCACGGTGAGTTTGAGTTCATGATATGTTAATAGGAATAGAACAACTTAAGTACATAACCTCGTTCTGTGTGCCTTTGTACCACCTGTCTGTAGAGAAAAAGTAATTACTACTTGGAAAATGAGTCAAAGTAATTTCGACACCAGTTTATACTCCTTGTTTTTATTCGATAATTCATGGACATTGACCGTTATTCTACATCAGCCCCGGAAATTCAATTTCTTTGAGACAAAAAGGTTAATTTAGAAATAGAGAAAAGTCTTTGCGCAAGTGAAAAGGTATATTTTTAGCTTTTAGCGAATTTTTGCACTTTTTGTCTTCTTTCTAAAACAAAACGGGCATGAATTGTCGGTGTCCTGGATACATACGTTCTAAACGACACGAGGAAGAACGAAGAAACAAAATACAATGTCTAATGACGAGTGATCGATTCTGGCGGGAAAAATGTTTAAATACTAGTTCGTTATAAGTTTATATATTTCAATATTTCATTACGTTTTGAGATTAGGCATATTCCTCCCAAGATTGAGACGATCTATTGTAATCGTAATCCCAACGGGTAACTTGGATGACTTTTGTATGGGATCGCTCCTCATACCATACCAGATAGCTGTTCTATTTACAGGAAAACAAAGCGATGGAATACCTAAGTCTTATTTTTACGTAGTGACTCGCACACTGCTCTTTTCTTCATTTTGACGCAATTTAATGGCCATGTCAATCAAAGATTGCTTCAAAAAGGACATTCTCATAAACTCTCTCAATATGATATTTTATAATTGCAAATATTTCATAGCTCTGAACAAGAACTTTACGAAAGTAAGTGTAGAATCACTATCTGTAAGCTGTTATAAGTAAACATTGATTTTCAACACTAGATGCGATTTTTAACAATGATTTTTAAAAGTTTTGATTCATCAAGTTAACGCACAAAAGTATTTATTGCACAACTTTTGTAGCTAGACAGTTAAATGCGGCAGAGAACTTTACAATTAAGAAACATTTAAATTTGTTTGGTGAATCTTCAAACATTTTTAGAGTGTAAGTGCTTTCCGTTTGTGCAGGAAGAAGTTCGCGTCTAAGTCGAGAATTTTTACTCTACATCTTCACTATTCCAGTGGACATACCAGTGTAGTTTACAAGAACAAATATTCTTTATATATTCAAATTCAAATACATATATTGGTAAATAAATAAGAAACGGTACTGATAAGATGTGAAGGAGAAGCAAGTTTTTGAAATACTTAACGCGAACAATATCCGATTGTTAAATTAAAAAGGCTGTGAATATCTGCAGAAAATATTGGAGTCACCAAATATTTTCTACCAGAAAGGTGGTGGTTTCAACCACCAAAGTCCCGAAATGTTTTTTCAAAAATTTTATTTTAATCCGTAAAAGGGCCCCAGACATACACTGCCAAACAGCAGCAAGATCTGCAGTGCTATAGCGATGAAATTGCAGAAGATTTGAATGCAAACAGTGAAGATCAGGTCATGTCACAGGAAAGTACAGTGATCGACTAGAGGCAGAAGAAGATGAGTTGTACTCATTTTCTTTGGGATATCAAGCAAAGAAGACAGTGATAACAAAGAATGGATTCTACAGCACTTCCTATTCAACAAAATTCACTTCTGTCCAGTTATTTTCTACTATCTAAACATTTTTAGGCTCTCTCATCCACGATTTCCAATTACCTGTGAAGGATTATGACGTCATAAAATGATTATAACCTCATGCAAGAACGTTTAGAAGTAGAAAAAAATAGTTATTCTATATATTATTCAAAGGCACAGAATATGTGCTATTCATATATGGAAATTGGTTGTCAAAAATAGTTTTGATAAAACAATAATGCGGTTCAAAGTGAATTTTCCTAAGTTTATGACGTCATCAAAAAATTTGACTTCTGTTGAAAATATTTCCTGTTCAATCTTGGATTTTAAATCTGCATAGTTTATTTAGTCGAAAAATACAATAAAAGTTGAGGTCAAGTCTTTGGCTGATTTTTAAAGAATTTGTATCAATTTTTGATAATGCCATCAAAAACAAGCAAATTCCGCTGTAAATTTTTTTTGGTCCATCTTGGATTTGAAATATCCATGGTCGATTTAGTTGGTATGTGAAATAAAATTTGAGGCTAGACAGTTTGCACGTTTATAAACTTATTTCATGAAAATAAGCCCACTACATTATTTTCATGAATAGAGAATCTAAGAAGAAATAATAGGCCTGCCTATCTTATCTCTAGATTAGCCTTGTAAGTATGAGATCCGAACTTCATTTTGTGCAACTTTTTTGATACAAGCAATGTAAAAGTCGAAAACTCAGTGACCCCCGGAGAAAATCCACATGTTTTTCTGGCCCGGCACTCAAAACAATTAAGAACCCCTGTTCTAAAGCTTTGATGTTACTGTTCAAGTACTGATAACTTCAATATACTGTAGTATGATTCACAAGATCACAGACCTTTGACTCTACTTAATACTTATAAAATATTTACGTCATTGCTAGAGATGTTAAATAATAAGTTTCTTAAAACAGACCCCTGTGGTACTGGTACGCCAGTTTGTTTGTGTTACTAAATAATGAAAAATATTCTCAGCTAACCGAATTTTATAGCTTTTAAAAGATATTTCATAGAGGCGAAATGATTCAAGTGGCGTATAGATGGGAAGGCGCGTAAACAAGAGGGATTAAGTTACCTAAATGCAAAAGTATGAAAATTAAATTCATTAACGTTTTTACTCTAAAGAACGCCGCGGCGTTTATTATAAACTCCAAATTTTGGATGCGGCGTTCAATAAAGGGCAGCGTTCATCAGAGGGCGGCGCTCAATACAAAATGAAAAGTTTTTCAAACGAAAAATGACAAGAAAAATGCGATGGAAAAAGATAAAAAGAATGTCAAGTCAAGTCAAGTTTTGTCAATATCCCTTTCTCCGTCAAAGTCCTCGTCTCTATGAGATAAAAACTTTCATTCAATAGAGGGCGGCGTTTATCAGAGGTCGGCGTTTATCAGAGGGCGGCGTTTTTCAAAATGGTTGGCTGAAGGGGCGGCGCTCAATAAAGGGCGGCGTTTATCAGAGAGAGGCGTTCATTAGAGGATATACGATATTAGAATTGGCTTTAGATATACATAGAGACTGAACCGGAATTCGCTTTGAAGTAGATAGAGACTTGAATTAGAAAATTCCTTTAAATTCTTTACATCATATTTTTGGCTTAACTTTTAAAGGTTTTTATTCATTTTGTATTTATGATTGCATCAATGTGGTTTACAGTTTTAATAAGATAAGTAGATTAAAATTCTTTGAAAATTGGTCACAAAAAGAATTTTTTTAGATATATCTAGATAAGATATCTAGATAGATGAAATTTACAATTAAAAACTTGTCATATGAAAAAGCGATGGTCTTTTGCCCTAAAACAACGAGATAGAAATATCACTTTATAGTGCTTTGCAAAGTTAGCCACATATGGTAAGCGACCTATCTCCCTCAAATCTAAACCCTCTAGTCTTTTAGATAAAATTGTTTAGAGATTCCACAAAAAAGCTTGACATCTAACCATTTATATTCACTATTAATGCTTTTTGACAATTGAAACAAGATTTGAAGTTCTATAATCATTATGACATAATTTTTAATATTCATTTGGTTTTAATACTTTCTCTGTTACCAGATGATGTATACGTACACCAAAGTTGTTTTTAGCTTACTTTTTCTTGTAAACGCTAGAGAATCTTGCTTGCTTTACGGAAATTGTGGGCAAATCCCAAAAAAATTGGCATGAACTGTCTGGCAAACCGAAGAAGTCTTTGGTCACAGGGGAACCATCCCCTAAAATATGCAAGCATTTGGGCCGTCCCTCACTCACTGATTTGAAGCTGCCATAGATGTTGAAAAAGTCTTTCGTAAATAGCTCCATAAACACACATTGATGGCCTTCAGTTTTCTAGAAAAATAAAAATTTGCTATTAAATAAGGTATTAAATGCGATAAATAAATAAGATAATAAGATATTATAAGATATTAAATAAGATAATATATTTTAAATAAAATACATTGCTATAAGAAGAACATAGCACATTGCAACCATGGAACTATTTTTTAAGCTATTCTAACCAGCCGCTAATAACATTATGTACATATCTTAACACAGCCTGATCTGAAGGACTTGCGAAAGAATAATATCATAATTCAAAAGATGATATCGTATGTGAATAAACTGAAAATACTTATTCACTCTGATTAAATTACTTCTATCGACTTGCAAACAACACTTCAAACTGTTCACTTTCCAATCAAAAGCTTTATCTGCCAGGCAAATCCATTGCTTTGAATTGATCTACATAATCAAACCAAAGTTACTCTAAAATACGCATACTTTTGGTCCTGATTGAAAAAGACCTTCCAATTCTATTATCTTTGAATGATGCGTAAAAGGAAGAAACATCGGCCCCTAATCAAAGGGCTCGCTATTCGCTATAAGACAGAATGTGCAGTTTTTTCTCTTTAATCGCATTTTAAGATTATCATTTTGATCTTTTAAAGTAATTTGTCATCTTGTTACATTTCAGACCCGAGAAGTTCTTACTGCCAGCTTACTGGGACTTATTGGACTCAGCTAAACATGTTGGATACAGCAAGCATCATGCTCATAGAATGAGTAGTATTTCAGTTGATTTCATAGCCAGGACTATTAAGGTAGGTTGCACTGTCTACCAAAACTCCCTACTTTGAGGCTAAAATAACTGCTTCTGCAAGGTAAATTTTCTCCCATACCCTCGTACCTCCCACCTTTGTCCTTTAGCAAACAACTGATTACTGTCATGGCATATTTCATAAGATTTATACATACTGTTGTGAAGACATTCCCTTGATGATCAACTGCCAGATAAGCTTCAGCTTTTGCTCCCCAAATTGTCAACATGTTTTCACCAATTGATAAAACGTTTAGAACAGCTATTGTAAAGCGATATGCAATCGGTTACTGTAGCCATGTATCAAGAAAAGGCCACGGAGCTTAAAAATTTCAACTCAATGTAAATCTGGGCTAGATTATAAATGAGAAAAAAAACCTTTAATGGAGATAATACATGGAAGTAACTCGATCGATCGTATGTCAAACAAAATGTATTCGAATCATTTTCATGTTACAAAATGCTGCAATCAATGGAGATTAAAATATTTAACTATTTAATAAAGAAATGTTTTGATAATTAGTTAGCAAACTTCTTAAAGCTTTCTGTCATCGTCTTATGATTGAGTGGTATTGCTTCACTCTAGTGTACGGTCTCGTAGCCATGTAGTGAATCCTCAGTATCGTCATAGATAATGAAATTCTTCTCGTTAAAAATTTATTTAATTCACATAAAATGCTTGATGATTCCATTCAAGTCCATCCGTCAATTCCATTCTGTATAGCGCTTTAAAAAACTCACCAAAAGGGCTAAACCTATTATCTGTCCCTTGCACTCTTCCATTCTCAAGCATCTCCAAGCAGAATCCATTCTGAGAAATTAAACGTCGCGAGCGAGTGTATAGTGCTAGCCTTCTTTTCAGCTGAATTTGGCTCTAAAAAGATGCTTTTCTTGGTTAAACTAATGGTCTGGCCTTGATTCTTAGTCAATCCAGTGCTAGGCCTAACACTGGCAGCTCCCTTATAATTTTTAAACACTACTCTATTTCCTTTATAAAAGATCAATGATCAGTACTAAAAGATATCTCGTTTCTTGTTGTTTGCCCCCTTAATATGAAAGATTGCCTAATATGTCTGTCCCTTGGGTATCAATGCCGGTATAATGTATCGAGGCAAACTTTTAAAAACTATACGTGTTTATATAGAGGCTTCAACAATGAATAAAAGAAGTCCTGTGATTTATCTTTCTTTCTGATATCAATGCATGGATTCCTCAAGCTCCCTTTTCCAGTTTCTCTTGCCTGTATGAGATCACCTTTTTTACATGATGGAATTGCCAATGCATTTGAGTGACAGTTCTAAACAACTACTATAGTCACTTTTTTCCTTGCAATGGCTACCCGTTCTCTGAATAAACGCTAAGAAGTTTATCAAGAATATTTACCAACGAATATAATATAGTTTTGTATTACCAATATCATTACCATAAGAACTCTTAGCAATGTGGGCATGGGGATTAAACATAAAAGACATTCTAAAACATATAGTCTTGTACCTTTAGATTCCCATGTTTTCAAATTGCTGATTTAGTTTGGCTGACGTAAGGAGAACCCAGACCCTTATCATGCGTAATGCAACGCGACCTTTACCACGGTAGTAAACATTGTCGAGAACCATTAAATTTACAGTTGCTTTGAACTGTAGTTGCATGCCCTATACATATGAAGATTTCTTTTGATACAAAAAAAGGCAACTGCAAAAATATTGGATAAAAACAAATAAATGTTGAAAATTGCACAAATACTTGTGAGGCTAGAGGATTTTTCTTCCGTACCCTTAAAATGTTCTACGTTGAAAAGGATAAAAGCTGACCAAAAAATGTAGGAAACTTTAATTCCGTTATCTTGGAAAACCTATTAATCGAACTTGGTAACCAAAAAGCTCAAAATCTTAGATAATGTTGCAAAAAAACCAATCTGTTTCCTTAGGTGCTCAGAATGACAGTGAAAATTCTTTGTGGCCAGCTCATTTGAAATCTCATTGAAAAGACCCAAGATACTATTGTAGACTATTTTGCCCTTTTCTCTGCTTGATTAAAAATTAAAGCAAATCGTCCCCACAAAACTTTCGTTGATTTCAGACTCATTATTTGCTATTTTGCTACAATGCTACAATGAAGAAATGATAGGACAAACATGATGAAATTTCAGAGGAAATTATAGAAATCAATTTTCGCTTACTTTGCTAACAGTTTTTCAATATAGGAAGTTTCAATATATGCATTGTTTACAGAAGAATATGACAGGTTTATAGGCCTACAAAAAATATCGACTAGAAAAACAAGAATCTCACAGCTTACTTTTGTCAAAATGGATTCGTCTCTGGTAGATGCGTCTTCCATACCTCAAGACAAATGTACACAAACAATTATTTGTACATATTTTTGGAATAGTCCACTGTTCGGTGAAGCATATTTCATTTCTTGAAAATCTCAACGACTGCAAACAGCTGGTGTAGTCTTAAAATGCAAAACAGCAAGATAGCGGTGAGATTATCCTATTTATTCGCGATTTTGTCATTTTTAAGATGAGTCTTTGAATAATTTAAGAAGCTTTTTCAGTTCCAAGGTTCGATTTTTGTAGATGTGTTTAGAGCGACATTATGATAGTTAAGGCTCGCTCGTAAAACAGCCATTACATGTTTGTCGATTCTTGATGGAACGAAAGTTGAAATCAAATCCCAATTTAGTAAGGGCTAGGATTTCTGTGATTTGAAGCTTCCTTGAATTTTGTTTTTATCAGTTTTTCCTTTTGGAAAGGTCAATCATGATCAATAACTGTAACGTTATTCTGAATAGAAAACAGCTGTAAATCAGTAAAGAAGCAATTGTGGTAGTATATCTTAGGTTAAGATGAAGACAGTTAGAAATAAGATCACTAGCAAAATGTTGCATTTCATCGCTGTTTAGCAATGATGATATAAATCAAAATCTAGTTTGACCCCCCCCCCCCCACCTCGACCACTCTGTCTCCTAAAGGAGCCAAAGCCTTGGCATTGTTGTCCACTTAAGCTTCACTTTATTTTAGCAGCCTTGAAAATTTTTTTGCGGTACAGAACTTTAAAAAGGGCTTCGAAAAAACAAACATTTGGGTATATATTTTCCATCTTGATCTTTTGGACGTTTATTCTGACGTTTGATACTCTGAGGAGTGTCAGACGAAAAAGCTTTAAGTAGCCTGTTGTGAAATACTTGATTTTTTCAAAACAATTTTAATATCTCTGTTACTCCTTAACTGCTACTGGTTACTTCTTTAGAGGATACGGACTGCAAAAATGTAGGTGTTGCTAACTTTTTCTTCAGTTGAGAATCATGATTCTCTGATGAAATGTTTTCTTTACATCAGGATTGATTTTTTAGCAATTAAAGTATGCGTTAGGACTTTTAGAAGTTGCAAAAAGCATTACGATAAGGTACCTAATTTGTGCGAATTTTTCGGAATTCAAATCAGCTCCATCTGGCGGGGCCTGATAAGTCTTATAAATATGGAAGCCACAATGTTTATTTGAAAAAATGGCTTGTAAAAATGTAGCAACACGAGTTTCTAAGAATAAATGCTAGAGTAGTGTTTTATTGCTCTAGATAACTTGCTTTATTTTTCTCATTCTGGTCTCATTCTTAATCATGGTCTCAAGGCCTAAGAGAACTTATCGACGCCCCTTGCTCTGATCCAGGGGCACCAGTTATCTTCATTGAATGAATCCATAAATCAATAGTTCATCATTGCTTTCTTGAAAATCGAATGAGCCCATCGTTGCCTTCCAAATATATCATTTGCACTTTTATCGAGATAACGAAATCTTTATTAACCTTGTTTTTTCTTGGACTTTTTATATCTGCTTGTTTGTTGAAAACAGCCAGCTTCGTTCGATACACAGACCTGCATTTACCAGAGCGCGAAAGGTTTATGAGCTTGTGAACTATCAAGTTGGCCTAAGTCATTACTTATTCATGCTTCAGTGGCGATGCAGTGTAATGACCATACTTCATCGCTTTGCCTTGTGATCGGAGAGCAGAGCATCAAAATGAAAATTGAGAATTTTCTAACATGGATGCAATAGGAAATGGGTAACTAGACTTGGATATGAAACCTGCCTTCAAAGTATCACAGCAAAATGTTCGATGTCAAAATCGAATATGAATATACAGCTGGGATTATCTTTTCTCGCATTATGGCTACTAGTCTTCGCTCAGATAGGTAAGGAGTTTCATTTTTAATTTAATACTTAATATCAAATTTTACCCTATGTAACCAGGGTAATCGAATTTAAGCGTTGTACACAAACTTGGTTTTGCAAAGCGACACAAAATTATTACTGTAACTTAAAAACAAGATACATACAATTTTTCACTGCTTGTAACGAAGAACCAACAGAATAAAGCGTGTAAATCTGTTTTGAAACCACGATTGCTAATGTGATTTTTTCCCATTTACCTTGATAAGACTATCTATTAAAAGATTGTTAAATTGATCTCTACTTTATATAAAAACAAGTATGTTTGATGTCTAAATTGATAGCTTTGTTATCTTCATGGTATAGTTTACCGAAGTTTGAATTTACTGAAAACAGGAAAACAGCATTTATGGCTTTCGTTTGTCGTTTATTTCTACATTATATTCTACCTGTTGATAAAGACCTCTTAGTATAAAATAAAGTCTTTGTGGTTTTTTAGGTACAGAATGGATTCAAATATAAATTAAGATTAAATTTTTTTCCATTCAATTAGTATGTTCAGGGCAAGTAGGATCAAAAGGGGATGAGAACAGGAGTCGTGAAAGCGAGGCCGACACAAACAATTCTGATATCTCAAGTGAAGACGATGCGGTGGAAAATGCAGATCTGATGAACAGGCTGCAAGGTTTGCCAACTGATAAACTGAAAAGCTTGCTGAAGATAATAAACAAAGAAGAAAATAACCATGATGCAGCCGAAGAGTATTCTGATGAAAATGACAGTGGGAATAAAAATCTGCTACACAAGGACGAAATGACTGCCAAGAGCGGTAGGCCTACAAAAAAGGTGTCTTTTCACAGAAATAAGGAGGCACCGAAAGAATCAAATGAATCGAAAGGACAAGCAGAGGACACAGAGCTCTCAGATGGTGAAATGGAGGCTAAACAGAAGAGTGAAGCGGATTTGACATCCATGAAAATGAATACAAAAACTGGCAGCTCGAGACAACTGAAAAAGGCACAACCTGTCACCAATGTTTTGATAAGAGCATTCGAAGGCGATGTAGATGTTAAAGAAGGATCAAAAGATTCTGATGCAAATACACAAAACTCTTTACATGCTGATAAAAGTTTGAAATCCCACAAAAAAGATTACGATGACGATGTTTTTGCTGGGACAGAGGACAATGCGGTTAGAACTAATGAGATATCTAGTCAAGGAGAATCGAGGATGAAGCTCACGCAGCTTGCACCGAAAGAAGAGAAAGTAGATGTTGCGCATGCGTCGCATAGTTACGCAGATGGTGCACTGTCTCATACTGAAACTGAGACTGATGCCAATGAAGGTTCACAGCCTTCCCAGACTGCCAATGATTTCCAAACAAGTGATCACAGCGAGGATACAACAAAGGAGAAATCACTGGACCAACAACCAACTCATAGTAGTAAATCAATCCTTCACAAAATTATCAAAGAACGTCTGCCTACAGAAATCATACAAGAAATCAATGATGCAATGATTGAAAAAGTGAGAGAATCTGGAGACAGAAGGGCATCTCTTGCAAATGATGCGTCAACAAATGGAAAAGAGTCTATTGATGTGACATCAACGGTGGAACAAAACAACAACTCTGGGGTTGATGCCAACAAAAGAGGCTCTGGAGGAAAGCAGCAATTTGCTTTCTCCTACGATCCTGATTCCCCAATAGGTATGAAAATATTATTCATGCATGTTTTAGTAAGATCATAATTCTGAAAATATGTACGGACCTGTAAATTAAATAACTTTTCCTTCCTTTTTTCTAGTTAAAACGAAAATTGTTGCGTGGCATTTCATTAATTTGATGATCTTCTTTATTCTTTCTGTATTTTCTCTAATAAGCGCCCGCAGCTTTTGTTATCAAACTGTTGAGAAGAAGATACTGCATTGCAAAGAACAGTGCCTCCGGAACGGAATTCGTATATGGGGTGCTGCCGTTGTATTCCTTCTCATTCGGTAGACTGTTATAAAGGAATTATGCTACATTTTGACAATGTTGACTTCCAACTGGCTAGATCACACGTTTCGATCTATGCTTTACTTCTTAATAGAATATCTAACTGGATCACTTAAACATTTTCTTATGCAAAAAAGTAAAAAAAACGAAAAAATAGGAATATGATGGTGGTTTTAGGTGCATAGAAATATTACTTTGTATACCATTACATGAATATATACCATTACATCAAATAACACTAGCAAACAAACTGTCTGAGACAGGCTTATTACATATTTTTATGTATTAGCGGTGCTTTTGATTTGGGTGTTGGGGAGAGGCTGGCACTGATAAAGAAACACTTAAGTCGTTGTCTAACAAGATAACAATTAATATTTACGCCTTCCATTAATTATCAATTGTGTATACCTTCCTTACAAAAATCTATAACTATTCTTATAGGAAATTCTTGATGAATTGAGAGAAAGCTTTTTCTTTTCATGGAAATTCGTGATTGTTTCTCAAAGGTGTGAAATTGCTGTGAGTCTATCTATAAGACACTTGGCCCGCATTGTTGGAATAAGCAGTTTTCTATTTCTTGTAGGCCCTGAGATGTGGAAAGTTCTGCACACTGACTGGACTTGCCAAGGCAGGAAGCAGTCACCAATATCTATCAAAACAGAAGATGTTGTTAATGACACAATGTGCAAAAACATTGCAATCCGGGTCGAACCAGAGGGAAGGCCGCTGCGAGGCATCTTGCGAAACAATGGCCATGCCCCTACATTTTCTCTAACAAGCAACACCATAGTGCGTTTATTGGGGGGATTGCTTCCAAATGATTACTTCTTGAAACAACTTCATTTTCATTATGGCTGTGAAAATAAAAGAGGTTCTGAGCACAGGATAGACGGTCAAAGCTTCCCAATGGAGGTAGGTCTGTGTACAATAGTAAAATCCCAAAATCTAAAAAAGGAATCTAGATGCTTTAAAAAACATTTTTATCAAAGATACCTTTACTATGGTCCCCAAATAGATATCATTTACGACAAGACAAAGTCCTTCGAATTCCACAGGCGAAATAAGCAGAATAGCATGAGTCAATATCAGTGAAATACGTTTGGTAATTATAAAAAACGTACTCATTTCGAAAATCATAAAACAGATTTCATTTTCATGACTACTTTTGAACCGTTATTGAGTTCGTACAATTATGCGTCGTATTCGCAATAACAACCAGCTGTTAATATAGTAATTGCAATTGAAGATAGGTATAGCCTTGTAGTCTTTAATTTTGAAATACTGCGTCCTTTCTAAAATGTGCATTCAGCCTATGCCTTTTTCATCTCTAGCTCCACCTTGTTTTTTGGGACAAAAAGACATTCGAGACATTTTCAGAAGCAGCTAAATCTGATCGAGGAATTGCTGTTGTTGCTGTTTTGTTTCAGGTTGGACCTTAGTTGCCTTTATCGACTTCTGAAAGTTTTCATCGTTGTCATCAATTACTGCTATGCTTACTGAAGAGATTATGCATGATTTAAGATATGCAACAATGACGTATTTTATAATTAGTGTTATTTTTTATATAACAACAATGACTGTCTTTTGTAAATGTATGGAGCAAACCCAATAGATCATATCTTTAAAGGCTCGATAAATGTAAAAAGCCCTTTTGGAACAGCAGGAGGTCAAAGATCGTAATCTCTGAACTGCATCGAAAACTCTCAAACATGGAAGCCGATGCTGGTTTTTAATGAAGAGAGTTTACGATGCCGGGTTAAAATGAGGAGAAATTACAATGCCATTTTTAGATGACACGAGTTTGTGAAGCCGGTTTTAGAAGAATAGAGCTTGCGATGCTTAATTTTGCCAATGGTAACTAGAGTTAGCAATGTCGATTAGAGAATTGCTCTGACGATGCTTGCTAAAAGCCATGTTTATGGTTGCAATTCCAAAATTATGGCAGTTTCAGAAGTAGATGTTCCAATACGACGACGACCTGGATAAACGACGAATAATTGTCGGCTCTCTTCTAGCTATTTGATGATTTAACACCAAGCTTTGGAAACTCAAATTTAAAGGCTTTCCTCTGCTTTGGAAGCTTCTTTGGTGTATCTAACGACTTTTGATCAATATAGGTTGATAAGTTGAGGTTTGCAATGCCTAAATCTAAACGTTTTCTTTCCAAATAGCGATCTTACGTTCCTGTCAGTCAGATAAGGAACACGCCAGTCACCCAGATTTTACAGGTGCTGAAAAAGATTCCAAACGAAGGTAAATATCACTAACAGTAAAATGCTTGATAACAGGAAGTGCATGTGATGAACTGAAGGGCAAATTAGTACAGGCTAAAAAAACCTCGTTTAGGTACATATCTAGCTTTAAAAGTCAATAACGTTGCAACAAGTAGTATTTGAAGGAGAATTGGACAGAGAAAAAGACAAATGAATGACCAAACAGGCCTTTTGACAACAAACAGGATAAATCCAACATGGCAGACTCTGTGGCCTGTGCTAAACCGAGAACTTTTCAATAATTTGATCCATGAGATACGTCTATGGAATGCCATTGCCGCTAAAACTATTACACTTAATTTTAAAGGCATACTTTCTCATTATCAGGCATATGAAGCAGACATATCAATGCAAAAATCAAAGCTTAGGGACAAACATTTACATGAAAATCTTCGCACGTCAACTATCAGTTTAATGTGTGATTAAATAAACTTTCTGCATATGAAAATTGTTTCTTGATTATATTTTCATATAACTGTAACAAATGTAGTTGTTCATATTCAGTATGAAATTTGCCTAAAATCTGCTTAGTTATTCATCTGTCCAGCCTATGCAGAAAGGTTTTAACGGTAGCCCACCCCAAAAAAATAAGTTAAGCTAAACACACCTATCCGAGCTTTACGCTTATTGGCTATCGTTACACTCTATTCAGTTTTTCCAGTCCTAGCCAGCCAATTGATGGTGCTAATAAAATTGTACTTTATTTTGTTTACATACGTTCTCAAAGAAGAAGTTCAGTTGAAAGAAATTAGCATTAAGTGCAAAAAAAATATGCAAGCAAGAGGTTTTCGATAAGATATTATCAATGATAGCGACTTTATTCGCGATTTTCTCAGTCTTATTGCTAAAACTGGCGTTGATTCTTGAACTCCGATTTGCATTTCATTACAAAAAAGTATCGAGTGCTGCACAATATCATTGTCCAGCAGCCTTAGTGTAAGGGACAGTACTAGAGGTAATATAATCAAAGCAACACAATTTTATTGGATAACGACCAATAAAGCAACACAATTTTATTGGATAACGACCAAATCTAATTTTGTCACAACAAGAAGCTCTATTAGAACTAAAATTTTTAATTCAGATCATTCACTTTAAAGTTTTTGTATTGAGCACCAAATATTTGCTGCAATTGAAGTTGGAAAACTTCTAATTCTTTTCTTACCCATAGGAGATTTTGTGCAAATATCAGAGATATTTGACTTTCGTCTCGAGAAGTTAATCCCGAATGTGATGAACCCTATGCAGGCAGATAGATTTTTCACCTATGAGGGATCGCTTACAACTCCAGGGTGTTACGAATCAGTCACTTGGATAGTCTTTAACAGCCATCCAGTAATCACCGATGACCAGGTACGGAAGAAACTTTTTTCTGTAATTCTTTGTTATTGCTAGAATCTAGAAAGCAATATTAAATTCAAGAGAGTATTTTAGCTTCTAGCTTTGGGGGGGGGGGGGTAATTTACGGGTACGTGCCATTATTTAGGGGAACCTTTTTCTCAAATATGCAAAGTTATCGCTATCATTTTTATATATGTGCGAAATTACAGGTACCACTTGAAAGAATTAGCAGAATTATGGAAACCATTTTGGGAAAATGTTGCAAAATTATTAGGAGGGGAATTAAGCATTAGCAAAATGAATGCCCAGTTGGAAATGAAGGTATGGAACATGTGTAATATCGAGATTTAAGGGGAAAGAACAAACAAAACTTGTTTGATAATTTCGCTGTGTTTTAAAGATGTTGTTTGCATTGTGGTATCATGTTTCCTATTTTCAGGCATGTGCGGAATTATGGGTCCAAATTTTGAACCAAAATGGCACATTCCCATCCAAAACTAAGTTTAGTTACCACCACCCCCCATCTTTAGATGCTTCTAGTAACCGTTTATAATGATTACCAATTTAAAGGAAGGTATGTATAATCTAGATCAATGGTTACTCGCCAAAGAGAGGTGGCTAAAAAACAGTTACAGTTTCAACGGAAGCTGTTACGATTTCAAACTAAAGATAGCTGTCGCTGCAGCTTTGGGAAGAGATTTTGGAAATTCAATGAATTAGCAACAAATAATTGGCATAAGTGATACAAAATGATACAGGAGTGAATAAAAAGCAAGTTATTATTTGTAACGAGCAAGAACAGAAAAGATTGAGGGATTTAGTCAAAGCCTTGGCTCTCCATAATCGTGGTTATAGCACTGCTACCATTTTCTGAAAACTTTTTTTAATTTTTTTTCTAAAAACTAGAAAATATTCAATTTTGAACTCTTTGCAAGATTTGGAGCTGCTTCTCAATATATGCTCTTTAATTAAAAAAAGTCTTCTAGCTACTTTAGCAGTCGTTAATTTGATGAAGTTTTGGGTTGTGGTGCAACGGAACCCAATTTGATATGGCTCGAAAATTTGCCTTGAAAATTGAAGGATTTCTTTAAAAAAAGAAGCAACAAGGCTTCTGTAACAAGACATTTGATAATTCACTGCGCTTGAACCACCAATCAAATGTTTCAATTTCCCCCAGTAGTACCTGATGATAATTCCTACCGCACTTCATCCAAAAGAAAGCAGCATTTTTTGATATAGAGTTTTAAACATAGATTTGTTTTTGATATCAAAGATAGATGGAATTGGACTGGAAGGCGAAAAGAAAATTAAATTATCATGTTGTTATTGGTCCTCATTCTCCGAATGCATCGTACTTCGTTACAAAATCACAAGTAGAAATAACTGAGTACTTGTACTTGAATGAGGCTTACGTATAATAATGAACTAACTTACCAAATCTTTGCTTTACTTTTGTGGTGCAGTAACTATCATAGAATGAACGCAAATAATACTACAATTATATACCCAGTTGTGGATCGAAATAGACCAATCCGATTAACAGGTAACCGTCATGTGCTCACGTTCTCTGGTTGGCCTATTTTGATTCTCAACTAGGTATATATACTTTACATATACTTCCTAGCTTAAAGAATTAGAGAGACTATTCGGGTAAAAAAGAATTCGCAATTCCTTTAGTAGTCTTCCCTATTCCAAATAACTAAGAAAATGGTTAGACATATCTTATTGAATATTTTTGTTTTTTGTTGCGGCATTTAAACAAGACGTTATTTTCAATCCACAATCCATAAAACAAGCAGGTGGTTAGGTGTATTTTCTGCAGACTTACAGAGGCTTGTGGGAATTTTGGAAGGTCTTAAAATAGGCAAAGAGGTAAATATAGAAACTGAAGCTTTGCAATCTATATTGAGCAAGAACGAATTGCAAGTGGCAGCTGTGAAGGGTCTAGTATCTCATGCAAGGTGGCTTATTTTAATCAAAGTCCGTCAAGAATATTTTTGGCGTGAAACTGGGCAGTTTTTTTTAAAGACTTCTGCTCAAGGAGATAAGAAGTGCAAATTTTTGAAAGGAACCTCCCTTTTTAGAACATTTCTTGGGTACTCAGAGCCATCGAGAGGCGAGGCAAGCCTTGTTGGGGGAGGGGGGGGGAGGTGTGGACTACATTTACCTGATTAAAAAGTTTTCCCTACAATTCTTTCGTTGCTGTCACAAACCTCTGCAATGATGCTTCTAGTTCCTTGGAAAATGCACTCTTTGAGCACATTTCACTAACTCTCTCTGTGACTCTGTGATACCTCTGGAGGTACTTCCCTCCTAAAACACTTTTCCCAATATGAGAAATTACTAAATGTTCTATTCCCTCCTACTCAATAAATTTTCATCAACTTTTAAATGGAATTTCGTCCAAAATTTCCTGGGAGTGTGAGAAAAATAAGCTCTATATTATTTTGGCATTGCACCAACATACTACACATTGCGTATTTCTTCCAATAAATGGCCTAATTCCCCTCCTTACATACCTGATAACAGAAAAAACAGAAAAATTTTCGACAATCCCCTGCAGCAGCTCTCTTTTCCTGTGCACCTGCCATGAAGATATATGCTTGTCATACGAAAAGAGAATTCTTAGTCCTTAGTTGTTGCAATGTCTCTGAAATTGATGCATTTGGAATTTTTTTGTTTGAATTGAAGAACTTTTTCTTTTTAGCTCGAAATATTTCGAAAACTGAAGTCTTCAAAAGTGAATGGAGATGGGACCATGTGCGACAACTATCGCCCTCTACAGAAAAGCTATGGCAGACGAATTTACAGCAACATCGTTTAATTCGCTGCCGATTCATAGCGGCTGAACACAATTAGTTAAGAGAATCATGAATGTGCCATTTAGACCAGTGTGTCGACAATGTGTGGTTGAATTGATCATTGGAACTGGGACAAAGTATGTTCTCTTCTCTTTCTGTCGATACGAAGATACGTGGTTAGGTCCTGTAGCCTAGGCCAAAGAGCAACGGCAGAAAACCACTTTAATCTGTAATTTTACACAGTAGTGTAGTGCTTTGGCAAGCCCAAGAGAGCCCTTCACAAAAAGTTTCTTTAAACAATAGAAAAAGATATAAAAAGTTCTTTAGCTTTAACGAGGAGCGCTCAGCCCCATGTTACACATGTAGCTTTTTAATATCCCCCTATTTGAACAACGTAGTTTCTTTACATATAAATATTAGTTTTGTTGGTCTTGGTTTTTGTAAAAGAAACACTTTGATCCAAACTTCTGTGCTTGCGTATATAGCTGCCATTAAACACTTTCACATATGACTCCTTAGTAATTAGAGACATCTCCCCTGGTTCTCTTTAGTCATTATGATTCCTGAAAACGAAAAGAAAGTAATCAACAAAAATTATATGATATTTACTCTAAACTCTAAAGCTAGTACGTATGAAGACACTTAATTCATTAAAAAAACAGGCATTTTTGAAACCTCAGCTCTTGGTGAAGACCCAAATTAAAATGAAACGATTCTATCAATATTACAAAGCTCTAGTAATGAGATTGGTCGTACGATGAATGGACTAGAGATATTCATCTAACAAACATATTGATTATTAAAACTGAAGATAGTCTTACATAGTACACAAATACACTTGAATTTTGATGCGTAATAATTATATTTTCTTTGTTTTTATTTTTTAAAAGTTAAAATTATCATCTAATGACGTGTAAAAATTAAATAGCTTTTATCTAACAATTCATTCTTAAAATCACGAAAATGTCTAGCGATTGAAAGATAATAACCTACATCAATAAATTTCATTGCATCAATAATACTAAAAAAGTATTCTGTGAAAATGTTTGCTGTGCTTACCTCTTTTACAGGGTTTACATGACAGGGAGCACGGGGATGTTAAATTTTGAAAATTTGAAAAATGTATAGGGCTATAGTCATAAAACGCTGTTTAAAAGAGATGCTTTTACACTAAAGTGTCGTATGATGCATTGCATTTTGCAGATGAAATGAAACTTTTGCTGCAACGTTTCTTTCTTTGAAAGAAGACATTCCTAACCTTCGTGATAGAAAATCTATGTTATGAACATAAAGGTCGTATTCTGGCAAAAAGCTTCATTCTGCTCACACCCCTTTTCTATTAGTTATCGATCTTGGCTGGCTGGGAGGGGGAGCGTGTGCCTATTCAAGCGCTCTTTCATGCTGATAACCATAAATGCTGATAATTTCCACACGCACGTATTTTATTGACAGCCAGAAAATGGTTTTACCTCAGACGCAACCTGTTCAAATGAAACTTTTTTCAAAACGCCCAAACATCAAGTCTTTTGTCCAATATTTACACAACAGGTTGATTCCCTCTGTACAAGACAAACTCTATCTCTTGATTAAGCAGCTGCTTGTTAATCGGTGTATTTGCTTTCTGTCTCTCGACCATTTTGCATATGCCTGTAGTAAAAGCAATTTTTTCGTAGGAGAAGTTGCAGATAACTCTATCATTGCTTGCTTTTGTTTACTCGTACCAATCGTTTACTCTACCTTTGGAATGAAGCTACGTACATGTTTTGTAGTGATATAAGCATCTGTTTGAGTATCATCACAAGCTTTTATGTAATGTTTATACAGTCTTGACCTCTTTTGATTTGATGTGAATAGTTCAATAAAACCCTACAACTGTTTTCAACGTTAGGTCAAGCTCGGGCTTGTGTACGATTGCTCATGGACGGGCCCTTACATGGCTCTTATATCCAATACTTGTTTACATTTATTGTAAAATGTTCCGCTTTCTATAATGCTTGAAACCGGCAGGATGAGAAGCGGCAACGATGGTGTACACAAAAGGATTTTCTAATAGTCCAGGAACAGCTTGTTCAATAAAGGAGAGCCCATTGCGTGCTAATAATTTATTCCACGAGTTGCTGTCTTCTTCATTGAAAGCAAAACGAGCACTTTTATTGTTTGCCAAGGAGTTGCCGCCGTACGGTAATGAAAATCAGATAACAATCAAAAATTGAGCTAGCAGGTGCACAGTATGACAAATGCAACAGTGATGATGCTTATTGATGAGTGGTCGTTCTGCTGATTGACGATTAATGATTGGCGATTATGCTGATTGATGATTGATGATACTGATTGATTTTGATTATTATATTATGATAATCATTGAGTAAATGATGATGAAAATGACTGATCTCAATGAGTAAGCAAAGAATGCTTGTACGTTGAAGCTTTGCAGTACTTTCATTAAAGTCAACTTGGCTTTATGGGAAATAGAAGTCAAATACTAAATAAAAAGAACAGATTTCAGTTTATAATTGATTCCTACCTCTGTCCCAATTGCAATAAGGTCTTTCACGTCGTCAGACAACCTAAAGCGTGGGTTGAAAAAATTTCGAAAAATGTGAAAAATTGGGTTTGTTGGGCACTTTCGTTAGTTTTTGTCTCATGTTTTTTTGCTGTCATGACATCATGAATAGCTATTTCCATTTTTTTGATTTGGGCCAAATAACCAGAAGAAGGACCATAACGCCTATAAATCACCCTTAGATGTGCAAAATCAAGTAAATGTGTTACAAACTGGCTGAGACATGCCCACATGAACAGATGTTATTTCCCCCACTTTGGATTCGGGTATTAAATTTTATGAACCAAGCCAAACTAACAGCAATCTGTCTGCACGTTTCAGATTTTTCATTGACCATATCTCACAAAATCTCTAGCAAATTCAATTGATGTTGCACTTACAATAACAATTCATGGTGTTTTTGTGGTCAAAAGGCAGATGAATAACAGGTCGATTTTTTGTAAAATCAAATTAAAAGCACTCCTAAGCAGGGACGGATTTAGCCAGAGGTGTAAGGGGTGCGATACCCGCCCCCCAATATTTCTGCGTCCTTCAGTAAATTTGGTTCCATTCGGTAAAATAATTTGTTGGTAGCGGGTAGTAGCAAAGTAACGCCAAGAGTTAACATTATTTATCTTCTTATCAGTAGCGTAGCGGGGGCGGGGAGGAATATTCTGAAAGTCATCGCAAATATTTTCTGCTTGCTTCGCTCGCAGGGGACCCTCCTGTATATCTCTACAGAACGTGAAACAATTCCCCCTCGTTTTAGGGTTTTTAAAGAGAAGTCCTTCACATTCTTGAGACATTCCCGATAAAATAGAAACTAAAATGCTAAAGCAGTCCAATCCTTAAAAAACTGGATTCTGAAATGCTTGTCGTGGATTTTGGTCCAAGAAGAACAGACTTTAAAACTTTCGAATACTGTTTATTATTTTTATATATTTGATTACAATTTTGGAAAATCATTTTTTACACGTGGTGCTTCCTCGCCTTACACAATTCAGGATATAAACGTTAGTGGAATGGTGAGGGAAATAGACAGTTATAGAATATGGTGAGCCACAAAACGCTACATATGACGTTGTATAAAGAGAAATTGCTACGTAAAGATGCTTTTCCAAACGCATTTACAAAATGGGTGTTTTCCCAAATTCTTAGGGGTTTGGTCAGCGAAAATTTTCTCCCTTTTGCCCCAGCAATCTTCCAACCTAGGCTACGCCACTGTTTCTTACCGTCTTTACTTTAAAGTCAAAAGCCAAATTTTAAAAATGGGCGTATTCATCATTTTCCAGTGACCTGAAGGGTGCGGCACCAAAATTAGTGTCTAACACCCCCCAATCATTGTTGTTTAAATCCGCCCCTGCTCCTAAGCGATCGCGATCCTAAGCGCTCATATAGCAGAATTCAGGACCAGAAAGGGGACTACCATCTCAAACCCCCTATGAAATGGGCTTGAATTTGTTGGAATGATCAAACTCCCGACCAGAGTGAGGAGAGTCGCCAGCTCTCTTTATTCCAGGCATAGGAATCACGAGGTGTGTTCACATCGAAAGGGAAGGACCAGGACACTGCTCTATAAGCATAAGCTTCTCATTGTCCTAAAAACCTTTGAATGCTAGGTAGAAACAAATACAAATACATCATGTGTTCACTTGACATATATCTTCGTTGCACCCTGTTGATTTTTCTCCGTTTCTCTTTCGATCTACACCAGGGTATAATTTTTCATTTTACCTTTTGGAGACTGTTTAACATTCATTGCTTGTACCATGCATTTTTTCCCCTCACCATAGATGGCTATCACAAGCTCACCTAACAGAACTGATTTAATTGAAAAACCGAATTGCATTCAGTCAAATTTCTCATTGATATAGCAATGCCATTCTAATTTTGAGAAATTAAGAAGCATTTTAGAAACTCATACTTCTGGAAACTAAAAGAAAGTTGATTGGTACTAAAATCCATCTTGTTGTATAAAATGTTTGCTTAAAGACACTTTTGGGTAAATAATGTTAAAACTTGTATCAATTTATCCATAAAGATGAATTAAATGTCCAATCAGCAAGGACGATTCAATTCAGACCATTCAAAAGTTGATTGTATCTCTCAATTGCCTTTAGTTCTCGTTAACTATAAATATTTCTAAATCTAGAATCAATATAGTGCTTTAAACTATCATTAAAACTTTTGAAACAATGAAACAGGAGAATTTTGACATGTGCAAATATTCCCATTAGAAAGGAGAAGGGTTTTGATCTGGCTCGACACAAATAACACACACAAAATGTATTCTGGACTTGGTTTCTCGGAAAATGCAAGTACTTCCTGGAAGGGTTTAATTCAGTCATGAGACTTGGCAGTCCTTTAGAATATGACAGTCAAATGGATATTCATATTGTTGTCAATATTTGCACGCGTGAATCATCAAACCTATGTTAGCACAAAACAATTTCAATTTATTAATCCCAATACGAATGGTCATGGTCATTATCAACAACTTTCTTTTGCTCTTTGCCTGTGAAGCCCAAAAAGGAACAGATGGCAATGTATGTTTTTATTACTTTTATGCATCATGAATATCCTGCTGGCTAAATGCCACTTGCATCTGGCGCATTCACAACCTACAACCCTCCTCCAGGATTGCCAGATTGCCTGGTAACGCTTATGCTAAACAAGTTACAAAAGGATGCCATATTATGCCAAACACAAATGTTGGTATGATGATGTCATTCTGGTATGTAAATTTTTGTGCTTGCTTTCTGTGCTCCAATTATCATATTTTTTAAAAAAACTACAAATAATAATTTATTTTCAAGCATCCGTAATTGTGATGGTATTAAAGAAAAGGTCTTTCTCAAATGCCAAGATAGGGCAGCCAACATAATTAAAAAACAGATAATTCATCCCATTTGGAAGGAAAAAGTACATAAAGTATTTGACTAAGTTTTCCAAAATACCAAAAATAATGCTAAAATAATGTCAGATGCCAAATGAAATTTTTGTATGCCAACATGGCCAGAAATATGAAGCCTCCTCGGTAGATTGCTAGCACCTATGCTCAAAGGGGGTATCCAAGTTATATGTCCTAAAAGTATAATTTATTATAAATAACTTTCTCTCTATTTTCATTGGTTTTCTCTCGTGCACTCTGTGTGTCAAACTATTCTCGAAACTTCATCAATAATTTCCTCACGTGGACTGACAGTTTGTTCAAGACTTTTCCGAAATGATTTTAATGCTACTTGGCTGTTTTCAAATCCCCAGCAAGCCTGCAATTCTTGGCTCTTCCCTTACAACACCCACATATGAATCACAGTAGAATTTCAATGTGTCCTGTCAGGGGCGGTAGAGCGGATCGACTACTAACAAGGACGAAGCCAAAAACCTTTTTGGTTGGGGTACGGAAATGATTTTGTCGACAAAATGGGCTTGTCTCATTCTCAAAAGGTGTGGTCATAGGATAAATAATAGTATATGTTTTTTTCTTGCGTTTTTACTTCAAAATTCATAATCAAGTGCCATACTTTGAAATTTCAACTGCTGCAGAAATGTTAATACACTGCAACTGTTGCAAAAAAGGTTACAATTAAATTGCAGGGTGAGAATAGTATTTCTTGTTTTGCCCGTCAAAAATCCTTGATATCTTGACGGCCAATTGTTAGGGGGTACAGTGACCCCTACGCCCTTATTTGGTGATGCTCTTGGCCATCAACTAATAACCTGAAGTCCATGGCCCCATGCACAGCAACAATGAAGCCCTAGAAGTTGAACGCTGATCAATGAAAGTTGGTTTTTTTTAAGTTTTGCAAAAATTGTGGAAGCAACAGTATGCTTGAATTCAAGGGTTATAAGCCAATCAAGAAAGATCCTGACAATCGCAAGCCAATCATAAGCACCTTGACACTTGCGAGCAAATTTAATTAAGGATACTACAGAGTATTAAGGAACTGAAAATCGTGAACATATTGGTTTCATGGCAGTTTTTTCGCTGGTTTATGTTCTTCTAAAATAAATGGCACACACAATGATGCACATGCATTTGTCTTGATGTCTTTTACAAGGTGTGCAACTCTTCGTTGTTTTTAATTTCAGGCTATTGTCACCCCTGCATCCATGATGTAGAAAACAATCACATTGATTTAATACTTTGCTTATGCTGCTGTGCAAAAAAATAACTCTGTTTTTAGTTGGATATGATTTATAGACTTCGCACCTATGTTATTTGCATCAAAAAAGGGCGTGGTCCTTGTTGCACACCACACCCTTAAGCACAGCCTATTTTCTCTTACAAGTCAGCAACGGTCAGAATATTTTCTGGATTCGCCGCTGCCTATTTACCCCTTTATCTTCAAGTTGTTGCTCACAAGTATGATTGGCGACAACGGCTTAAACTTCCTTACTGTCTGAAGAAAATGAAAATTTTTACCACTGTTTCCCTGTCGCCTCGCTCTGCATCTCTGCCAGTTAGGTCTTCCATATCTGAAAAATAAACGGGAAATCACTGATGCATCATAAAAGAAAAGAGCTTAGAAGTAGTTTAACTTGACCGTCAAACTAAGGGATCCAACGAGAAGAACATTTTCTGCAATTGAACCCCTTTGCACATACCTTGACACGTTCCATGCTACTTTTGAATTGCCATTAGAATCATTAAGATTAAGGTACTGTAGCTCCAATATAGGTAGTCTGCCTGAGCTGCAGAACGGGTAAAATGGGCTACAGAAGGAACACACTGAGCTGCAGAAGGAACGCAATTAGCTACAGAGAGGCAGCCGAGCTGCAAAAAAAATAGACTGACTAAATGTGCAGGCTTGGTTGCACAAGAACGACAGATTGAGGGACAGATTGAGCTGCAAAAGGGACAGATTGAGCTGCAAGATTCAAAATGAATGTCTATGGAGTGTTTCCTAGTAAGCAGCCAAGCCAATAATATTAAAAGGAAAGGAGGTAAACTTTTGTAGACGATTGATCAACGCCAAACTTAGCCTACGGTCAACGCCAAACTCTAATCAACAGAATAGAAGGAACAATATCTGACAAAATTAATGGTAACAAATGAATCGAGCACGTGCGAGTGCCAACAAGTGTTACAATTGTCAGGGGCGCCTACACTGGGGGCTGGAGGGGCGGCAGCTCTCTTCGAAGAGGGGCAGAGGGGGCAAGAAGTGCCCTGAAATATAAGATAATATTACAGAATCTTATCGATAATTGATAACTACTTTGACAACTCTCGTTATGTTAATTTCCATTAGAAAATATTAGAAAAATTAAAGCACAAAACGCAAAGGTTGAAAAGTTTGTCTGCGACAAGGTGGGCTACAAGAGGGGAAGATAAACAAAAGAATTGTTCCCTCAGAAGTACTCCAGAAACCAAAGAAGAATAAATCGGTAATAAAACTTTGCAGGAAATCAAAATTTTACCACCAGCCCATTTATAACAGCCATGATTTAATATATTGTGTATAGTGACAAAGCCATTCAATACCCATTTTATCTATGGATATTTTTGTCAACATTCTCTCTATGTTTAGAATCATTGATGGTAGAGAAACTCAGCTGTATGGTTGGCACAAATCCATATTAATATTTTATCATGTTACCCCACCCTCGAAAAATTCTACGATTTGCCCTCAGCACTAACACTGCCCCTCCTGCCCTCATCTTGTGCAGGTATCTCTGACAGTTGTTGATAACTACACGCAGTCACCGAATCCATTCATTACGCAGTCAACTTTCTTACTACAGTTGACAACCATTACCTCGTCTTTTGGCCCTTTTTGGATAGGGACTAATTCTAGTGGGGGTAGGGGCTCACCATTGAAATAGCTCGCTCTCAAAGCTTTTTTAAATTATTTAAGATCACTTTAACAAAGGAAAGATGAAAGCAATAACACTGTGTAAATCTGTGCCGTATTTACCATTATCTAAGGTGTGCTTAAGCACAGGACCTCGTTGGCCTGGGGGCCCCATCTTCCTTCTAAATAAATGCATTAAACATAATTCTATAGATTAGATAAGCTTAAGTGCATATCATTTATCTAAAATCAGATTGCTCTACTTAAACTTTTCAGTTAAGACAGGCTAAAAAGCTGCTCCATAAACTTAATTCGACTGCAAACTTAGTTTTCTCAACACGTGTTTCTGCATATGCTTTTCTTTCTACTTACTTTTCTCTCCCCCTCAATCTATTTACATATGTCTTCTGTTCTGTATATGTGTGAATGCATTTCGATAGCATTTGTATAGGTACACTGGTTTTCTTGTGGGCAACACAAATTTCTTATATCTCATCTGAAAAAATCACGTTTTCTAGTAACAGGTTCTTATTGGTTTCAAAGTACATTTCCGACCCAGAGCCCATACAATCTGCTTTTAAATTCAAAACATCATTTTGCGAATCTGATCCCTGATCAATAAGGCATTTGCATTAGTTGAAGATAAGGATATATCACGTAATATGTACATGCTAGACCTATCTTCTTCCGGGTCTAAGGAAGGGCATAGGATTTTAAAGGCAATCTGTCTCGTTGTGGATTGGTTAACGACAACAATATTTGGAACAACAGAACAACAACTGGAACGGCGCTCTGTCATTTTTTTTACAATGCGATAAATTAAAGGGGGACTGGAAACAATAAAAAATCCCTTTGTTCTTATAATCAATCAACGTCGTGACAGATTGCCTTTAACTTTATATATTTTTTTCATAGACAGCATATTAGCAAAGCATGCTATTGCCGAGATTCTTCAAGAAAACGATGTTGATGATTTTTTTAAATTCTTCTTTAATAAATTTGATGGAAATATAAAAATAGCATGGAACGTGCCAAGAAATGTGCAAGGGGATCAATGGCAGACATTTTTTTTCTCATTGGATCCCTTACTTTGACGTTCAAGGCTCCACCAAGAATGGAAATCATGCAAAAAAAGCTATAAAGCAGAAATTGATTTTTCAAAAAGAATTTGGCACGTTACTAATTTCCCATAACTATAATAAGTGTCTGAAACTCTGGTAAAAAATTCATGTAATGCAAGGGTTGAAGTGATTATGAAAAATAAAGACTTTGTAATGCAGTCATTGTTAAATTGCCCTATATCTTGATGCACATGTTATTTTCTCAGACAAATTGTGGCAGCTTGAAATAACATGCATTGAAGTGTTATCGCATGTTTTTGCCTACCTTTTTAAATGTACTCAGCATACAGTCAACTAGTTGTGGGAAAGCCAAGACAAAGATTTGAATGTGTAGGGAGCACTGAACGGTGCATTTGTTATGCGCATTCTGTCTTGCAAAAACAGATCTATTGGTCTTGCTTCGATGCTTGCAACAATTGCTGTCGGGTTTATTTCTTCTTTTCAAGATAAACTTGCATAAAGTGTGTGCTCTTGTTCTCGCTACCATACACTAAAGGCTGAGATTGCAATAACCGAAGATCTTCTATTTTCAATAATTTCATTTTTCTTTAATTTATCCACTAAAGCGTAATCAACTTGAAATTGTCCGGAAACCCATAAGATAATTTCCAGGTTTATCTTAAGTATGAAAGCTCGCACTGAAAACACTGAAAAAGATGTAATCAAACTCCAGCCTGAGAAGTACTCAATACTGATATTTTGGCATTGGGTTAGTGTTCAACGGTCCCAAACACTTTTATTTTTACAAATTTGCGCAAAACCCAATGCTATGACACTTTGATAAGATTTGGTAATCGTTTACTGACATCTAACATACTTACCTCCTTAACATCGTTGAAACCTAAGTAATAATATTGATCTCCAGATAAATACTTATTGCAAAAGGGATTTATATTCACACCCACCTTAAAAGTGCCCCAAATGCTCTATTTAGTACGCGGTAGTCGTTCACAGGCCTCTAACATATTTTGTATTACAACTGCATTGGAGATAAAATCAATCCCTCCTCTTTTTTTAGTTTAAACTGCTAAGTCAAGATACGTCTTCAGTGCTATAACTCATAAAGAAAATAGATTTATTGGGTATTTGAATGAAAGAGAAGAAAATGAAATTTTTACAAAAAGTTGTTAGGAGAATACCATGCTTATAGACAAATGCCAAATAAGCTCCAGGGGGTTCATTCAAAACTCAATGCAAAGGACAGGAGCTTATTCAGGGGCTTATTTAAAACCAGATCTTCTTGAGGATGCCTCAGTTGACACGCAGAATGTATTTATAAAAAAAAAAGATTTCTGGGCCAAACAACTCCATAATGTCCATAACGAACTGGATAAAAGACCCACAAACTTAACAGTAAGAATTTATACACGCTTTCTTATGCAAAAAAATCAACTCATTTGCTTGTGTTGTTAAACTTAAGCCTCATAATAGGGGTACTTAATGACAAAGAGGAGGGGGGAGGGACTTTTTCAAGTGGGCGTATATTTACAAGAGGAATGTAATCAAATCAATTCGGTACATTAATTCTAACCTGAAAATTAGAATGTGCTCGGGATTGGGAGGAAAATGATGATACTGTGAGAAACATACTTTATTAAAACAAATTCAGGATTTTTCCAGGAATCACACAAAGAGTCTAACAAAGAATAAAATCGAATTAAAAATAAATTATAACGTTTGTTGGAACTGGTCAATTTAAAAGTGTTGGCTACAGAAATTTATGATAGGATAAGACCCACGGGTATTCAACGACCACAAATGTATGGCCTCCCTACAATACACAAGCCGAACGTCCCACTTAGACCTATCTTTTCTATGATTGGCTCAGCACAACAAGAACTGGCTAAGTGGCTTTCTGCAGTTTTGGACCCTATTCTTCAAAAATATTCAAAACACTGCACAAAGGATTCTTTTACGTTCGCCGAGTTCATGCAAACCTTGAACATCGAAAGCGAAACATCTTTCATGTGTTCTTCGACATTAGTAGTTTTCATAAATGTCCCTTTGAGTGAGACCATCAAAATATGAGCCGACGCTTTGTACCGGAGCGAGCTTGATAGCCCACCATTCCCAGAGAAAGTATTAATTGAAGTGATTTTCAGCATGTTGGAGACATATACCAACTTCAAAACCGAGGCAGAGTGTGATATTTTTCTAAAACACCTTAATAGCCTACACCCAGCCCTTCAGTTTACGTTTGAAAAGGAAGAAAATTATTCCTTGCCATTTTCAGATGTTTTGGTCTAAAAGTCTAACACTAGATTTCTTATCAGTGTAAATTGCAAGGCTAATTTTACAGGACAATACATAGGCTAAAATTCATTTTTCCCAAAACAACGCAAAGTCAACCTTGTCCAAACCTTAGTACATAGGGCACTGATCGTAATCTAATCTAAACGTAATCTAAACGTGCCCGTAATCTAAACTGCACGCTGAACTGGAAAAACTTAAAACGATCTTTTTGGACAACGGCTATCCAGAAAATGTCATTTTATCTTATACTAAGGAGAAGATCGCTTTTCGGCTGTTCAAAAGTTTGGTCCGCAAAAGTGCCCAGTTTATTTGAAACTACCATGGATTGGTAACACTTCCTTGCGATTCGGGAGTCAGATTAGGCAAGCCATCACAAAATGTTTTTTGCTGTCAATCCTCGTATTGCATACAGCACTAGGAGACCCCTTCCCTTCCATCCATTCAAAAAGGATTGCGTTCCTACCAACCAAAAAAGTTCCGTTATCTATGAATTTGCGTGTCAGTGTGATTCTGGCTACGTAGGACGCACAACCCAAAGATTGGGGGATAGGATAAAACAGCATGCTCCTTCCAACATAAGAAACAAAACTGCCCCTCAAAGAGAACAGCCTCCTCGGTCCTGTACGAGGGGCAATTCACTCTTGCAAAAAGCGTACGAGATTTTCCCTAAAACAAAAGGATTTCTGGGGATTTTCAGATAAAATAATAGGATTTTCACAAAATGTGTACGATATTTTCTTGGGGTGATTTGCTTCTCGGTCTTGTAGGTCTAGAAACACTGTTAAACTGTTAAAACAAGTGATTCTGCCATCGGTCAACATCTTTTAGACAACCCAGATTGTGCCAAACTCTATAATGACAACATGTTTCGGATAATTGGCAGAGCCCGGTCGTCTTTCCATCTAGCAGTTTTGGAATCAATCCTCATACAAACGAAAAAGCCGCCATTGTGTAAACAGAAGGACTTCGTTTGCTCTCCTGGCCAACCTCGTTAATTCTTCTTTAGGCACGCAGCACTGATTGGTCAACTATACCGGTCTTGTGCTTGCGTTTTTCTGATTGGCCTATTTTGATCCACAACTGGGTATATATTTTTCATCTTGTTTTTTTGGGCCCTTATTCTGACGTTTTTTGCTCTGAGGAGTGTCAGACGAAAAAGCTTTTAGCCAATATGATATAAAGCAATTTAAATTTGACTGTGCCTTCTTAGATTGCTATTTCCATTCAATTTTGTAATTAGGCTCTTCAAATAATTTTGTGGATTAAGGGGCTAGGGGTGTTAATTATTCTTGAATGCTCAAAATTCTATACCTCAGCTTCAACCATAATTTTTTAAGAGCAAAACTGTTTGCCCAAAAGGCTGGAGAAAGAATGAGAGCGGTGGTCCACAAACGTTTTGATAAAAAGCCATAGATGCTATTGTTCTTCGGGGGCTGGAGCCCCCCTCTCCAAAATTGTAAAAATCCTTTGCTTCCAATGAGCAATCTCTTTTGTTTCTGTTGTCCTCAAACAATGGGGCCCTCCCAAAAGTTTTATTCTTCCTACGGCACTGATTGATTCGTCGGTCTGTGCACCAATACAATCGCTGCTATATAAGATATTAATTTCTCTAATCCCCCTTTAGGGATATATCCGCTAAACATACCTGTAGTCACAACATATTCAACCAAAGGCCAGAAATTTCTCTACTTACGCTGATACCACCGCCTGCTTAAGATCACATACTGTAAAGATATCAGCTTTCTACATTCTTCGTAAACACCGGTGCCTCTTTGTGACACCTGTTTTCTTTCATAGGTATAATATATAGCACAGTTCACTGGCAAAATACTGTGGGAAAAACGCACAACAGCTTACCCTGAAAATCAGTCTAGTATCCTTCCCCTCCCCCACCTCCCCTATTTGCTATATTCTATGATTCAACACCTAAAGAAAGCTGCAAAATTTGTCTCAGGAACCTGAACATTTTTTTAGAATAAAAAAACTGAACTACTAATAATGTTTTCCATTTCATGTGCAAAAATTTACCAACAATATTGGAAATTTAGGAACAAACTTCACAATTTCTGGCAGGAATTTTAAAGGAACACGATAACTGACATATCAAGCTAAGCATTATAATGGCTTTGAAAAAGCAAACATTCGAGTAAACTAAAGCTTTTCGTCTGACACTCTTCAGAGTTTAAAACGTCAGAACATAGATCGAAAACTCTTCGCTAGGAAATATATATACCCAGTTGTGGATCGAAAAAGGCCAATCAGAAAAGCGAGCACATAACTGTTGAGGTTGACCAATCAGTGCCGCTTACCGATTAAGAATGTTACCTATGAAGTCCTAAGGTGAAAACTAACTCCTTTTGTCTACACAATAGCGGTTTTTCGTACTTATGTAGATAGATTCCAAAACTGCTAGATGGAACGACGATCGTGCTTTCCCAATAGTCCGAAACATGTCACCATTATAATTTTTTGCACAATCTGGGATTTCCAGTAAATGCTGCCCGATAGCAAATCGCAGGTTTTAGTTGTACTTTTAGATCTGCAACACCGAGGTGGCTGTTCTCTTTGGGGATGAGTTTTGCTTCTAATACTAGACGGAACATGTTGTTTATTCTATCCTCCAATCTTTGGGTACCTCTGGGCAGTGGTTTTTGAGAAGCGCAATACGGTTATTTTAAACCGCAGATAAATTTAGCAATTTGCGGCCTCTGACATTATATCAGTACTAAAAATTAGAGCGCAAAGAGGATAAGAATTATGATTCCCAGCACAACAATGTTATGTTTTGCATAGTTGTTAAACTGAATTTGGTGTTGTTGCTGCGCAGTATAACATATTAGCCTTGGCATTAGCTCCTATTGTTCTTAGGGCACATGAACCACCCCCTCCCTAAAAAGCATAATTATTTCTTTCTTCATTCCCTCATATTCTCTGTTGTTCCTATTGTTTAACCCCCCCCCCCCCAAAATAATATCATTCATACGGCATTGAATTAGAAGAATCAGGCAATGATTTGACAGTGGTGTTGACCAAAGGAGACTTTAGAGTTGGGAAAAGTATACATAGGATTACGTATCTCCGTGCACTCATCAAAATGTTGTTGTAAATAGACTGACGAGTCTGCTACTGCAAGACAAATTTGGAGAATATGATATTTGTTTGGTATGTGATGTCAGCGTAAGAATTATTATACAGAACGAGTAAACATTTCTGTTCAAGTATATACCTGTTTGGAGGTATAGTTTTAAACAGGCTAAACTCCATCATTACATTTACAATTAAAAAATAAGATCAACTTTTGCCTCCCTGTTTTGATAGTTTTGGGTATTAATTCTGGGACAAAGGAGCATATTTTGGAGTGAGGGGGAGGCGCTATTGTTTGCTACATCTTTGATACCGCAACCTTGATATCATACTTCTGGAAAAAGTAGGATGGGGGCTTTTCCCTGTATTTGCAAGGTAGCCCCTGTCCAAATTATTATATCTAAACCATTATGCACATATATAACTTAATAGTCTCAAATTAAAGAGGTACAAGGTCCCCAATGCAAGTTTGAAAGTTGGGGGGGGGGCATGAACAGTTTAAAGACTCATAAGAAATGACTTGGCAACAAGCTCTGCCAAAGGTAGGTCGCATATAACGCTTATGTGTTTTGTCCACAAAATAATTGTCTTGGAAGAGGACCAATTCTTTTTTATAAGCTTGCTATTATCCACATTGCTGCAAAGGTATAGTTTTTAGAATTTTAAATGTTGGAGTGCTTTTATCTTTCTCAACCAATCATAAAGAACTAAAAGGTCTTTTGGAGAGTTGTCATTTTTAATGATAATGGCAAGTACAGGGGTGGAAGGATTTTGCAGACACATGGGTAAATATTATTACCCTATTCATAAAATCCAATGATATTTTAAAACCCCACTTTGAAAAAATGAAAAATTGTAGTACTTCAATATTATTTCTACTCGCGTCATACATCCAATTCTTTCTGTTTCGTTATATCAGAATTTTGTATCAGCTTAAATGTAGTTTAGTGAAATCTGTCAGGCTGGTTGAAATCATTATACATCTTTTGAAAATAACTTGTTTATACAATAACAGCTGACTGCAGAAAACTTTAAGTTATTCTATTAAGGCTTGGTGATGATCCATGTTTTTTCTCCAATTTCCATTAATTAATGTTTTAGTGCACCAAGTAAGTTTCTCATTTTGTAATAAATGCCCTTTAGAAAAATTGCCTTGTTGTCGAGAAAAATATCACTACACAATAATATTAATTGTTTTATGCAAAATATATAAATTATACCTCGGTGGAGATCTTCCAAAAAAATTGATACCCCATCAGGATTAGTGGACAAATTATGAAAGCCCAATAAAAAATTCATATCTCTCCAAAAGTTCTTCCATTCCGGTACCCAGCATTAAAAATGAAAACTTTCATAGTGAATTTCTTTTGGTGGGGATTTAGTGGAAAATGGTTATTCGACGAAACTGGGTGAGAAATAATAACATTAAAATGAGCTAATATGCACCTTTGATCATAATGGCTGACGATCTGAACTATGAAACAAGTATGTAGCAAATGAATTAAATCATAGCCTAGCAAGACAACACAAAAGAACAGTTAACGGATATCATTAAAATAACTTTTTAAAACGATTTTGTGCAAAAGAGTACTTACTAGTAACGATTCGCTGAGTATTTAGTGAAGAAACCTTAGAACCTAGTGGGGGACAGGCACCGCAGAGCAGGGGGCTGGGGGGCTAGGGGGGCTTTAGCCACTTTTTGCAAAAAATGCCAAATATTAAGTATCAAACTACCAGAAAAGCCTCTCTTATACGGTTCTGGAAAGAAAAGTTTTTTGCAGCAACATAATAAGTAAGACAGACAAATAATTCTTTAGAAGAATAATCTATCAAAGCTAGCGTCTAGAAGAAGTTCTTTAGGTCCTTACTTACCGACACCTTTAGGTTTTTTTCAAATTAAGATACCAAGACTGAATAGAAATACAAAAAGCTTTGCATGCACAACACTGAAGAATGTTTCTATTAGAATGTTAAATGGCAGAACCGTGAAGATATAAGCTCAAGAAGGCACTGATTCTAATTGAACTTATTCTGTTAGATACATCTTTATTGGTTTGATACTGGGGTGAAAGCATTAATGTTAAAAATTTTCTTCCTGCTTTAGATTTTCATCAACCTCGAAGATGCTTTGAGTTTCAAAGTTAAGTTTTTCTACAAGGAATAATAATCAATTGTCTGTGTTTATCTATTTTGTTCACAAACATTCCAAAGAACGTATTTCTGGGTGGAAAGAATATTTACGTACCTTCGCCGTAAAAATGCTATTTTTTACATATTTAAAAATGCCATTTTTTACATATTACAATATTTATGGCTCCGTGTTGTCAGCCGTACAATGGCCTAAATTGCATCAAGTTATATAATTTAATTGAAAATTTTTTATCACTTGAACCCTGAAACTCTGCTACCACTAGAGCTAAGGCACTGCTAACCTTTACATCAGCGATATCGTTTCGCACTCATGTCTGGGAAAGCCCTTAGGACATTCCCTTCCATTTTCGTTCCTAGCCCCCAATTATTCACATGCGCATGCGTTCTTGTTTTGAATGCGCAGGAAATTTTTACCATTCGACTGTGTTGAAGAAAGTATGGCGGAACAATTTTCAAATTGAAGTAAATACTAAAAACTGACGGATTAATTCAAGTCAAGATGTAACGAATATCTGTCTCCTTCGAAAACTGGTCCTGTTATGGACATCAGCAGTCAGTTGGTTGCTAGAACAATTTCAGAATCGATCGTGGAACACTAAAACTTTGGAAGAAAGCTGGCTAGCTTCGCTTCAGTTTCCTCGAATGTCGTTCATGTCTCTCCTCCATTTTTAATAACGGGGACCAAAGTTACCATTTAGTGGACAAGATATAAAAAACTTGTGAAAGGTGCAGTTGAGAGAAGGCAGATATGTTATCAAATAAGAGGTATGCTCTATTTTCCTTTGCGATTTTGTTTGCTTGTGCTTTGGGGAAACTCTCGAGAATATTATAAAGACAGTATTGTTCGTTTTTGTCCACAAATCAATGCCATATGTATGATGGAGGTCGTTGGGGGTTCATTACTTCCAAGTAGTTGTTTTGTCAGTTCTTTTAACTACTAACATTAATAACGACAGTATGATAATAAAGTTATTTTAGGCTAGTTTGGTACTCGGTCGGATTAAGAATCAGACGGTTTAAACAATTTGGGTAGGAAAAAGTTTTGTTCCGAGGAGATCACGAATGAACGACTTACGAAATTATGAAGTTAATTGAAGGTTCATATGCATAGATAGAATAAATTGAAGATATACGGAACGTCTAATGGAGCAGCACAGATTGATGCGATTATCGATTCGCCATATTTTAGTTTGCGATATTTTGTGTCCCCTACTTCACCTCTCGGCGAGAAACATGGCATCTAAACAAGAAACAGAAGATTGGTTTCGCGGAATCGATTGCCAAAAATGGGAGCGATTAACTCGATCGATTTGTTTAGATAGATCTTGCTGCCCTTATATTAACAGAAACTGCAAAACAACTTGAGTCTATGTGTAAATTTTATTGCAGGAGATCCTTTTTCTATATCCGTGAAAGGTGATCATTTCTTGATGCGGTCCTTTATTTATTATTCTCAAGTGTGCTTTCGACAGGCCAGTGTATGTCTCAGGAATCTTTCTTGTTTTTGTCAACAATTTCATCATATTATTGAATGCTGACGAAATATTTCTTGATACAAAACTTGCATAGGACTATTTTATGGCTGAGTTCTACAAATTGAAAACTGGAATTGCTCTTGAAATCGAGCAAGTTTGGTTTAAACAAATCGTTTTAGACCAACACATCATCTCAACCATAACAGGGCCATTCTGATGTTTCCTTTAATGTTTTCTTGAAATTTCATACTAGACACCAAGAAATGATGTATATTTGAAAAAAAGTTATGATAATTGGGAAATGATTGATTTTGTTGTGCAACAACTTGTAACCTGGCATGAAAGACCCTATGATGTTTAACATAAGTTTTTAGGAACAATACCCAACAGTGATAAGCTTGAAGAAAGTATTTAATTGTCATCTGAGCTTTGTTTATGTTTTATGCCACAGGACTTAAGTATATACCCATCTGAATAACCCTAGTGACACCAGACATGGCAGGTCCCTGAAATAGATGAAATGGAATGGGAAGTCTCAATTTAGTTTTTGTTTGATATATGCTATCAAACCAAAGTTTCTAATTCAAATAAAAAATTTTGCATTTAGATATCCTCCATATCAGCTAGTTATCAATGCACAACAATCTTTAGAGTCTTTTGACCCCCTTACTGGTACCAGCTTAGAATACTTTGATGTTTCACCTTTTCCTTAGTTGCTTTTGCATTTATCTCCTTGAGTCTCCTTATTTCTTTCATACATTCTTCTGGGTATGAATTTTTCACAAAAAATTTTTTAGATTCCAGCTTTTTATTATCTTCTTCATGTCTTAATAAAATAAGATCACAAATTATCAAATTTTAATTGGCACTCCAACCTCACCATGGTCATATTTTACCAAATATGTAATCTCTATTGTTGGATCTGATTGTCTTTTCAGACAAATTGAATTAACCCCTTGAAACTCAAATATATACAGAGTGTCCCATTGACCTTATGTCTAATTCTTTTTGAAAATGCAATTTCTATTATGTTATAACCCTGGCTGTACATATTTCAGGACAACCAACATAGAGTTAATATGGTAATTTATACTCCTATCTTGGATTGTTTTGAAAAACTATAATAATGACTGCAATGGTTTTGATTCCTATTTTTAAATAAATTCTAGTTGAGTCAAACATCAATAGGTTAACTCATATCAATTCTGTTTTTTCCTTTTAACTTTCCTCTCTCTTCTCTTGCTTCCTTTTTTGTCTCTCTCTCAATCTTTTTTTAAACACTTTTTTCCTGTATTTTAAAATTTTTTGGACAATCATATCAGTGGCCTTCTAAGGACTAAGGTTCCATATTCCATTGATTTAGTGGCAAAATGGGCTTATAGTACAAATTAAATGGCAATTGAAGAAAAGGGTAGCAATTCATTAAACTCTAGTTTACTACTCTGTTTGTGTTTTCACAGATGGATGTGTCCCTACTGCAAATGAATTATTGTACTTTTTTATGTATATTTTGTCATTTTGCCTGAGTAATAAGCATATGGTTAGTGATGATTTAGAAAGATATTTGGTAAGACTAACAGAGTTTGCAGTGTGCTAAATCATATATGGGCCTCAATATAAAAACTTTTGTGAATGAGTTGATGAAGGTTTACTAGGATTTTGCTCATTTTTAAATCAAAATAAGTTAAAAGGTTGTCTATAAAGAACTTAAATTATATATACCTCAGTTATGATACAAGGCCTTGATAACACTGTTTTTGGTCACATCAGATTCTTGAAATATTCAAGCACCTCTCAATTAGTGGATCTTTGTCACCATTTAACAAATGATTTTTTTAAGGTTTCTTTGATTAGAATCTAACCTTATTTTATGAAACAGCTGCAGCTTTGCAATTGAGCATACTTTTCAAAAACAAGAAAAATCTAACACACTGTATAGATATAGCTTTTAAAGGAACTTCTTGGAAATTTTCTACAAGAAATTGATCAGTCTTAAAACAGTCCTTCCCACTCCTTAAAACAGTCAGTGCTTAAACCTTTGAAACAGTCAATATTTTTTATCTTTGAGTGTATAGTAATATGAAACAATTGTCTAGGATGAATAAGCAGACTATCAATTACTATGAAAATAGAAACCATATGTTTCATGGTCCTCTACATCTATAAATTTATCTCTTTATGACAGTTTTTTAGCCAGCTTGACTCTTTTTCAAAATCTGATTTCATCATCTTATCAGGTCTTGTCTAGTGTCTGTTTTTGTATTTGGGTGCACAGGGACCTTTTAGACAGCTTTGAGGAACAGTTGCATGTTTGTTGACAATTAATCTTGATAACTTCCTTTTGTTGAGCATTCAGCAGTAATAGACTATTTGATTAAGTGGATTAGTTCTGATTGCACTTTGCACAAAATTTGAATTTTTTTAGTTATAGTCATTGATTATTTTCCAACACATTTTGGCAAAATTTACTCGTTTTGATTTTAGTTTAATGTGACCTTTATAATAGTTTAAATTTAATAAGAAAGCTAGATTGCAGATAAACATTTTATGGATGTTGATAATTTCAGATGCTTCAATTCTTTCATGTCCTAGCTTTTACTGGCTGATTAATGTATTATATCTAGTGAATTTGTCTTGAAAGAAATATTTCAATTTATTTGACCTAGTGTTTTCATCTATGGTTGTTCAAAGGTCCCAGTTAATGATGTTGGTTTTATTTTGATTGAGCATAGGAACCTGTAGAAGTTGTAGTCATTCTGAAATATAATTGCTAAAAGTAGGAAGTGCAGGTTTTATTATTGCAGAGGGTTAGAAAATCCCTTTCTAAAATTCCACAGAAATAATTGGAAGGCTGTGAAAAGTTAACTTTACTGACAAATATGTTGAATGAAGACAATTCAGTGGCAATGCTAAATACTGTCAGATATTGCAAACAAATGATGATTTTGCCAATTTATTTAAGATTTGACTTGCACAAAAGACTAAAGGGTGCTCCATCTGCTACATCCCCATCACCCGTATACACCCCTGCATGCTACACCCTTTTTGATATTTTGAAGTGTTACCATTGACATTGTTTTTGTATATACAAATAAATATTTTATTGTTTTCAGTGCAGTTACCCCCCCCCCCCCCCCCCCACTTTTTAATCAGGCAAGATGAATTTGGTTATATGGAATAGGAAATTAGGTTGTATTGTTTCAAAAAAGTATATTGTGTAAGTTAGTTTTTTCCTCCAACAAAGATATTTGATCAACATAACTTTTTAATTCAAAAACCAAACAAACAGCTTTTTAGCCACCAAGTTAAGCCTTTTCTTCAAGAAATATTAATAATATCTTACTATACTATACTATCATACCCTATAATCTCTGCAGTGTTTATCATGGCTATGAATGCTAAAATACTGTATTTCTGCTATAGAATGTTTTATAGATAGTGGCGTAAGTATGACATAATTGATTTATTGTTTATTTTTCCATGTTGAATCAATTGATCGACGCGAATGTGATATTGTTTTGTTTATGCGATGCGTGTAAAATGATATGACGTTCTGTACCTTATAGGCTGTTTTGTTACGAAAATAAATTGTCTGACCGCTACAATCCGATAATGTTGACAAAAGGCAAGATAAAAGCCAAAGGTTTTCTGCAATTTTCCTTGCATGGTACTGCGATAAAACACGGCACGAGAAGCAGCAGATGTTAAGAATTGCAAGGGTTTTATTGAGACCTATACACGACTGGTAAATAAGGTCTGGAGACGTTTCAGGAATAAGCCGCAGACGGACTCACTGCGGTTTTGTCTTAATAATCCTCGAGCAATGGATGTAATGGATGGGAATCTGTCTAAGGGTTTTGGCTTAAAACGACCACTGAAACGTAAAACAGAATCCGACTAAATATGTTCTGATACCGACTGTGTCAGAATACTTGCTATTCTTTCTAGCAAACGTACTGTTGTCTACCTGACACAAATGATCAATTTTTCACTGCCACGAAATTCATCATTTCGTTTAAATAGAATCGCCTAGGTTGGTGAGCGACTTCCTCAGCTGATATTCCGCCACCGATGACTCTTAAGTTTAACAAAACGCTGTGGTTATTGCTCCGGCACCGGAACTTTTTACGTTACGGCTATTCATCCGGCATGCACGCGTATTAACTATTTTCGCACGAGAAACACTCTGACGTCTGCGCACACCCAGCAATTTTGTTTTCAATTTTCACGGATCCTGTGAGCGATGTCATGCAAACGAAGTTAATGTTGGTCCCTTGTGTAATTTAACATTACTTACAAGTTTATTTGAAAATGGAAATCTCTTATGGGCTGGTTCCGTGAACCAATACAATCGTGTCTGGCCGGCAGTTGAGTTTCTGGCCGGCAGTTGAGTTTCTGGCAGTGCTCCGTGCAGGCTTGTAAATCTGGAAAATTCTCGCAAGCCGGCAAATTAAAATCATTCCAAACAACGTAAATTTTAGATCACAGATTCTTTGAGAGAATTTTCGTGGAGTATTCAAACACAAGCTTGAAGAATTAAAAAAATTATTGTTTGGAATAGCCAATAGGAATACATCTCTAGTCAGAACGTAATGAGCTGTGGATGCACAGCGAGCCTCTAAGCGGAGAAGAGGTGACGAAGAATTGAAAAAAATATTGATTTGCCCTTGTTCCAGGACCTTCTATGCGTGTTCGTGAGCCAATACTTGATACCTCCCGGATGAATAGCCAGAATGTAATAAGATCCGATGCCGGAACAATAACCACGGCTTAACAAAAAACACTCTTGAACCCTCTTACTTATTTGTTCAGTCACTGTTGTTTGTACAGATTTATACTGATTTATCAATGAATCCGTTGTTTGTTATTAATGTAAATTGCATCTTAATGCAAATCAGTGGGTTCCCAAAATTCTTATTCCAAAATCTCGGAGTCACGAAGGCTGCATATGATGTTTTTCAGTTTAATGAAGTAGCAAAGCAAAGAGAGAAGATACCAGTCTATTTTGTTTTTGCGCGTGGGCTTGCAGATGCATGATTTCAGACTCTATGAGAATTGCAAGGACCTCAAGATTTTTCTGATAAAGTTGTTTTTTCAAATATAGTCCTCATAAATAATACAGACAGACGTAGGTGTTAGTGTAGACCGTGGGCCTAGTAATTTGTTGTTATGCGATACATCGTACTGAAAGGAAGAAACAAAGAAACCAGCACCCGTCGCTTTTTATTCTGTTGACTGAATTATCTGAGAATAGGAATTATAGGAGAAGCTGTGGCGTATATACAAATTGGAAACCCTTGAATTTTCAGTTATTTGCAGTATCACACTTTCAATGCTACTTACCGTAGATCCTCGGATTGCCCCCCCCCCTTGAATATGCCCCCACCCTAGAACTACAAATTGTCAATAAGCCCCATTGCTATCGTAAATTCTCGAATTGGACCCCTCAATTTGATGATTTTTGGCATTTGAGGTTGCCTATGTCGTTTAATTGAATTACCACAACAAATTCATACTTTTGGTTGTAATTAATTTAATGCTCATAAAGAAGTCTTTTTATAATATCTCTTTAATGTCTGCAATAATTTGCCCTCCCTCGTTTAAGCCCCCGCCCCTCAAATAAGCCCTCATCCAACAATATCAAAAATAAATAAGCCCCCAGGGGTACAGCCCCCAGTTTTTACTTTTAATCTTTATTTAAATGCATGGCCCCCTGTCGGTGATTCGTGTTCTTTTTCTGTTAACAAATCCTTATCCTCCTTTGATTATAATATTGACCTTCGGAAGCTTCATATCAAAGCGGAAATAAAGGACTACATGTTAGATCGGGACCAGGAAGTAATTCCTTGGATGAAGCTTGAAAGAGACGATTATCTTTATGACCGTTGGTTTCACAACACACTCAGTTTAGCTTCCAAACTGTTATACAAAAGAACGTGAAACTGAAACGCGTGGTAACGTTATTGGAATATGTGGTGCAACACTTAAATGAATTGTGCTTGTGTAGGACCCTGGCTGTTTTATGTTTTCCGTGTCACGGCAAAGGGAATTAAGCACTGTCACTATCCTGTTGTCTGCGTGCATTTGTTTTAAGCTTTACTGTCCTAAAATTTGGGATTAAGCTTTCTATTAATCTCTTACCGACAAGAATCAAATGAAAATCACTTAGCTAAAACATTTTCTCTTTCTTTAACAGTAAAGATAACGAGCGAGTTAAGATGAAGGAAGAAGCAAAAAAGAAACGCGCACAGATAGCAAGGGCAGCCAAATTACCTCATGTACAGCGCAACGAAAGCAAGGTAAGTTTAAAAGGTTTATCGTCTGCCATTGATGGTATTTATCATGTTAACATTTTCCCGTCTGTTTTCTTCAGAAAACCAATTGCAAATTTACGTGGTGTAAGATCGTTGAGGATGCCAGTAAGATTTTGCCAGAAATCGCAACAGGAAATCATCTACCTCTTGCCATCCTCATATCAAATATGTTATAAAATGTTTGCTTTTTTTAAAGCCATTTTCAAGTTCTGTACCGGCAAGAAACTGTTCATATCTTCATAATGTTATTCAGTACCTTTTTGTGCAAATCACCCTTTTCACTTCACCACCATGATTTTTCAGCGGGTTGTTTGTGGTTTGGAGGATGTCCTAGCTGTTGATATTTTGCTAAATTTGTATGTTGTTGTTGTTGCTGTCGTTGTTGTTGTTGTTGTTGTTGCTGTAATGAGACATTTTCACTAGCGCTTAAAATCAATTTACAGTTTAAAAAATGGCTTAAACCATCTGTGAATCAATATAAGCCAATCCATGAGCGTGTGAGTGGAATCGCGCTCACTGGTTGGTCAATTTTTTATCGAAAGTTGACTTATGCTCCTTTAGTATCTGTCGCCTGCCTTTAATATCTGTGTTGTTCTGTTTTCTCGCGTAACAAAGGTTTGCGACTTTTCATCGGGTAGTTAGGAGATGAAATGCTGTCGAATAAATTTGCAAGGGTCTCGGGGTGTTGTAAGGCCCATACAAAGGTGCATGATGCAGGCCATGTTTCAGAAGATTACCAATTTTAGGCATTGAAGTCTTCCCAAGACGCGTTTAGTGATAGCGTTTGGATATATTTTCCAAAGTCTCTGTGACCCATTTTTCCTAGAATTGAAGAATTGTCTTATAGATGCAGTTCTATCTTTTTTCAAAATTCCCATTTTTCCTACAATCTTGACAATGTGTCGCTAGTGAATTCGAAGAAAGCGGTACAAGATGGTGTTTCTTCACTTTTTATCAAGCTGATAGTTCGAAAAACGACCAGTTTATTTTTTTGCTAAAGGTAGGTGCGTCCGCACCAATGAACACCCTCTAGTTACGCTTCTCAGATCTCTTAAACATTTGCGATTCTGGTTGCATGTAAGACTTTCTCCTGTACACACGTTCTCTTTTTTTGTCAGTCTTTTCTTACTTTTTACCCCTTACCACACAAGATGCAGCCTTCGATCAGACTGGTTTAAAGTGAACACGGGCAACTCTTCAATTTGTTGGACTACCTACCAATACCTTTCCTGGCTTTACTCATGCAGGGGTTCTTCACCGTCATGTGTTGCCTCTAAACCCGCTCCCAGGCCCTGGCACGCCATATCACTTAATAGCTTGAAGGGCTCGTTATTAGAGCCGATAAAAGACCTTGACAGCATGAATTCTATGCTTTTTGAAACATAGTTGTTTATGAAATGTATACGTATTGCATCCCCATAAAGTAATTCGTATCTTTGTCTGTTGTTTATAAATTCTTACTTTGTTACTTAGGAGTTGCACCTTAGCACTAAACACCCTTATTCGTTTTCAGATTAAAGAGTAATTTGAATTATGATCCAACTAGTCCAAATATCTTTGCATCTCAGTTGACTATTTACCTGTTTCTGTAGAATTCACCCCAGTTTCAATAGCTATAAGTACCAACTTTTACCTTTTAACCGTAATATGATGCAGATTTGATTTTGCCGTATGGTTTTATGATATTTGGGAGACATTCTTGAAATTTTGCCAAACTTTATAAAATTTACCTTTGCATATTTTCTTAAACAGATTTTAATTTGTTTTCAGTTTGGCGATCTTGGATTTGTATCCGTCAAGGTAATGCTTTCTCTTTGGCTCTTTCTCTTCGCTCTTGGCGATCTTTTTCTTTTAAAACAAAGCCTAGTGAATTATAGGATATTCTTTGTAAGGCGTTCCTATCGTGTAGGAACGTTGATTTGCCGCATTATTGCAAACCTTGGTTTGGAACAGCTCAATTGTCATTGAATTGCACCTTTCCTATTACAGTTGTCAATTACCGAAATAAGCTTAGCTACCCCTAAGAAGTACCTGCAATTTAGGACAGAGCCGTCGAGATAAAATCTTTAGAAAAATTGTATATAGTTTATCCCTGGTTGAAAGACTGGACGTTTGCATTTTAATGGAAGAAATATTTGTGACATTGAGACATTGAGCTGGGGAGAGTATTACAGTCCTTTGGGTGAATTATTGTTGGTTTAACATGGGGATCTGTTATTAGATAAGGTAAAGTTTGTATTTTATTATAGAATGCACAGTGTAATTAGCTTTTTGCAGTTTGTGAAAAACTCATAAAATATCAGTAAAATTTAGCAAAAATATCGACATAACAAATTTTGAATGCAACAGTATACCAGAGCTAGAAGTTTCAACTGAAACAGTAAATGCTTTATAAGTGTTTTTGGAGCAAAAAGCATTACAAAGCCAGTACAAAAACATTATGACCAACTATTCTATAAAATCTTGCTTTTCATGAATTGATTAAGCTATAAAGCTATGCATCACAATTTAGGGATTTTGCGTTTGATCCCATATTTCAGCGTTTCTACGTCAATGTTATGTTTTTATGCTTTAATGCTGTTACCACTTATCAGTAATTTTCACTTTTTTGTTAACAAAGCAGATTCAAGTCTAGTAAAGCGTGTTTTTAAACATGAAAATTGACTATGAAATGTAAGCATGTTATTTTAAAACCCATCCAACTGTCAAGTTATTTTTCCAAAATTATGTTGCTTGTCCTTGAAGGTTTTTTCAGTTTCTAAAAGTGCCTTTTTCAATCCAGGTTGACCCAGACTCTGATGATGCTTGGTCAATTTGTTTAAAGGTTTGTTTACGGTTTTTGTGTTCCTCTAATCATATTGAAGATGCGATCTTTGCGTAGATCCTTTTGATATAGAGTCCATGTGAGGTTCCTTGAATTGCACTCATCTGATCTTCTCAGGGTCAGGCCGATTCAAGTGGGCTTCAAGCGTGCCCATCATCTCTCTAGTGTTTTCAGTGTTGTTAATGTCGAAGTGGTGAAAATCTGGAAAAAAATTGTTTCTATTTTCCCTGGCTCAAGTGCTAGAGATTTCGTTGCTTGTATTGCTTCTCTTATTTTGTTTTTTTTATTTCTCTTAAGCGAGGTTTTTTTTGAGGATTTTCGTTCGTGTGTGCTCTTGTTGGCTGTTTAATGATGAATGTTGCTTGGGGCACATTTGCTTAATTCAAGGTTAAAGGCATTTCAGGTCACATCTTGTTTAACCAGTATGACGTCAAAACCTGACCACATTAGGTTAACAGTCACTCAGTACTGGCAATTTCTGAACAGTAAAATTTTGTTGGGAATTCGGATGTTTGCTTGTAATTTCTATAGTCATCCGTGAACAGGGGCATTTTTTTCGAAAGTGAGCAAATTTTCTACATTCTGAATAAATTTTATACAAAGTGAAATAAACTTTGTATGCGTTCGAATTAACTTGTGCCATGACAGCCTAATTAGTTAGCAAGAAATAAAGATAACAAACAGGATTAAAGCTTATTTAGACATTCAAAATAAGTCAAGACTGAATGCCTTGGCACCGTATCCTATTCGAGGGGCAAATCCTTGGAAATCCTTTTGTTTTCGTGAAAATCTCGTGCACTACTTAAAAGATTAAAGTATGCCCCGCGATGCTAATATCCCTCGGCAGTAGAAAACATTTAGCCAATTTCAGTTCTTTAGACTTCAGAAGTATGACCTAGACAACAGTAACTGTAAAACTGTATTCCCATCCACGACATGAAATTTCTATTTTTCCTAAAAGCATTATTTGGATAAAAAATTATTCCACAGGCATGCATATACCACAAACACGGGTCCATTCGTTAGACCCTATGCAAGATCGTTCTAGAAATGATAATTCGTGGCAAATTTATTTTCATACATAGCCCATGTTAGAGTGATGCTCGATATGCTCAACCCAAAGAATAAAACCAATCATAAAGCTGGATTTTGCTCCAGTTATTACACGATCTGATTGGCTATCTAGCACTTGGTCCAGCAAATTTGCTTCAACTGGAGCAAAATCCCGTGGTCTGATTGGTTTATGTGACCATGACTTGATATCTGCTGGAGCAAAATTTATGAATGCATCCGCCACAGTGAATGCATTCAGAACTGAGATGTGAGAAGGAATGCGAAGAGGGACGCGTAAGTCCGCAAGGAAGGATGCGAAACCATTAAGTAAAATTATTGTTATTAACTCTTAGTGGTGAATCGAAAGTCAAGAAAGCAATGCTTAAGTAAAAAATGTAGCTTTGAATTTCCGACTTAAGCAAATTCATTTTTATGATGATGTCTAGGCTTCTCTTGCTAGAAGACGTAAGAAAACGACTGATAATATAGCTATCGCATTTTATTGACATTCGTATGCGTAATTTCAGATGAGCTTCCTCCAAAGAGCTTTACTTACAGTGATTCAAAAATACGAGACCTTCTATTTCAATGTGTCAAATTTTTGATCGAATCTATCGAATTTGATTACATGTTTTTGGTGTTAGAATTGTGACTGTCTCTGAAATACAATTTGCTATGTAAATATTGAATGTTAACCTGATAGGTCGTGTGTCGGCTGTTGTGTTTGGTAAGGAAGTGCGCTGGGAAGGTTTAAGGGTTCTTTTTGTACTTGAACAAATTTGAAGTTGCGTCACCTTACTTTCTGTCACGGGTATGTCAGGCAAGGACCCTCACCAGAATTTCCATGCTTTTTTTAGTAAAAATAGTAATTTGTTAGTTATTCTAGCCAATCGTAAGTCCAAACTGTCATCGATTGCATGCTTGATAGTATTGAAGATGTTAGATGATTTTGTGCTCGATGACGTTTGATGATGTTTGATGATGTAGGATGATGTTTGATGATATAGGATGACGTAAGGTGACCTTAGATGTAGGACGATGTGTGGCGTTAAGTGATTTTCAGAGACGTGTGACTGTGTTTGGTACTGTTTGACGACGTATGGTGATATTTAGCAAGTTGAATGATTTGGATGATGCTTGACTCACTCAAAGAAGAACCACTCAAATAATGTCAGTAGTTGATGTAAGAGTGGATCTTCAACGATTTATGTATTTAGATAAATTTGTTTATGATGATTATGGTGATGGTTTCCTTTGTCCCCAATCTTTCGCCTGGTAGAAAAGAGACCTAAAGCTTCCTAAATGCATATACGTGTCAAAGACTGTTATGCATTCTTCTGCAAAGAGAAATATTTTTTAGTGCTTTTATATGTGCAGAAAATTAAAAATTGTACAAATTAAACATTTTGTTTGCTGCGGAAGAGTAATGACCTTTTATTTTTAAACTTCCCACACCCTCAAACTATTTGATTAGTAGCAGCTAGAAAGCTCCAGAATTAACCAATGTGCCCTTTTTTGGTAGTCATATGGTGTATTCTCCTATCAAAAAACTGTTACTGGTGGGGGAAGCTGGAAATTAAAGAATGTCTTTAATTTTCAGTCGACAACTGTTAAGTAAGCGGATACTTCAAATTCTTTGCAGGCTATCTTTTCAGTTCAGGTTTAGCTTGCTTAAAACTTGCTTAAAACGATTACTTTGCCCCCTTCCCCTATAAATTATCCAATCTCCATTTTTCTACAATTTTGCCGTCAATATGAAAGCTTCCCTTTAATCATGTTGTTATCTCTATTCCAAGTACTCCGTATTAAATCGAGCTTAATACTGTTCCATCTTGTTTGTCCTAGAATGGCCTTATTGATTACCGTGAACTGCTCTGTTCGTTTCCGACACGAGAAGATTACCGCTACCTTGGCATTGACAATGTGCCGGGTACCCCGGAAGTCAACTTATGTGCTACTGACGATTCATTCAGATTTCCAAGACAAATTCCTCGAGTGAATGGCTTCAAAAATGGTATTGTAAAAGATAATAGCTCATCGCTGACTCATCCATCTAAAAATTCTGAGAAAGAAGATGTTCCCAATTCTGACGTCACCGACAAGGATAGCAAAAGATCGAGTAAAGAAGGCCCAAGTCAGGAAATTTCGAACCAGGAGAATTTGTTATCAAAGAAGAGATCCGGTGAAGAAATGGGAGGTCTCAATTCTTCGTTAGTAATGCGAGTTAAAGATGAACCAATGAGTCCAAAAGTTGTACCTGACAATGCAACCAACGAGGAGGCACCTCCTTCTGCGCAGAGTAACGAGGATGCTGAGGCGAGACGGAGAGCTTCGTCTCAGCCAAAGGCAAAACCACCAGTGCTGAAAATGCCAGACGCTAGGTAAAACAATTGTAACACTTGATTACTTGATCATACTTGATTATACTTGATTTTGTATACTTGATTAAAGTTTGGACTTCCCGTATCATTTATCATTAGAGAGACAGTTGATGTCTCCGTATCGGCTGATGATTGCTTCGAGGGGGATGTGGCTTGGTCTTAATCCATCAATATACGATCAGCCAATCAATATACAATCAGCCAATCAATATATCAGCCAATTGTTTAGGCCAGTCAAATCACAGAACAGCTGATGTCATGTCAACATTTTATTAAAGATTTCAAAGATCGTGAATGCAACTGCAACCTTTATCAGAACTGCCTTTGATGCTCATTTTTGAATTAAGGCGATGAGTAAATATACAAGTATTTACATGAATGAATGTAGCACATTCAAGTGTCTGCTAAGCAACAACCGATTGGTTAATTTAACATACGATACGTGATACGTATTTGTAACGATAGGGTTCTTCTTATGACGGTGAAGTATCAGTTCGTTGGCTGAGCGATGGGCTAGGCCAACGGGCCTAGCCCCAAGTAGATAGCACACAAGAGATATTCGTTATCTGATGTTATCTCTATTGTCAAAACAGTAAGACTAAATTATTCTAAGTAGGATTACATTATATTAAAACACAAACAAAGGAACACTGTGAAACATCACACAACACGATGACAGTGACGCACATTTCCCGGAAAGGGAGTTACTAACACAACAGCGTGACAAACAAACATGTGACATTAACACGCAACATAATCAAAGATCTAGCTAAACATAATAATAATAATTACTGAAGAATACAAGTCCTAAAACGTTACACCATCCCCTCCCTTTTAAAATACACGATACAACCTTGAAAAGTCACTGAGTTCTTCTACGTCATAAATAAAAGTGTTTGAAGTGTCATTACGGCCCGGAGGCATAAACTGGCAAGCGAAGGTAGTGCCTACAACATCACTTTATTTGCCCAATTTCGTGATGATATCTCCAAAAAGAAATGTTTAAAAAGTCCTATTACATACGAAGGCTCTCTATAGCTCTTCCCAGCTGCAACCTCTCTCCGGCCAGCTCCCAAACAATCGGCTAATTAACGGTGACATAGTTTCTCACGAAATCTTGACTGTATCTTGTATCATCTGGAAAACGAATGCCTTTTCCGTTAGTGGAATGTCTTCTTCCAAAAAAAACAATAACCAAGCGAAATGAGCAGCAATTTGAACCCAAATCCATCGCAAAAAGTTTCTGTTTTGAAAATCAAATTAAAGCTGTGAATCAGCAGCACTCAGTGAATCCAAATCATTCTCGATAAAAATTCCATTAAAAAGTGTAAAGACCAACGCATTCCACCGCCATCCCACTCTGTCACCAAATGTAACGATAGGGTTCTTCTTATGACGGTGAAGTATCAGTTCGTTGGCTGAGCGATGGGCTAGGCCAACGGGCCTAGCCCCAAGTAGATAGCACACAAGAGATATTCGTTATCTGATGTTATCTCTATTGTCAAAACAGTAAGACTAAATTATTCTAAGTAGGATTACATTATATTAAAACACAAACAAAGGAACACTGTGAAACATCACACAACACGATGACAGTGACGCACATTTCCCGGAAAGGGAGTTACTAACACAACAGCGTGACAAACAAACATGTGACATTAACACGCAACATAATCAAAGATCTAGCTAAACATAATAATAATAATTACTGAAGAATACAAGTCCTAAAACGTTACATATTCGTATTTTTACGAAGTTCCGATGGATCTTTAATATCAATTTGATTTGAGTTTGATTTGAATTTGAAGCATAAAACTATGATGTTGCCAGTGAAGCAAAAATATTTAGGCCTAACCCCAGATTTTGCTTCCTTTTTTAGCAAGCCAGCAATGAATACAAGTGATAAGGTATGTTACTAGTTTTCTTCCACCTCCTTATTTTTTTATCTATCGCAGATTTTTTGTCTTAATCTTATTTATATGAGATAGACCAGATTTTGCACGTACCCACCATCGATCGGGGCCTGAAAAATCCGTACCAAACTGGTGTTGATCGACCAGTGTTTGCATGTGACCTCGGACATCCGAAGCCATTTCAATCTGCTGTCCGTACCGTACTTTGAATGTAAACCCGTTTGAATCCGAGCCTAATGATAGGTTGGTGAGTTTCTTGCTGCTTATTTTATTTATTCGCCAAGTAACAAATCATAATCGTTTTCAAAACTCATTAGAGCTCTTAAAGTTCATCATCACAGGATCCGATTCCTTGTAAATGCGTGCAGAAATTGATATCGGACTCACATTGATCGGAAACTGTTTGGATTTGGTCTCGTGTATACGGCGTCTTTATTGCTAGATTTCACGCGTATCTTATTTCAAATAATTTTTGTCGTAAGTTTATTGGAAGATAAAATATTTCAGTTGGTTAAGAGTATCCCTTGCTCCGAAAAAGAGTCTTACACTGACAGGCGGCGATTAAGCACACATTGGTCAAATTCACAAGCCCTAGTCATTCTATATTAAAACGACTGTGTGATTAAAGTGACATGCGGGACAAAATGTTGTAGTTCCTCGGGGAAAAAAGCATCTGGCTTATGGAATAATACGGTCTATTTGGAACAAGGAATGTGAGTTACCAATTCTGTGAACCGTATGGGAGATATTTCTATTGTCTAAATAGATTATAATAAATTATAATATATGCATTAGAATGATTTAAAAATAACTAAAAGCAAGTTATTAAGGCAGATCATTAAGGCAGATAAGAGTCCAGAAAACATAACGGTTCCACAGCTGTGTGCCGGAGGAAGGTTGTCCAACCATGCAGTCGTTTTGAGGAACCTATGCATAACTAAGCAAGATTATTAATTTACCGTTGTGCTTTTATTAAAAAAAGATTCAAGGAAATTTTCGAGGAATGCAATAGGGCAAATTTTCATCTGGTTGAAGGGTGAGGCGTCCCCCAACTTTTAGGCAGATTGTATTAACCTGCAAATGGACTGTCCGACATCGTCTCGTTCTTCCATAAATACAATGCTAATCCAAATGAATAATTTCATTGCGTCAATATGTCTGTTTTCCGTGAAAGCCCAACTGGAGATAAGTAATGTAAACCATGAAAATATGTCAATTTGCTTAATCAAAAAACCCCATGATAGATTCTACAGATGACCCAGTCAATGAACCCAGTGAACCAACCTACAAATCGAGGCTCTTTGTCTGCTGTTAACAAACACAAACTAAACAAAAGTGCTCGCTATTATGTCGTAACGCTGAAATTCGCTTTTAATACCGGTCATTTTATTTCAAATCTGCGCTTGTAACAGTGCTGGTGACAAAACAAATATTTTAACAATGGCCTAACGGTGTTGGAATAGCTAAACATAGCCCTATCTTTTCAATTTGTGTAAAAAACAAAATTTTCTTTGTAACTGTTGTTTCTACAAGTAGCTGTCACAATGCTAGAATTACGATATATAAGATATTTAGAGAGTTCCGTAAAAAGCCAATTTTCCAACATTTTTAAGAAGTGGAGGAATCTGTTACCGATTCTAAAGCGAATCTGAAAAAGATTCCCTGTAGGTTTTGTAGTCACACAAGTATAGAAACAATATGCTTTGGAGCAAACTTCCTTATCCATTCTTTATTCATGTATATTTCATGTATATTACATGAAGTCTCAATCAAATGTTATAACTACGCAAATCTTACAAACGCAGCTTCTCGGGCTTAAGCTTTAAAATTTAAGCACCTAAAAAAGACACGTCTTGGGCTTAGATCCTCCCCAGGATACATATTTAAACACTGATTGAACTCAGCCTAAGAGCGTCGCGAGAACGACGAAGAGCTCTTTTTCCTAGAACTAGCTTATGAATGAAAGTGTTATTTTGAAACGGAAATTTTTCAGCCTAGTACAATAACCAGTTGTGTTGGGAGATTTGCAGTGTTGTAGAAGGAAGGGCTCCGATGACGAGTTTTGCCAGGCAAGGACTCTGTCAGTAGAAATATCATCTTCCATTAAGCAACTGCAGTTTATGCTTGTATATTCTTCGTGGTTGTGATTTACCGCGGAGCATGGACAGTTACTGCGACTGCTTCTAGGCAAAGTCAGTTGATACTTCAGACAGAGATTTCCAAAATTTTCCCGATTTGTAATGGCAGTAAGCATTTAGGTCGAGTATATGCCCCGATGTATCTCGAAGGCTTCTGTTTACGCAGTTGTTTTTATTGAGGTGTGCAATTTCTACAAGTTGCAGCGCGCGCTTAAGCTCCTTTTTAACGTGTTCGGTCATGGACGGGCATTGTTTTCAAACACAACCGAAACTTGAGGTATAACTTTGTGTGGAAAGCGAGATTATTTCGTTGGTGTATTTTAATATCATAACACGTCGTCTGTTCTGCAGTATTATTTTGAAATCGTGTGCCGCTAATCATTTAGCCTTTTGGAAACATTTTAATACAAAGCAATGAAAACGACTTAGGCACATCGAGGTCAGCGCATTTTGACGGCCGCTATCGGAGAAATAAGTACAGAGGGATTCTCGGAGGCAAAGCTACCGTCTTTTTGATTCGCGTTTGTTTTGCAATGCGTGCTTCAACAGGTCTTAGTGAGCAATAGATATGCATTCAGAATTGTCCTCATACAACCGACAAACTTAAAGTTATTTTAAGTAACTCCTTCTTTTATCCACAAAGCTTTCCAGCCTATTCAAGTCGTATGTCCTATACGCAACACAAGAATGAGAAGCAGCGAGGCCGTCGTTCTTCTTATTCAACAGCCTCTTTGCTGTTTTGGTTGCTCCGTAGCAACATACATGTCCTCTATCGACTGAAAGGCTCTTTCTACTTGCAAGCCTCTTTTTGATTGCAAGCCTCTCTGAATCCTGTCTCAGGTGAAATTTTATATTATCTTGCAAGAGTTCAGTATTTTTCCTAACTTGATATTACTATGGAAAAGATTCATTTGCTTACTATTCCGTGACAATGGAAGTTTCGTAATTATTGAAAAAATACACTTGCACGATGAAATTTTGCAAACAGCCAGATTTTTCAAGAAAAATGATGACCTTTATTATTTATTAAAGGTACTTTGCAATGAATTATATCTGTTACGTCCCTTGTATTGGCAGGGGGTCCTTTTTAATTGTTTATAATTTATCCTGTAAATGATTTCTAAAGATATCCTATCAATACGCTTAAACGACTAATCCTATATTGTAGCTGTCTTTTTGTTAGATAGTTTGTTAGAAAGACATTTTCCGTTCTCAAAACAATCTTTTATAATCCAGTGAATGCATGTGATTTGCAACGACAGGTCAGTGTCGCGCTAGAAACAGCATAATTGATCGGTTGTAGCATTCTTGGTTGTGATCTGTGTGTAACGGATCCATTTTGTGATTGGCTACCCGTGCCTGATTTCGCTTATTGTGTTCTATTTAAGAGCTGAAGTGGCCAAATGGTTGGAGCGCTTGCCCCTTCGTCGGAGGCCCAGTGCACGCTTCTTCTATGTACGGATCGTGTATGGTACTCACCTTAATTGACACAGAATTGACTTTGTGTTCGTCTGAATTCGATGAGGAATTTTTGGGGTTGAGGCAATATATTGGCAAAGTGTTCTTTGTAATGTGACTCCGTGATTTTGAAACGGCTTTTACATTACTAAAAGTTGGTCATGGGCGTTTCTTATTAGTAAGAAGAGCGTTCCCTTTTGGTACAAGGTCGTTTTCTGACAGAAGATAGAGCATGGCCTAAAATTGTTTCATTTGTCTATTGGCTGGCGCCGCCTGTGGAGGCGAATACGGAACAGACTAGAAAATTGATACCTGGAAGTCATATATAGGCGATCTAGGGAGGGACAGCTGTCCCAAGTTCCCTCCATAAACCAGCCGTTAGTTGATGTCTTGTGACAACACGAGGTATTTGCAGGCATCGGCTTGCTTCTCTTATTGTTGTTTCTGCTTGACAGATTGAAGAAAATAACTTTTTCTTCTTAGAAGTTTATTTTCTAGAAAAGCCATGTCAGTTCTTGTTTTCGATGGGAGGTGTAAGGCTGGTCATTTGACGAATTGATATTGAGAGGGGCAAGTTATGATGTTGGCACCCCGCCATTATTTGTTAAACACTATCCTTACCCTTTAAAGTGGTTTGCCAGAAGAATATTTCTTGAAATTTGACTGTGTCGCTGGGGACTTTCCTAGAGCCTTTTAAAATCAAGCTTTGTCGACGAATGGTAAAATGATGCTTTCGTCCATTGTCATCAGATCTGTAAGTCGTTTTTATTTCCCAGCTACTAAATCTCCACACCACCACCAGCCCTGTGCTGTCGTTGTGATACGAGGCAGATCCGGATATATCTGAAGTAAACTGTCTCTTGCGTACCAATTGCACCTGAAGCCGGAAGGGTTACGTTGAGCCAAATCTTTCCCAATTGGCCAAAATCAATCATTTTGAATCATCAATGTCACCTTACTTCTCTGCTATGGATTTATATTGTTTCCTAAAACCAGATCAGATCGTGTTCTTTATATGATGTCAAAGAAACAAAAGTCGTTGTAATGCAGTACTCGTCTGTATTGGCCATCACATGAACAATATTTCTAGAATGACCAAGGTACAGTAGGCAAAACTTGTATCGATTTTTCGCAGAGACACTAATTTTCGACAAATTTTTTACTTTTCTTTCATCACGGTCCTCTCGTGTGAGAGTTATCTCTAGAACTCTTTTGGAAAGAGCATTTTTTTGAAGAAATTCGCGAGAGTCAAGTGTTTGTCAGTCTTCTTCTAGGCTCATGTATTGATGTCCTCATCTTTCTTTGAAAAACTACGGCTGGTTTCAGTGATAAGGCAATGAATCCACAAAGAATTCAGGGTTCTGTTTTGTGAAGTCATCACTGTCAAGACAGTCGATGTAACAAGTCTTCGTTCTTTGCCTTCAAGATGCTTTGTATTCTTCTGCCGACTATCTACTATCTTTGGCTGTTTTGGAGATCTGGTTCATCAAGGACTTCTAATTGTAAAGACCAGTTTAATGCAATAAATCATGTTAAAATCCAAGAAAAGCTTTCCTCAGATTCGCCGCTTTTGATCATTTTAATTCTTCAAAAACCGTCCCTAATTCTAGATTTACTTGACACTGGCGCTATCATTTTTAGAACTTGAATTTTGATTTTTCAAGTAAGGGCGACTCCTTTAAACTGCAACGAATAGCGTTGAGAGCAGTGGTGGAGTGCTATCAAAATAACAAAGGGGGGCTCTGCACGCAATGTTTTCAAATTGGCTACATCAACAAGGGAGGCAACCAAGAATAGTTACTGTATGTAATTGTGATGGAAATTAAAGAAGCAACGTGCAAACCTTTGAACAAAGGGTCTTATATTTACGACAAAATGCATTTTTATGGTAGTTAGAAATCACAAAGAGTTAAATTCTATTTAGAACATAATGATGTGTAATTTAATGAAACAGCTAAAGTGTAAGCGCGGGTTTAGCAATGAAGTTGTTAGGGAGATTGTGATTAACGGTACCGAAGACACTTCATATTGCTGAAATTCGGCGCAGTGATTTCACTTTGCCATTTGCTCTAATCAGCTTTGTTTGCCAAGTAGTTATTTCTTCGATTAAAAATCTCAGCTGTGTAAAGAAAGGGTAGACTCAAAACAACTCGTTCGACTTGTTTGCTATTCATTTAGGTTGAATTTTTGTTATTAATCTCTGAAGGGTTCGGTTAGGGAGGGAAACTGCATGAAAAGTCTATGTTATGCTTGCTTTTGGTATACTTTCTTTTTTGGGCCTAAAATTATTTCCATACCCTTATCTATCCTTATCCTTACACTGCCCTTCTTTCTCCGCGCGTTATTTCGCAATTCTTTCATCATACGCCGTTCAACCGCATAACCAAAACCCCGGGCCCCGCAAGTTGTTAGAAAGCAAGTTACGGGTGTGTTTTCAAATTGCTATGTACAAATGCCCCAAATGTCTTTCCTGCCAAAATTCTCTGTTTTTCCTTGTTTTATGATTTTCTTCTTAACTTTTGACCAATTTTGAGGCTCGTGTTGTTATAAAATTGTTCTTATATAAAAAGAGTGTACTCTATTTTCCCTTTCCGTTCCTTGCCATGTCCTTCCTGCCTCAGTTTGGAATTTATGGATAATGGACGATTCATGCACAATTGAAGATTTATATATGAGCCCGTTTGCGTTCAGCATTCTGCTGCAACTGTCGAAGATATCATGTTAACAATTTTGCTACCCATTGTGGGCTACTTTGGTACTGTCTTGAAGCGGCATATTTGTGAGGTACTCAATTTTTCGTTACTAAAAGAGGCCCAGGAAGCTACATCGTACCTTCGTGTTGTATCGAGTGGTGATCCTTTATTCGATTGATTGATTGATGGAGATTATTGGCCTAAGTGTGACGGCGATTAGAAAAGTGAACTAGCTGATATTCATAGAAAGTTGATAAAAATCTTTCCTTATTTGTGGAGAAATTTTACTATGTTTCGATGTTATTTTAATTTTTTGGAAACCTGCCTGATCTTTCATTAAAATTCTTCTCATATTGATTTACCATACGAATTTATATGTTAAACATTTCTCATACTTGTTGGAAAATTTGAGCCCAGTTTCTAGAACTGTAAGCTTGTACAGGGTGTTCGTTTATGTAAAAATTGGTTGGAAGGCTGTTCGTTGGTTAGTGGTGTTGTTGGTTAAAATCTCGAAGAGGCGTGAAAGAGCCAACATGGATGCGAGTCCACCGCCACCCAAGCTGTCTGAGGTGTACCAAAACAGTTTGTCGGAACGACCTTCCATCTTCTAGCGAACGCCATGCATTCGTATTTTAGCAGCTTTTTGTGTAGAAGGTTGTTCCTGAGCATTATTTGTGCTAATTACAACTTATTAGACCGTTGATTGAGGTGAGAGAATAATTTTGTTGTTAGATTTATAAGCCTAGGCAAAGTTTGGGGCGACTGGTAAAACTAGATGAATCCAGCCAAAGTTACCCCGAGATTATTTCTTTGTGTTTGAGCTTTGTAAATTTGTTGTCCCGAATATTTTTACGATATGAACACCAGGGATCATTTCTTTACTGTGTTTCGTCTCCTTAAAAACGGTTCACCTTGCTTCTAATCAAGGTTGATCTCTTCGTCAAATATCCGAACATTTAGTTGTCGTTTATCTGACAAAAATTTGGTTTTCCCTAACAATAATCTAGTGTCTTACTGTTGGCCCGTTTATAATTTCCACATTGCTAGCGTTGTGGAGATATTACAATGAAGATTTGTTTCAACTAGCATCAACAATAAGCAATGTTTGTATCGATATGGATAGACTGCATTTGACGACATAACTATTTTAAGCGCGCTTTCAAGAGTTTTCCCTACAGGGGAACAAAGCACCTACTGATAAAATGCATGTTTTTCCAAACAAGGTATGTGTATAGCGAATTAGAAAGGCTGTTGGGTTTATAAACATTGGGTTCACTTACATAATAGTGGCATTTTCTGTGCTACCATACACATCTGTCATCAAAAAGGGGAATACCACCTTTAACGTTATAGTTGTGGGTTTTTATTTAACTTCTTTTCATCTGTTAGCATCTCTACAAATTTTGTGACAGTGGTATTGAAGGAATTTTTCGTTATTTTTCATTAATATTCCCAGAGTTTTGATTTAATAAAACAAATTCTGCAAGCTCTTTGATCGCCGAAATATTCACTTGAACTGTTTTTGCGCTAGAATTGCGGATGACTGGCAAACGTATTTGTGTAATTTATATAATTTTATTCAAAAGTACAAGGAATTGAGTGAATAACAATTGTCTCATTTTCTATTGTACTGGGCCTATTTCTCGTCATTTGAATGATATTTTCCAGACCAAGAAAGACATGGAAAAATTGGCTTCCCGGCCCTTGCATATTAAATATCAAGCTATAAGTCCAAATAGTTGTATTAATTTTAAATATTTAGTTGTATGGCTAGACAGCCATGGACCGATGGTGCTGCAACGCATGTTCCGACCTCGATAAGAGTTCACCTCTTTCGCGGACAACTTGTTGGGATGTTATTGTTTTAAGTTGGGATTATAATTCTTATGCAAATTCCGTGCGATTTCAGACCGAAGCTAGCATACTCCAGTGGAAGGCTGGATATTAAATTCGTCTACTTATCTCAGACGGAATCTTGTTGTGACGATTCCTTCGTTACAGAATCGTTGATGAGCATAAAGAGAAAACAGTTTTGTACAAAAGGCCTTGTTGAACAGTGTAAAGTCGAGCTGGGAATGCGTCTCTTTCTTGCCGTGTTTTGATTTGCCTACTGGAAGCGAGTGGTTTTCCATGTAAAAACCCTCCATCTACGGCCAATTGTATTTTAATCTGAAGAAATCTTTGTTCTGCTGTCTCATCGCAACAAAATAATGACAATTTTCATCCCTCAGACTCAGAGGACACATCCAAGCAAAATAGAAAGCATACTCAAGGTGAGTTTGACTTTCCTTCTCCATTTCCTATTGTAGTAAAGTTTAATAAAGTTTGCTTTGTATTCAATAGGATTATTGCTGTCTGTTTTACGAATCGTTGTCACATCAATTATTCATTATTAATTCTTCTTGCAAAACTTTTTTCTCCTTATTGATCTTCTTATTGGTTGATATTTTTGCGTGGATTTGCGTCTATCGAAGTAACTGATTTTTAAGATGGTAGGTGGTAAATGGGGGGGGGGCGGTGTGGGGACTTCTCCTCGTTATAACCCTGCCTTTTATATTTGTTCGCATGCATTTTACTTCCTCCGGTTTCATTATTAGACTCCAGATTTTTCCAAACAGTTTTCTGTGTAGTGTAAACCATTATTCCATTTTCCTCAACGCGACTGTTTTCGATAAAATTTTCGGTTATTCTTTTGTGTGGTTTTGGGATAATAGGCTTGAATTCGATCTCAAACTGTCTGGCAAGCGAGACCTTTTTGTGAATGTGGACGGACACGATCGTCAGGGGAGAAGTTTTATTGAGATTTTAAGCCTGCTGCAAAATTCCGAATATTCAGAAACCACCAATTTCTTGTAAAGTTTTCATGACATAGGGAAAAACTTTTTCTCTCAAAGCCTTCGCAGTTTAGTTGATCGTAAGGAACGAACAGTAATTTGACGTCATAGTGTCAGCGACCTTTGCTCGCTCTGACTCCTTTTTTGTTCCGTAAACTCGCCAGGGTTCGGGACATATAAATTGTCATAGACAGAGGCAACATACATATAACCGGTTTTACAGCAACCCCTTATCCATTTGGCATTCGATTAAGCGCCTGTAACCATACTTTGCAATTAACTTTTTCCTCCAGAAAAGGCGGGATTTTGATTACAAGCGCAATGTTTTTCTCAGAAACCTTGCACTTCTTGGAATCTTGGAAATTAAAAATGCTGTTATAACTTTGATTTGCAATAAAATTTTAGAATTGACTGTAAAAGACATGGGCTCAAAACACATTTGTTGCTTTGGAGGGAGAAATGTTACTACAACACTTCAACATTGAATATTACTTTCAAAAATTAGTAGGGGGAACAGTCTCTTAAACTATTATGTCTGATAGGTCTTTTTGGAAAATATTCATATTTTGCCAGCTGAAACACTGATCTTCTTCTACCTGATTGGCTGCAATCAATATTCTACACAATGCAGCGAAGCCCACATGTTTTCAAAGAGTAGGGTAGTTTTTGTACCAACGTTTTGAAGCTCAAATTGCTTAAATTTAAGCTTTAGATAGGTTGCCAGGTTGTTATAAATCCTCTTATATGAGTTTTCCCACAATTTTTATAGTTAAAAAATATATTTTAATATTCAGTACTACAATTGCACCCTGTCCTACGCTTTCAATGTATCTGAACCGTCCTATATTTTAGGGGGCCTCCAACGTTTTCGTTCTTTCCATTCCCTAAAAGAATTTTCTCGCGTGTGGTTGATTTGATACTTACAGTTTTGATACTTACTTATGGGAAAAATTCTGGGTTTAGAGGCCCATGAAAAATAGAAAAATATTCTTCTTCATGTGAATTTATGCCTATAATTTGCAAAATATTGCTGAAGGTTGAATATAGTTTAAAAAATGTTTTTAAACTTTTGGTGGATTTTATTTTTTAAATTTCAGAATCTAGAAATTACAGAAGTTCAGTCGAAAATGCGACAGCTTGCTGTAACGAAGATAATTTATAAACAATCTTTTGGTGGTACAAAACTTTAAAAAGGATTTGAAAAAACAAACATTTGAGTAAACTAAAGCCTTTCGCTCGACACTCTTCAGAGTTCTGACATTTTATACTCGAGTATACTGAAGAGTGTCAGACGAAAAGCTTCAGTATACTCAAATGTTTGCTTTTTCAAAGCCATTTTGAAGATAATTTACAAGAAGCTGTCGTAAGAATTGTTTCCACATCCAAGGTTTTCTTGGAATGGACAAATTCTTGGAAAGGAGCCTGGAAAATGGCAGAAAATTTACTTTTGACTGGTGTTTGTAGCACTTGCTGCCGTTTTAAAGGCATCTTGATTATGCCAGTCATGCAGCTCCTTGGAATCACAGCACAAGTCTTAGGACTAGGAAAACTTTTTAACTATTTTAAGGAAAACACCGTGGGTTTAAGAAGCCAACAGCTTTTTTGAATGCATTCAACCATAGATGCTAGGTGATTTTGTGGTATTTCAAAACACGTGTCAAACAGTGCTGGATCAGGATTTGATGAAACCTGCTTACCGAAGATTAAAAATTCAAACTTCGTCTTTCTAGTTTCTAAGGGCCCTGATAAACCTGGCCAATTTCGGCAATGGTTTTCTGCGTGCCCTTGTGATCCTGTGTTCAGCATCAATTTTGACGGCAGCTACAAGGGAGAACATTAATAGAGGTTGCTGTTTATACTCTTAAAGCCGAACACAAATTTTCGGGGAAAAAATGGCTATTATTTTGATCCCGATTTAACGAACACCGTTTTCACGAACTTCTCGATATAACAAACTAAACGTCGGACCCCCTTCAATACTTGGCGGGTTTTGAATATCACTGTTAATAAACTTTCGTTATAACAACAAATTTTGTTGCTCCTTCCAAAGTTCGTTGGCTAAGGATTCCACTTTTTTCACTCGCAGCCTTCTCATGACGTAGACAGTGACCCATTCCACTGATAGCTCCGCCTCGTATTCCAAGACAAGGCTACCATAACTTGGTTGATACAAAGCCATGTTGTTCCTTTATACTTAATATTATTACTTGAATAATTGGATCGCGACAAAACCAGCGTTAATGCCCATCACAACTAACTTTTAAGCCATCGCAGTTAATCTCATTTTTCGCACAAGGTGCGGTCGTGAGGGGGTAATTAAAAGCCCAATGTTTCAGTGATAGTGTTTCAATGCTATTTACGAGTTCTTTTCGAGACTGATTTGTGTTTTTTTCCAAGCCTTTGTCTAAAGGCAACTGAAATGGGTTTGGCACCGTCACAACCAAACACCCCTCCCCCTCTCAACATCTCTCTCTTTTGTTTCCTATCCTAATCAAGCATCAGTCTATATGTTGTTGACGAGGACTTAAACAGTCTATTAATAGAGCCTTTGTAAGAATTTTTTTTTAATAAATTCCAGGCCCCCATATATCTAGAAGGGATGGTTTTTTTGTACCAAGAGATTGGGTCTGGATTTCTATGTTTTGTAAATGCGACCAGAAATAAAAAATTACAAATGGGCTTTGAACTCAATTACCCTTTGAAATTTTATCAATGTCATAATAACTCTAAGTGTAATTGACGTAAAAGGTTAATTGTAGTAGGAGACGGTCTTCTGGCCCTTCTCTGGGCCTAAGTATTTGAATCGTTTTCGCGCATCATGAGGGACGGTGGTTGATATAGGTTTAGATATGTGCAAAGGAGATATGAGAAAATTATTGGTTTTTCTCTCTCCAGGAAATGACAGAGATCCTGCCTCCACTCACAGACATTCAGACACCTGTAAAGTCCCAAGACACTCGTTTTCCATTCCCACAACCACCCCCGTCAAAGGTGAGTGTAGATACTTCTATTTGTTTCAGGCAAATAATTTGATATGTTCCCGAGGTGATCTTGTGCACTTAAAAATTAACCTTCGTGGAAACAAGAATTTTCAGCGTCTGCTATGAGAAATTACTTTTCTTTGAATCTTCGTGGGAAAACCATTTGACTTTGCTCTTGATGCTTTCAATTGACCTGATCTTCTCTAAAGTATTTACAGTCTTTATATGGTGTTTAATTCTTGCCTGTCGATAGAGTTTATTCTACTTGAGCTGATTTTGTAACCTACACGTGGGCAGGTTATGCGTAGGCAACTATATGTTGGATGCGAGTGAATGAGTTTTGCTCTCATGGTCGGTTCTTCTTGACCAGATTCATTCACAATATCATGGTATGCAGTGAGTCCTCGCTTAAAAGAAACAGAAAATGCAGCTGGCCAACGTGGATAATTTTTTCTCCTTCTTAAAAAACTAGGCAGCTTGATTTCCGTCTCGTTTGTTACCAATCATGCAAAATTTAAATGAATTAAATCAAAGTTTAAATATACAAGGTGTTTCATACTTGTTCATTTAAATTTATTTCTTTGGGTATCCTTGTTTACTCTGCAGCATGATCCTTGAAATAAATTTTTCTTTTTCATTGGATAAAAAAGTTTCAAATGAACATGAACGAAATTAGCCACCCTTATTTTAAAAGATTTTCTTGCATACAAGAAACTAGACAGCTAGATATGAAAGTCTAAAAGGCCATTAGCAATTCTGTTACTGCGTTTTAAGATACCCTAGGTCATACATTGAAGAAGTGCTGCAAGCCCCCATTCACCCTCTTTTCACATTTGCGAGAGTCGCCGATAAAACTATAGTTACGGCTTTTTACTGAGACAAGTACCCTTTCTCTAAGTTACTCTAGAGAGCGTATTGACAAAACTATGCATAAATTGTTAGACTTATCTGATTAGTATGTTAATTCTCTTTGTATGTGGGTAGTTCACAGGAGCAAGAAAGGATAGTCATGAAGTTTAACTTTAAATATTTGATGCACTTTTTGCGCCTTGTCTCACATATTGATGATTCGTTGATTTAAATCTTTCTGTAAAATTTGTGCTTCAAGTGACTGTCATTTGCTTTAACGTCACCCAGCCGGTTCAATCAAGTCAAATGCTGCCAAGTTAACCCTTCTGTTCATGTCAAGCTGATCAAATTCTCGCAAGCCACATGCTCATAATAATAGCGAATCAAAGGCTTATCCTTTATCTTTGAGTTCATAAAACCTTACCAATATTTCGAATACAATGCATTTGCACAAGCAGTCAAATTAGTTATGTTAATAATCTTTGTGAGTTTCGCAAAATAACCAATTTCAGTTGATGCTGAACGGTAGTTTTGTGGTTTGATCCAGACGCGAGTCCTTCGCGGTTTTCTGCGAGTGAGTAAGTGTTTTTCATCTGATAGGCTCAGAAATTGGATTACCTAAAGAATGTCAAAGAATGCTTGTCAATGTTAGAGAAATGCCTTTGCTATATCGCAAAAACGTAGTTACTCCGTAGAGGCACATTGTTACTGTGAATTTTAACTTTTTCCTCATTCAATTTTATTGCATGCGTAGAGGCCCTTATTTCATTTTTTCTTTGTAGGAAAATTCAAATCACATGCTTCAATCAGGTAAGTTTTTCATCATCTTAGGACCGCTTTTCTAAGAATTTCACATTTCTAAATTCATTTCATTGTCCCGAAACACGATTTAAGGCTCTTGCGCAACCGACAAAACTGTGGCAGAAACCAAGTGTGCTCCTCCGTCTGCTGCTGCTCCTCCTTACGCTGCTCCTCTGTCTGTTATGCTGCTCCTCCGTCTGTTACGCTGCTTTGCCTCCACTGTCTTTTTTCTGTTTTCTTTGCATCCCCACCACAAATTATTTCCTCCCTTCAAAACATTGGTTTTGATCCTTATTACTATCTTTTTAGTATCATTTTCTTATCTCTGCTTGTCCTTTTTGCATCCCATTTCCACCCATACGTATTACTCGCAGTTCAGTACATCTGTTTAAACCCTTAACCATTTATTTAGGCCCACTATTTCCTTTCGAATAATTTTGTTGCTATTTCTTTTGACTTCTCTTTTCTTTTGCCATGTTGACCCTCATCATTTGACACAACTTGTATCTCTTTCCGTTATTGAAGTAATTCCTCTCAGTGTTCTCTAAAAGTTAAAATTATATTTAATAAACCAACAAGCAGCAACATTGGCTTTAACGTGTAATCTTTTATTAACTGTGTCTGTTTTGTGACGTTACCTCAAAACAGAGACATGGATTTTTTTCAAGGCATTAACAGTGGTTAGACAAACTCTGAAATACTGATTGCTTATATGTAATATAAATATTAATAGCAGTTTTCTGGTTAATTTCTTTGCATGCTGACGAAAGGATGGATTGTTTACATTCTTAACTTTGTGTTTAGAAACGCACCTTTTGTCATATTCTATGTTCATATGCAATAACATCCTGGCACGCGGCTGGATTTCAGAAATATTTGAAACCGTAATTACGCATTTCAATTCTCGACGTTCTTCTCACGTCTTTTTGAAAGTGATTGAAAGCTTTAATAACGAGATTACATGTGAAAGCAGATGTTCGATTCTGCTTGTAGTATTACTTAGGTAATTTCCTTTATTTAACGCAAGAATAATCGCTTGTATTTTATGATGATTTTAGATAAACAGAGCAATGCAGCAAAAAGTGACGAGTGAGTCCTTTGTATTTTTAACCGTATTTTCTTCATCATTTTATTCTGTTAGAGTCAAACAAATCTGCCTTTTATCCTTTTTAATTGTTCTATTGTAGTGAATGTAATATCGATCATAACATGGAAAAAATGCTTCATACTTTTAACTGTAGCATTGTTCTTTAGGCTCTAGAAATTTTGGCAGCAATCGAGATGCAGATTTCTGTACTATTGTCTGTTAATTTTCAGTCAAGTATTTCAGTTGATTCGAGAAAAATTTCTTCACGACAAAAAGAAAAACAAACTATTAAACTATAATCACTACATACATTAAACAGTATAGGTATTATATGAGCAAAATACTTTTTGTCTGAGGTAGAACACGCTTGTGTTTCTGGATTAAAATCGTTCTTTTTTTTTTCACAAAATATATTCATTTTTTATTGTTTTTCACAAAATTTATTTTTTTTTATAATTCTTTGCCAATTTTTGCGTGTTCTTCTCAATTACGAGTCATGTTGCCATGTACTGTGAACGTTTAGGCAAAACTATTGCCTTGTGTGATGTTCTTTTACCAACTCAGTATTGCCTTTGCATGACAACCAATTTCTGTTGGATTAAAGAATGATTGAATGATCCATTTTAGTTTGGAGTGAGAAAGTGAATCAAACTGCAAGTTCGAAATTCTCCTCAATTCGTTCAAAATTTCACTCGCTCAAACCTCCCTTCTTAAATTTGAATTGATCGCAGACATTCTCGTGGCATGTTATTTGAGACAGACTATAATAGTTTATTTTAACTATGTGTCTATGGCCCGGGGGAAGTCATAGTTTTTTGCTCCTCGGGGTATCGTCCGAGTAGTATTGTAAAGTAAATTTGTAAGTAGCGTAGCTTGTATTTATGTATTGTAACTTTTTAATGGATATATATAAAAAAAAGTTCACTAAAATGGATTCGTTATCTAGTAAAGTAAATATTTGTAATTGTTGCAGGAACTGGACGAATGATTTTATTACGTCAAGCGATGACGAATCGGATAGAGAACATGAGGTGACGGGAATATGATGTCACTGTTTTTTATTTGCTCACAGTGTATTTCTAGCAACTGGAATGAATTATTTTCATTTTAGAAGATCATGGCCTTTGCAAAACTGCATAATAGAAATCGTGCGCCATTTTCATAAATTCTGTTAAGTAGCGACTTGAAATAACATGAATAACATTGATCATAATAGCGAAACAACATCATACTACATACTTTTGGATTTCCATAGGAATTTAAATCATTGGAATTTTCATATGTACATCAAGTAAGCATTTTTATTTCATGGGGTCGCGATCTTTCGTCATATTCTAAACAGTATATGATTTTTTAATGGGGTGTTTTGAAAGTTACTGCAGGAAATAAACAGATAGGTTTTTTGAATAGGTAGTAACATTCTTGAAAGCTCGAGCTCGTACCCATCATATAATGAATTTGTTTGCGGTTTGTAGGGAATTACGAAACCGGAGGCTGTTCTCGGTGCCAGGTGAGTAAGAATGGTTGCTCATTACTTTTGTCTTCATTTATGAACTCTTATCGATTCTTTTAATTGTTGTCATCGTCGCCATCAGTCATCAGCTGGTTGTCACCAATCATCAGACATCATCAGGCATCATCAGCCGTGATCGGCATAAATCATCAGCCACCATCCTCAATGATCAATCACTAGGCATCATTCTTCTTCAAGCTATTGTCGTTGCTTTAATCACAACAATCATAAGTCATTTCTTCATACCTAGCAAAACATTGATTATCGCCAGTAATCAACATCAGTTGTCTTGTCTCTGTTGATATCTTTCTATTATCGCCGTTAGTGTACTTTCAGTTCTCAAGGTCAAGTTAAACTAACGTACCTAAGCTAATCATCACTAACGTACCTTAGCTATCGTTAAGTCTTTATCTTATACTTGGGTTTAGGTTTTCACTGTAGCCCTAATGCCTATGTGCTGAATCTCTCTTTAGTAAGTTATAATTTGAAAGCTAATGGCACAAGAAAACATTTATCATAAGATGCATGATTGCCATAAACTAGCAAGAATTCCTTTAACTGTAAGTTTCTGTTTTTTTTCTCAGTAATCAACGGCTATCGGCGTCTTCGTCCTCCTCAAGCGATGCCAGCAGTTCTGAATCCTCTTCGGACAGTGAGAGCTCGGACTCTGAGACGGAATCCTCTTCAGGCCGGAAAGCCATGAAAACTCCGTCATTAATGTTCAATAGTGAACCTGGAAATACACTAAACAGTTCAACGCCACACAGCCAAGGTAGAAGTGTACCTAGTTTAAATGCTCCTGTCAAGAAAGCTCAGCGAGGCAAAGTTATGTGTGGGGAGTTTTTAGAGAGGCAAGTTTCGCCTTTAAATAGCATTACTAAAGAAGTAAAGAGGGACGTGGAAATCTCACCGTTTGCCAATGATCTAACTGACATTGAATCGGATATTAAGGACTCAATTCTCTTGTCCGAAACGCATTTGGACCCAGAGTCTCCCTTACAACCTGAGCCTCGCATAGATTTCACGTCAGTTGACCCAGCCACAGACATTGAAACGAGTATGGAACGAACTGATACGCCATTCAAAGGCAAAATTAACCCGTCTAATCATTTTCGGTCGGATAATGAATTAACGATGAATGCAGAATTAACAGACCCCTCATCATTTGCGGATGATATAATGGACAGATTCATTTTTGATCCCGATTTTCCAAACACAGGTCAAGTTGATGATTTTGCAGATATAATGAATATAGGGAAAAGTCCGTTTGGTCCGAATTTCCCAATCATTGCAATGGAGGCTGAAACACCATCTGTTCCAACAGTTAATATCGACTCGTTAAACTTCGCATCTGCTGATGTAGATTCCTCTAGTTCTGTTGGTATTGATAGATCTAGGGGAGGAAAACGTCCAGCGGCCAGTATTGTTGCTAATAATAACATCGATAGAAGTGATGCAGATCGTTTAGGGAACTCCAGTCTCAATAGCTTTGGTAAAAATAGTTCATCCACGCCTTTGCAGGGAAAGCCCCAGAGTAAAAAAGACATTGAGCAGGAATGGTTTAGAAAGATCATTTCGCCAACAAAGAAAAATTTTGACCTCCCGTATGTAAATCCCGAAAAATTGATGATTGGAAGTGGAGCCAAAGAGCCCCAAACGCCAGTAAAAGCCTCAAAAACTGGGCCACTAAAAGTTAGGATTTCACTTGCAAAGGTTCATTTTGGGAAACAGAGTACTAGCTCGGAAACAACGTCCACAAGTTCTCCAAAAAAACCGCCAAAGATCAGAGGCAAAGATATCAACAATTTAATGCCTAAAAAGAAAAAATCACTTGAGAACAGTAGATCAAAGGGTAAGGCAAAACCAGGTGTTAGTGCTGTTAAAAATGACAGGCCGCGACAGTCAGGGGGAAAAGACATCGAACAGATCAAATCTTTAATGGCTGAATTATCTAACAAAACAACAAGCGAGGATGAAGAACCAGTTGATGTAATGCGGACTCCCTCGCCTCTCAGGCCTGAGGCCAGAGTGTCAGGTAAACAAATTCAAGGAACCCCGGTTAATGCAGTCGCAAAGAAGGATCTTAGTTTTGGGTTGAAGCAAGACACTGAAGAAGCACACGTAGATAAAGATAGGACTAAAAGCACTGATGTGTCAAAGAAAAAGAGTGAAACTCTTACGAAAATTAATTCACGAAAACGGACTTCATCAAGTATGTCACAAAGTGATTCTAACTATCAGCAAAGTCCACGAATGAGTACTAACAAAACCAAACGAATCAAAATTAAGAAGAAAAACAGTTCTGGTATTGTTTCAGGCATTGATCAAAGTGATGACAGCAATTTAGGCTTTGAAACACCGAACTCCTCAAAGTTGACTGCTCCCACTGAAAATCTTCTCGTAGTGAAGATAAATATTTCCCAGCTGTTAAGGATTCCCAGTGCTAAACAAGAAGACATTAAGACTGAAGTAGATTCAATAGTTAAAGAAGAAATTATGAGTGAAACCCCCACTGAAGTTAACCAAGTAACAGAAAAAGTAAGTTTCATCAACTTATTTTTTGAACTTTTTTCTCCGAATAGTCAAAACGTATTAAGAATTGGCATCGTTAGAACTCATTGTTGAAATATAAAAAAATTGTTGTGAAAACTGATACCTTCGAAGTGAAGAATACTTAGGTGGCTACAGGTTTTTCAATTGGGCTTATGTGACTCCTACACAAATGCACTTTTATTTGCAATGAATGAGTGTATTTTTCTGTAACGGCTTCAAAGTTTATAAGCGATGCTGCTTTTTGGTTGTTTGTCTCACCTATCGATAATACTTTAAAAAGACAATTCACGTCAGGTCTTTTTTGTAAAATATGTAAGGAATTTTCGCGAAAGCCTTGTGTTCTGAAGCCTGGCAGCAGCTCTGTAATTAATCAAGTATCTACCAAAAAAGTGTTTCTGCTAGCGTTACCATGCAATGTATTAAGATATCGATTGCCCTCTGATGTTCCCATTGAAAGGTGCAATACTGATATCTTAGCATTTTACTTAGAATGTTACTGAGCTAGCGAAGCTAAAATGCATTTTAAAAGTGAGATTTATAGTTTCACCTTTGATAGCGTCATGTCTTTTCCGCTGCTTTAAAAGCCATTGCAAATAATTCTAGATAGGTCTAAGCAGAATGAATTAAGTTGATTTATGAATGATCTAGCTTTTGAAACAAACTGGGTATATGATGCCAAACTGTATACAATCATGGCCTAAAGCTGCGATCATTTTTAGCTGCTCTTACTAAGTTACTTTTTGAAAAGGAATTGATACCCTGACCCAATTGCGTTTCCCTTTTTCCTTGTTGCATTTCAATCAGTTTTTGTGAATCGTATAAATCTAGGCATATGGAAGGGTTTGAACTTTAAGATTAAGAGCATTTTGTGTAAAAAGTTACCAAATCATCTTGAGGTCGTAACCGTTTCATTTCAGCGTATGTTTTTATTGATGAGGGACACTTAACTTTTATCCACACTATCAATCACTCAAAGAGGAACACTGCGTTCAGGGATCATCCCTTTTAGGTTTTGTAACACATAAGCAGTGTTGTCATAAGTTATGTTGAATAGCAGAGTAACACAGTTACATGATCATATGGTTATATCTCTATAGAATTCAAAAGTATTAACACCATATTGACTCTAGGATGCTTCTACAAACGTACTGGATGTTGAATCGATAACAATATTAGTTTTCTATACTTACTAACTGCTGGCTTTTGATAGGTACGCAAACCGTTACCCAATATGAGGATCCCAAAGATAGTGAAACCCCAAGAGGTAAGTGGGTCATGCAGTTTTTCATGGCGAGTAAGCGACAGTAGGATTCAGTTTATTTTTGTAATAGGCAAGAAGTTAAATCCTCTTTGGCAAATTGCAATTATGATATACACAAATACGAGTTAAGTTGTCTTGTAGTAATTTAATGTGGCAATGGTTTAGCAACTTGTTTTTTTAAATTAGCAAGAAGCAAATTCAGTTTGTTGTCTCGGTTACTGTGGTTACAATCATTGTGGCAGAAATGTTTTTATTTCAATATTCGACGTCCTTTTCAGGGAACTTTGTATTTTGCAGTCACATTTTGTTATTCGATTTTTAAATTTGAAGTTTTGAGTTTGATTATTTGTGGATTTGAGAACCTTGCTTGGGTGAAGTCAACGGAAAGAAAGAGTTTTAAAGCTATACGATACCAATGATGATGATTTTTTATGTATAGCCTACCAAGCTATTAACTTCGTTATTTATATAAATGCTGATAAAAATTTATTTTGTTTCCAGGATGAACAAGCTCACAAAGTCGGCAGAGGATGGTAAAATTTCTTTGTTTTCTCACTGGGGAAGAACGACGTCTTTTCTTTTTAGAAGCTTTCTTAAAGACTCATTGCTAACATTGAGCCATTGCGCTAAGCAAGCATCCCATAATGGATTTTTAGACAGTCTGAAATCAATTTTGGTTAATCCATAGAAGTTTGCTGCCATTGTTTGAATCGTCGCCACGCTCGCAAAGGGCCATTGTTAGCAATGAGTCTTTAAGTTTTGAAAAACCACATATTTCTCAAGGGAAAGTTTTATTGAAGTTCTTTGTTGTGTTTATGAGCACTGAGCTAATGTTTATGGACATGGCTGTGGTAGAGGGGGGGGGGGGGTAGAGTCTGTGAACTCAATGCTGAGGGGAGGGGGTGAAACGTTTTGGCCACGCCTTTTTTCGTTGTGAGAAAACGTCTTTTGATCAACAATGAACGCCAATTTACCAAAAAGGAAAAACCATGACTAACTTTTGGTTACTTATATGCAGTTTTGACATCATGAAATGGCATCAAAAGGAATACTTTGCCAAATGTTACTCCTCTCAGGATTTTCTCATCGAATCGAGATTAAACGAAATACAAATCGGACACCAGGTTGAGAGATTCTGCTGTTTATTATGTTAATATATTTAAGCTAATATGGGTTATCTTGTCATGTAGGCTTTGCTGTAAAAAGTAGAAATTAAAGTAAATGTAGAAAATAAGATTTCTTTTTTCTTGCGTTATGTAGTGTCGATGGACATCCCGATAATATGGATACTGACACTAGTTCAAACTGTTCCTCATCTTGTAAACAAGCCAAAGACGTTGGAAAGGACAAGAAAGCAAAAAGGATTTTGGAAGGGCGAGGGGTCAAAAGGAAAGAATGGGAGAGATGTTCTAAAAACACATATCCTAATGTGTGTGGTATGTGCGGAGCATTACAAAAAGACTCTGGAAGGGATCCAATTCGACTTGGCGCGTAAGTTTCATTAATCCTTTTGCAAGCCATATAAACTATTTATATATATATCAATATATCTGATATAATTTTGTTGGCGCTGCAAGCTTGAAAAGCCAATTTGCATGGCTTGTTTTTTCAAAGCCAATATAATTTTATGTAATCCAATGATATGATATAATTCGATAATAATAGTGTAGAATATTAAATGGTATGGTATAAAATAATAGATATTATATATAATATGCTATAATGCAAAATCATTTATTCAATTATTCATTTTCCATTTTTTAATTTATTTAGTATTCAGGTAACTTTTAATTTTTTAATTCTTTTGTTCTTTGATAACTATTTTACTTGAATATCTGCATAGGAAAGTGTTAGCTGATTATTTAAAAGCATTGTTTTGTTTATTTTTGTTCATTATTTATGCTCTAGAGATAACTTTAAGGACTTTCTTCCAGATACAAGACATCTTACGTTGAATATTTAAACTTGGGTAAACGAAGTAAACATATTGCTGATTGCCTGGTTAGTACATTGTTTGCTTTAATTTATTTGGAATTTCCCGTCTATTTATTTATTAAAGAATCTATCTAGGGTTATCTTTGGATGTGCGTCGTCAATTAGATTTTATCACTACTTTTTTCAAGCATATAAATTCAAGGAGTGAAATTCCTTTGTCATTTTGAACTGTTGCACAATATCAGCTGAAGATTATTTCCTAACGCTGCATAGTTGGTAATAATATGGTTTTGTTTCAATAACAATAACGAGGCTTTGTTTCAATGAGTTTCTTTTTCAATACTGTAACGATAATAAATTATATGAAATAAATATTTTCCCGTTTTTCTTGTATTCTTTTGCTTTGATTATTTTAATTCATGGTTACATCATGAACGCTCTCTTTTCATAATCGATTCTTATTTTTTCTCCTTTTTTGTTTTATTAACTCCAAGCTATGCATTGCTTTCTCTTCAGGACGCAAGTGAACGGGCCCCAAAATATATCGACGCAGTTTTACAGTATATCCAGTATCTTGTTGGCATGGAGATAACTGGTAAAATGGTGAGCTGTGCCTTGAACTTTCTACTCTACGTAGCACCTGCAGTGAAGGTCTTTTCTTAAATTGTTGATTTTTGTTATTTATTGGACTATTATTTATTTACGTTTTAAAAGTTTGATTTTTAAGCATATAAAATCATGTATTAGCCTGCCACACATATCATATTTGCATATAGGCTCTGTTTATAAAGAACTCATTGTGCCCAAGACTCTTCCACCCCTTGATCTTCTTACGAAACCAAAACACAGCCTTTATCCTGTCTGCTGGGCAAGCTAAACTTCAAATCTCCTTTTATCTCAGAGAGTCTTTCAAAACGCTGCTTAATCTCATCTGTATAATTTATTAAGTTTTCGTATAAAAGTTAGGATAATTCTATCATTGAATTCATCAGCCAGAATTCTATCATAGACATAACAAGGATCACTGAAGAAATGAGTAAGAGGATAAGGGAGTATTCAATCCATTGCCATTTTTAATCTTTACAAATTGCTTTTTGTTTTCTAATTAGATGTTCTTGTTTTCTAGGGAACAAAACTTGGTACAGAAGAATACATGTGTATAACGTCACAGTGTATAGATTTAGTCGAGTAAGCAATTGCCTCTGTCTTTTTTGTCCATACGCAATCGCTCAAAAGACCTCGATTCGCTCTTAGCACGAGACAAGCTATATTTAGCGAATTGTTTTCAAAGCATTCATTTTTTAGCTTTGTACATTTTTGCTAGGGAGTTGATTTTTATCTTTGTGTGCCCAGCAATCGGTTTTCTCATATTTTTGGTTTCTCTCGATTAATTATAATTTTGTCGCCAATAGTAAAGACAGCGTTACTCGCCAATAATAGAGACAAGTCCAGAAAGAGCTCTCCATTCCGGATAATTTCCTTAACCTTTAAAAACCATTCTCAAAAACAAAGTAAAAAAGGCGGAGTTCGGGTGTGGCATTTGTTTTCCGTTGGCTTTTATTGCGGTCATTCACCGTGTGGTTGCCACGTCTTCCGGGCTCTTGTTAACCTTTTGGGTTGCCTTGTGGAATATTTGAAATGTAAATCTTACTTGTGCCGCAAAATTTCCGCTTTAATATTTCCGCTCTAATATTTCCGCTTAGTATTTCCGCTTAATATTTAGAAATTGTTTTCGTTTTTAACTGGACTTTTTTTTCTATAAACAAATTTTTTTATAGATATGTCGTTAATCAATATGGAAAGAAAGAAAACAATAACCTTTCGAAATATGATGCTCGATTTATATATCTATGGTAAGTCTCTTAAATTCGCTGTATAAAAAAGATCAAGTTCCTTATTTCTTTCTCTGGCAACAAAGCCATGATTTTATGCCCTTTTAATTATCTGTAAGTCATGCTGGAGTTCGACAAATTACCACAAAATTAATGAGTGAGAAATGTGTATGCAATATATTTTGCTTTTTGGAAAATTTGCTTTTTGTTGCATTTTAGTAAGTAATAATCAGTTCATTTTCATTGCAGTTTGCGATTGCAGAGTATTTTATATTTCAAGTTATATGCAATAAAAAAGGATTCTGCAGCACGTTATTCAAAGGTGTGTTCCAACTCTATAGTTTTGTTTGTCATTATCGCCTCGAGGACCCAGTGTGCATCTAGATAGAACCAGTTCTCACTAGGAAGTTAATCATAGCCGAATAAACGGCCTTTTTATGCAAAAAAAAACAGGTACCTGACAAACCTTTGAGTGAATATGAGGCTGTGTATAACTCCTCCGTAATTTTCATGTATTGGTATTTCTCCATGCGAATCAGTCTGATACGCTGGTTAGTAAATAGCCTAAGAGGACTGGCATAAGACTTTATCCTATGATGTTATCGTATATTAAAGTAACAGAAATGTAAAGCAGTGTACAGATAGGTCAATCAAGAAAACTTAAAGGGCACCATCCTGTTCGAATATAACTTGAACGGCATTTTAATATCAATTGTAATGTCTGGGAGGTTGGTAGCTTACAGGCGCCATGTCCCGACGCATTTCGCTGGCCATTTAAATTGTCCATGGGTTGGACTAAACAATAGTTATTGTTGCGTATCAAATCGGCAACGTAAGGCTAATTTGCAATATTTTCTGGATCATAAACGAGCTGCAAAGCTAATTGCTAATTTCTAAACTGTTGACTAACGGGACATAGTGCATTTAAGCAAAGTGTGTGAATTTTAAACCGATTTTTTTACTTTTCTCAATAATAAGTTTTGAAGAAAGTCTTATGTTACTATCTCATTATATCATATTTTGTTTCAGCTGCTTTCAGAGTATTTTAAAGTTCATCGGTCGCCACAAAGAGTAAATATAAAAGGGTATGGTATTTTCATTTATATTTTTGTAATATAACGTGCATCATTAACAACTGCTAGGCATTTCATAGAAATGGTATTACCTTAATAGAGGGATCTCCTTATCTTTCTAATTTCAATATATTATTTACAAATTAGTCATGTGCGAAATGGAAGCTTCCGATCGGTTGTTTCCTCTCTGTATGAAATAATTGTTGACCAATTTTTCAAGTGTAAATACATCGTGGTGAATATGACGTAAATAGATGAAGTTTCGTGGTATGTCAATTGCTTTTCCAGGCTGCAATCGGCTGCAGGGATCATACGGCAATAGGCTTGCAAATCACTGTTGGTAGAAAATTTTATGAGCTACAATGCCAACAGTTACTTGATACAACCAGCAATTTGCGTTGTGTTTTTATGTTTTTCTTCTAGATTCCCGAATCCTGCTACTTCCACCCCCTTTCCATCCTGCTACTTCCACCCCCTTTCCAGTCAAAGCAATGTTGAGGGTCTAGGAAACTATTATCCAACTCACACGAAAAAATGTACCCCCAATCTTCTACGTCATTTATAATAAAACGATCTTTTTACCCGGGGGAACGAGGAATGGCCGAATTCGCCCTTGAGAATTAACGTTGTTGTTCCAAGACTTTAGACAGGAATGACACTATTTAAATGACACTGTCAAACATCTGATTCATAGGAGCACCGGGACACCCTCACCGATGTCACCAACGTCTTCTCATACGGGCAGCGTTGCATCTTTCGGCAGTGCTAACAGTTCAATAAGCAATGGAAGTTATGAGAAAATGCTGACTATGGGGCAGATGGTGCCCATTCAGACTGAAATGTTCGAGCGAATGCAACAGTATTTTACGTATACAAAATATCTTCTTCACGGACATCGGATTTGGGACGATGCAGATTCTTTAGTGACTCAGTGTCAAGGTAAGCCTCCATTATTTTAACCTTTGCATTGTCATTGATGGTTATTAGTGTATCTATACATTGATGCAATGGCATCCCAACATCAGTATCTACCCGTATCGAGTATAGAAATACGGTATTTTATCCCATCGTCAAATGTTTTCAATCAGCTGATGCCAGTCAAAGTACGTATTCAGATTGTGTCCAGAATATTTGGTTTTGGAATTGTTCCTTTTTCGTCTATTTATTTCTTCATTTGCTGATTGGGGGGGGGGGGGGGGGTTTCAAATATTTTGAAGAAAACTTGCTGCACTAGAGACAAGTCTGTTTTTAGCCTCTAGCTGCACATGCTTGTTAATTCTGATCAAATAAACTTTTAACATAATTCATTTTGCCCCAAATGTTAGACTGGGTTTCTTAAATTGCTTGGTTGCAATAGGATGAAAAAAATACGTTTTTGGTTGTTATTTATTTTAGAATTTATAAACAGCGTGTCACGCCGAGTTGGTGCGATAAACATTCAAAGGTTTGTAGCATGTTATTTTTCACTGTACATTTCATTTGTTATCTTTATGAAGGCGCATTTCCAGTAGAACTCGCATATAAAGTATCTCATGGCTCAAGTTTTCGTTCAAATCGAGTGGTAGGCTTGTGAGCGTATCTCTTCTCAGTGCTGCGGTGGGTTCCAAGTCAGGACCAACCCGTTATATTTCTCACTGTCATTTAAAAGCCAAAAATGAAATTTAAACATATTGTAAAATGCTTTGCTTGTAAGCGAGTACTAGAAAAGCATACAATTTCGTATGATGATAGAGTCATTTGTAAATATCGCGAATTGAAGTTGCGATAAACTGCATATCCATGAGATGGTAAACTGCAGAATCCTAGAAGGTCTTAGCAACAACTCTTTTCTACATACGGCATTAACAAACTTCTCAGTGGCTGGTCACTTGCGCACCAAGCAATTTTGGTTTTGTTCATGGTCCTAGAAATACATCAGTGTTATTACACCGTACAATTTTTGACGCGATTGGCTTTCTCTCTCACGTGATGCCTTCTTGAGATATTTTATTGGCTTAATTAATTGATGTTTTTTTAATTTTTTTTGTAGCTCGATGTTACATTTAGTGGATTACATAAGCACCGGACTTGACGTCATAAAAGACAGTGAGAATTGATGATATTTACCTGAAGAAGAACTTTTGTATACCAGATTCGAATTGTGAGCAACTTTAGGGTGGAATGTGGAACTTGTCTTACAGAATTTCCACTGCTCGTTAAACGGAAGTAGCCTTAATTAATCTTAGAGAACGATAGTTTTGAAGTATTTTATCTGGTAGCTGTATGCTATGCCTGTTGGATTTAACTACAATAGGAAGTCAAGAGTTTTCCTTTATCAATCAAAAGCTATGAATTTTTCAGATTACCTCGTGTTGTTTTCTCGTGAGTGCTCTTTTCCAGTGACTGAAAAAACGAATACTGATAGATAATTCAATAAGCTAGTTGTCATACATGGCAAGGAGTTGGTTGCTTACCATAAACGATATTTTGATCTTCCAAGGGTCACAGTCAGAAAAATAGGGGGCAAGCTGTGTTCCTTGTCCAGATTCGACATGTCTGCTTTTTTAAGTACTACATTTTTGTACTGTACGGAAATTAGAGAGTTTAGATAGTCATTCAGTCAAAGTTCATTTTAATTATCAATAATGTCAGCTTTAAATCCAAGATAAATGCAATATTTCGCTTTAAACATATTATTTCCCATCTGTCCCTTCTCACGGTTCATCGCAAGCTCCGGCCAAAGCAGGGGACTGGGACTAGTAGCTCTCGTTTTTCTCTGACGTCATTTAAGTCGTTTGACTATTTATTTTGAAAATGTACACCTAATTGATAAAGACGTTTTCCCGAGCCCACTGCGACCCTGAACAAGGGTATGAATGAGCTACGGTCCAGCCGTCCGTTTTTAATTGTTTCACAATTTCCTTTCAAGACGTTTTTAAATAACCTTAGGGACATTTATCCTATATCAAATTTCTTCTGTCATGAAACTTGGTTTCTTGCTCAAATTTTAGATGAGCTCTCGAAAATTTTGCGCTGAATTTGCATGAAAACTAGACATATGTTTTAATGCGCCGAAATTTACTATGTTAAAAAGTACTCGAAAAGGAAAATAAATTAAATAAAACAAATCTTAAGGTCGAAAACTTATTTCAATAAAATCTTTCATCGATCGCAGGGTTACCAAAGACTTTTGTCAAGCATTGTAGCAGTGTTAGAAAATTTTTGCTTAGGCACAGAAATAACACTGTTTATCAACCTAATATACTAGCTCGCTACTATGACTGAAATATTTTATTTCTTAGAAATTCTATTTGGATACAGTTAGTTTTATTTCAATTTCCACTGCATACGATCCATGAATAAAACGATACAAACAGTTAACTAAACTACGAGAATATTAAGTATCAATACAATCATTCTAGGAAATTAGTACATCATTTTTAAGGAACCTCAAGGCTCAAAGAAAGGAAGAAAGAGGGATAATTTTTCTCAACACATTCATATTTAAACAAAGTTATCAAATTAGGTCAGAAATAACACGTGTAGAATATGGAGTTATATATTGAAATAAAATCGCCCTTCTAGCTCTTTCCTGTCACAAAACACTGGACCGATAATTGTTTTGCACGAAAGACCCCAAACTAACATACCGTATTGTAGGAAAAGTGAAAATAAAAAGTTTCAACGACAGGCCGAAAAGTATGTTTGGTGTAAAGGTATGATTTGCTCTGTTTTATTTGAGAACTGGCCACAAGTTCTAGCCAGTTTTTCAAATACGAAACATGATTCTTCCCTGACAGATTTTCATCCAAATGAACACCAAGAGATTTAACTTTGATGAAATTTCTTTATGAATATCTCATTAAACATCTTATAAAAGAAAAAAAAGTCCCGTTAACGCATCATCATGAAGTTAAAAATATCTCATTTAAGAATGAAAATAACAGATATTTTCCTTACGCTATTCTACATAGGCAATTAAATTGAAGTTTAATCTGGATGTTCTTAACTTTTTCTAAAATATAAGGCTGGATTGTTCTTAATTTGTTCTTAACTTACTAGGAGGTGTGACCAGTGCAATTTCTAGTTAGTGTTTTCTAGGGGGGGGGGGGGGGGGGGGGCTGGGTGTTCAGGCCTCACTTGAAACAAGTGAGTGAAACACCCTTTAATGCCGCAAAGTTTGGAAATTAACCGAAAAAACTTGTATAGAAAAAGAATTTTTCAAAATTACATTTTACAGCTCAGCCAAAGCTGGTTCTTAATTTGTTCTTAACTTTTGGCCATTTTTTAGGCTCGTATATTTATGAAAATTGTTCTTATAAAAAAGAATATAGTTCTATTTATGACACGCCCATACTCCTATTGTCAAGTAATAACAATTTTTGCCCAGACATAACCAGTAGTTCGACTCAAGCAAACAAAGGAGCAAAAAAAATATTGATAATCACACTGACATTTTCAAAAGTTTAGCTCTATGTATACGTTATGCTACCTATAAAATTTCCGAAAGTGGACCTATAAATTTAACTCCCCTCCCCCCTCCAAACGCAGGAGAAATTAAGTACAACTGTTCTTGAAAAGGAGAGGGAGTTCAATAGAGGTTGTATTGTGACAAGCATTTGGTGTTTCATTGTTGCTGTAAATTGCTCTTTGTTCCGCGTTTTATTGTGGTCGCTGCTTTATCAGTGTTGTTGAAAATTCTTTCTGGTCGGCATCATAACAAAGAAGGAATCGAAGAAGGGGACGTTTCCGCTCAAATATCATTGTTTTCCGGCGAAATTATCGACGAACATTGCAAACCCAACTTTTATGAGTATGTATCTTACATTTCATGCAAATTTATAGGTGGTTTGGTAGGCATTCGTCCTCGTTCTTCAGAAAGCTTTTCCGTGGCATTTGCCTGTTGCCTCTCTGCTACACCGTTCCAGCAAAACGGAAGTCTGAAGGTATATTCAAGCAAAATTGTGAATCAATACACGAGTATTGCATCCAGCTAAGTACGATAGTGTCATTTTAAGTTTAGTGTCAATGTTTAAATCCATAAAGCCATTGTTTGTTCAACTTGTATCGGAAGCTCAGTGGGAAGGACGGCCTAACCAAAACATTCATATGGCATTCAATGTGATGTGGTTATAATGCTTTTCACTGGCCAGTCCCGAAGATGTTTTTCACTTATTATCTCAAAGATTTTAATTTTTAGAAAGAAATTAGAATGATTCTGGCTACAAATTGTGTTGCAAATGTCACCCAAGCGAGCTTTTTATTTCGCACATTGCTATGTCATGCTGGTCCAAAAGAATGTATCTCTCAAAGAATGCGGTATTGATATAATTGCCGAGAAAACCTAAACTTATGGACTGTTCATGTCGTCCCTTTGCGGGTCAAACCTTGATAATATATTCAACGATTCTCAATTTTCTTACAAAACAATGAATAAATTAGAAAATAGCTAACTTTTTGTTATCAACAAGGGGGCTTCCTTAGATCCCCTGAATTGTTAGCAGACCTTGAAAGTCTGTTCTGGTACTTTAAAAAGTCTAAAACAGGATGACACAGTTCAGTTCAGTTCAGTTCATATAATTTTAAATTCCACTACATACAAATTTTGTCAAAACATTAGAATAAACTATAGGTTACAAGTTACAATACAAGTTTAAAGACTAAACATAACTAACAGAAAAAATAGAAAATTTACATGAAGAGGAATTTTTAAGGAGGAGGTCTCTCAGTAGCAAAGCTAATCGAGGAGAGGCATTCCCCTATGGGAAAATTTTAATTGATGAATATAACTAAGAAACGTTTTGAGGAAAATAGTTATCATTACTATCTATAAGCTGCTACAATAATTATTTTCAAAAAGAAAGGCTTCGAGTCTTTGACGAAAGATATGAACAGATGGTGACCGTTTAATATCTAAAGGAATTTCATTCCAGCCTTTTGATCCATGTTGATGTATAGATCTGAGACCATATTGATTGGTATTTTTTTGAGTTAAAACATATTGTCCTTGCGAGCCTGTTGTGTACCATATTGATGTGTGGACGCCACAGATTTAAACAAGTTGTGGAAACAAGTAGGGGATATTTTATTGACAGATTCATACACAAAAGTCAAAAGTTTAAGTTGAAAGAGATCATGCAGTTTTTAGATTTTCAAACTGTAAAAGATAGGAGTTGAGTGCGAAGTAAACACAACAAAGCCAGTTTAAAATGAATGTCAATGGACTAGTTTATTTTTTCCATTCAGGTTCACTTCCTGCATATATTTTATTTGCCACATGCCTGAACATGAAATCCTTCTGCAATTATATACAAGCAGTGGCACATGGAAAGAATGAATGGGTGGTTCAGACCCCACCATTTTTCAAATGCCCAGTCTTTTAGATTTGCCAAAAATGCAAAGATCTTGGTGGATAATTTGTTTTCTCAATGTTTACAATATTGTGACAAATTTAAAGAAAAGTTCAAAAGATTCCTCAAATATACCCATCCACTAACTGTGCACTTTTCAAAGAAAAGAAAACAGGGAAAAACCTTGATGACAGCTTCATTCATAAAAATTCTTACTCTCATGTATGTCACTGACAATATTGCATTATTTTTACTATTTTTTCAACTTTGAGATCACTTTTTTCAAAAACCCTAGATTTTTCAGGAAAAATTTGCAATTCCAAGACTTTGAAATCTGAATAGTTTTAGACATAAAGCTGGTAACCACAGCTGATGACATGTAGGGACAGACAATTGTACAGATGAACCAGTCTGCAGAGAAGCAAATGCAGGCATGAGATTAGTTTAGAGTGTGAGATTGAGAAGAGATTTGAAATTGCCCATCCAATCAGCAATTGTATTATGGCATCATAATTATACTTGCATACCCTTTGATTGTTAAAACCAAATTTGTATGAGATCTTGTTTAGAACTGTCATACCTAGCAGACTGACAAGCAATCCTGTTATTATTTGGCATCAAAGTCTAAAATATGAGTTGCTGATAAGGACAAACCATTCAAAATCTCAAAGTCTAATACTTTTTCTTGAATCATTTGAAACACATCATAGCTTATTATTTCACTTCCCAACAACTTTGGGGATTGAACAAGACACTATTGTGAGAATGCCTATTTCAGTAACTGTTTTAGCTAATGCATTGAATGGCTGCTACTGACACATATGAGACTGGTGCAGCAGCAACCTATATGTCACACATTTTTCATGCAATTGTAGCTTGATCACTGTTCAAAGAAGGAGAAAAAGAGAGTTGAAATAACATGACTGTACATGTTTTATCTTTGTTGAAATACCTGTGAGTTCAGTTTGACCATCCACATGCCCATGCTTAGACCTTTTTTGCAAGATTTATTTTAGTTGACAAATTTAACAACATTAAGTTTCAAATTTAGTCCAATCAAATTTTCTTTAAATCTTTGTTCAAATTGCAATAATGCATTAGAATCCTATATGATTATAGGATTTCAACTCTGTTTTTTTACCAATAGTAAAATACCTGGTTGATTTTAGATGTAACCGAAATAACATGAGTTTTTATATTATTTGCTAAACTTGATGAAGAGCAGTGTTTGTATTGAGAAATATGGCATGGTTTCTTTACTTTAAGCACTATCTACTCTTGACCTTGTTTGGTGAAGATTAGTCCATTCTTGATACCATTAGCGCTATTTTTTCCACATATGTGCTTCAATGTCTGCAGACCTGTATAAATTATCACATTTATTAAGACCTAATTCAATACACTGTAGCCTTAGCTGCAAATAGTGTGTATGCACTGTTTCTTGGTGAATGCTTCAATCTACTTTTCTTTTTTGTTACCAAAGCACACAATAATGGAACCCACAATTAGATTATTACTTCAGTAGGAACAAACCCCTTGTCTTATGGAAGCAAGTTTCAAAGGTTTATATTTCAAGTACTCTATCGAAAAAAAGTTGCAATTATCAAATATTGTATGAATTACAGGAAAAGAGCTAATTCTTTATTGTGAATGAACAAGTTAGTCTTTGAAAAGTTTTATTTCTTTGCTTACATTCTTTGCAGGGAGATTTTTGCTTTCAGTTTGCTACTGGTTTAACTAAATAAGCAATGCTAAATCTCAGTAGTCTGACTCATTTTGTTAATTATTGAATTTTTGATTAAATTTATTTAGTACAGTATATTAATTCTACTAGAATTATGCTATTGGGTGTATAGAACAGGACGGTTCTAAGTTGCTACTCTGAGTTTCATGCTTAATGTGATCATCAGGCAACAGTTGAAGCTACTTGGTCTATGGTTGTTATTGCCCGCAACTCGCGCGCGATAGCGCGCGAGTGAAGGGCTTATAGTCTGCCCCGCGTATAAGTAGCATATGGAAGCTTCAGTTCATGTTGTCAGCACTTTTTCAGCAGATTTTGTCACTTTTCTGCTGCCATGACAACTGTCAATCAATTTCATTGTCAATCAATCGGCTTTGTCGAGGAGGTCGTTAACCGCCACCTCTTTGTGCGGAAGGGAATTATCTTCGGAGCGTTGCTCTGCCAAGACTCTGTTAAAGGCCTTCGGTTTTTTGGCACGAAAACGGTGCTGCATCACAGCTCGGTTCTCCACAATGGATGGAAGTTTTGATTCGAAGTTTTGGGAATCAAAACCAGTCGAATGCCACACTTTTCTCCCAAAAACTCGAGACCGTACGAGCAAAAGTTATGATTGTCGTGATTATCGAAAAATAAATGTCAAACCCTCGAAAAACTTCATGATTTTCAAAAGGGCGTTGGACTTAAATCAAAGGCAAACTGAAAACCAAAAATTCTTGATAAAAAGAATAGTTTAGCTTCAACTAGAGCAGCTGTTTTTATAGAATTGTGAAAACCCAAGATGGTGTCTTCTTCGAATATCCTGACCTACATTTTCAAAACAATCATTATCAAGGAACTAATTGTTTGCGGGCAGTACTAGCAAGAGCTATTTCTAGTTATATTTAGTTGTTATGTCTCTGGATGTATCGGCGTTAGTTCTACTAGAGTTCTATTAGAAATCTACTAGAATTATAACCCTACAACGTTGTAGTCCTGTTCAGTTTCGGTTTGTTTTCACTAAAGATATTGTATTTGAGAAGCATCATTTTTAAAAAAATACACAAGAATTTATGATTGAGCTTGCGCCTTTAGCATTGATAAAGTTTGGTTTTATCTCTTTTGATAACCGATATTGCATTTCATAGTACGTAGACATTTTAAAATAGAATTTGGTTTCAGTAAACCTTGTTTATCAGTGGAATAAAGGTACAGAAAACCTAACAAATTTGCTCCATGGTTGGTCTATCAGGGGGCCATGGTGTGTCAAGGGGGCCATGGTGTGTCAAGGGGGCCATGGTGTGTCAAGGGGGCAAAGCCCTCTCTCGGAAACTCTCTTTCTTGAACACTCGTTTTTACTGTTACATTAAATGCATCCTCGGCATCACAGAGAATTCAGTAACTCTGTTGCATCTAAGCTAGGTAATTGCAAGTTAAAAACCCATCGCTTTGACCAATTACCAACCCTTAGCCTCCCTATAATGGCATCTGAACGTATCTTCTATTTGGCGGTCACAAGCAGTGCGCGGTCCTAGATTCTGTTACATCCCATTCAAGAAACTAGTTCTGTTACAACCTAAATTAGTGTGGGGCTGCAGCTCCCTTGCGCTCTAGGAAACTGCCAGATGCACGAAGAGATAGCGAGATGTTATACTTGCGAGGGAGATCTCGCTCTCTTTCTGCCAGCACTTGTGGCAACTCCTTTTGTGCGCGGATTTCCTCGGTTTGATAATAAACGCTAGACTGTTTCGCGATTAAGATGAATGGCGTGGGCGCCGGCTTTGGGTGTGATGATTCCGTATAAGCGTAGAAGCATTACGGAGCGGGAACCTTCTTTGTGCCTGATGAAGACAATTGGCTTTTCACAAATTTCTTACGCATAAAACTTCCTCAAATCAATGTAGATTTGCTTGGTATCTTGTTAGTTTATCTTATATTTAATTACAGGCTTGAATCACGATCACAAGCTGTTCAAAGCAGTCACAAACTGCTTTCCAACGCTCTTTCTACGGGTTAGGGTTCTTGATAGTTAATACTCTTTAATTTCAGCTCTTCAAATTTTGTGACTTTTTCTTTCATTTATGTTTTTGTTTAATGTTTGTGTGTTTCTAGCAAGAATTTCTAGATACACTATTTATAAGAACAAATTAAGAACAATCCAGACTCAGATTTTTCAAAATATTAAGATCAGCTAGCCTGAACTACAATTTGCTGGTTCTTATAAAAAAGGAGTGTAAATGAATCCTAGAGATAAATTAATAAAATGAGGTCCTATAGAGCGCAGTCAACTGGATACGCCAAGACCTTCTCCGCTAGAAAGCAGGAGGTTAGTTTGCATTCCAGTTTTGAAAGGTATAGAAAACGTTTTTATGAACAAACCTCTTTTGACTGAATCCATCGAAGTGTTTGGATTATCATTTGTAATTAAAAGACTGCTTGTTGCCTTTGAAGATTAATTAGTGGTCAGTGGTCTATACCATGCTTTCCTGTTTCTTTTTAAAAATTGCCATATGTTGTAATGTGTCCTAGCCAAAACTCGTAAAATCACTGTCTGTTGTAGACTCTGTTTGTAAGCACCCACAAGCTAGAAATTAAGCTCGATGGTTCTGTTTTCCCTGACGTTTAAACGTTTGACGGCTTGTAGGATGCATTGTATAGTATCTTCTTGGCGCCTTTATGGATTAGGCCTTTTTAAAATGATTTTGCCAACCAGATTCCGCGTTACAGCTAGTACGAAGAAAACCAGGTTGTTAAATGTCATTCTTTTTTTACCAGCAGCTTTAACAAGAATGGTCCTGCTGCCTTGAAGAGATGGATTGTGCGTCTGTGGATAAAGTGATCCATCGCTCGGAAATTCGGATTAAAGAATCTTTCAGGAAAATGGCAGAGTTTCGGCAGCAAGGCCAGTTCACTGATGTAGTTCTTGTTGCCGGAGATAAAGAGATCAAGGCACATAAAATCGTTATATGTTCCTTATGTGACTATTTCAGTGCCATGTTCACAGGAGAGCTAGCAGAGACACGTCAAAATGTTGTGACGATAAATAATATCGAACCAGAGGCGTTGGAAGCACTGATAAATTATGCTTATACTTCTGAGCTGGAAATAAGAGTTGACAATGTCGAGAGCCTTCTTGCATCCTCGTCTATACTTCAAATAAAGGATGTCAGGGACGCATGTTGTGAATTTATGAAAAGTCAATTGCACCCGTCCAATTGCTTAGGTATCAGAGCCTTTGCAGATGCGCATAGCTGCGAGCAATTGTTCTCCATTGCGGATAAATATACTCAAGACCATTTCTTGGATGTTTGTAAAAACCAGGAATTTTTTTTGCTAAATAGTGGCCAGCTATGTGATATTTTAGTAGGGGAAGACATTAATGTGACAAGCGAGGAGCAAATATTTTCCTGTGTTTTGAGCTGGATAAATCATGATTACGAGGCTAGAAAGTCTGCTATCGGGGACATTTTAATGCACGTTCGTCTGCCTCTTTTATCACCGAAATTTCTAGTGGATGAAGTGGCCCGATTTCCCGCCATTGCAGAGAACGCTTTTTGCAAAGACTTACTTTTGGAGGCCATGAAATACCACCTTGTCCCAGAGAAACGAGAGGAGCTTACAATCTTGAAAGCCAAGCCCAGGAAAGGGACTGTTGGTGTTCTTTATGCCATTGGTGGTTAGTTGATTTTTTTATATATAACGCTGATTGTCCAAGAACCATATCTGTTTATCCCTTGTCTGTTTAGGCAAAACAGTTAAACACTTGTTTAAGCATTTGACATTTAAGTAGACATCAAATATCAAACAAATTTTTATTCTCATTTTCACCTTCGCTTAACAATTAAATTTCAGTGTTATCTGACAGAAAAAGAATTTAATGCCTTGCCAGAAAGATTGAATCGAGTATTCTTTTTAGACAATTTTTAGAAAATCATTTCATGATGCGAAACCTTTTAACTTGTGATTTGAACGCATGTGGTTTTTTTAGATCTTTTTCTATTTAGTATATGCTTTAGTATCAGGACCCTATTGATAACAGTATATCTAGTACCGAAAGGTTACCCTGTTAAAACATTCGATTATTATTACCATTTTTGATGAAAAACTTGGAAAGTATGCTTCGATCTTGAATTAGCAACTTCTATAACATTTTATCAGGGACATTCGACATCATGGCACATCTTTGAACGATCAAGGCATAAGAATAGATGCCATTTCAACTTTCTACATAGGAATGCCAGAAATTAGTAATAGCACTGATGAACTACATTCATTGTACTACAAGCAATTGTACTGCATCATTATTGCAGTTATGTTAGTCGCTAAAAGCTATTTATCAATATTCCGTTGTTTCGTTTCAGGTATGGATTCTTTAAAAGGCGCTTCGTTATGCATTGAGGAGTACAACCCTCGTTCCAATGTTTGGAAGCAAGTGGCTACCATGGCAACCCGTCGGTTACAGTTTGGTGTTGCTGTTCTTGATAATAAACTATACCTCACCGGTAAGACCTTTGGGCAAAGACACATTCAGACGCAAGGTCACAAACAGAGTCTTAGACTGAAATAGATTCGAATTTTGAAATTGGAATTCTTGTTAGCTCATTGGCTAATCCATCTTATAAATTGCTATTTTCTTTATCATCTGGATGTCCCAGCATAACGATTGATATACAGCTTTATATCCATTTAAAATAGTATATTTAATTGGGATTATAATATTCCTTAGCTACATCCTGATCAGAGAGCACTTTTGGCTTGCTAGTTGCCTTGCCATTGTGATTCCAGTCTGACTGTGTTTGGAGTTATGTAACAATGCATTTATATATCTCAGTCTGTTTCTTTGTATATAAGCTACATTTTCTAACTGTGTGATCTATGCTAAAACTGGGACCCTTTTTAGCCAGCTTAGTTTTAAAGCATTTTATGCAGTCCCGTAAATAGTGACTGGTTCTCCTTTATACAAATCATGATAAGGCCTCAATTGATCCTAGGTGGAAGGGACGGCCTTAAGACGCTGAATAATGTTGAATGCTATGACCCAAAGACATGTGAATGGACGACTCTTGCACCCATGCTGACCCATCGACATGGAGTTGGTGTCGCTGTTTTGGGTGGTCCCATTTATGCAGTTGGTGGACATGATGGATGGTCTTACCTCAATACAGTTGAGAGGTACGTTAAAATTTTTTAAGGTGAATCCCATGTCTAAGCAACTCAAAAGTCTGAGAAGAACAAGCCTGTTATTTTTCAGGGGATTCCACCAGACTTTTCATTATCTAATACTTCAATCCAGTCTCAGTTTGTTTCAATATAAATGTTTTCATATTATATTTAATTTAAGCTTTCGTTATTGGTTTTAACAACAAAGCCAATTTCCCTTTTCAATAGAGCTCGTTTAAGAAACTTTAGTACTCGGGAAGTTTCCAGCTACAAATGTTTTGGCTAATCATTTCAGCAAAATTTATTGATTGACAACTTCTCGTCTCTAACGTGATCTATTGATTTTATCTAGAGACGTATTTATGTTGAATGCAGTTGCAGCTGTTGAATTTCGTGGGAATTTGCTTTGGGGCTTATTACAAGAGCATAAAAAAACGCGTATGCTGCGTGAGGTTGATCCTCTTCGCAAGGTTTCTAGGCATCTTCCATTTTTCAGCAAAAATCGGCTCTTTGTTTTGCAATAACTTATCAATATTCAAGTAAAAACACCTTTAAGTTTTTCAGAAAGTTGTAAATACGCTATACGCTTTTCACCACCAACTGTTTGCTGGTGATTTCATCAGAAAATGTATTTGGCTCCCAAGAAAATGTGTTTGATATATTCAATATTATGCCTATCAAATACCACATTTTCATAGCATGTGTTAGTATATTGATGAAATATTGAATACCAATTCCTTTTTTTACAGTCTTCGAAAGCCAAGCTGCTTTTGAATTATTGATCACGAAAATTATAACACTTTTGAACCGGGATGATCAAGAGAATTGAAGTACAAAATTGTTAATTCAAAGAAGCTTAATTCAGTTCATCGTTTGCGGTTAATTGTGGAGAACCAAAAACCTTACCAATAATTTAAGTCAATAATTTCTAAAGAAAAAAGGAGTAGACGCCAGTAAACAACCCAAAAATTGATCCTTTCACAGTGTCACGTGCTCGTTAGAACTTGTCTTCTTTACTGATTTTAAAAGGCAATTTCTACCTCTGGATCAAAATCTTCTAATTGAAAGAAAAAAATATGCGCAAATTAATAATTTAAAATTGTAAGTAACACAAATAGAAGACAAGTCAATATTTTTCGAAAGCTAAGTCCAACAAAACATACTTTTAACGTATAAAAGCCATTTATTATCACAGCACATGACAATTTTTTTCATCATTGCAGATATGATCCCCAAACTGGACAGTGGAAGTTTGTTGCCCCGACGAACACCCCCAGAAGTACAGTGGGTTGCGCTGTTTTAGAAGGGAAGCTGTACTCGGTGGGTGGTCGAGATGGATCATCCTGTCTTAGCTCTGTCGAAGTATACGACCCATACACTGACAAGTGGTCCATGGCTGCACCTATGCTGAAGCGCCGAGGAGGTGAGCGAGCTTGTTCCTAGAATAAGAGGAGATAATGAAAAGGGCCCGGGGCGCAATTCCTAGAAGATTTATTGGATATGCATATTTCATGCATGTTGTGCGTAATTGCCTAGTTTTATCTAAGTGTAGTTTTAGTTTAAATCATTTAATCATAAACTTTTCCTGCCTACGCTAAGACTCCTGTTTGACTCTACTTAGGTATCGAATTTGTAGGCAGACAAAACTCGTCAAAGCAAGAACTCTTCTACGGTATATCTAGCCTTCGCCATATGTCTATGACCAGAGAGGTTATTTTTTGTTTCCTTTGAGGCAAAGAAAGTCGTGTAAGAAGTATAAAAAAATTTGATATATATCTAAACCAAAATGTTTATTTAATTAGCAGGCAATTTTTGAGCGAATCTCTTGACAGCGAAAGGTGAGACAAAAATAATTCCCTACCATTGACTGTTAAGTCTCTAGAGTCTGCTAATTCTACGACCATATCATTTTAGGAGTTGGTGTTGCCGTCTTAAATGGCTATCTCTACGCCCTTGGTGGGCATGACACGCCATGCAGTCAAGACATCTCGAAGCAGTTCAGCTCAGTTGAAAGATACGACCCTCTTGCAGATCAGTGGTCACTTGTTGCAGCCATGAGAAATTGCCGAGATGCTGTCGGACTCGCAGCGCTAGGAGATCGTCTCTATTCTGTAGGAGGCTACGATGGCCTCAAGTACTTGTCTGCTGTGGAGGCCTATGACGCCGAAACCGATGTTTGGGAAAAAGTTGCCCCTCTCACCATACCAAGGGCTGGAGCTTGTGTTGTTGCTGTGAAATAAGCCAGTGCTTCTACGAAAGGTGCGTCTTCAATTTATTCTATATGCTGTATAGTTGATTCACCTCACAGTTGAAGATTCCAAGTGGAAGATGAATAGAGCTATGGCAGATTGGACCTTTTTTGGCTAAGATGATTTAAGTCGCTGCCCATAGTGGCTACGTGATTTTTATGAATGTCTTGCATCCATGATAAGTAATCACAGAGAGATTTGCCAATGACCCACCAAGTACTCTCAAACAGATATGTTCTTTATAATTTACATATTTTTAACATCCATAATTGTCTGTGTTGTTTTTGTCGTAAGAAAAATCATTTTTCCTGTAGCATTTTGAATAAGAAACATTTGATAAAAAATGCGTCATGAGATGACAAAGACGGTTAGGTACCTATTAATGGCTCAATTGAGAAGAATATTTTGTTCTGTTCGGGTCTATACATGCCTTCGGTTCGTTACCCTGCGCTTTTGTCTGATATTTTTCCTCTAAAAAGTAGCTCTTAAGCACTTTGGTATTTAAGAAACCTTATAAAAACTTTATACTTGGCACTTAAACCAACAGAGTACAAATGCCAAGCATAGTTTCTTATAAAGATATGCGTAAAGACGACGTTAAGTATGGTGCTTATCTGGCATCAGGAATCGGACGTACTTTTAGTCTTAAGATGGGTATTAGGAGAGGATCATTGTGATATTTATAATGAGCGGATAGAGGGGTTTAACTTCCATTTTTTCTCAGTTTACACGCTTTTTCAAAATCGTACCGCCAAACGCCCAATTTGAATTTTGATTTTGAGCAGCACATTGATTGATTTATCAATAAAATCAACGTGTAAGATTTGTTCAAAATTATGAAGCAATATTCGACATCTTCTCTTTTCAATCAAGAACCCGTGCGCATTTGAACCAAGTTCTTTTAAAAGCCTGCTACAAAATTTAAAGCAAAGGTTTTTGCAAGAATACATTTGGACATGTCTTTAAATACAGAGGGAACCGCTAACCTCCCTTAAAAAGTGTTTGTCGAGATTGTGGTTGCAGATTTGCTAAAGCCTCGGAAATGGACTGGATTTGCCTACGAAGCTGATTGGTGGACGGAATACATTTTCTGATTAGCAGACCAATTAAGGAAATGATGCTCAACAGAACTTTTATGCAAGCCAAATTTTAAGCACTTCATTATTTGAAAACGTAGTACACCACTTAACGCGGTTTACCTTCATTTCTCCTGGCAAACGCAGTGAGAAGTAGCCCTGCTGTTGGTTATCTTGATATCAAAACGATAATCTCGATTTGCGAAACAGCATCTGCGAAACAAATTGCATGGTCAGCGAATGTTTTTGTTGAGAACCTCTCCCAATTTTGCTTCTTATACCCTTTTGTATTTCAGCACCTCCTTGTAGGCCATGTGTTTGCTGCGGCCTTGTTTTCCATCGTGTCTGTTATACTTATCCGCTGGTATGACGTCATTGGCACGAGGAAAGAGAAGCCAAAATCGGAACATTGGATTCGACCCACGAGCAGTTCAGTAAAAGTGACAGAATGCCCGATAACTGATCATATGCAGATGTATTCCTAAATTTTTTAAAGAACAAATGATAATAAATAAATTTGAAACTCATTGTAATTTATTTTACTTAACTGTTTTTCCGGCAACCTGATGTTGTCACTTGTGCATATGATAACGTTTAGATTAACCCTTGCAAGAATGGGCAATGCTTCAATCAACTTGCTATTGGTTCCATGAAAGCTTTCAATTTATTCTTATCATAAAGTGGATAGTTCACCATGAAAATCATTCACAGGACCACACGTTATTTGAATTAAAGGATATCAATTTGTCTGGAATTAGATATTTTCGACGAGAGATTGAGGGGAGGAGGGTCTAATCTCTTTTAAGTGAATTTGTGGCTGGAGATCTGAGAAATTTCAAACAGATTTGTGGAGTCATAGGGTGAGTTGCGTATTTAAATAAAGAATAGTATTGCAAAGACATGCCTGACAAGTGTTAAAGATCGAATAGTTGTTGTAGATGGAATAGTTTTGTTATATTGGCTTTGGCTATCTGTAGTTTTGTTTTCAGCCCAACCTTTTCATTATATTTGTATTGTATTGTAGATTATTTGATGTTAGTTTTACAATAGTGAATATATTCTATTTAAGACTAACATGAAGCAATTTCAAGGATTGCATAAGACAGTTCATTTACTGCAAAACGAGCATGCGCACTTGTTTTCAAGGACCCAAGTTTTGATCAAATTCTTAAATTGTCGGGTATTTTGTGCTGTCTTTATTGATTTCGGGAGTGAATTCAAGATTTTAGGCCCTTGAACACTTAATGATCTGATACCATTATTTGTAGTTCTGGCTTTTGGAATGTCAAAGGGATTTTTGAGTCGAGGGTTATGACCTGTTGTTTTGGGTACAAAATAGTCTTTCATGAAAACAGAATTAAGGTTGTTAAGTGTTTATAAACTTCGAGCGCTAGAATTCTAACTGATTGGACATGTATGGTAGTTTCTTTTGAGTTAGCAAGTAAATCTTTGTACGAAGATGAATAGTCCGAATAGGCTAGTTTTCAGTTTAGGGTACGGGTGTTAGTGACTTAAAGCTTTTCTATTTGACATTTATTCATTCCGACACAGTGCAATATGCACTTCATTCCCCTAAGGTTGCGAGTTTATAAAGTTAAAGGCTTTGCTGATATTCTGCAATGGCGCAGCGACGGGGAAGCAAAAGTTCTTTTTGAAAATTCTCTTTGAAGAAGGGTGTTTTCTGGCGTTCAAAAGGGTGTAGACCCCAAATTCCTCCTTTGCCTCCTAATCGGCTCGACTCGCCTTTGCCTCCTAATCGTACCACGCTGGCAACGCTGCTGATGTTCTGTACCGTACCTCTATTAAATTATACATCCATTGACAGTCTGCCAACTACAGAGAGTATGCTGGTCAGTTTTCCACAAACCTGTCTCTGTAGCAACTTACTGCCAACTGCGCATGAACCGTAGTCCTAGGTTAGATGATCTCCTTGATTTGTTAAGTCAATGAGCTTACAATAAGTTAGACAGGTGCAGCTGCGTAGGTGGGAAGTTTTAGAAAGCAGAGTTGATCGAAGCGGTCCAAGCTTGGAGGGGAATCCATTCCTTTCCCAAGAAAATATTGTGACCACATCCTTTGTAACGCAGTAAACCGTCCCTATTTGTAACCCTTTGTCATTTAAGGTATACCATTATCTTTGCATTGACACAGTGTGGATTTGCACTTTTTTCTCATACCAAGTTTCAAGGGGTTGGTGGGGTGTTGTTGACTGTTTGTCTTATAATGAGAGCTGTCCATTTAACGAAGATCTGTTAAACAATAGCTCTTTGCTGTATATTTTGAAAAAAACTTTCATGTCCAGTTTGAACAATTACGTAGATTAATGCTTATTATTATTATTATTATATGTTGTTGTTGTTGTTAGTATTTGCCTTACTAAGATTTGTAGTTTAGGTTTATATTTAATTTTTTAGAAAAAACGTTTTGGTGTATAAGTCATCACATAAATTAGTTTCAAACTTCAAATTGAACACTTCGTGACCATGATACCATTCAGAACCTTTGTAAGAATTTTAGCTTATTAGATTCTCTATTTAAAACTGATGTGCTACCTAAACTTACAATTAATCATTTGGTCTTTTTGTCCTAAAGGCACTTTGTCCCATCAGACCGTTCAAAGTTAACAATAGACTTTGCAGCGCGTTTATGTCCGTTGCTGATTGGATACGTAACAATAGGTCTATTGTATAGTCCAACCAATAGGATATTTAATTGGCCAGCTTTATTCACAAACTAGCAAGCTCCCTGTTAGACTGTGTTGATTCTTTCTCGGGTTACCCTGATATCTATTTAAATTCGCACTCCTCATTTCCAGCCACCCCGAAACAGATCAAAACAGCAAATATGGACGAAATGGCTAAAAAGATTGAAATCAGGTAAAAAATAGTCAATAACAAAATACCTAGTACAATTCCATTAAAATGAAATAAAAAAATAATCCTGCATTGCTCTCGAAGTGAAACAGTTCTGGATTTTCTTCGAGTCGAGCGAGAGGATCTGACCTTATATGGATCCATGAAGTGAAATTGAACAGGTCCAAGAAAAATGCTTATAAAGGGAATTAAAAATCACACGCTAGATTCTCGTTTGAAGGGACCAGGGCCGTCGAGAGGCAAGCCTTGTTGGGGGGGGGGGGTGTGGACTACCTGATTAAAAAATTTTTGCCTGAAATTCTTTATTTACTGTTACAAACCTCTGTAATACATTTTGTCAATTTAACTCTGTATGTAATTAGCAACTATTCATTTTATACGATAATAGCCGACTTTCCTAATAGTTTTGTCAAATCTCTATATTGGAAAGGGTAAAGGATATAGCTACCACCCGTACAATTTCTTCGCGGTCTTGAAAAATACCATGTTGTCAGTTACTTTTAAAGCTAGGTGACAAGAAGCACTGGTTGTCAATTAAGATCCCTCTTTCTATCTTAGCATGCCTTTTGAATGTTAGAATAAATCTGGAGCTCTTAGTGAATTGCAGTTGATGCTTCTACCGAGAAACTTTAGAGGAAATGGACACAGGACACAATTTTATCTAAAGAGGGCCTGGATTTTTAGATTTAGTGCCAACAAGAAATCTACAAATCTTCAAATCATTAGTTTGTTTACCTTCATTCATATCAAGGAATATCAGATTTGACCATACGAGCAACTACCTTTGCTTGATCATTTCCTGGCTTTATGACATAAAAGTCTCTGAAATACCTAAAGCGTTTCTTCCACCGAGTGGATTTTTCCTGAAATTTCCTATTGAGATATTATTGTGACAGCTTATGTAAGGGAGAATCCACTTTTCACGTATTTTCCTAGAATATTTAAGAATTTAATGATTAATGTACAATTTGAAGCGGAGCACTGTGTGTGCACCATTTTAACAAATGGCAGCACAAAGCTTTAGGCGCGAGAGGTCTCAAGATGGAGAGATTCGATAGCTTCCTCGTGCTGATGTAGGAGAACAATAGGTTGTTCGATCCAGTCTTTTCTTGAGATCAGTGGAAGCAGTGCATTACTTTTGTTTAGCCACCAATAAACATCTACTTCCCATTCATCTTCTCTCGCATGCTTGGCACTCTAGGTCCAACACAATTAATGGTGTTTTAAATTTCTGAGGAAGATTTTTACCGAGTTCATATCATGCTCAAAAGAAGTTGGTATCATCTGCTGATCATAACACAAAAGATTAGACTTCAGATTAAGAACAACGATTTTCTATTTAACATATCACAGTTATTTACATTTATAAATAAGAACTCCGTTACTCAATGTTATGACAGTGCGATCTCGTTTTTTGAATATCCCTTTAGTTAGCTTGGTAAAATTCATAGCTTTTTCGAAGGGAAATTAGCTGGGGGGAACAGGTCTTTGTTTGTATAAAAAGAAGGGCAATTAACTATTGTTTAAAACAATTGAAAGTCACTTGAGCTGAGGGGGCAATCGCCCCCCCCCCCTCCATAGTCAGTTTGTTAAAAGCGGCCCTGATAGACAGTGGCGGAAATTATGGGGGTTTGGGGGGTGGGGCTCGGGCGACCTCTTGTATCATCAATTGCCTCAGATGAGATATCGATCTTGATATAAAAAATCATTAATGGATTGTTCTTTTTGCTACTTAATTATGGTGTGGTCAGGAAAAATTTCACAAGGGTCCCGTCAAAAATCACTTATTTTTATCAAATGTGCAGTTTCTTTAGAATGAGACATGATCCAAGATCTTGTCGGAAAATTGTAGGCCTGGGCCCCCCCCCCCCCAAATGAAAGCCTGAATTTCCGCCACTGCTGATAGAATTATCTACTAAAGTTGAAAACCCATTACCGAGCTCCAAAAGTAGAATTTCAAACCCTGCTGAAGCCCTGCTTTTGAAACCCTGTTGATAAAAGATAACAAACACTAATATTTGCACTTTTATTGCTGCTATACACCTTATCTTGGTGAGTTAAAGCTGGTACACAAGATTTTACTAGTAGGTTAAACATGAACAATCAGTTAAAGAATGAATAATCACAATAAAATTCATTTGCTACCACATCGATATTCAATAGCGGTATGCAGGAAACTTTGATATAGAGTTCGATATACAATAAGCGAAACCTGACCCCAAGGAGTTTTTTCGGCCTAAAGCTTTTATTTCTACATTCAAGGATTGTAACGATACAATAACTATGCTTTTACGAGTTGCTCTTATCCACTTATAATTATTTCAGCTAGCATGCGCTAGTTTTGCTTCCAATTGAACAGGGGCGCCTACCCTGGAGGGGCAAAGAAGGCAAGCAGTGCCCTTAAATATGTTGTGTTTATTGTTTTTTCTTTTTCATTCTCCAATGATTCTGCAATCATAGAGTAGTGAGACTAAGCGGACAATCAAAGTTTGAGAACCAGCCCATTTATAATTGCCACGACTCCTGTAAAACCAAACATTTCGAATAATGATAAGATCATTTAATACCCAATCGCATGGATAATTTTCTCAACACTATACCTATGCGTAGAGCCTTTGATTGCAAAAAACCCAATTGTATGGGTGGCACAGATGCATGCAAATATGTTATTTTGTACCACTTGCCCTCATAAGTACTCGATTATGGTAGTGAAAAAATTCTACTTTTTGTCCTTAGCACCAACACTGCCCCTCCTGCCTTAATCTTGTGCAGGCGCCCCTGCAATTGAATACAGACATCTGCTAAACCGCTTCCTGAACTTCTCCACCGATCTTGCGCCGAAAGAATTCCGCTAATGCACCAGAATTCACTCTCAGAATATAAATTGTTGGGTCAAATATTACAAATAGGGCTGCCAATGCACAGCAAAGTCTAACCTGTACGTTTCTGTATGACAAACCTTCTTGAAAACAACACAAAAAAGACAGAGGGAAAAAACAGACTATATAGCAAAGCAGCATCATAATGCACTTGAGTGCAGTTTCTTTTTCCTTCTCTATCCGCCGCAAAACTTTTTCTCGTCGCCATATCTCAACTTCTTTACCGATGTAAAAGCAAACATTTCGCTTTGCAGAATCGGCAAGAGTGTGCCCAGATCTTTTGAGGCTGCTACGCAGAAACTTTACAGCTTCTAGTTCGCTGTGGTTGGCATTAGATGTTTTACGGAAAGCCTGCGTGTTTTCTGCTTGCTCAATGGCGGGATCTATCGCTACCAGTCCGTTTTTGTACAGTGGCATATCCGTAGCCGATAAATGAAAGGAGTGATTTATCATGTCGTTTGATTGGCTCTCCTCTTTTATTGGTACAACAGTCCTAGCTAATCGCTTTGCCTTCCTAAAAAACAGTACTATCAATATCCAGGTGATCACAACTGTGCCGAAGACTACAGTTGGTATTACTCTAATACCCACCACCTTGCCTTCGCGGGCACCAGCGCCGCCAATGGCACCCGATGTTCCAGTTGGGATTATGATAATTATGCAAATCCCAAAGCGGAAAGTACTTGTTTTATTAGCTTTGCGGTTTAAAGACATATACCTTTCAATCGCTGACAAGATGATGAAACACGATTGATTAGCAATGATGTACAATAAAACGGCTGTGACGAATATTTCCGAGCCAACTTCCATGGTAGCATTTGAAAGTCGCGCAGCGAAAATCCCAAGAGCTCCAAACAAAGTCACTAGCAAACTGCTGCCCGTTGTAAATTGCAATAACCTGTTCATAAAATGTTTCGTACGCTGGTTGAATGAATAGCAGAACTTGACTGAATTTAACGCTGTTCCCATCAAGAACAGAATGGCACAAATGATCAAAAAGCTGTCCATATTATGCATCGCATTGCATAAGGGTTATTTAGCCCTTCTTCTCGTGTATCTGTTTATGATTTTTTTTAGAGTGATTTTTCTTTGAGAAATATCCTCATCTTGCGTGTAAGCGCCTTTACTCTCAGATAAAACTTGATTTCTGACTCTCAATAGCGTTGCAGCTACAGCCACCAAAAGCAGCGATCCGATACAGCAACCAGGCCACTGCTACTTGAAAACTTGCCTGTTGATTTGCCTGTTGATAAAAGAGAGTCTAAATTTGTTACTACCGCTTGATGATAATTCCTAAACTTTCTTCGCGCATTTTCCTGCTTTAACGAATACAGAAATTGCATTACGACTGGATCTCTCACTACATTTTTTATTAATTATTAATAGTATATTTTAAAGCTGTTATCCTCTGGAGCATCCTTTTTTAAAGTCAATGTCATGATGTTTTATCGAATAGCATTAGAAGAATTGAAGATAAGATCACCCGTGTTAAAATTCAAATACCAATTTTTACTGCGTATCGTGTATAAAGGCTGCAAATCAACAATCATTTCAAGTTAGCATTTTAGACTAGTTGGCTGGCTGGTACTTGGAAAGTTGGCTGGTATGTGTTGCTGCCTCGATACCTTTTTCTAGCAGTCAGAGGCAAAGTTTAGTGATAAAGATCTAAAGGCTTTTGCCCCATTCTCTTAGTAGAATAGGGGCAAAAAAGGGGTATTGTAAATGTTATCTTGAGGTGAGCTTAGAATAAAACATGTTTGACGCTTTTGGTGTATAGAACAGGACGGTTCTAAGTTGCTAGTCCGAGTTTCACACTTGGTGCATTCATAATGCAACAGCATGTACAGCTCTGCCTATGCGGCATCGAACACTTTCTTGTAGTCGGTTAAACAGTGATATAAACATCTAAGTGGATCTAGAAGACTCTGGTGATTACTAATATATTATTTCCGTTCTCGTTGTTTGATCTACTCTGCATCTTACACTTTTGCTTCATCGCACCCGATTTTACCAATGTTCAAAATTCAAAGATCTCTATTAAATGTGTTTTACACAATGGTTTTACCAACAAGGAACGCCAATTTTACCTAAAGGAAACGCCCGTGATTAACAATTGGTTACGCAAAGACAGTTAAAAAATCATAGGATTACATCACAAATAGTATGTTGCCAAAATATTACCCCTCCCCCAACATTTTATCATCGTTTTTCTTAAAATTCTTTATATATTGATAGTGTTTGCATACTACTCTTTCCTGAAAATATGCAGTTCAATGAGCCATGCAAATTGGCCCTTCAGAGTTTTGGACTATCTGTCTGAAACCTCATGTTCGAAATTATCTGGTTTTCTGAAGAAAATTTGGAAGATGAAGTGCCACTCGAATTGCTACTTTCAGGTTTAAATGCCAAAGTTTAAACAAATCATCTGATTGGCTAAGCGGAATACATTTCTGCTAGGATCCCATAAAAAGAACTTACTTTTTTTACGTAAAACGACGAAAGTTCGGAATTGTTGCAGATGTTGGTGGAGTAGTTTGCTATGATTCTCACGTCCGAGAATTCTTGCAAGATACCTCCACTTTCCATCAGCCAAGTTTTTAAAGTGTTATTCTTTTATTCTTCTGCTCTCAACGGTCAGAATGCATTAGGTCATAGACATCCTGAAGGTCAGAAACATAATTGACTTAAGACGGATGAAGAAAAGTTGTTTTGAGAAATTGCAATGGAGAAATTTTCAAGCGCACAATGCAGAATATTTGATTTTCAATAGTAGCTGTTTGCCTTTTCTTATATAAAAAAGCCATTGATCGAATCATTAGAGCAGTTAATGCTCAGGATGTCGTATTTTGGTTATTGCTCGCTGTCAATGCCTTTGTTGTAGTTATGAAAAGCCAAGGGTATTGGTTTGGGCCTAGCCCTCTTCCAATCACCCATATCATTAACATGCACTCGCATAACACAGTTAATGAGGTTGTTAGTCTTATCACTTGCTGCGCTATGGTCACTTAATTTTGTTTTCTTGAGTTCTGAGTCTTCTATTTATTTAGCTTAACTTAAAGATCCTAAATGTAATTCTTTATGCGTGGTTAAATATTTGGTGCCCTGTGTGAGGAAATGTTCACTCATAGAAAAGACTTCTTTTGTAATTAACCAATTAAGTGATGTTTCGACTGGTTGTTAAAGTAACATTTTATGCTATTGTTTTATTAATCATTTCATGTTGAACCTTTTGTGAAAGCTCATTCGCTGCTGTGTGTATATTGTTGGATGAACATTCTCAATTTCTATCAATACGTACGGTCTTGATTACCCTTGTCTTTCTGTGGGAGTGATAGAAAAAACGTCAAAGAAACTAGCTTGTATCAGTCCTCTTTTTGAGGCCCAGGCTTATCGGACTAGCCTGTCGATTTGCTTGGATTCATAGTCGTAAGAAGAACCAAGAAACGTTGCAGTTAAAATGATGGATGCAATAAATCTTGCTAATAGACTTAAAGAGATCAGACAAATCATCCTAAAGAATGCGAGAGCGGTAGACCGATCCTTGCTTATGCGTGGGATATGTTGTTAAATATTGGTGGAGCAGGATTTTGTCGCGTTCTCACAGTAATGCCGCAGATAAGATAACAGAACAGCCAAAATTACCACTGCTAGCTCAAAACATTGTCGGTGGTGTTGCTTGTTCCGTTAACAGATCTTTCTTTGCTCTAAAAACTTGCATCCGTGCTGCTTCTGTGATTATCTAACTTGTTGTTGTAAAGGCTCAAAAATGTCACTTTTGTGTCGTTGAGCTTAGTAGATATTTAATCTTTATCTTTTGATGACATTCCACAGCTGAGGGGGGGGAGGGGGGGGGGGGGGGGTTGGTGATTGATGATGTTGATTTGATGATGATTTGATGTTTTTTCGACTTGCTTGACAATGACAGATTTTTGGAGCATTCATGAGGCATCTCATAATTGTAGTCCAAAACCGTGCCTTATCATTACAAAAGCTCTACTCGCATCAGTTTTTTAAAATAATTGATTAAGTACATATAATATCCAAAGGGTATTGCCAAGTAGTCTGTAAAAATGATGCATTTCATGCTAATCAATTCCGTGAAAAGTTTTTTCGCAGGGTGTAGCCTCTAGTTCCGTTTTCAGACCTTTCTCCGGACCCGCGCCTCATATGCGCCAGAATTTACTGTATAATGGACTCGTTTTGGACGGGGATTTGCCATTTTTTAAGTAAATTCCGCACATCTTTGAAAATGTGACCCATAATTCTGCACTTTTCAGAAAAAGGTACCCCTTAAATAAGGGCACGTCCCCGTACCTCAAAGCCTATTAAGGTATCTCCTCTATCCCCTACCATCGCCTACCGCCTTCGATATAATTTTAAAAATCAGCCCCAAAATAGTAGTTTGTGGCCATCCTATTTTCCACCTTTGGATGTGCCTACCCTCTTTGAGTTGGTACAAAGTACGAAGCGGATAGTCCGTATACAGTGTTAGTTCATCCGGACGTTTCTTGTGCAATTTTGCACCAAATCCTATGAACTTCTCAGAAATTTAAAATATCTCCAAAACTAATTTGTTGTCATTAAAACCTTGTGGGCTTTTTGAACGACATTTTTGCAATTCTCCTTCCTCGGCAGTCATAAAGAATGATTCTTGAAACAGTTATCGACAAAAGTGTAAACAAATGCGCTCAAAAGCTCTATTAAGTATGTTGCTAATTTTAAATGATTTGTAAGTAAATGTAAGGTCACAAAATCTATTGCAAAAGTACCTCTATGGATGATAAGTTTTAAACTGGCATTTAAAAAATTGCAAATGAGAAAGTTCTAGCTTTGAACTTGCCGTGTTTGTTTATAACGTATTGAATTTAACGATCTTCAGTTCTTGTTGCCTGTTTATATGGAAAAAGCCACACCCCCTTCTAGCTTGTAAGCTAAGAAGTAAGATCAAGCTCCCTATAAAATCCTTTGCATTGTTCATCTTGCGTTTATATGGCAAATGCGCCATCCCGGCTAAGTGAGATCCCACTGTTTGAAAGGTGGGACCTAATTAGGTTTGAATGATTTTCTCCATATTATTCGCTGAAAAGTAGGATGAAGCCGGACTTCAGGATGAAATATTGATATAAATGCGATCAATTCTTTCCAAATTTTTAGCTTAATGGCTAGAAGGTGGGATGACTTCCTCCGTTTAAAGCTGGCAGGTGGTACAAAATTTATCTGTAACCCTGGAGTGATTTTAACTTGCCTACCAGGTTATTATCCAAGAGATAGGAATATGAACAAGCCCTTAGAAGTGTCTTGCGAAACTTGTTGTTTGAAAACTTACAATATTTGGCTATTACTTGGAAACTTTTATTGTTTCATAACGCTTTGAGTCGCTCTTTCAGTCCTTGACCCGAATTTCCAGTGTTTATATTTTAAGTGTCCTTTTTTGGAAAATAGAGCAGCAAGAAAATAGAGAATTGACAGAAAAAATGCAGAAAAAATTTGCCTACGAAATTTCTTCAAAGTCAATACTCATGGTCTTTATAATGAGTAAGGAAGGAAAATGGACTTTCTACTGTAAAACATAAAAAGGTAGGAAATATTTTGTGCCTTCCAGCTACATAATCGTCAATGTATATTTTCTTTATATTGATTATGTGCAGAAACGTGATTTTGATAGGGAAACATAGTGCAAACCTCTGAGAATCTGCAATGAATGGCCTTGTACTTAACCCAAGCCTTCCTTTCAGGATTTGCACGATTTAAATCTAGCAAATCTCCGAATTGGTTGGCCTGAGACTGATGACATGAAGTGACCTCGTATAGAGCAAAAGGGTGTTGATGTCAATTTTAGCAAATCTGCTGTTAAAAACTTGAATTGTGACCGTACAGCTTAATATTAACAGAGCACTAGATATGAAAAGTCGATGAAATCTGTTGAGGCTGAGTTGAGCTATGGTAACTGAAAGATCTGGAGTTTGCGAAAGTGATACTGCACTTTAGCTTAATCCATAGAGTTTGGAGTCAAGGACGAAGTACAGTGAATGGATAAGGAAGAGAACAGGTTCATTTAGATATGCCGCAGCCAGTTTTCACTAGACCTGACTGTTTTATTATATGTAGGGCTTGGTGGGGTTGTTATCTGAGTTAAAGCAACGACTCTGGTAAGAGTGTGTTAGCTAGAATTAGCTACTGTAATTTAATGCTTTCACAACAGTCGCTAAATTAGTGAAATCATTTGCTATTATTCTTAAAGATTCATAACTTCGACCAGTTTGTCAATCTGTTCGGGTTTTCTGGCCACTGCTATTCCAGTTTCTGTCTTCACTTAGTTCAGTGCGAAAATGGTTAGTTAACAAAGGACAATGATACTCAGAATACGGTATACATCTTGACGGCTGATAATTAGTGAAGTGCCTTCGTTTTTTGAGATAAAAGGCTACAATAAGTAAAATATTTCCTATGGTTCTAATTGCAAATCTCATTTCTCGCACTTTCTCTTCCAAATTGGCGTAGAGACTAGACGTCAAATCAACATATGATTTCTTAGAAATGGCGTCATTTCTATTAAATATAATTGAATCGATTGAATCGAATACAGTAGCAATTGAATCGATTGAGGCAATGAAACATTAATGTCAATTCTTACAGATAATAAAGAACTGCAAAAACTAGTTGATAACAATTGACAAACAATGAGCCTCATTGCACCATCAATGTGCCTTATTTGGGCTTAATCTTCGCATTCAGTTTGAAATCAGATCCCTATTTAGGTTTTGAAGCAAAAAATTCATTTTACATCAAAGGCTGCTGTGTTATCTTCAGTTCTGCGCTCATCACCGCATAAAAGTGTCACATTAGCATCGGCATTGAGGGTTATTTGATATCAATGCTTATGTAATTTTCATCGTATGATATCAATGTTTATGTATTTAAAAACTTTGTTACATTTAACAAGCTAAAAATTTCAATGGTCTCCTAGACATACCTTGTTAATCAATTTCTCATTCTATTTTCGCGTTATTTGGCATTAGCGACAGATAAGTACATAAAAAGAATGATGACGATCGATGATTATGTAATTCTAAAAGGTTTTTAACTTTTACTGATGTTATATGAAAATTATATGAAAATTGAAGTAGTGAAGGAAATAATTGCAGGATTTGGTATATTTCAATACAAGGAAATGTTCAGGATAACATTTCTCTTATGCTCGACGCTCAGTTATTAGATCGTCAACGTATCTTGGATTGTCAATTAATATCAAGACCTGCAAATAATACCGCTTGAGTTTAACTTCAGTCGATTAAGACTTTCTAGCCTACGTCGTTTTCTTTGCTATTAAGATACTTTAAATTGTGTTGCTAATGAACATTGAAAGGATCACTTACCTTCTTCAGTTTCTTGCCTCAGTCCACCGATCCTTGCTCGTCGACATGGTGAACAAGAACTATGTGAGATTTGCTTTGCTAGTTCTTTAGTATATTTTGATAAGTATTGCACCTGTTCTGAATCAAAACCTGAAGAATTTATCACTAATCAATGTTGTGTTGGCAGCTACACAGCTATAAGTGATGCCCGTCTTATAAGGCTGTACAATAGAGCCTCCTTTGACAACTTCACCTGTTATTAGAACATAGAAAGAACTGTTACGCTTCTTAAGGCCCGATTAAAGTTGAAGACCAATTTTCAATTAATAAATAATCAGTGCGGTTGGCTCTAGTGAAAAAAAATCTTGATAAAACTGCCCATTGGAGGTATATCAATCAGAAAAGCCTTAAATTAAATATTATCATGATAATCTGCGCCTGTCCTTGTTTTTAGAAATTAAAGTTACATAAGAAGGAATTTGGTAAAAAGGTTCTTTATTTTATAAATGAATGGTAAAACGTGAAAACCATTGGTTCATTCATGCATTATTGCATACTGGGTTTTTTCAAACAGATATACTAATAAGCGGAATTCAATAACCATTCTCAATAGTAATTAAAATACAAAGATGTTTATTATAGTGGTAGCAGTGATTTGAAGCTCCTGATTTTAAACTTCAAACATTAATTGGCAAATCGAAGTAAGTGCTACACAGGGTCATTTCTAACATACTAACTAATGAGAGGGGAGCAATTGCCCCTCTAGCCCCAGTGACCTTCCATTGTTTTAAACAGTAGTTAATTGTTCTCCTCTTTAGATAAACAAAGGCTTGCCCCTCCATCTAATTTCTCTAGGAAACGGCTATGATGCTACTCTTAATAATGATAATGACAAGGACTCTTGCTGTTAAAATCAAAATGGAATCATGGATTGGCAAAACTGATTCAAGCTGATTGCGAAAATGCCCAATGAAATTACTAGCGATGTCAATATGGCATGAATCAAAGTTTACGCACGAGGGTAGCCTATGATTCAATTCATTAAAAAGTGGGCTGGGATTTAAGAACATTTTGAAAACCGAACTAAACAATATAAGAAACCTATGGATGCTGCCATGATTTTTGGCAATGACAAAAGAAACTGATCATACTATTATGGCAATAATACCAGAAAGTATAGTACCAGAATAACACCAGAATAATACCAGATTTCAGAAAATAATGCGATGACTTGTTCTCTTGGCATAAACTTTGTAAACTCGAAGTTTCGTGCTATATGTGATCAATTAGTGACCGGTAAGACAGTAGTTTACATTCAATGTAGTAATCATGTGCATTATAGAGACAAAGATCAATTCCTGCTATCGGCTGTTTTTGAAAAAGATTGTCTTTTTTAGTTCATAGCATTAGACTACGTTACCAGAAGCGTCCGAAATCGGCTTGTTGAAGAGCTGTTGTATTCTGAAGTAGGAAGTTAAATGTATGATAATCTTACATTGCATATATTATAATAATTTTGGAAAGAAACGTCGAAATTCAGTTTAGATATCGGAAAAAGTAATTGTGCTTTTCTGTTAAGAAATGGTTGTAGAGCAAAGGAAACGCCAAAGGAATGTGTACACGTTTTCGTATTCACTGTCATGATGTCATTCCAAGAGCATTTTAGGAGGAGAATGTACTTCAGCTCCCTACTATGAGCAAAAGTTGATCTTTTGCTAAAGTTTGAAACAAAAACAGTGATCTGCATCCGGCAATGGAATAAACTTGCCTTGCCAATGTGAATTTCGATCTCCATGAATTGCTCATTGCACAAGCATATGCACCTGCACATCAATGAAAAATGCGAGATTTTAAACTTGTCTGAGTTAGCTACGCGTTACTGAGAACAGTCTTCTGTAGAATCAGGCACTGTGATTGTGCAGTTTGAGTTTCCTTTTTCTCTTTAACACAGTTTGTTTCTAAATTTATCTCAATGCTACACAATAGAGTTTGTATTTGACATATCCCTGGTAGGTTTCAAGTAATGTTTACCGACCAGTAATTATTTGACCGACTAGTTAAGACACTTATTACTGGTGCTCTATAAAGATATTACTGAACAAAATATGATATCATTTTAGCATAGCATTGAGTTATATAAGCTATTGTTCAGGGCCACCAGGAGGTTTTGGAGGCCCCGGGGTAAAACTGAAAGATAAGGCCCTCTGGGTGCTTTGGGAGCAGATATGCTACTTTTAAATATATTTTTACAAGGCTTGATTAATTCAACTCTGAAAATGGAATTCCTTACTTTAAAAGATCCCCTAGACCTCGAGAACATGGGACACTTTGCCCCATTGCCCCCTCTTGGCGGCCCTGCTTTCTATACAAGATACGGTATAGCTGTATAGACTGTTTTTCAAAGCTACACTCCTAAACACAGACAAAGAGGCTACCTCATGAGTTTAATGGAGTGAGCTGCATAGAGTTTTGCTTTGCCTAAACGTATTATTCCTTTCAAAATAATTCTCAATAAATCATTTATGGGTGGGTATCAAACAACTAACAAATAGCAAACATCTTTTATTAACAACAAAAATTCAAAACCTTTCTTAACAAATTCATTTTAATTGCATATTTTTGTTGACTCTGTTAAAATTATTTTTATTTTCTTCTTGTGCTAGATTTACAACCCTTCTTATAGTTTGATAGGGCCTGCATTGGCTACATCAGCTTAAAAATTCACCAAAAATAAGAAAATCATTGGCTCTTTTCTGCGTATTTAATTCTAATCCAATAGCATCCACGCAGACAGTTTTAGTCTTACACACATGACAGAACGTCACCTGTCAGTAAATTCTTCATAACAGATTTTCCAAATATTTTGTTTCCATGGTGAAATCTTTCAGTGAATTTCTTTTAAAGAATTTGAGTAGAATCAGAATAGAGAGTTTATCCCCGTAGCATTATAAATTTCAATTATTTTTCTAAGCTTTTGTTTTCTTTATCAGTTATTTCATATTTTCTGGTGTCTTCAAATGTAGATCTATGTCAAGTTTAGTTGATGAGTAGATATCACATTTAGAGTAGAACTGTTAAAGATCTTATCTGTTTTTTAGCCATCGCCATAAAAAGTTTGTTCAAATGTCAATTTTTTTTCAGGTAACGTGTGCATGGTCAAAGCTTACCTGCACAAGGTAAACAGAACAACGGGTTATAGGCTGCAACTTAAAGGTTGTAACGGAAGCTGTATTGCCACTTTGAACGCATATACTAGTAGTAAACTTTGCTTTTTACCCCATGAAAGTTATGCAAACTGCAAAAAGTTAGTTTTAGTTAAATTTAAGTAAAGAATAATGCTTTAAGCAACGAGAGAATATGAATTTTCATGAAAGGTTAGTAAAGAATTAAACAAGGTTGTTTACTGTTGCTTGTGCTCTTTAGTGTTGCAGGGTTACAGTTACTGAGTAAATAAATGGGACGGCCTGGAACATTTCCTTTCAATCGTACGATGGAATTTGAATGAAAGAAGATGTATCGGCTATTGAAAATAGAAATTATTACGTTTGATAAGGTATCATAGATCGTAATATGTGGGGAAGGCGTAAAACTCGTGGCATGCATAATGGAACGCGTGAAGCATTGATGCAGATAGGGGCTCGATAGGGCATCAAGCAAAACATTATAGGGTCGAGGGAATACAAATTTCTATACAGTCACCACAGAAAAGTAGAATGCTCGAGATAAACTATATTGCGTGGTGTCAATATTGCTAGCTTTTCATCGGATCATACAAAGATTCCTAGCAGAATTGTCGATAAAACTGTACACAAGAAAGTGGTCAATACATTTAGCGGTAAGATACACATTCAACAGTGTAGATAATTTCTTAAAGTGTTTTATGAAGTGAATTTCAAGTAGCAATTGGCGTTTCAAGTAGCAAGTTAAACTGTTGAGCGACTATCAGACTTGTAGGCCAATTTTAAAATATATCAACATCGACTCGGCCAAAAGGCTTGTTTGCACAATAGGACAGTTCAAGGCAATTATGTAGCATTCTGATAGTTTAAATTTAAGCTATGATGTAATATAAGATAATTTTGCGATGCTCCATTGTGTTGTAAACAGACATTTCCCTTTTCAATGTATAAAATAAAACTGGCTTGTTAATTCATATCAAAATCAAATCTGAACACTTACCGATTGCTCTTGGATACAGCTGCCTGGTATCAAATGTCACATGAAAAGTAAGCCACAACAATATTTATGCTGGAAAGACCTGGACAGGGAGGAAACTTGATAAAACAAATCCTTTAATGCGATGCTTCGCCATAAGGATTTTCTGATATAAGGCACATTGATAAAGCGATCGAAAGTAATTTAAGTTGCTCAGTTCCTAAATGACACAAATATTTAACGAAGCGAAAGCTTTATCAGTCAGTCAACACGACGGACAATGAATTCAATGACGTTTTCCAAGCAGCTGCAGGCAGGTAGAATTTGTATTAGAACTGTTGCATGTGAAATAGGACGAACGCGTAGCGACAGGTCCAGGTCAAACACTCTGTTTTCGTTGAAGAAAGACTCATAAGGAATAGTGCATAATCCAAACAAGTTTCAAATTCGACCTAAATGTGCAGGTTTCCCTTTATCATGGAGAGTTTAGGAAATTTTGAAGAATTGTAGAAGTTTTGAAGGTTTGGATTGAACCTTGTCAAAAGAAATTATTTATAAGAAACATAACGCCTATAGTTGAAAAGATATCAACGGTCTTATTTAGAAACAATCTATTTTTGAAATAATTTTATTTGATACCAATGAATACTATTTTGTACCATTCACCTTGCAAGGCTTAAATCTTTTTGGAAAGGGGAATCAAGATTAACGAATGAATCATTAAATGAGATTTACTACACTGTCGAAATATAAAGGGGAAAATTGGAACTGCCATTCATGGATCTAGGACCACGACCAACTGCCAAGCCACTCCCATGATTACATCTATGACCACACCCAATATACTTTCACTTTTTTTAAAGATTCTCTGTTGTGAATCTGTAATCTTTTAGAATATTCACCGCCACGGATTGAAAATTGCTCATTCACGGAAAACATATTGCATAGTAATGGGTTGCAACCAAAAAATTCGTCGAAACAAACTTGTACTCGCTTGTTGAGGAGGGCTGAGCCCCCGAAAATTCTCTGGATTTTGACATAAGGGGCTAAGCTCTTGAGCCTCTAGCTTTAGTGGCCTTAGAATGATTTTGAAGTATGTAAATAGCCTTTTGGTGGTAGAAAACTTGAAAATGGCTTTGAAAAAAGCAAACATTTAGTAAACTGAAGTAAAGTTTTCGATATATGTTCTGACGTTTTAAACTCTGAAGAGTGTCAGACGAAAAGCTTTAGTTTACTAAATTTTTGCTTTTTCAAAGCCATTTTCAAGTATGTAAATGCTGGTAAATGTAGAAAAATGTTAGATTAGCATTATATTAAGAAAATATCTTAAGCAAAAAAAATAACATCGAGCCCCAGCAAAATTATTCTGGTTCATATTAAAAAGTGTGTTATTTGAACACATTTATCGGTGCGTTTTGCTCCAAAACAATAAAAAATCGTTGCTGATCTCATTTTGCAGAAGCAACATTCCCTTTTCCAGAAGCATAACTTTTATTTTTGGCTTTTTGAATAGTTTCTCAGAGGCCTCTTTCAACTGTTTTGAATTGATCACGTACACGGAAGATTTTGAAACTAATTAAGCATAGTGTTGCAACGAAATGTGGCTGTTGTTGCTATAACAACAAACTAACTACCTACAATCCCAGGCAAAATTTTGAGACAAATTGCAATTTTTGTAATGTTCCACTTTACCTTGCCCCCGTAAATTCGCATCCCCCCTTTCCTCCCGAAGTAATGTTGGATTTGTAGTTCTATCATTTTAGCTACAAAATCATGCATTCAACATTGAATTGGCAGAGGGGGATAAACTATTTTTCAAAGGAAAGAGAAAACATAAAGTTTTCTTGAGAAGTCTCAACTTTTTTGTCTGGGATTGTAGTATTGTGTGAGCCGTCACGTTCCAGGTTCTACACACTTACATATTTGTGATACATCTAATTTTTAGAACGTTTTCTTTAAAAGAATATTTCTTCTGTTCATTCGTATTTGTTTCGTGTACAAAGTATGTATTTTCCTTTGGAAAATCTCAAAACTGCGTTTTTGAACAGCCTTTGGTAGTTTTCATTTAATTCTGAAGTATTTTATTGATTCATGCACGACTTCAAAATATCATTTTCTTTTTGATGTATCATAAATCATTAAGTTTTTCTGTTTGCTGAAATCAAAGGAACTGTCTTTAAAACCTTTCAGGATTCATTTTAAATAATGACAAAATGAGGGTAAATGTGATAAATGCAATATTCCAAAGAACCCTAGTTTTGCTATATTGTGGATGACTTGTTTCGCGAGCAAATACTACTTGCAGATGATTGACTGCCTTTGAATTTGAATTTTCTGGTACCAAAATAAAAAATCACAAAAGGGAGACATAATTTTGTCTGGATGCTTTCTGTATCTTAACTTCAGGTTTACGAAAGAATGGCAGAGTTTTAAGCAAAATGACAAGTTAGAGAGTTGAATATGCAAATGAATCAAAAATAAGAAAAGTTTGACTACAGGTGTAACTCACTCAACTTTGCCGAAATGATTAATTTTTGCATGGATTAAATTCAAACAATTTGTGAGACTCGCAAGCTGCTTATTAAATACACTTTAACCAGCATGCTCTATATACTATGGCTAGATGCATGGTAAATTTCTTTGTTTTCGGCATTCTAATCGCAAATATTTCCGATCTGAAGGCAAAAAGCATCATGAAGAGTCCCTGCTAAATCAAATCTTCGCTACACCTCCAGACAAATGAGCTTGCTTCTGAATTCCTGCCAGTGCATCCGGTATTTCAATTGACCAATCGTGAAACCATTACTTATGATCTATGCAGCTATCTCTAAGACCCTTGCTACGACACTCTCTAATCAAATGAAGCGCGAATAACTGCTTTAAATATTAATGCTTAACAGAATAAACGTGTTGATGATGAGTGATCGAAAATCAAAGTTTGAAGCTAGACATCTGCTAGTCAATTTGCAGCACTTCACAGTATTCCTTATTCTTTCTTTCAGAATCTAATAGAATCTTTCAGAATCTAATAGAATCTTTTAGAATCTAATAGAATCTTTCAGAATCTAATAGAATCTTTCAGAATCTTGCGTAGCGCTTAGAGTCCAGAAAGCGTCCATCCTCCCTCAGTGCAATTCCCTTAGTTTCATTATAATTGATGCATTCGTCCACAAATATATTATTCATCCAGTCATCAACATGACAACTAAAACGATTCATCGTACCTACGCGTTTATTCGAGTTATTTCTTTAGATTATTTGCCCAATCCACTACTAAAAGGTAGAATAAAACATGTTGAGAAAACTTTCACATACCATAAACTCCCATGTCTTGTTACTGGGTGATAAATTTATCACCCTGAGACGGTATGTAAGTACTTAGAATAAACTCATAGCTAAATATGAGATACAACCATATCACTGACCCACAACTGACAAACTTACATATAAAGTAAATGACAAGTAACCCTTAAAAACAGCTTTACAGAAGCTCGAATCGATGCCATGACTATGTAACGATTATCGCTCTTGAACATGGGACCAGGGGTATGCCCCTCAAATGTTAGGTCTGATTTAAACGATGCTCCACAAACTCAATTCTTGTAGCCTATCCTTGTGGGTTCAGTCACACATTAGGCGTTTGGTTAAGCGTTATTTACGTTGAACCCAGTTTTTAAGAACACAAAATTCAGAGTTAAAATGCAGGATATGCGGTATATGTTGTCCACCTAGACAAAAGTCATTATGTTAAGGTTTGCTGTTCGTTTGCCATTTTAGGAGCCTCGTCTAGTTAGAGTGGATAGAAGAGTGACGTTTAACTTCCACCTAAGCAGGTTAAACATCCAATTTTGCTACAAGTGGCCAACATTTTTGCTAAAAGTAATGACAAAGGCTTATATACTATGGTCCATAAACAGGCGAAAGATGGTTTCCTATCATTGGAAATTCATGCTGAACCCGATCTGGCCACCTGCTTGGAAGAAGTCTACATGGGTGTTATCTTGCCCAGCCCCAGTGACGTCACTCTCGTTCTCAGACTCATCTCCATCTGAGCCTATCGTTCCTTTTATCTGGTGTCCATCAAACGAAGTGCTATCTCTCTTTCGCGCTGCATCCACATCAAAGCCAGTCATATCGGTACCTTGTTTCTTTCTCCTTCTTCGTCTAGGTTTGATGCCTTCAGCAGCATTTTCACAGCTTTTCAATGCACGGCTGACAAACTTGGTGTCAAGTCGTTCCATGTCACTTTCCATGTCAATACCAATGCTCATTTTCACAGCAATTATATGCTGACAAAACATTGAGGAGTCACATGAACACGTAGCTCGTGGATGTAATTTGACTAAAAAGCTCTCATCAGGTCGCTCCCATTCCTTGACAACAAATGACTGTATAGCAATGTTGTGATGTACCCCACCATTTTCGTAAATGCGTTTCCCTTTGTTCAATAATGTCTTCTTAGCATCAATTTCTGCTCTTTCTATTAAAGCACCCTCTTGAATAACAAGTTGATCATTTTTTATATAAGGAACAATGTTCTCTGGTAAGCATAAAAATGGGATGGGTTGCCAGTTCGAAATGCTTGCTTTGTATATAACACTGTTTTCCTTGGCCATAAATCTCCCCATACCATTCAGCCCATCTTTGATTTCTTTCTTCACAAATTGCTGAACGAGATAGCATGCCAGCAGAATGGTGTGTATTGACAGGCTACTCAGTGCCTGTAAATGCTGCATTACAAGCTCCCAGCAATCATTTTTGCTATCGCTAACTCCTGTGTACGGATTGAATATGCCCCATTGTTGAATTACCCACCTGCCAAGCTTGGACCTTATCATTGGATCAATATTAGCTGCAAAGAATTCTTGAAGTGATTCTCCCCAATGATTTTTGCATTGCTCGAGTCCCTCTTCGTACTTTTCCACTGACTCACAAGACATTAGCTTGCGCATATCATCAAGGCCAGTGGCTACTTCTTGTTGATTAGCACCATTCTGATACAACCATTCCTTAGTTTGCTGAATCGCACCCTTCCATGAAGAAATAGGAATAAGCCTCAGGCCCATCTCCGCCATGCAGGCCTCCTTTATAGCATCTGATTCGGTGACAATAGGGCATTCAACTGTCTTGAAGCTTGGCACATGCTCTTGCACAATGCGAAAAAGTTCTTTGTGATGACGTGAATCATTTTTCTCATGAATTGCAAAGTGTGTAGGAATTGCTGGCTTCCCATCAAAGGCTACATGAGTGAACAAGAGAGGGGAGAGAGCTAGATTGCCAAGTTCATAAGTGCTGCAATACGAGAACATAATAGATTCATCTTTGGCAGTATTTTTCTGAAGCATAGCCTCAAGATGGACAGACAAATCTTTTATGGAGACAATACATAAAAAGGATGGTGATATTTGCACTGTGTTTACAAACCCGTTCAGACTATAAGCAAGTTCATGCAACTGCCTGAAATCCTCTCTACTTATGGGTAAAGTTTGTGGTGGCAGAACAATAGGCCGAGTCAAGTTAACGGATCCACTGCCATTAGATATTCTCCCCCGTTTACTTGGGGCTGAAGATGTTGAATCAGCACTCTGTTTTTCAGCTTGGTGACGTGACCTTTTAGCAGAAACAACTATACCATCCATACTACCCATATACTGAATGATACAAGGTTTAAGTAGTCTGTTGTCATTCAGCAATGTGTAGACACTTTTATGGAATTTTGATGGGCGGCCATCAGGTAGTTTAGCCACATAGTAGCGCTTTTGAATAATTGGATTCTTCGATGGTATGGACTTTGGTCCATGATTTGCCCACAAATATTGATCATGGCGGTAGTTTCCTGAAAAAAATAAATACTCATTAAATACGACATATATCCTTTTAAACAAATGCAAAATAACTTACCAGTACTTAAGAAAGGTCAATAATATGTTTCAGAACTTTTGCAAATAACAACATCATTACTACTCATGCTCCACATTTTGAACTGGATCAAGCTCTATCTTTGAAGGACTTGTTAATAAGATATTGCAATTTTTGTGATCTTTGCTGGATGTTTTAAAATAGTTGTGAGGTTTATGGAACAAGACCTTTCCAGGCAAGAAAGCCACACCTGCCTATGTTTAAGTTTCATTACTGACATAAGAAACCATGTTGAATCCTACTAGTCAACAAAACATCAACCATTGCAAACCAATCACCTTCACCTTCCATTTGTTCAAAACACAAGTCAATTATACAACAATTTGTACCTACTTACTGATGATGATGATATCTGAGAGATTTTAACGTATACCTATTCCTCAAGGCATAAGGACAGGGCAAGGTTATTAATATGCTAAACTACCCAAAAAGAGACACATGAAACAACAACCTACGACCACCCAAAATGCTTCACCTTTTCCCATGTCAACACTTCAGCCTCAATCACTAACAAACACAACTACTTCCTGCCTGATTTATTGCATCAGCTACACCAAATTCAACCTTCACTAAATTTGGGGAGATGTATCACCGGTCTTGTTTTAGTGAATATCTCTGTAATATTAAGAAGAAAGTTCACCTTCAAGAATATCACAAAGGTAAGGCATTAAAGAAGAACATTCAAGAAAAGCCCCTTTTGAGAAAAGCATTAACTCTAAACTTTGTGGTCTTATTTCTAATGGACCTAAAAACAATTTGTTTATCTCTCACATAACGTAGCTTTACATTTTAAACTATTCTTTATTATCTATTCCAGGTTGAAATCTACATAAATCTACATAAATCTCATTTCAGGGTGGAATCTACAATCGCCAATGAACAATATAAATACACTGGGGGATTGTTAGATATCTCCTGCAAAAGCTACATGGATAGACTGCATTCTCTGTGTTTTGCATACAGAATATAAAATCTGGTATACATAGATTAGGTTTGCAAACATTGCATGGAGAATATGTTATCTGTGTATGATAAAGAATGCAGTCTGGCTACATGGATTCCACACTTGAATCTATTCGCTAACATCTCTTCCATCTCGTTTTGCGATCTTTGTCTTAAATTTGGGTGTTCTATATATCTAATGATTCGATCCTACTTTTCTTCTCTCTATTCAACTGCTGCTCTGGCTATTCTCTTTACCCAATGAACAGCTATGTTCTAAACGTCGTTTCAGTGTTGAACTTTTCCATGTACTAAAGCATTTTAATTATATTGATTTGTATTTACAAAATACATACCTTGATCAGCCTCAGTTTTTGGCATGAAAAGAAACACATTACCAGTTTTAGGGTCAGCTGGTATGCTGTCACAAGTAATAGCTTCGTATTTGTCAACATTTTTCAGTATGTCAACAACGGTTTCGGCATCCAGAGGCTTGCTGTTTGCCGTTGTAAATATTGGCATTCCTGGTGCGGCTTGTTCCTCATCTGATGACGATGATCGATCGTCGTTACTTTCTGAGGACATTTTATCTTATCTCTATTACATAAAATCTATTAATGAAGTTTATGGCTCATAGTCTCTCCAATATATCGATGCACAAGGCAAGTGCATTCAGTGGCCATTATCAGAAAAACATGGGCGATGCAGCATTTTACGTAACTGCGGAGTATTTTGCCTGCTTTTCATTCAGGAGCCTTCGGTTAGCCTACATTCCGCTCCTGGAAAATCTGATAAACAAACTTGGGCCGCTTGACAACTAAAGATTTCATCTGGTTTTACTTCAAATTAGGGATATTGCAGGCCACAAGACACAAACTAACTCATAGATAATGACGGTAAGATAATCTTTACTATGCAAAGTCTACAAACTCAATCGCTCTTTTCGATTCCCAGTCAGAATCAGCCTTGAAGTAGGATAGGAAGGCATCTTTTGCATATCAGAAATAATGCATTCTAAATTGTTGATTGTCAGTGTACTTAATGCTGCTATGGGCTATGAAAAGTATTTAACTTTTTTTTTGAAAATAAAAAAACTTTTGTACGAATAAAATTTGGCAAAGTTAAGCAAAGATTTTGTTTGACTTAAAAAATGTGAAAAAGTGAAAAACTTTGCCCTCAAGTTCTCGGACCTGTGGTTCAATTCTTGTAGCGCTAGAACCATCGAGTTTTATTTCATGTTTTTATCATTTTTATTTTTGTGCGATTGATACCCATTTAATATCCTAAAGGTAAACACAGATTCAGATAATGTCCGTGTAATTGTGAGATGTCGCCCAATGAATGACAAAGAAAAAGAAATGGGCACTAAGATGGCTGTGAAAGTGGATGAAGTAAGAGGCAGCATTACTGTTGCAAATCCTGGAACACACTCATCAGACCCACCCAAAGTATTCACTTTTGACAGAGTCTTTGCTCCTGAATGTAAACAGACTGATGTTTATAATGATGGGGCAAGGCCGATTGTCGAGAGTGCTATAGAAGGATATAATGGTGAGTGTTTGTTTGTGATTCTAGTACAATTTCAAACTTTTTTATTATGGTTACATTGGGAATTTCTGGTGGGCTTAAAACAAATTTTCTTACAAATCTAGAAATATTTGCTAAACTTTCTAACCAATTCATTGCTTTAGCGGGGGGCTTTTTTGCCCTTTTCCCACAGACACTTTGTCTGTGACTTTGATACTCCTAGCAGTATTGCAAATATAGCATGGAATGAATAGGATGGCAAACAGAAAATAGATAATGGGGGCTAGCAAATGTGTGATATTGTGAGTGGTGCAAATGATTCTGGTGCTTTGGTGTGAGGATGTCATAATGTGAGAATGAATGTGAGAATGTGAAAAAAGAATGAATGGGAAGTAAAAATAAGGTAAGCAGGGTTAAGTTGAGTCACTACAAAACATGTTTAATAGCCAAAGAAAGTGTTATATAGATAGTAGCTCTAGTATTTGAGAAAGATAAACATTGAAATATTTTCCTCAATGAACAAAGAGAAGACAACAATTAACATCTGGATTTAGTCTTATTTCGTTTTGAGTTATGTTCCTTTAGGCATACTTTCCAGAAATCTAGACCCAAGCCTGATTGCAGTTTTTAAACTTTATAGCACCACTGCTCAGGGGTAATGCTGTTTAAATGCTTTAAGTGACTTAATGTTTTTTCAGGAACAATTTTTGCTTATGGACAAACTGGTACTGGAAAGACGTTCACTATGGAAGGCATAAGGACAGTTCCTGAGTTGAGGGGAATTATCCCAAATTCGTTTGCACATATTTTTGGTTTTATTGCAAAAATGGATGAGGATGTAAGGTAAAATGATATTATTTTCTTTGACTAATTTGCTTCAAGTATTACTTTCAGGATATTTTGTTTTACTACCTTGATGTGAGCAAGTAGCATGTAATCATGCGCACAAAAAGCATTTGTTGTCATTCTTTTCATTTCTGGACTAAAAATTGTAGCTCTTTACACAAAGTACCTCATAATTACCACACAATTTTTGGCTTAGAAATTTGGCTTAGAAATTTATTTCATCTACCTCCCATTTAACCATTGTACTGATTTCTACTAAGAATTGTGTCTAAGAAATTTCCAGTGAGAATGCCATTGATTTGCTAGATATGTTATTAAGATTATCCCTATGAAACATTTAAGAGCATTTTTGTCTACTAGGTTTCTGGTAAGAGTTTCATATCTTGAAATTTACAATGAAAATGTCAGAGATCTATTAGGAAAGGATCAAAAAGCAAAGCTCGAGGTATGCATATCATTTGATGCAGACTTTAGTTAACTATGTTTATTGACAGTGTCCTTTCGAGTTTTAGACTAACTACTGCTAAAGTGGGATAAAAGATTGACTACACCCTTTTGATCACACCCTTTTTTTCTAAGAGGATGACTGTTTTCCATATGCAGGCAGGCTTCTAATGAATATGTTGCAACAGGATCAGCAATTGAGTAATTATCAAATTGCATCTATATCATTAGTAGACAATGTTCAAGATGCAAGGCCATCTTCTTTGAAAAATGCTACATACCATTACAACACTCGGAGATTTAAGAAGCAGAAATGCAACAAATTGTTGTGCATTTATTCTGGCTCAGCCAACAAATATAATTATCATAAATGAAAAGGTTCATAAGTAGGAACTATTTATGTCTTTAAATGTCATAGAATCAATGGGTATATTGTGCTAAAAATATTTCCACCTTTTCCTGACAAATTTAATACATGATCTCTGAGAAAAATGTCTTACTCATGTTATACCCTTTTTCAAAAAAAGAATACTTTGATATTGATGAGCCTTGATATGCTTAAAAAGTTTCAGTATTTAGTCTAAGAATATTATCAAATCAGTTTTAGACAATGGGATGGAATAAGAAAACAAAAGGCTTTCCTTTGCATAATTTCAAAATTTGGCCTAGAACTTACATTAAGTTGTGCGATTACCTAATAAAACAAGACCTGTTTCAATAAGTAGTTTTGAAAAATAAAAAAAAACTAAAAGTCTGTATGAAGCAAATATTTGCTCTTGAAAGTGCTATATCTTTATTGGAACATTTTGGAGCACTATAAAGCCAATTTCAAACTATGAAAACAGGTACAACCCAGGCTTAATTAGCTGAGACCAAGCCAGCCCAATTTTGTCCACACTACAGAAAGCAAAGATAGCAAAGAAAATTTGAAACTGAGTCAAGCCACAGTGCATGTAATTACCCTTTCCCTCCAAAAAATGTTTGAAAACTAGAAGATACGATTTTTCAAAATGTTTTAATGCTTAAAAATTGTTGGCCTTTAGTGTTCCAACCTTCTAAAGAAAGGAGAACTCACAAGAAAGCTTGGGAAGAAACCCAGGAAATGCAAATGTCTCTCCTCTTGAACTTTACTGCTTCTCTGTAGAGAAATTTTTTTTAAGTTTCTGTTATTTTTATTATGACTGTCCTTAAAACAAGCATTTTTTGTTTAAGGTCAAAGAGAGACCAGACATAGGTGTTTATGTCAAGGATCTTTCATCATATGTGGTAAATAATGCAGATGACATGGACAGGACAATGACAACTGGAAACAAAAACAGTATGGTTATCAAGAACCTCTCATTTTGTTTTATTATTTGCACCATTCATATCCATTTAATTTAGACAATATGAGCACAGTTTGGATATTACTGGCAGTTGAAAAAATGGAGGATATTTTGTGTGACCCTGCCATGATTCAGAGTTTGTTTGCAGTATTTTTCAAGTTTTCACTTTCTATGAAATAACAATCAGTTGTTTGCTGCTGGTATATGATTGGCCCTATATACAATTATCTACGTAGTAAATTGAAGACTGATCTCTGGAAAGCAACTGCACTGCAAATTTTAAATTTTCATGACCATGCCCAACAAACAGTCTGAAATCATGGGCAAGGCTTTTTAACTGTATTCAATATGTACTTTGGGCTAATGTGTGTACCGTATAATTACATATCATAAACACGTCATGAAGTTATAAATCCTGAGGGATTTCTAGAAATAATACTTTCAGGAAGTCATTACTCAAAACAGATTTTTCTGTGCATTCTTTTGAATTCATTTTTTTCTTTTTTCCTATACCATATTACTTGAAAGTTACTTCAGTAATTAAAAAAGTTATGCTAAAAAACCTTTTTTGAAATCATTTGAATATTCTTGGGGGCTTACTGCCCTTACTCCCTTCCAAATGTTTTCAACAGGTCTTTCTTGTTGATATTCTATACATCGACAGCTTTTTATGCTTTTTGTAACTATGTTATGAATATTCCCTTTTTCTTGTACTCTCATATCTGCCCTTATCGTAGTACACCATATGCAATTTTAAAGGAAACATTTACTTTTAATGTTTGTCTGACTCTTGAAGTTATCATGCTGCTCAGAGTTTGTAGAGATTTTAAGCTTTCATGTTTCAAAATTGTAGGATCTGTTGGCGCAACAAACATGAATGCAACTTCCTCAAGATCTCATGCAATTTTTACAATAACTATCGAGAGAAGTGAAAAGGGCATTGATGGGCAGCAACATGTTCGAATGGGCAAATTGCACATGGTGGATTTAGCGGTTAGTTATTTGCATTTTTCTGCAGTTCTCAGGTCGTGCTGCCAATTTTTCCGTTTTTACAGTAGCTTGCAGAAGAATGAGACTGTTGGCATCCGCTCAGCCAGCGGCGGCTTTGCTCGCAAAAAATACATGAGATGAATGTAATGTTAAATGGGCATATTGCAGACAAATGCATTTTCTCTGTTTTATACAGGATACGATATACCACAACAAAACTTTGTCATCGTTCTCTGTCCATTACCATGTGTCTCTGTCCATTACAATTTTATTTACGAAACTAAGGGTGGCAGATCTATAGGTGAACATGAACTCGGATTTTATTTAAAGAGCTCCAATTACATTTGTTTGTGTTTGTTAAATATTCAAGTTTCAGCTTGAGAAGTATTTACCCTTTGATGTATGATCGACGAGCAATGTTTGCATACCAATCCTTCTTCAGCTAAAATATTCTTCCATTGAAGCTTGAAGTGTCCTCTTAAGAATTTTCTGCTGCCATCCTTTACAAAAGAAAATGATATAGGTTTCAAGCTCACTACATGCAAGACTGAAGGTTTTCAAACCTCTCGTTTCAAGCTAGTTTTAGGAACATTTGTTTTACATGGTACCATTTGTAGATCTGAAAGACGCCCACCTGATAAATATCTAGAATACTACAAACTTAGGGGAGCGCAATCATTTCGAAGCTTTCGCTATTGAACTGAATTTTTTTAAGCATACTTTTGTACTTTTCTTAATTTTATTCTTAGAATTGAGTTCATTATCTTGTAAGGCCCCTTGACCTTGAGGCCCTGTGACAAGTTGCCCCCTTGCCACTTCTCGGTGGCTCTGCTTGTATGTTTGCTGTTTTTATCGACCTTAAAACAAGTTGATTTTCTGTCTAGCCGTAATAGCTTTCATCGATTCTGGTTGCTTGAAAACCCAATAAGCGCAGCAAAACGCTATTGTATGTTTCACTAAAGTTTTGAGAAAACAGTAGCTTTTTCATTTTTAATGATCTCAGTGCTCAATGTGGGATGTGGGATAAGATTTCATTGCAGAACTATGAACGAGGGTATTTTAAAAAGTCGTCTCCTTTTTCCGGAAAAGTAGAATCAGGCTCACTCTAGTGGGCACATCATGAGTAAAATTACACAGCAGAGTGCAAGTTATTATACCCAAATGTCATGCAAAATGTAATGCTTGAGCAACACTACGTGGTGAGAAATTAACAAAGTTCAATATTTAATTGAAAATGGGTCGTTTTTATAAACGATAAATTGAGTCAAAAAATTACAGACAAAACCGGCATCATCAACATAAATTCTTAATGCTTCATTCTTTATTTCTTGTTTTTTATTTCTTCTTGTTTTTGGACCGTAATATTTGATGATGGCACGAAATAGCGGAAACACTGCGTACTATGTTTTTTCTTTTTCGTGCCAGCTTCAAATTCTTCTTGGTTATATCTTTATCCTTTTCAGAGTTATCTATTACCCTTTTTTCTGGAAAAATCTGCAAAATTGACGTTTTGCGAAAATATATATCCGATATGCTACTTGATTTTAGGGATCCGAGAGGCAAGCAAAGACTGGGGCTGCAGGTGATAGGTTGAAGGAGGCAAACAATATCAATCTATCACTGTCTACACTTGGAAATGTCATTTCAGCCTTGGTCGATGGAAAAAGTACCCATATACCATATCGAAACTCAAAGTTAACCAGGCTTCTCCAGGATTCTCTCGGAGGAAACTCCAAAACAGTCATGGTATAATGCTTTTTTCTTTGTTCTTAAAAACCTGTTATCCCTGTTCCTTTTTTCTCCATGAGTATATCAAGTCTTGTAATGTTTCAATTTAAAATGAAAATTAGTGATGGTGCTTAATTTGAATCTAGTTATTAAATCTAGTTATTCCAGTGTCAGAAATGTAGAAATATTCCTCATGAAAGGAAGAAAAAATGCACGTGATCGGTGTGTTGTCCTCTCAATATAATTCAGCCTTGCTAACGAGCATGGTTGAGAACTTTTGAATGATGTCAGAATGATTCCGAGGCTATGGCTAAGTTTTGAGAGGTTTGCTGTTCTCTCTTTGCCCTACTTCGTATAAACGCCTTCTTGTTTAGAGAGGGATCGTTCTGAGCTGCCCTCCTGTTCCATGCAGTAACTTAAAACCGCCATGATCTAAACGTCTAATTGTAAGCAGCTCTTCCTTGCGGCATCAGACACTGTATGACACGCCGATAAAACAATAATTTTCATTACTCTGCAATTACACTACTCTTGTGTGCTTAATTATAGGGAGGGGTCGAATAAAGAGGGGGGGGGGTGAACATTTGCCTAGATTTTCATAAAGCGGAGGGGTCATAATAAAATGAACTACAGGGAAAATCGTAAATAAGCATGTAAAATGGGGGGGGTGAAAATAAAATGGGGGGTGAGATATTGCAAGTGCATGCGCTAACTTGATTTATTTTTTCTTAAAAATAGTTTTGTATGCAGCCAAACCATTTTTTTCTGAGAAGTTTAAAATGTCTAATTTGGGGGGTTGATAATAAAATGAGGGGGCTGGTCGTCCTTTGAGATTTCCAAAAAATGGGGGGGGGGGTCATTACAAAATGCTATGAAGGGTGAAAAATTTTGAAAAATGCAATATGACCCTCCCCTACAATTAAGCACACAAAAGTAGTGTATGTTGATTCTCTGTTCAATGTTCTCTTTTCCTGTTTTTTAGATCGCAAACCTTGGACCAGCCCACTACAATATTGACGAAACAGTAAGCACATTGAGGTATGAAGATCGAATTTTTATTCATCTCCGATGCATTGATTTCATTGGGCAAGAAGCATGTGAGCCACAACAAAAATCTAGGCCATTTGAAATCACGAACATATACTAAGTGAAAGAATAAATTATGCTTGTGACTTGTGTGCTCTGCCTGTGAGATATGCAAAATTTTGCACTGTACAGAAAGATGTGATTGTAATATGATTCGATAAAATCTGATATCGGTAATATTCGGTATGAAATATGAAACTACGCTTTTGATCTATTGAAAAGAACTGTTCTAAGTTGCTTCTCCAAGTTTCATGCTCTATACGATTGAAACTGCGTGTTCTAATGGTAATACGAATGCATGTACAGCGCTGCTTATATGCCATCTAGCACTTTTTGAAAAGGCAGTAAACAGTAATTTTTACATGTAATGTAAGTTAATGCGGCAAATACACATTGGCGTATAGAACAGGACAGTTCTGTTGCCTAATGATCGAATTAAGCGTGAAGCTCTTCATCTGCTACTATGCATTTTGTCACCTTCTTTCCAAAAATTTGTTGTGGCAAGGCGCTCTGCTTTCTCACTCAGCCATCATATATCAGATGTATCTATAGAAAGTAACACAGGAAGCCTTAATCATTTAATTCAATATTCAGATACGCAAATCGAGCAAAGAACATTAAGAACAAAGCAAAAATCAATGAAGATCCGAAAGATGCTTTACTCAGGGAGTTCCAGAAAGAGCTGGAAAAACTTAAGGCACAGTTAGCAGAGGGTATGTAGTTTTATTTGACCTTTTTTAATACTGGATCCATAACAATATAACGGCAAGGAATGCTCATGGACTAATTGCCCTCTTGCTACATCATAGCAGGGCTTAAGGAGAAATTTACTTTCTTTGCAGCAACCCTCTTTCTTTGATGGGCGATTGTCATAAACAACACACTTATGTATTTTGGAATTCAACAATTAAGGATTCAAAAAGAGTATTCTTATGAGAAGGGACAAACATAAGACACAAACACAAGGCAGAATACACAATTTTCGATTAAAACCCGCAATGTCGATATGTTTATTTCAGATTTGTTTTGTATGCCGGTTCTTTCTTCATCTTTCTGATGATCTGCGATATATTTGCCGTGCCTTCGGCACTTCACGGGGTTTGCCTCCCTTTGAAGCAAGAAACACCCCTTTAAGCTTCTACGTGAAAGAGCAATTGCTTCTTTTTGGTGGGAGTAGTATTAATGGTATCAGTTTTAAGCTATTCGTTGTTTCCCGTCGATGCTTCAGCAATATAGCTTTAAGGTCTCCCTAATATTGTTTTACTGTACAATGAGGTTTCATAAAGCAAAGGTTCCTATTTAGTAAGGCACTAGTCCGTATGGATAGCTTTCGTTGGTGCACAGGCATCCATATCATTTAAGAGGCACGGTATGAACGCTGCAGTTATTGCGCAAATTCCCTTTGACCAAACAACCGCTTATCCAAAATGCTATAACCTTGATACCTCTCGCCAATCAGCCGTGGTTTGCTCGATCTAACTAAGTAAATTACCAAATGCCCTTTTCGTGCCCAAGCTATCAATTTATCTTGTATTTACATTTACCGATGATTTCGTAACATGCCATAATTTATCCTAAAATTCTTGCCTTAATGGAGAAGACGCTTGTCAAACGTAATTTAATCCCAATCATCTTTATTTATCTGAATAGGATCATTTTGTCATTATTGATTCCATCTGTCGCCAATGTTTTAACAGATTGGTAAAAATTTTGTCCTGCTAACTAAACAGGTGCTGAATGAAAGTATTGTCTAGAAGAGATGATCCCAAACCATTGAATATCAATTTTTTAATTCTTTGAGGTGGTGAAATAAGTGGAAGTGGAGAGGACGATGACGATGAAGAGCCTGGGCAAGACGGAAAACCCCGAAAGAAGCATAGAAAAGGTATCTCACCTGAAATTTACCATACCATTACTGTTATCTGAAAACCTGTTTTTTTAATGGGAAATTCTTAAAATCGTCAATTAGTCATTTCATAAAACAATGCTTTTTCAAAATGAGTTTTGGTACAAATGTTTTTTCCTGTCTTCAAAAACTTTGCATATTATGCAGCTTTTGCAAATATATCTGCTGCAGCCTGACTTTTGTGTTTAAGCGTTTCTGTAGAAAAAGTTGCTTTGTCTCTGTATTTTGATATTTTATTGATTTCCATATTTTGTCATTAAATCTCTGCGATAGACCATCAAAAATTCCCATTTTATTGAAATTTTTATCCTTTAGGACCTGAATACCTTGAATTTCAATGTCCCATTAAACGAGACCTGCCCTACAAGATTTTTTTGATTTCATATTTAATATCGATTATTGAGCCTAATTCTATTCTTCTAATTTGTTTGGTAGAAAATTCGAATTTAACGGCATTTGCAATGATTTTAATACATTCAGAGCAAGTTAGAATATATAACATTTAGAAATACACCAATTTGTAAATAAAGAGAATATACATAATCTGAAAAAGTTTGGATTTGTGAGAATACTCCATATAGAATATTATTCAATATTATGAACTGTGTTTTTTGTTTCGAAAATTCAGTGATTTCAAAGGTAAATCAGAATTCCTTTTGCAGCTGAATCTGTTAGGGATATTTTGATTGATTGACAGCATAGTCACGTGTTTTCTTATAGGAATAAGTTGGTTTAATCTTATTTGATAATAATTGGAAAAAGCCTCTTATATTTAATGCAATGATTCAAGATCAACCTGATGTTTTAGAAACGACTTCGTAACCTTCTCACGAGTGTCGGTTTGGCTATCTGCTTTATATATGCTTTGATAGTGTATGCTTTGTACGCTCAATTTTGAGTCGCTTGACGAGGAGTAGCATTCGGAGTTGATTTGATTTGAGATCGACTATGGGTTTTGAATGGACTCGCAGATAAATGGTAACAGCTCATATTAGTGTTTACTTTTACGACGAGTCCTTTTTGGTACATTTTCTTTTTTCAAAAATGTGGTAAAGCTAATTTCAGGATTTTTGTCTCTCATTCGTTTCGTTAAATTCACCGAAGTATCTTTGTTAAAATCTATAGTTAGTTTTCAAGTTTTTATTTATGCAATTGCTCTTTGTGTTGCATTCTGTTGGTACTTTAACGTTAGGCACAAGATGTATGTCACCAAGAGAAGTTGCTAAAATGCAGCACCAAATTGAGATAGAGCGAAAAAATCTGCAAGAAAAAACTGGCTTGGCACAAGAGGAGCGTGACAAGGCAGCAAATGAACTGGAAAAACGCGAAAGTGAAATTCTGAAGGCTCAGTAAGTTCATATCACCAATTACCTGTAGTTATCTACTCCCCAAATCTTCTCAGTCTGTTTACCTGTATTGATTTTTTCGCTGTAACATTTAAATAATAGTAACAAATCTATAAAAGAGTAACACGTACAGGTGATGCTGCCAGCGCCAGGGGAAAAGGCTAAGCCAGAACTTTAGGGAGTAATCTCCCCTCTACTGAAGTCAAAGTTATTTAGGAGAATGTTAAGAACTATCTAGTATAGGATCTACCTAATATCCTAATATTCTGAACATATTCTTGCTTTTTCCCCATCTTTGAAAGTAGATCAATTTTGTGCCCATCTAGAACTCTCTATTCTACACCGCTGCATAACTCCTTCATTAAATGGCTAAGCATTCTGGTTAAGATGGCAATAATTGGTTCCTTGCTTCTAGCTTTCAGCAATTTTTGCTTTTTGACACAGATCAGAAATAGTGAATTGTAATGTAATTTACTAACTGAATGAGGATATATTTCTAATGTTATGAAATGGGTATAGTGTTAATAGGCTAATCTTCGTGAGGTTGCTTATTTGATCCCTTAAAGAAGGCCTTCACCCAGTGAAACTTTTTTCTTTCTAGGGAGGAGCAGAAAAAGTTGCAGGAAAAGTTGAAATCTATTGAATCGAAAATGATTGTTGGAGGGGTGAATTTGGTGAGGCTTTGAAAAGCTCAGTAACTCTTTGCCTACAAACGAAATTATCATTTGCTTAAAAAGAAGTTTTCATTTAGTATTTGAAAGTTATTTTAAGCTAGTTTAATGTAACCAAAACTTATAATATTATAGATGGGGTAATATGTTATTCTTGAATTTTGTTTTCAATTATGTTGCACAGAAGGATGATTCTACCACGGCACGTTTGAGGATACAAACTCAGGTCTATTTTCAGGGTTTCATATGACAGTTTTTGGTTTTCAGCCTCTTCATAATCTTGCCTCCTATTGATCTTCAGTTGGAGAAAGCTGCGGAACAGGAGCGTCTTCTGGAAGAATCTGCGAAGGAGATGCAAGAACGACGAACAAAAGAAGAGGAACTTAGAAAAAAGATCGAGGAAAGAGAGGCAAGTGTGCAATGCTGGAATTTTTCACTTGAGTGGGATTTAGGCCATAGGAACCTTCTGCTCTTTGTAGGTTTTGATCCGTTTGAAGATCCAAATTTGAAAAATTTATTGCTGTTCTAGGGACTTACATAAGACGGAGCGGGCTGTGAAAGCAAATATTTTGTTAGGGGCTGCTTGATTGAAATAGAATAGGTAAAGCTCTTTGTGTGGCGTTCAATAGGTATTCAGATTATGTATTCCTAAATTTGGTTAACAAGTCATTTAAAGTTGGCTTTTTCTCCCGTTTTCTTAACAAAACGCACGAATTTATATGAATACTGAAGTTCCCTTTCGGTACGTGGAACATTGACATTTTGTTCTAAAAGAAAGCACTTTGATTATAGACAAGGTGGACAAGTACCATACAGGCTTAGAAGTATATACTCTGCATCCCTCTTAATCGTTTTGTTTTTGTCAAGTTCAATTATGTCCATCTTTTGAAATATCTAATGCGATGTATGATGTTTTGCTAAACTTTTAGGCTGAAAAAATTGATATTGAAGAGAAGTACGCCAGTTTAAAAGAAGAAGCAGTGGGGAAATCGAAGAAGCTGAAGAAGGTGTGGAACATGTTGATGGCAGCCAAGTCAGAGGTTCGTCTCCTTTATCTTTGCTTTCCAGAAAAATTATACGCTCATATTGTGTTATTCCTTGGTACACAAATGAAAGAAAATATTGCTCAATGATTCATTATTTCTCAAAGAATTGTGAAATATCAGAGCAGAAATTTTAAAACTTTAGATGACAACATTTGCCAGATTGAAAAGAAACTGAACGTGTCGAAAGCCATGGCTGCCTTTATAGGGGCATTTGGACGAGTTCTGCAGTAATGGGCAATGTGCTTGTTTTCATTAGTTTATTTCCCCTCTCACTTGCCGTGTTCATCCTTTTTTAATTCTGAACATGAATCTTGCAAATGAAAAATTGAAATTTAATGTTAGTATCATTCATCTGACGATCTATTTACATAAACCGTTTCAATTTTCCTGCACTGTGCTCTACTTTCAGGATCCCTAGGTTTAAAATACGGTGATTACATATTTTAAAGACTTTTGTGAGCCATATGTCGTCTTATTTTGCGTCATTTTGCTCTGCAAAGAATCATGGTATTAATAGCCCAAGAAAGATTATGAAGCTGGATCGAACATTTTTTAAAAGTTCACAAGGAATGTAATTTCTTCATTTTCAAAGAAAAGCAAAATTTACGGACGAGAGAATCAACTACGGATTTCTAGGTCATTTAAAAATCGCGACCTATAGCTTCTTTTGACATATGTGCCATATTTGCGGGCCTTGGAAAGGGTTTTGGGCTCGTGAATTACGCAGAAATACTTCATCGCGCAACGTACTAAGACCCCTTTGCTTTATTTTCGTTTATTCTCTAGGTTGCTGATATGAGGGAAGAGCATCAACGTGAAACAGAAGGTCTGCTTGACAGCATTAGAGAAACCAGCAAAGAACTCAAACTATTACAGCTTACAATGGATTCTTATATCCCATACGAGTTTCAGGTACCAAAAATCCAATTTCACTCATGCTGGAAACTTTGTACTAAATTAATTGAATGATTATACCGTATTCTCTTGAAAAGAGTGCAAAGCCCATTGTAAGCTTTAGCTTACTGTGAGCACTCAAAAACCAATAGAAGGTTGCCTGTTCCAATAAAGACCTAAGATTAGTAAAAAGAGCATTTAGTTTAAAGGCACCCATGATTATTCATTCGTGAGATGATAAAAATCGGGAATGATTTTACAGGTTTTTCTGTGATGCAGTTAACAGACGAATTTATGTGACATTTCTTTATTTTTGTTAACTTCGAGTGGCTTTCTTGATGGAAACCGTTGCTATCCTTTTTATAGGAATTAATTCAAAGAAATGTCAGCTGGAATGAAGAAATTGGAGAATGGCAGTTGGTACGTTGTTTATACAGTCGAATCCCATTATGATTTCTCAATATAGTTTTGCGTTGCAGTAAATACCTTTTAACTTATTAACTGGATCTGAAGGCGGTAATGGCGGTAATGACATAGTTGCAGCAAGCCAACGGTATCTCCTAAAACATTGATTCCTTGTTCTTTTCTATCCTTCGATACTGAGAGTGTAACTATAGATTGGTCCTTCCTTTAAAGTTATCAAAGGAGAGAGATGTCTTACGGCAATGTATTTAGTCCACAACACATTAAACAAAGTACAGTTCAATTGCTAAGAGTTAAATGTTGAATAACATGCATTAGACTGGACTATATATGTCATTCTACACCATATTTTTACCTGTCCATATGTTTTACCTTTCCATTTAAATATGATGCCTTTGCGGAAGAGGAATCAAGAAAACAAAGCATAGGTTCATTTAGTTTCGAATGACCTTTGCCTATGCTGATGCTGTAAAGGGTGTATTCCTTATCGCAGAGTTATCTTGCTTTCCCAGCAAGCGAACTGAGTCTGTTGTTGTTATTTACTGTAGTCAATTCACGAGGAGCCATCAGCCGTTGTTATTTACTATAGTCATAAAACCTACACTCGAAAATTTATTCCCTGTTTCCCTAAAATTCGGAATCCATTTTGTCCTAGAAATTCGTTGCTTATACTGGCAATAATATGAGAAAACAGTCACCAGTTCCGGAGAAAGGAAAAGAGGTAATTGCCTGTTTAATAAAATAAGGTTCGAGGAAACTGTAGCTTGGTGATCATATTTTAACTTGTATAAAAAGTCTTATCTGCTGATTATTAGTTTATTGAGGATTCAGAACTCACTGTTCCACAACAGGGTTGCGATGAGGGGGAGGGTTGCGGTCTCATTGGGTGTGTACTTGACCATTGGTAATTGACACTATAACTGACTTCAGCAAGCTTTGATTTCTTGCTATGATAATTACAGGTTAAAGTATTCTATCAAGAGTGGTATGACTAGAAGCCTTTTTGTTGTTAACAATGTTTCACAATTGATTGACATTTTATAGCATCAAACATTTGATTCATTTTAAGAAATGTCCATTGAAGAACTGCCCTTTGCTGCCAGAGCCGCCGAAAGGGGGAAATTTCCCCAGGGCCTCGAGGTCTCATAATGTAACGAATTTCATTATAAGAATTCAATTAATTAGACGTAGCTGAACTGTGGACATGATCGCAAACATTTACTTCTCGCTCCACTATCACTCGCAAAGGGCCTCGTCTTTCGGCCTTGTCCCAGGGCCTCCGAAACCCATCGGCAGCCTTGGCACTAATTGCAGAAGATAACAAGAAAAGAGCAATACGAACTCCATACAAGTCCAAATCTACTATCTTACCAGATAATGCGTTAGGGCATGTAAGCACGGCACTGATGTGCAAGTATTTAGCCAAAACACGTGGCGTTGCTGGCTCTTTTATTATTTCCGTCATGTTATCTTTTCTATAAAATAGATACATACAAACATTTTATACCCAGCTTGCCATCAAAAGCAGCAAAGGGCAGTTCGTCTTTTTCTATTGTTTCAAGGTAACGGCCCTTCAAGTAACGACATTTGATAACCTAACAAGGCTGCTAATTCCAATCTACAGAAAATTCCGATTATCTTGACATCGTAGCAAACCTCCTGCATTGGCCAGTTATCCGGTTTTCCCACTCATGCGTTGGAAGCAATCCAATCACATTCTTTCCCCTATTGGAATAATGGTCTAATTTTTCATACAGAGAATAATCTACTCCTAATTTTTTTTCGTTTCCTACGCCAATTTTCCGAATGTCTTTCCTGGCAGATCTATGCAAGAGTTCCATCTTCCTCCTACAAAATAACTTAAAGTAGCGTGATCTGGAAATGTTCTCCGAATCTATTTTTTTTTAAGGAGTTGCTCGCCGTCCACACCTTTACTACCAACACTTTTTTGGCTTTGATTTCAGACAAGTCAAAAACAAATAAAAGCCCACTGAAAAAGAACCACCATTGTGTGACCTTGAATACGCGCTGCTTCTCAATATATCCACATCACATTTAAGTAGAGATTACGGAAGTATCTCTCTGTTCCATGACCTGGTTTTCAAGTGTATTAGTTTTTTATTTAATTTTGCAGCTCTGATGATATTTTCTAGGAAAAAACAGTTTTTTGTTTAAGTAATGACAATTTTATTTTTTCTTAAATTTTATTTTATGTTCCTTTGATTACGATCTTAATGCTAATGCTCATCTGGTCACTGGTTTAGGTGCCTGAACTTGATTTGTCCAGTGTATACCTGACCTACACACCAGGTTTGCCACCGGGAACCGCTGAGAAGAAGCCATCCAGGCCCAAAACTGCAAAAGGGAAGTCATCACGCCCAAAAACGGCAAAGAGGTTCGTTTCTTGCTGTTCTTCAATGTAATATTCTAGTTGTAGCCTATGATTTTTTATGCGTAATTTTTCCAAATTGATGTTGATTTTTGCATTTTCAAGGCTAATTTTTTATAAAAAAGTAAGGCTATAGGCTTGGAAAAATCATTGATTTTTTTGAAAATGTTTTTGTTCTAGAAACAAGTTAATTATCTTCTCTATAATCAGAAAGGGCTAGAATCGCATTTAGTTCGGGGAAAAAGTCTTTTTTAGAAGAATGGGGCGTCTTTAAAGAGATCACCATAGGTTAAGAAATTTAACCGCAATCGTAGATACAGCAAGACAAACGAAAAACATAAGCACGGACAACTTCATACGATCAAGATTTTTAATGCCTTTAAAAACATAGCTTTTTATGTTGAGTTTCAGCTAAATAATAATCGCGCACCAGAAATAAAAAGATTTAATTTTCCTTAAGGTTATGTTTAGGGTTCTTGAAAGTGAGGTTACATAAGTGGTTTCTGTTTTTGAGGCAAAGTGACTCAGTGGCTGTTTGCACCTCTTTACTTGTTCGATTATCGAAATCAATTTTATCATATTAACACTTGTATCCTTTCAAAATGTCTGGAAACCTCCCAGGAGCATGTGAGAGTATATAGAAAAAGAATAGTTCATATACAGGAGAGAATGACTGCAATTTTAGATGGGAACATTTGTTTTTTCCAAGTTCCAAGAGGGACCTCTTCTAAGTTCGGTTTTTAGAACTTACATTCCCTCGGTACCTTTTAGCTTATTTTTGTAACGTTAACTTAAATACTTCTCACGTGTTTTCTCATTGCTTGCGTTTAAGGAAATCGAAAACGAAGGAAGATGAAAGTGCAGATATCCAAATTGATGATGCTGAGCTGTACCCAACCTCTAGGAAATCTTTGAGCCCGCGGAAGAACACGCGGTAGCAGACAGTAAGTGGACCACCTTGTGTGCGATTTCAATTCAAAGCCTTTTGAAAAAGAGAAGTTATGTAGGAAGGAAAATTTCTGGTAAGACTACACAGGTTTCTGACAAAAACTAAATTTTGATGCAATTGCTAATTGTTCATTACATGTATTAGCTATTTAAGTCAGATTGTATTCTCATAGTTGTACAACGTTGATAAGTTATTCAATGCAAACGTGTGTTATCTGAGAACATTCACAATTAATTCTAAAGTCTTTAGTTTTGCATATTCCTTACGACGAGAAATTGAGTATCCTTATAGTTCTCAACTCTACGACAACTATACGAAGTTTGGCAGTGTCTCACTCTGATATTATGTTGAGGCAAACTCTTAAAAATTGTTTGGATATATCATTGTGTACCATATTTCTAGCTTCTAGTTCAGTACAGACCACATTTCATTCCAGATAACTGTCCCTTTCATGGGCTCTGACGCAGGTTGGAAAGTAGAGGGGCCAAGAGAAAATATAACAATCATAACAAAAGATTTATAAAAAAGCTCTATTGTTTTGCAAAAAAAGTGAGGGGGCCATGGCCCCTCCGCCCCCCCCCCCTTGTCGGAGGCCCTGCCTTTTCCGGGCTTCCTTTGCTGTCAATTTATTGAATCATAGAATTATTGAAGTCTTGTTGTTCCCAAAACCTTTCATATGGAGAAGCTCATACAATATTTTAAATCATTTATTCTTTCCGTAGAATTCTCTCTTGCATACAATTTTTTGTCGGTACAAATGTTGAGAATAGCTTTGAAAAAACAAACATTTTAAAACATACTTAAGCTCTTTTTCTGGCACACTTCGTAGTACAAAAAGTCAGAACATAGTCCGAAATCTCTAAGCTAGGAAATATATTTACCCAGTTGTTGATCGACATATGCCAATAAAAACTGCGATATCTGTCGCATCTTATTCAAAAAAATCTGCTCAACTGAAACCAGAAAACTATTCATAACAAAAGTAGTGTTTAACTTCACGCGGTTACAGCAATGACTAGGACAACGAATCAGAAGATCCTTGCTCTACAACAGCTGTTAATCATGCCTCTTATCACATGCTGCTGACGATGTCATCAAAGATGTTGACTTCAGCTCCCTTGCAGACACTGATACTATAATTCTTCTCTCCTTTCACGTATTTGTTTCTCAGCTCAGTGACGACCAAGATGGGGCTCAACCCGGCATTCTCCCCCAGAGTGTACTGAATGATCGTCAGCGCATGTTTCTTTGCATGGTTTATTCACCTGACACTAGCCTCGATTTTGGCGGCGCCACTTCCAGCAATTAAAGCTTTTTTCTTAATGAGGCATCCGATGACGCCCAAGGCGTCATGGTTCTTCAAAGAGGCAACAGATGATGCCCTTGAAGTTTTTAAACATTTTTCCCTAAAAAGTGATTCATTTGAAGTGTTATTGTTATTAACAAGAATTTAACTTAGTTCTCGAATAAAATTCGTATTTTTAAAAATTTAACGAATTTTTAGATCGGTCAATTTCTGATAAAAATTCAAGCTATCAAAAACAAAGTAGGGCTATAGGCTTATAAAAATGATTATAATTATTGAAAAATTATTTTCCTAAAAGAGATTCATTTGATACTCTATTGGCAATACAAACAAGAATATTTTCCTCTCTGGAATAAAAGTCACATTTACAAAAGTTAGTGATTGTTCAAATAAATTGGTTATGCATAAAAAGTAAGGCCAAAAACTTGGAATAAATAAGCAAAATATTTTCAAAAATTTATTTCTAGAAAGAGATTCACGTGATGCTTTGTTATCAATAAAAGATACTTTAACTTCGTTCAGTTACAAAGTTCGTATTTTTCAAAATTAAAGTTTCTTTCAGATCGGCCAATTTTGGATAATAAATAAGGCTATCACCAAAGACAATAATCACAATTATTAAGAAAGTAAGGCTTAAAAAAATCGTTATTTTTCTTCCAAACGTGTTCCTTCTAGAAATAGCTTATTTTGCTTTTCTATGATCAGAAAGTAATATAAGTGAGTTTACTTCTGGTGTGAAAGTCAATTTCTCGAAAAAATATGGACTTTTTTAGGGGTCGGGTTTTTATAAAAAAGTAAAGCTATAAGCTTAGGAAAATCGACGATTTTTTTGGAAATTTTTTTCTTCTAGAAACAAGTTCTTTTGCTTCTATATGATCTAAAAGAGCAATAAATTAATTTAGATTCGATATGAACGTCAATTTTTCGAAAAAAAATATGGACTTTTTTGAGCTGTCGGGTTTTGATAAAAAAGTAAGGCTATAGGCTTAGGAAAATCGACGATTTTTTTGGAAATTTTTTTGTTCTAGAAACAGGTTCTTTTGCTTCTATATGATCTAAAAATACTATAAATGAATTTAGATTCGATATAAAAGTCAATTTTTCGAAAAAATATGGACTTTTTTGAGGGGTCGTGTTTTGATAAAAAAGTAAGGCTATAAGCTTAGGAAAATCGACGATTTTTTTGGAAATTTTGTTCTTCTAGAAACAGGTTCTTTTGCTTCTATATGATCTAAAAGTACTATAAATTAATTTAGATTCGATATGAACGTCAATTTTTCGAAAAAATATGGATTTTTTGAGGGGTCGGGTTTTGATAAAAAAGTAAGGCTATAAGCTTAGGAAAATCGACGATTTTTTTGGAAATTTTTTTCTTCTAGAAACAGGTTCTTGTGCTTCTATATGATCTAAAAATACTATAAATGAATTTAGATTCGATATAAAAGTCAATTTTTCGAAAAAATATGGACTTTTTTGAGGGGTCGGGTTTTGATAAAAAAGTAAGGCTATAAGCTTAGGAAAATCGAAAATTTTTTTGGAAATTTCTTTCTTCTAGAAACAGGTTCTTTTGCTTCTATATGATCTTAAAGTACTATAAATGAATTTAAGTTCGATATGAAAGTCAATTTTTCGAAAAAATATGGACTTTTTCAAGGGGTCAGGTTTTTATAAAAAATTAAGGCTATAGGCTTAGGAAAATCGACGATTTTTTTGGAAATTTTTTTGTTCTAGAAACAGGTTCTTGTGCTTCTATATGATCTAAAAATACTATAAATGAATTTAGATTCGATATAAAAGTCAATTTTTCGAAAAAATATAGACTTTTTTGAGGGGTCGGGTTTTGATAAAAAAGTAAGGCTATCAGCTTAGGAAAATCGACGATTTTTTTGGAAATTTTTTTCTTCTAGAAACAAGTTCTTTTGCTTCTATATGATCTAAAAGAGCAATAAATGAATTTAGATTCGATATGAATGTCAATTTTTCGAAAAAAATATGGACTTTTTTGAGGTGTCGGGTTTTGATAAAAAAGTAAGGCTATAGGCTTAGGAAAATCGACGATTTTTTTGGAAATTTTTTTGTTCTAGAAACAGGTTCTTTTGCTTCTATATGATCTAAAAATACTATAAATGAATTTAGATTCGATATGAATGTCAATTTTTCGAAAAAATATGGACCTTTTTGAGGGGTCGGGTTTTGATAAAAAAGTAAGGCTATAAGCTTAGGAAAATCGACGATTTTTTTGGAAATTTTTTTCTTCTAGAAACAGGTTCTTTTGCTTCTATATGATCTAAAAGTACCATAAATGAATTTAGATTCGATAGGAGAGTCAATTTTTCGAAAAAATATGGACTTTTTTGAGGGGTCGGGTTTTGACAAAAAAGTAAGGCTATAAGCTTAGGAAAATCGACGATTTTTTTGGAAATTCTTTTCTTCTAGAAACAGGTTCTTTTGCTTCTATATGATCTAAAAGTACCATAAATTAATTTAGATTCGATATGAAAGTCAATTTTTCGAAAAAATATGGACTTTTTTGAGGGGTCGGGTTTTGATAAAAAAGTAAGGCTATAAGCTTAGGAAAATCGACGATTTTTTTGGAAATTTTTTTGTTCTAGAAACAGGTTCTTGTGCTTCTATATGATCTAAAAATACTATCAATGAATTTAGATTCGATATGAAGTCAATTTTTCGAAAAAATATAGACTTTTTTGAGGGGTCGGGTTTTGATAAAAAAGTAAGGCTATCAGCTTAGAAAAATCGACGATTTTTTTGGAAATTTTTTTCTTCTAGAAACAAGTTCTTTTGCTTCTATATGATCTAAAAATACTATAAATGAATTTAGATTCGATATGAAAGTCAATTTTTTGAAAAAATATGGACTTTTTTGAGGGGTCGGGTTTTGATAAAAAAGTAAGGCTATAAGCTTAGGAAAATCGACGATTTTTTTGGAAATTTTTTTCTTCTAGAAACAGGTTCTTTTGCTTCTATATGATCTAAAAGTACCATAAATGAATTTAGATTCGATAGGAGAGTCAATTTTTCGAAAAAATATGGACTTTTTTGAGGGGTCGGGTTTTGACAAAAAAGTAAGGCTATAAGCTTAGGAAAATCGACGATTTTTTTGGAAATTTTTTTCTTCTAGAAACAGGTTCTTTTGCTTCTATATGATCTAAAAGTACCATAAATTAATTTAGATTCGATATGAAAGTCAATTTTTCGAAAAAATATGGACTTTTTTGAGGGGTCGGGTTTTGATAAAAAAGTAAGGCTATAAGCTTAGGAAAATCGACGATTTTTTTGGAAATTTTTTTGTTCTAGAAACAGGTTCTTGTGCTTCTATATGATCTAAAAATACTATCAATGAATTTAGATTCGATATGAAGTCAATTTTTCGAAAAAATATAGACTTTTTTGAGGGGTCGGGTTTTGATAAAAAAGTAAGGCTATCAGCTTAGGAAAATCGACGATTTTTTTGGAATTTTTTTCTTCTAGAAACAAGTTCTTTTGCTTCTATATGATCTAAAAATACTATAAATGAATTTAGATTCGATATGAAAGTCAATTTTTTGAAAAAATATGGACTTTTTTGAGGGGTCGGGTTTTGATAAAAAAGTAAGGCTATAAGCTTAGGAAAATCGACGATTTTTTTGGAAATTTTTTTCTTCTAGAAACAGGTTCTTTTGCTTCTATATGATCTAAAAGTACCATAAATGAATTTAGATTCGATAGGAGAGTCAATTTTTCGAAAAAATATGGACTTTTTTGAGGGGTCGGGTTTTGACAAAAAAGTAAGGCTATAAGCTTAGGAAAATCGACGATTTTTTTGGAAATTTTTTTCTTCTAGAAACAGGTTCTTTTGCTTCTATATGATCTAAAAGTACCATAAATTAATTTAGATTCGATATGAAAGTCAATTTTTCGAAAAAATATGGACTTTTTTGAGGGGTCGGGTTTTGATAAAAAAGTAAGGCTATAAGCTTAGGAAAATCGACGATTTTTTTGGAAATTTTTTTGTTCTAGAAACAGGTTCTTGTGCTTCTATATGATCTAAAAATACTATAAATGAATTTAGATTCGATATGAAAGTCAATTTTTCGAAAAAATATGGACCTTTTTGAGGGGTCGGGTTTTGACAAAAAAGTAAGGCTATAAGCTTAGGAAAATCGACGATTTTTTTGGAAAGTTTTTTGTTCTAGAAACAGGTTCTTGTGCTTCTATATGATCGAAAAATACTATAAATGAATTTAGATTCGATATGAAAGTCAATTTTTCGAAAAAATATGGACTTTTTTGAGGGGTCGGGTTTTGATAAAAAAAACGGCTATAGGCTTAGGAAAATCGACGATTTTTTTGGAAATTTTTTTCTTCTAGAAACAGGTTCTTTTGCTTCTATATGATCTAAAAGTACCATAAATTAATTTAGATTCGATATGAATGTCAATTTTTCGAAAAAATATGGACTTTTTTGAGGGGTCGGGTTTTGATAAAAAAGTAAGGCTATAGGCTTAGGAAAATCGACGATTTTTTTGGAAATTTTTTTGTTCTAGAAACAGGTTCTTTTGCTTCTATATGATCTAAAAATACTATAAATGAATTTAGATTCGATATGAAAGTCAATTTTTCGAAAAAATATGGACCTTTTTGAGGGGTCGGGTTTTGATAAAAAAGTAAGGCTATAAGCTTAGGAAAATCGACGATTTTTTTGGAAATTTTTTTGTTCTAGAAACAGGTTCTTGTGCTTCTATATGATCTAAAAATACTATAAATGAATTTAGATTCGATATGAAAGTCAATTTTTCGAAAAAATATGGACTTTTTTGAGGGGTCGGGTTTTGATAAAAAAAACGGCTATAGGCTTAGGAAAATCGACGATTTTTTTGGAAATTTTTTCTTCTAGAAACAGGTTCTTGTGCTTCTATATGATCTAAAAATACTATAAATGAATTTAGATTCGATATGAAAGTCAATTTTTTGAAAAAATATGGACTTTTTTGAGGGGTCGGGTTTTGATAAAAAAAACGGCTATAGGCTTAGGAAAATCGACGATTTTTTTGGAAATTTTTTTCTTCTAGAAACAGGTTCTTTTGCTTCTATATGATCTAAAAGTACCATAAATGAATTTAGATTCGATAGGAGAGTCAATTTTTCGAAAAAATATGGACTTTTTTGAGGGGTCGGGTTTTGACAAAAAAGTAAGGCTATAAGCTTAGGAAAATCGACGATTTTTTTGGAAATTTTTTTGTTCTAGAAACAGGTTCTTGTGCTTCTATATGATCTAAAAATACTATAAATGAATTTAGATTCGATATGAATGTCAATTTTTCGAAAAAATATGGACCTTTTTGAGGGGTCAGGTTTTGATAAAAAAGTAAGGCTATAAGCTTAGGAAAATCGACGATTTTTTTGGAAATTTTTTTCTTCTAGAAACAGGTTCTTTTGCTTCTATATGATCTAAAAGTACCATAAATGAATTTAGATTCGATAGGAGAGTCAATTTTTCGAAAAAATATGGACTTTTTTGAGGGGCCGGGTTTTGACAAAAAAGTAAGGCTATAAGCTTAGGAAAATCGACGATTTTTTTGGGAATTTTTTTTCTTCTAGAAACAGGTTCTTTTGCTTCTATATGATCTAAAAGTACCATAAATGAATTTAGATTCGATAGGAGAGTCAATTTTTCGAAAAAATATGGACTTTTTTGAGGGGTCGGGTTTTGATAAAAAAGTAAGGCTATAAGCTTAGGAAAATCGACGATTTTTTTGGAAATTTTTTTGTTCTAGAAACAGGTTCTTGTGCTTCTATATGATCTAAAAATACTATAAATGAATTTAGATTCGATATAAAAGTCAATTTTTCGAAAAAATATAGACTTTTTTGAGGGGTCGGGTTTTGATAAAAAAGTAAGGCTATCAGCTTAGGAAAATCGACGATTTTTTTGGAAATTTTTTTCTTCTAGAAACAAGTTCTTTTGCTTCTATATGATCTAAAAGAGCAATAAATGAATTTAGATTCGATATGAATGTCAATTTTTCGAAAAAAATATGGACTTTTTTGAGGTGTCGGGTTTTGATAAAAAAGTAAGGCTATAGGCTTAGGAAAATCGACGATTTTTTTGGAAATTTTTTTGTTCTAGAAACAGGTTCTTTTGCTTCTATATGATCTAAAAATACTATAAATGAATTTAGATTCGATATGAATGTCAATTTTTCGAAAAAATATGGACCTTTTTGAGGGGTCGGGTTTTGATAAAAAAGTAAGGCTATAAGCTTAGGAAAATCGACGATTTTTTTGGAAATTTTTTTCTTCTAGAAACAGGTTCTTTTGCTTCTATATGATCTAAAAGTACCATAAATGAATTTAGATTCGATAGGAGAGTCAATTTTTCGAAAAAATATGGACTTTTTTGAGGGGTCGGGTTTTGACAAAAAAGTAAGGCTATAAGCTTAGGAAAATCGACGATTTTTTTGGAAATTCTTTTCTTCTAGAAACAGGTTCTTTTGCTTCTATATGATCTAAAAGTACCATAAATTAATTTAGATTCGATATGAAAGTCAATTTTTCGAAAAAATATGGACTTTTTTGAGGGGTCGGGTTTTGATAAAAAAGTAAGGCTATAAGCTTAGGAAAATCGACGATTTTTTTGGAAATTTTTTTGTTCTAGAAACAGGTTCTTGTGCTTCTATATGATCTAAAAATACTATAAATGAATTTAGATTCGATATGAAAGTCAATTTTTCGAAAAAATATGGACCTTTTTGAGGGGTCGGGTTTTGACAAAAAAGTAAGGCTATAAGCTTAGGAAAATCGACGATTTTTTTGGAAATTTTTTTGTTCTAGAAACAGGTTCTTGTGCTTCTATATGATCGAAAAATACTATAAATGAATTTAGATTCGATATGAAAGTCAATTTTTCGAAAAAATATGGACTTTTTTGAGGGGTCGGGTTTTGATAAAAAAAACGGCTATAGGCTTAGGAAAATCGACGATTTTTTTGGAAATTTTTTTCTTCTAGAAACAGGTTCTTTTGCTTCTATATGATCTAAAAGTACCATAAATTAATTTAGATTCGATATGAATGTCAATTTTTCGAAAAAATATGGACTTTTTTGAGGGGTCGGGTTTTGATAAAAAAGTAAGGCTATAGGCTTAGGAAAATCGACGATTTTTTTGGAAATTTTTTTGCTCTAGAAACAGGTTCTTTTGCTTCTATATGATCTAAAAATACTATAAATGAATTTAGATTCGATATGAAAGTCAATTTTTCGAAAAAATATGGACCTTTTTGAGGGGTCGGGTTTTGATAAAAAAGTAAGGCTATAAGCTTAGGAAAATCGACGATTTTTTTGGAAATTTTTTTGTTCTAGAAACAGGTTCTTGTGCTTCTATATGATCTAAAAATACTATAAATGAATTTAGATTCGATATAAAAGTCAATTTTTCGAAAAAATATAGACTTTTTTGAGGGGTCGGGTTTTGATAAAAAAGTAAGGCTATCAGCTTAGGAAAATCGACGATTTTTTTGGAAATTCTTTTCTTCTAGAAACAGGTTCTTTTGCTTCTATATGATCTAAAAGTACCATAAATTAATTTAGATTCGATATGAAAGTCAATTTTTCGAAAAAATATGGACTTTTTTGAGGGGTCGGGTTTTGATAAAAAAGTAAGGCTATAAGCTTAGGAAAATCGACGATTTTTTTGGAAATTTTTTTGTTCTAGAAACAGGTTCTTGTGCTTCTATATGATCTAAAAATACTATAAATGAATTTAGATTCGATATGAAAGTCAATTTTTCGAAAAAATATGGACCTTTTTGAGGGGTCGGGTTTTGACAAAAAAGTAAGGCTATAAGCTTAGGAAAATCGACGATTTTTTTGGAAATTTTTTTGTTCTAGAAACAGGTTCTTGTGCTTCTATATGATCGAAAAATACTATAAATGAATTTAGATTCGATATGAAAGTCAATTTTTCGAAAAAATATGGACTTTTTTGAGGGGTCGGGTTTTGATAAAAAAAACGGCTATAGGCTTAGGAAAATCGACGATTTTTTTGGAAATTTTTTTCTTCTAGAAACAGGTTCTTTTGCTTCTATATGATCTAAAAGTACCATAAATTAATTTAGATTCGATATGAATGTCAATTTTTCGAAAAAATATGGACTTTTTTGAGGGGTCGGGTTTTGATAAAAAAGTAAGGCTATAGGCTTAGGAAAATCGACGATTTTTTTGGAAATTTTTTTGTTCTAGAAACAGGTTCTTTTGCTTCTATATGATCTAAAAATACTATAAATGAATTTAGATTCGATATGAAAGTCAATTTTTCGAAAAAATATGGACCTTTTTGAGGGGTCGGGTTTTGATAAAAAAGTAAGGCTATAAGCTTAGGAAAATCGACGATTTTTTTGGAAATTTTTTTGTTCTAGAAACAGGTTCTTGTGCTTCTATATGATCTAAAAATACTATAAATGAATTTAGATTCGATATAAAAGTCAATTTTTCGAAAAAATATAGACTTTTTTGAGGGGTCGGGTTTTGATAAAAAAGTAAGGCTATCAGCTTAGGAAAATCGACGATTTTTTTGGAAATTCTTTTCTTCTAGAAACAGGTTCTTTTGCTTCTATATGATCTAAAAGTACCATAAATTAATTTAGATTCGATATGAAAGTCAATTTTTCGAAAAAATATGGACTTTTTTGAGGGGTCGGGTTTTGATAAAAAAGTAAGGCTATAAGCTTAGGAAAATCGACGATTTTTTTGGAAATTTTTTTGTTCTAGAAACAGGTTCTTGTGCTTCTATATGATCTAAAAATACTATAAATGAATTTAGATTCGATATGAAAGTCAATTTTTCGAAAAAATATGGACCTTTTTGAGGGGTCGGGTTTTGACAAAAAAGTAAGGCTATAAGCTTAGGAAAATCGACGATTTTTTTGGAAATTTTTTTGTTCTAGAAACAGGTTCTTGTGCTTCTATATGATCGAAAAATACTATAAATGAATTTAGATTCGATATGAAAGTCAATTTTTCGAAAAAATATGGACTTTTTTGAGGGGTCGGGTTTTGATAAAAAAAACGGCTATAGGCTTAGGAAAATCGACGATTTTTTTGGAAATTTTTTTCTTCTAGAAACAGGTTCTTTTGCTTCTATATGATCTAAAAGTACCATAAATTAATTTAGATTCGATATGAATGTCAATTTTTCGAAAAAATATGGACTTTTTTGAGGGGTCGGGTTTTGATAAAAAAGTAAGGCTATAGGCTTAGGAAAATCGACGATTTTTTTGGAAATTTTTTTGTTCTAGAAACAGGTTCTTTTGCTTCTATATGATCTAAAAATACTATAAATGAATTTAGATTCGATATGAAAGTCAATTTTTCGAAAAAATATGGACCTTTTTGAGGGGTCGGGTTTTGATAAAAAAGTAAGGCTATAAGCTTAGGAAAATCGACGATTTTTTTGGAAATTTTTTTGTTCTAGAAACAGGTTCTTGTGCTTCTATATGATCTAAAAATACTATAAATGAATTTAGATTCGATAGGAGAGTCAATTTTTCGAAAAAATATGGACTTTTTTGAGGGGTCGGGTTTTGACAAAAAAGTAAGGCTATAAGCTTAGGAAAATCGACGATTTTTTTGGAAATTCTTTTCTTCTAGAAACAGGTTCTTTTGCTTCTATATGATCTAAAAGTACCATAAATTAATTTAGATTCGATATGAAAGTCAATTTTTCGAAAAAATATGGACTTTTTTGAGGGGTCGGGTTTTGATAAAAAAGTAAGGCTATAAGCTTAGGAAAATCGACGATTTTTTTGGAAATTTTTTTGTTCTAGAAACAGGTTCTTGTGCTTCTATATGATCTAAAAATACTATAAATGAATTTAGATTCGATATGAAGTCAATTTTTCGAAAAAATATAGACTTTTTTGAGGGGTCGGGTTTTGATAAAAAAGTAAGGCTATCAGCTTAGGAAAATCGACGATTTTTTTGGAAATTTTTTTCTTCTAGAAACAAGTTCTTTTGCTTCTATATGATCTAAAAGAGCAATAAATAAATTTAGATTCGATATGAATGTCAATTTTTCGAAAAAAATATGGACTTTTTTGAGGTGTGGGGTTTTGATAAAAAAGTAAGGCTATAGGCTTAGGAAAATCGACGATTTTTTTGGAAATTTTTTTGTTCTAGAAACAGGTTCTTTTGCTTCTATATGATCTAAAAATACTATAAATGAATTTAGATTCGATATGAAAGTCAATTTTTCGAAAAAATATGGACCTTTTTGAGGGGTCGGGTTTTGATAAAAAAGTAAGGCTATAAGCATAGGAAAATCGACGATTTTTTTGGAAATTTTTTTGTTCTAGAAACAGGTTCTTGTGCTTCTATATGATCTAAAAATACTATAAATGAATTTAGATTCGATATGAAAGTCAATTTTTCGAAAAAATATGGACTTTTTTGAGGGGTCGGGTTTTGATAAAAAAAACGGCTATAGGCTTAGGAAAATCGACGATTTTTTTGGAAATTTTTTTCTTCTAGAAACAGGTTCTTTTGCTTCTATATGATCTAAAAGTACTATAAATTAATTTAGATTCGATATGAAAGTCAATTTTTTGAAAAAATATGGACTTTTTTGAGGGGTCGGGTTTTGATAAAAAAGTAAGGCTATCAGCTTAGGAAAATCGACGATTTTTTTGGAAATTTTTTTGTTCTAGAAACAGGTTCTTGTGCTTCTATATGATCTAAAAATACTATAAATGAATTTAGATTCCATATGAAAGTCAATTTTTCGAAAAAATATAGACTTTTTTGAGGGGTCGGGTTTTGATAAAAAAGTAAGGCTATAAGCTTAGGAAAATCGACGATTTTTTTGGAAATTTTTTTGTTCTAGAAACAGGTTCTTGTGCTTCTATATGATCTAAAAATACTATAAATGAATTTAGATTCGATATGAAAGTCAATTTTTCGAAAAAATATAGACTTTTTTGAGGGGTCGGGTTTTGATAAAAAAGTAAGGCTATCAGCTTAGGAAAATCGACGATTTTTTTGGAAATTTTTTTCTTCTAGAAACAAGTTCTTTTGCTTCTATATGATCTAAAAGAGCAATAAATGAATTTAGATTCGATATGAATGTCAATTTTTCGAAAAAAATATGGACTTTTTTGAGGTGTCGAGTTTTGATAAAAAAGTAAGGCTATAGGCTTAGGAAAATCGACGATTTTTTTGGAAATTTTTTTGTTCTAGAAACAGGTTCTTTTGCTTCTATATGATCTAAAAATACTATAAATGAATTTAGATTCGATATGAATGTCAATTTTTCGAAAAAATATGGACCTTTTTGAGGGGTCGGGTTTTGATAAAAAAGTAAGGCTATAAGCTTAGGAAAATCGACGTTTTTTTTGGAAATTTTTTTCTTCTAGAAACAGGTTCTTTTGCTTCTATATGATCTAAAAGTACCATAAATGAATTTAGATTCGATAGGAGAGTCAATTTTTCGAAAAAATATGGACTTTTTTGAGGGGTCGGGTTTTGACAAAAAAGTAAGGCTATAAGCTTAGGAAAATCGACGATTTTTTTGGAAATTTTTTTGTTCTAGAAACAGGTTCTTGTGCTTCTATATGATCTAAAAATACTATAAATGAATTTAGATTCCATATGAAAGTCAATTTTTCGAAAAAATATAGACTTTTTTGAGGGGTCGGGTTTTGATAAAAAAGTAAGGCTATAAGCTTAGGAAAATCGACGATTTTTTTGGAAATTTTTTTGTTCTAGAAACAGGTTCTTGTGCTTCTATATGATCTAAAAATACTATAAATGAATTTAGATTCGATATGAAAGTCAATTTTTCGAAAAAATATGGACCTTTTTGAGGGGTCGGGTTTTGATAAAAAAGTAAGGCTATAAGCTTAGGAAAATCGGCGATTTTTTTGGAAATTTTTTTGTTCTAGAAACAGGTTCTTGTGCTTCTATATGATCTAAAAATACTATCAATGAATTTAGATTCGATATGAAAGTCAATTTTTCGAAAAAATATGGACTTTTTTGAGGGGTCGGGTTTTGATAAAAAAAACGGCTATAGGCTTAGGAAAATCGACGATTTTTTTGGAAATTTTTTTCTTCTAGAAACAGGTTCTTTTGCTTCTATATGATCTAAAAGTACTATAAATTAATTTAGATTCGATATGAACGTCAATTTTTCGAAAAAATATGGATTTTTTGAGGGGTCGGGTTTTGATAATAAAGTAAGGCTATAAGCTTAGGAAAATCGACGATCTTTTTGGAAATTTTTTTCCTCTAGAAACAGGTTCTTTTGCTTCTATATGATCTAAAAGAACCATAAATGAATTTAGATTCGATATGAATGTCAATTTTTCGAAAAAATATGGACTTTTTTGAGGGGTCGGGGTTTGATAAAAGAGTAAGGCTATAGGTTTAGATAAATCGACGTTTTTTTGGAAATTTTTTTCTTCTAGAAACAGGTTCTTTTGCTTCTATATGATCTAAAAGTACCATAAATGAATTTAGATTCGATAGGAGAGTCAATTTTTCGAAAAAATATGGACTTTTTTGAGGGGTCGGGTTTTGACAAAAAAGTAAGGCTATAGGCTTAGGAAAATCGACGATTTTTTTGGAAATTTTTTTGTTCTAGAAACAGGTTCTTGTGCTTCTATATGATCTAAAAATACTATAAATGAATTTAGATTCGATATGAATGTCAATTTTTCGAAAAAATATGGACCTTTTTGAGGGGTCGGGTTTTGATAAAAAAGTAAGGCTATAAGCTTAGGAAAATCGACGATTTTTTTGGAAATTTTTTTCTTCTAGAAACAGGTTCTTTTGCTTCTATATGATCTAAAAGTACCATAAATGAATTTAGATTCGATAGGAGAGTCAATTTTTCGAAAAAATATGGACTTTTTTGAGGGGTCGGGTTTTGACAAAAAAGTAAGGCTATAAGCTTAGGAAAATCGACGATTTTTTTGGAAATTTTTTTGTTCTGGAAACAGGTTCTTGTGCTTCTATATGATCTAAAAATACTATAAATGAATTTAGATTCCATATGAAAGTCAATTTTTCGAAAAAATATAGACTTTTTTGAGGGGTCGGGTTTTGATAAAAAAGTAAGGCTATAAGCTTAGGAAAATCGACGATTTTTTTGGAAATTTTTTTGTTCTAGAAACAGGTTCTTGTGCTTCTATATGATCTAAAAATACTATAAATGAATTTAGATTCGATATGAAAGTCAATTTTTCGAAAAAATATGGACCTTTTTGAGGGGTCGGGTTTTGATAAAAAAGTAAGGCTATAAGCTTAGGAAAATCGGCGATTTTTTTGGAAATTTTTTTGTTCTAGAAACAGGTTCTTGTGCTTCTATATGATCTAAAAATACTATCAATGAATTTAGACTCGATATGAAAGTCAATTTTTCGAAAAAATATGGACTTTTTTGAGGGGTCGGGTTTTGATAAAAAAAACGGCTATAGGCTTAGGATAATCGACGATTTTTTTGGAAATTTTTTTCTTCTAGAAACAGGTTCTTTTGCTTCTATATGATCTAAAATTACCATAAATGAATTTAGATTCGATAGGAGAGTCAATTTTTCGAAAAAATATGGACTTTTTTGAGGGGTCGGGTTTTGACAAAAAAGTAAGGCTATAAGCTTAGGAAAATCGACGATTTTTTTGGAAATTTTTTTCTTCTAGAAACAGGTTCTTTTGCTTCTATATGATCTAAAAGTACCATAAATGAATTTAGATTCGATAGGAGAGTCAATTTTTCGAAAAAATATGGACTTTTTTGAGGGGTCGGGTTTTGACAAAAAAGTAAGGCTATAAGCTTAGGAAAATCGACGATTTTTTTGGAAATTTTTTTGTTCTGGAAACAGGTTCTTGTGCTTCTATATGATCTAAAAATACTATAAATGAATTTAGATTCCATATGAAAGTCAATTTTTCGAAAAAATATAGACTTTTTTGAGGGGTCGGGTTTTGATAAAAAAGTAAGGCTATAAGCTTAGGAAAATCGACGATTTTTTTGGAAATTTTTTTGTTCTAGAAACAGGTTCTTGTGCTTCTATATGATCTAAAAATACTATAAATGAATTTAGATTCGATATGAAAGTCAATTTTTCGAAAAAATATGGACCTTTTTGAGGGGTCGGGTTTTGATAAAAAAGTAAGGCTATAAGCTTAGGAAAATCGGCGATTTTTTTGGAAATTTTTTTGTTCTAGAAACAGGTTCTTGTGCTTCTATATGATCTAAAAATACTATCAATGAATTTAGACTCGATATGAAAGTCAATTTTTCGAAAAAATATGGACTTTTTTGAGGGGTCGGGTTTTGATAAAAAAAACGGCTATAGGCTTAGGAAAATCGACGATTTTTTTGGAAATTTTTTTCTTCTAGAAACAGGTTCTTTTGCTTCTATATGATCTAAAAGTACTATAAATTAATTTAGATTCGATATGAACGTCAATTTTTCGAAAAAATATGGATTTTTTGAGGGGTCGGGTTTTGATAATAAAGTAAGGCTATAAGCTTAGGAAAATCGACGATCTTTTTGGAAATTTTTTTCCTCTAGAAACAGGTTCTTTTGCTTCTATATGATCTAAAAGAACCATAAATGAATTTAGATTCGATATGAATGTCAATTTTTCGAAAAAATATGGACTTTTTTGAGGGGTCGGGGTTTGATAAAAGAGTAAGGCTATAGGTTTAGATAAATCGACGTTTTTTTGGAAATTTTTTTCTTCTAGAAACAGGTTCTTTTGCTTCTATATGATCTAAAAGTACCATAAATGAATTTAGATTCGATAGGAGAGTCAATTTTTCGAAAAAATATGGACTTTTTTGAGGGGTCGGGTTTTGACAAAAAAGTAAGGCTATAAGCTTAGGAAAATCGACGATTTTTTTGGAAATTTTTTTGTTCTAGAAACAGGTTCTTTTGCTTCTATATGATCTAAAAGTACCATAAATGAATTTAGATTCGATAGGAGAGTCAATTTTTCGAAAAAATATGGACTTTTTTGAGGGGTCGGGTTTTGATAAAAAAGTAAGGCTATAAGCTTAGGAAAATCGACGATTTTTTTGGAAATTTTTTTCTTCTAGAAACAGGTTCTTTTGCTTCTTTATGATCTCAAGGTACTATAAGTGAATTCAGATGTGAAATGAAAAGTCAATTTTTCGAAGAAATAAATACTTTTTCGAGGGGTCGGGGTTTGATAAAAGAGCAAGGCTATAGGCTTAGATAAATCGACGTTTTTTTTGGAAATTTTTTTCTTCTAGAAACAGGTTCTTTTGCTTCTTTATGATCTCAAGGTACTATAAGTGAATTCAGATGTGAAATGAAAAGTCAATTTTTCGAAGAAATAAATACTTTTTGGAGGGGTCGGGGTTTGTTAAAAAAGTAAGGCTATAGGCTTAGATAAATCGACGATTTTTTGGAAATTTTTTTCTTCTAGAAACAGGTTCTTTTCTTTCTATATGACCTGAAAGCACTATAAGTGAATTTTAGATGCAGAATGAAAGTCAATTTTTCGAGGAAAGAAGGACTTTTTAGAGGGGTTGGGGTGTGATAAAAAGTAAGGCTATAGGCTTAGAAAATTCGACGATTTTTTTGGATTTAGATAGGGAATGAAATTGAATTAGATAGGGAATGAAAGTCAATATTTTGAAAAAAATAAGGACTTTTTAGAGGGGTTGGACTTTGATAAGAAGTAAGTCCATAGGATTAGAAATACCTTAGATTTTTTCTATTTTTTATTCTTCTAGAAATAGCTTCTTTAATTCTTTACGTTTTGAAAGTACTATAATTGAATCTAGGCGCGGAATGTAAGTCAATAAAAGGCTAGAGCGAAAATCACAACTTGAAAGCTGTTAAATCGACTACTGTTCCTAATCCCCTACCCGAAGGTCAACATCATTAATGTGTAATACCGTAAATTGAAAATTTGAGGGGCTGGGTCACATGTAAGGCCGCGGGACAATGTTGTTGTGTTGAAACTTGTGGATAGGGTGAATCCACTACAGCAACTGAAGTGACATTCGGTAGGACAGAGAATGGCAGTGCATCAAGAAGTTTTGAATGACTGTAGTTTCTAAAAAATTATTTTGTCATTGCCAAAATCTTAAAGATTGATTTTATAAGTACAGCGGAATCCCGATTCAACGAACCCCGGACATAACGAACTTCCCGGTATAACGAACTAAATGTCTGGTCTATAGGATTCTGCCTAACTCTCTACAAAATCTCCCGGTATAAAGAACCTCGGATAGAACGAACTCTCGATATTACGAACCAAGTTTTGGGTCCCTTCATCATAATTACCCTCGATATAACGAATAATGTTTCATCATTTTTTGTTGTTGTTATTTTTAACTATTTATTTTGGATGCTCTTTGATCACTTTCTTTCGGGGAAAATCATTATTGTCATCGGCAAAACCTGCTGATGATACATTGCAAGCCCTGGCTGATAGGCTCAGACGAGAGTTTGATCGCGTTAAAGATTAATGCGAATGAGTACATTGACACTACCGAATACCTTTGTTACATATGAGACATTGGCAGTGAGCTACGATAAAACTTTATTGAGAGACCCAGAGAGAGAAGCAAAAAACAAATAAGAATGTGAAGTAATCGAAGATGCCATTCGGCCGCCAACTAGAAGTGAAGAGATCCCAGCTTTGCCAATGCCTGGGTACCAAATTGTAATAGGAGCATAAAGATCTCCATTTTCCATTTTCGATGACTAACAATTAGTAATTTTTGAATTCAGCTTGGTTTTTTGGAGTAAAATGTGCACAAAAGTTGGAGATAGCCTAAACATGCCCACCGCAGGTTTTTAGGTGTGAACTGCGAAGACCTAAAAAATGTTTTCACCCGGTTTAGCGAACTCCCGATATAACGAACTATTTTCTGGCCCCCTTAGAGTTTGTTAAAGCGCGCAACATCATTTCATTGATCAGTCTACGAAAAAGATACCGTTCTTACTGCAGCGAGAACACAAGAAGTGAACGTCCTAACGGGCTGTTTGGCGGAAGGGACAGCACAGAGACATTATCTGTGGAATCCCAGGTTCACAAACAGCACACATTGCTAAAAGCTATGGTTTAAGAATGATTCAGATTTGGCAGCATTGCTGCTAGCATCAAGAGCCTGCACGCAGGCTAATATTTCATGGCCTGTCATTTTGTCAAACACTTCGCTTGGACGATTGATAACAAAATCACTCTTACACGCAGACTGTCCCGCACAAAATGTTTGTTTACGGTTAGGTGACCCAGCCCCTTTGAAGATAAATGCTGACAATGCATCTTGCAGGAGTAAGTCTGCTTATTCTTTATCTGGTAGCTATTTGAAAAATTTGACAGTAAAAAAACTGGGAATTCGAATATCATTCGAAACCCTTTATAAGGACATACTACAGACGATAAATGCTCTTGGATATTCATGTCTGAACAATAGTTGCTACCTTTGTCATAAGATACATTGAAATAGGAGTCATGACAACATCTTACCTTTAGGCCACTGGGATCGTCCAGGGAGGCTTATCTCTAAATCCGTGGTAAACCATCAAGGAAACATTCCAATCTCATATTTAGAGTACAAATAATAGGCCTGAGCCTGTACTGCGACCTTCCAAAGAACCAAACGCTGTATTCCTTGATCTCCCTAAAAGAAAATTGAATAACAAATGCTATGACCTACTTTCGAGTGGATGTCTTTCATCTCTTGAAAGCATTTGGCTTACACTTTTCTATATCGCGTGTAGGTATTGGAATCCTACTGGTTTTGGAAGAAATGTAAAACATGGCTCCGCACAGTAAAATGTTTTCCAGTTGAGGATGCATTCAAGTTATCCCAAATGAGTTATTTTACATGCCAATGAGTGTTTCTGACCACAAAATTAACGGGAAATATGTCCTTGGGGAAGCTGCGATTCATACACTTTCTGAAAGCAACTTTCCTAGGATGTCAGGGAGAAGGTTCTATGCAATCCAAATGACGACTTCGGAAGTCGATTTGAGTCTATTTAAAGCTCCGAAGGATTGCAGAGAATTTGACTTGTTATATGTACAAGCAGGAGCGATTTTTTGGAAAGGATCGAACCAACTGGAGTAAATAGTTGAAAATGATACCCTGTTCAGCAGCATAAACAAGGAATTAGGATCTGTTGAACTGGTTATCTATGTTTTAAATCAAGGAGCGAGAGAGGGGATCAAACGTCCACAGAGGCGTAAAATAGCTAAGACAACAGCACCATACACAAACCGTTCGTCTTGCTCTCTGTGACCGCAAGGGTCAATGCCCCCAACCCCCTCAATAGTAGAACGGTATTTAAAGTTTATTTGATACAATGACCTCCCCCTCTTAATTGTGGAACAGTAAATTTAGCTTACATAATACACTACAAGAGTGGATTATCTATTCTCGGAGTGATGGTTGCAAAAATCACTGTTTGTTAATTTACAAAACAACGGTTACTATTCAAAGTTTTATCCAACTGCACTTTTTAGGATACTTTGGAGAGACTGAGTATCGACAAAAGGGCGCTAAACAGTATGACATTTTTTGAACCCCACCCAGTGATAATCGAAATAGTCAAATCTTACTCCCTTGGAAGATAATCACGATTCTTCTTATTTCGAAATTGTTTCAGTTGTCCTAAAGCCAGTTTCACAGGATCAAGACAAACCATATTGCGATGCAGAAACAAACAAAACACGATGAATTAATTCTTCATCCTTCATTTAAACATCGAGGGATGGGAATCGAATCTGTAAATTTTAGACTTCGATTGAAATTAGGTTTTTTAATTTAGTAATGTAGTTTTCTAGTAATGTAGGTACTCATTTGCAATTAATAATTGTTCTTTAATAAATTGTAATCTTTTAATGGAGGGCCCCTTGAAAAACAGCTTGTGATTAAGAGTAACCTCCTAAAAGAGTTCAAATGAAATGAATTGTAACTTCAGCGAAGCGCGCGGCTCATATTTGAATTCCTCAGTGGATAGCTGTTTTGTGTAAAACGCAAGTGCCAGTGGTCTTAGTTATAATTCGTGACTGGTTGGTTTCTGCTGGATTCATTCTGGTGAATCACACTTGATCGAGATAGCACAACGCAACCGAAAGTATCTCAGAGCAGCTTAAATGATTTGTATTTTGCGGGTTGCAAACCCGGGATGACGTACATGTCGTTTTCTGCAAAAAACCTCAGTCGATGGATTATACTGATTATCAGAGAGACAGTGCCACAGTATATGCTCACATAGCTATGCGCACAATATTTCGACTGACCTCAAAGCAGACAAAATCAAGCAACTCTGACAGGGGCACAATGGCTAGGATGGGGCAAGGTGGCTACACAGTCTCTCTTGAATACGAAATTCTGGCAAGCGCACTGCTTTCGCCAATAAACCATCTAACTCCCACTGCGCTCCTGGACTTCGATAAGCAGGAAAGTCGTTTCTGATATAATTATGGAGGATTAAAATGTTTTTGTTTTTATTAAATTCTGGGCTGTACCAGCCAAGGTCAGATAACTTGAGATTTTGGGAAATCAAAATGTTTCTTAGTCTAAGCCCGTAGCCAGGCCTGTGGAGGAGGGGTGGCAAATTCACCATGTCCAGGAAATCAGGCGAAGTTTAAAGTGAAATTATTTGTAAGTGTAAGCAATGTGAAATTTATTTTGAGGCCTACATGAGTAATAAGGTACCCCAATGAAAAAATTTCCTTTTGCCAATAATGTTAGCTTGACTCAAATTTTCATGACAATCAAATAAAACAACAAAAACGCCATTGACAAGATTGGACACAAACGTTTTGGGGATGGCAAAGAGCCGGTATTCTCGTGCTCCAGGGGCCCATTGCCACCGTACTACAGGTCGGTCTTAGTCCAGTCACATTACACATCTAGCGTCAGAAAATGTCAACCACATGCAACAAACCCCATTGTTTTCAGTCAACTGATATCAACTAAACATTATTTATGTTTCAAAACCCCAGAGGCAGAGGATTAAAAAAAGGGCTGATGGTTAGCTATAAGAAATTCTAAGGAAATACTGTATTTTGGTACAATATCAACAAAAGTTCATGTCTGTCAAATGCCCTGGGGGCTACTCTGGTACATTTCGGAGGGGTATGCTCAGGGTACTTTTTGGGGATTTTAAAATTTAGGTTAAAAGTACTTTTTTGGAGCAAACCTTTTGGTACTTACTTGGGTTCATAAAATGCTGGAATATATTTTGGAGTCTCAAAGAGAGATTATAAAAAAATAAATTTGATTGTAACCACAATCGAGTTTATCCACCAAAGGCAACTTTGAATTAGGTGTAACAGAAAAATCTTATAAAAAATTCTCACATGGTGCAGCTGCCATTAAACCGATACTGGTGTCTACACACATGAAAGCTATCATGGAAAACACTTTTCTAGAACGTAGATCTATTTATTTCATCATATAATTTAGCTTTGCAATTAAAAGAAAAATACTTTGTTAGGTTTACTTCCATCCCAAAAATGTTCTTTGTGTTGAAACTTATACTCCAAACTATGTCCCTGTCCTAAATACACCAGAGTACCCCAGGGGTCAAATGATGACAGAAGTAAATACAACTCTTAGTTAAGGAATTAAGACATTTTTAGCAAAACTACCCGTTTACAAGGCAATGACAACGAAGCATGTTTAAAAACACTTTCAATGAATCAAATACATCTAATATAAGATACATATCAAATACACTCCTAAAAGCAGATTTTTAAATGACAACATAATCATCCCAATGCAAATATAAAAACAGGTAATGGCATGAATCTTTAGTCAAGAGTCTTTAGGGAGACAGTTGACATAAAGATGATAACATGCTAGAAATGATTCTTAACCAAGGTTATGGCCTATGGAGTTTTAGCAAAATATTATCCCAGAAACAAAATCTGAGCTTTAATTACTAACCAATTGTCAAATAATCATTTTAATAAAACATAATAGTTATCGGCTGGTGGATTATTGTTATAGTTCAAGAGAATTGAACACAGAAGTGGATACCATTACTGCTTTAAAATAAACGGTAAGCTAAATGCAAATGAACATGATTGCAGCTTTTGTGAACAAGAATTCATAAATTGGTCCATATTTAACTGCTTTACATATCGGCAGTCAGCTAATAAAGAACCAAAGTCCTGTAGACTTTCAATATCTTTTCCATTGGGTAATCATGGGAGGGATAAAAAATAATTTCTCACAGATGTATTTACAAAATATAACACTTTGATACTAAATACATTATCTTTGTTAACATCTATTTTATTACAAAAGGACTAAGGAAGACATTCCCACTCAAATGTCAAGCAAGGGCATTCAAATTTCACCTTGAATTATTGAATTGGTCTAGGTCACAAGAAAAATTTGAACATAAAGGCAACACAAAAACCAAAAATAAACACACTTATTAAAAACCTTAACCAATTTTTAGAAAAAAAACTGTAGGGTGTCTCTGTAAGGGGCCTGCCAGAATGAGACACTATAAAAGAATATTGTCATTTTGAATAACTACCAAAAGTAGTCCAAAGTCATCACTGTACAAAGCTTCAGGACCTCTAAATCTACCGATAAAACAATATACATATAAAACCACTTTTATGTGGCTTATTACATGTATATAATGCAATCTGTAATCAAATCTACTTTGAAAAACTTTCTTATCTTTTCCTTTCTCATTAACAAAGAACAGTTAACCTATTTCAGTCTTATTTAAACTACATATAACTGATCTAACACCCCAATGATTCCAAGAGCTAATTTCCATGCTGAAGCATCATAAATCTTTTGTCAGCCTAGACAGATTCTAAGTATTGCAAAACAAAATAACAAAAAAACAGATATTAAGAAATACCTTAGTTTACCATAAAAAATGTTTGCCATTAAAACTCTTGGAAACATTTTTTTAGTTTGAGGCTCCATCTCTGAGTACAAAACTAACAGGAACAACAAAAGTATTACCTAGACATAAGTTGTTTGCTTGTATCTGGCAGCCTCAAGATCCACTTTCTCATTTGAAGAGCTTTCATCTCCACTGTAGCCTGTATCACTGTCAGATTTTGTAAGCAAATCACGAGTTTTTGCAAGCATAGCCATTCGTACATCATCAATGTCTTTGCTTCTTAGAAAATCACATTTCTGTGCCTTGTCAAGAATCTTTGTCTCCAGATGATAAAGCCGGTTGTCAATGGCAATTAGCTCTTTCACATTTTCAAAGATTGCAGTAGCTTCGTCAAACTTCTTGAGAAACATATTATATTCACCTTGGAGAAGAAGCCCACAAATAGTTGTTCTCCTTGATAATTTGACAGGCTCAATATCATCAAAATAATGTAAATGTTCAGAAATCTTGTTTTCAAGGTCAGGCATTTTACAACCTGGTGAGCAAGCAGACTTTAACATTGCAAGATACAATTTTGCCATCAAGAGATGAACAGCACAAATATAGTCATCTGTTATCATATCAGTTTTATGATTAATACATATATCAAGAGCACTTTGAAAGTTTTCAGATGCCTCCTGCCACAAAAACTGTGACATTTCACTTAGCTTTAACCCAAAATTCATCATAACAATGCCGTGAAGTGTCAAACTGAATGCTAAATCTTCTGTAGATAGCATTTGATCAATTTCTTTTTGTACCATTCCAAGGCATTCTTGTGCTGTGCCAAAACTACCATCATGTATGTGAATTAATGCCAAAAATAGGTAAGCCCTATTCTTAATTGCTAAACTATTAACAGATTTGGTGGACAGTTGGACAGCTTTTTGTAGCAGTCTCTTGCCCTCTGCTGGATTTCCTTGATATGAAAGACAAACACTTTGTTCAAGCTGCAGAGCCAACTCTTCATCAATGTTAGAAGTCATCTTGGCTTGCCTTTGGAATTCTGAGCACTGCGCATCAAATTCTTCCAATTTTCCATTGTCCCGGCAGTACCTGACCTTTTTTACTAATTTTACAACTTCTTTGATTTCAAAAACATTCTGCTTATTTGATAACGTTGTTTTCCTTTTATTCTTTTGTTTAGATTCTTCTCTTGGTTTGTTTTCAAATTGAACATGGATTTCATCCAGTTTCTCTAAATTACAAAAATCACTCTTCACACCTTTACTTTTGAAAAGGAGATTCGACCTATATCTCCGGTTAACTTCAGCCGACCACAATGTAAAGTTCATTGTGAAGACACTTCTTGGCCCAAACATTCGGACCCAAAACCCTGCGACTTCTTTAGGCACACTTGTGTCGCTGACCGTGTGATCACTCAGTTTGGCACAAATTATACTTTTATTGTGGAGACTAGTCTCTATGTCAGTGGTCCCATTTGGAGATTCTATTTGTATTTGCTCCAGTTTGAGGAAATAATGCATTTCATATGGATTATGTAGAATTTCTTTCTCCAAACTTTCGTCAACATTGATGCCCGCTGTATCAATGTAATGGAGTTTCATCAACGTTTCGTCCTTGTCGAATATTCCAAGCAAAACACATTTGTCATTGCTTGGATCCGGGAAGCGATATCTGTTCTTGCCATTTAACACATTGCTCTCTGGCTTTGATAAAACACAAAGTTTGGGATGATGTAGTTTCTGCAACTTTGCATTTCCTTTCTGCCTGGCATGTTTTGAAATTTTAGGCCGCGGTGCTCGGAGAATATCCTCCTTCATTGATTCCTGAATAAAGCTACCAGACAAAAATCTTTGTGCAGCAGGCATTACAACTAGAACGATGATATAGAGTTACGCTCTTCACTTTATTACAATCGACCACTTTCGTGGACTTCCGAAACAAAACCATCACTAATAACAAACTCTTTCTCAGTGATAAGTGCTCTTGCCTGTCACAGAGCACACGCTGAAGTTGTTTAAATTTGACGGATTACAAATTAAATAAGATATCGGCAAATTAAAACCAAAATCTATGTTTACTCAAACAACGACCAACTCTCACCGTCCTCAGCATCCGAACTGTATCATTTCAAACCATTCACATCTCAGAGATGTGAGATTATTTTTCAGTCTGCGGGTCAATGTCGGGTAATTAGTATTATGTTTCTATTGTGGAGAAGCGAGAAAAGAAAAAAGTTCGCGGGTACCCGCGTCAGTCATAGCAGCACTCTGACTTGATGTACCTACTTTTCGGATATAAAATATTTTTTGCTGCTTGCTTCTAGAACCTCTACTGCTTACTATCGGATAAAAATATATTTTATTGCTTACTTCTAGAAATTTTTTCTCTGAAACAGAAGTTTACTTGATCTGATATTTAGCACGGTTCCTGATTTTGACAAGGTTTGACAAGGTCTACTTTTATCCTTTATGCTAAATTATTCTAAAGAGGCGATTTATTGCTATTTGCTGGTGTTTTGCTGTTGAGAATATTTTTAAGTGATAAAATTACCTGGTTTGGATATGCGAGTGATACATTGACAAGCAAATAAATTTCTACTGTCGAAAACCGCAAAACCATGGAGACAGACCCAGGGCTGATACCAGCAGTGATATATAGGGGGGGGGGGGGCGGACAACGTGATATTTCCGACGATATATATATTCAATGGTAGAATACTGCGCATGCTTACCTGATTGTCAGTTCCCATTTGCTAGGTATTGGTCTAGTGGCCTACTCTGCAACCCAATTTGCTATATTTTGAATGAAGATAGATTTTCACAAGGTGTAGTTGTCTTCTTACCCCCCCTACTGGTGCGAAAGCATTTTTCTTTAAAATTCAAAAGATTGCAACTTAAAGAAAAGAACATTATCAAAACAACATGATAGCAAGAAAAACATGCTGGAGAGTACAATAATGCCAAAAGTCAGATCTTTTCTTCTCTTTTTCATTGCTGCAAACTCGTCTATTACTTCGTCATGATCGATTTCGGTGTTTTTGGTGGGACTCTCTCTGCGGAGGATGTCCATCGATCATCTTCTTCTACGTTTATAACAATGAATGATTTATAGAAAGGCTGGAAATCTTGAAATTCTTCGATAGCGTCTGTGACATTGACTTTTCTCTAATACAGTATAATCCGGTTATAACGTACTTTAAGGGACCAGCGTATCAAGTACGTTCTATCCGAAATACGTTGTAACGAGGGTAAGTAAAAATTGATTAAAACCAAGCACACCTTTTTCCGGGACCAAGCACACCAGTACGTTATATCCGAAAGTACGTAATAACCGAGTACGTTATAATGGGATTCTCCTGTAACATTTCTTTGCGATTCTATATGAGATCTTGCCTCGTCATCAAGGATTCTTTTGTGGGGTAGATGTCTGGTGTCACGAGTGCTTCAGCATTTAGCAAAATTCAGATTATACATTTTAATTATCAATTTTTGCTATTTGCTTTATCCTTCCCACTGTAAAGGATTTCATGATCGACCGGAAAAATCCCGGAGTTTCTCGCAAAAGGGGCCCTAAATATTCTGTAAGGAAAAACTTTGAATTTTTCAGCCAATTCAACATAAAATAATCGATTAAAAGCAAAATTGCTAATAATAAAATATGGCAAGATAAGAAGACTATCATCAGCCAGAAGTTGGGATGTCATTTGTGGAGAGTCCGAAAATTTTCCGACAAGCATTCAGATTTTCCGACAACAACCTATAGGGGGCAACGCGCCCTCCCGTGCCCCAAATTGGCATCGGCTCTGGATAATCCCTAATGGAAAGAAAATTCCAAAAATCTCAACTTTACCATTATACTGATGTAAAAGCCACTCTTCAGATGAATGAGTCATTACCAGTTTTGAAAGAAATGCGAAATTGGGCAAGGAAATAAAACATTTACTCATTGACGTAGTATGACTGAGATGCAAGGCTTTTCAAAAGAACGGAAGGGAGGAAACAATTACGAAGCTCTTGCTTTTTGAAGTCCTTTGCAGAGAAGCGCGGAGGCGTGACTACAAGTCGCCTGGACAGAGTTGCAAAGCAATGACGTCGTTAATAGGACTAAAATTTGACCATTTTCTATGTCCCATTCCTTGAAAATAGCACGTAAAAGCGGAAACATGACATATCAAAGTATTTTTCATCCTACACTCGTCAGAGTACAAAGGTCAGAGTATAAGTAGAGGCATACTAAGGATATTTTTCTCGCCAAACTGACAGTCTCCTTCGCAGTTGATATCTTTCAGTCATTCTCCCTGCCTCTGGTAACAACTGAATGTCGTAAAAAATTTATTACATTCAATGGCATCAAAATATGGCATAAAATACCATTACAAATTCGTTCTATGCAAAGTAAAACTAAATTTAGTAAAGTTTTTTATAAGTGGTATGTAACATTATTAAAAATCACGAATCTTCATTCAAGCACTCAATTATATCGTGAATATTAAGCTTAACCCCCTGCAATGCAAACCATTTTTGAAACTAACTGCAGTGTCCCCTCCCCTATGTTTTCTACCGTGTAAGCTTCTAGTTGTTTTTTTCTTTCTTTTTCATCTCTATTTTTACCCCCCTTTTCTTATTTGTTCCGTTACTGTTTCTTATACTAAAAAATTCAAATCACGTAAAAATTTAGATCTGAATATTTTTCATGCAGAAGTGTATTACATTTTATAAACCAAGTTATTTTGTATTTGTAATCAACCCAGGAAGGGAACTGGGCACGAGAACTTTTTGGGTTTACCTCAGTGTCCTTGGCAACGTTTAATTGACTATCCTAGCATTGTTATATAATTTGTTATATATCTATTATAATCTTAGAAATTGTATACCTTTAAAACTTGTACGTTTGTTGCTGAATGAAAAGTTTTGAGTATCTTTCACCACAAGAGCTTGCACTTTTTGCATGAATTCAAGAAAATTTTAAGCCCTTATTGCCTCGCCTGCGTGTTGCAGAGAGTCAAGCTCTCGGTATACGCAAGAATACAAGTTGACAGAGAGTCAAGCTCTCGGTATACGCAAGAATACAAGTTGACATGAACAGTATTTTCATCTTACTTCCAAACATAGAGTTAGGAATATAAAAATAACTCTATGTTTTATATTCCTAACTCTATGCTTCCAAATAACTGTTGCGGAGGAGCATAATTCAATTCAATACCAAGCAAACAAATAAACACGCTGTTCAAAATGGCGAACATGTCTTTCCAAAGGGACGAAATAGATCTTCGCGATGCGATCGAAATTCATAAAGGAAAACAGCTTTTCCTGAAACATATTGCAAAGATGGTAATACTGGTGCAGCTTCCTACGCTTAAAACTCCAGGATACAGCATATCTAACTGGGAAATAATGGAGAAACTAAAATCTTCGATTTGCCCAAATTTATTTTCATACATCAAGGTCACTAAAACTTCCCTTGAGTTCTTGCACTTTGAAGCTGAAGCCGAATCGAAAGAGCTATTGCAAAAATTTATTAACGTTCTTGACGGTAAAGGGATTAAACTAAGTGGAATAGCAGAGCCACTGAAGGTGAAGGCTGGCAGAGCAAAAATTCCATTTCCAAAGAAGCACGACTGGATAATATTTTTTAGAGACTCAAACTCTATGGACGAGTCAAAGCCTGGTGAGCGCCCAGATACGATGCATGTAAAAGGGCTCCCTATTAAATGGTTTACTAACGAAAACAAAGGCACTAAAGAAGTCCCCGTAAGGGAGACTGTTTGTGAGTGTTTTGAAAATTTTGGACCAGTTCGAAATATTGACATTCCTATGTTGGACAAATACAGATCTAGGATGATGTTACCAAGCAGTGAAGATAGCATGGGTTTCAAAACTTTTAACTTTGGCTCAAACCTTTATTTTGATGTCTTTGTTCAGTTCCATGACTATACTGGATTTGAAAAGGCAATGCTTGCATTTAAGGGAAGAAAGCTGGCTCACATTCTAGAAGATGAAAAAATTGCAGCAGCAACATTGATTGTTGACTTTGATAAAACATGTCATTTAAGTGAGAGGAACATTAGTAAAAGAGAACTTCTTCGGAAAAGATTGATACAGCATGATGAAGAACAACAGAGGCTTGTAGAGAAAGAAAGATTGGAAGAGGAGAGGAAAAAGGAAATGGAGAGACAGAAAGCAATTGAAGAGGAAAAAGAAAGGCAAAGGAAAATTGAAGAGGAGAAAGAAATCAAAAAAAGAAAAGAAGTCAGACAGAAAGAAAAAAGGAAAGTATCAAAATTAAAGATTAAATTTTTAAGAGAACAGAAAAGGAAGCATTTAAGATCTTTGGAAAAACAACAGCGACTAATCAATCTAAAGATGAAAAAAGATGCAAAAAGACTTGTTATTACATTACTAAAAAAAGTTTCTGAGAAAAAGAGCCAAGAAAAACTTGAAAGTAGAAAACGTAAAAAGGAACTTAAGATATTACATGAACTAGAGAGAAAAAGATTAAAGCGTGAAGCAGAAGAAAAATTAGCAATTGAGGAAAAATTTAAACAAAGAGAAGCACTGGAAAGTAAAGAAAAAGATCTTAGAGAAAAACTTATCAAATCTTTACAGGAAATTGAAGAAACAAAGGAAGAATTACAAAGAGAACAACTTAGAAGAAAGCTTTCAAGTGGAAATGAGCAACTTGTCTCTGTTGTCAACTGTACAGCAAATGAATAAGTTACAATATGAGCATTTTTGAAGTTTAACTTAGCTTCGTAAATCCTTGGCTATTTATTTACAAATAAATTTAAAATTCAATTTTACTTCATTGTTTTGTAACAATTCAGGAATTCATTTTATTTGTCCTAGTTGGAATGTGACTTCTCCTTGACTAAAGATAACAAACTAACGGTGTTCAAGATATTAGGGTTGGAAATAATTTCAGTTCATATTGCATCATATAAAAATGTGAAAGAATAGAATATTGCAAACTTTTTTCGAATATATATTAATATATATGATGCTACATTTGCTACAAGTTTTGCCAACACTTTTCACAGTTCTTTTCTGGCTAAAGCAATAAAACTTTGCTTATAATAGTTGGTCTGAGAGCTAAATTTCATTTCACATGACCCAAATTCCACTACAAGGCACATGTCCTGATGCATTTTGCTGGCAATTTGAATTTTCCAGTAGACCTTTTGTTATGTACAAATTGACAACGTAAGGCATTGTTTTCTCAGTCATGAGCATGCTGCAAAGCTAATTGCTGATTTCTGAACAATGGACTAACGGGACATAGTGCCTTAAAAAACCATTCACTTTTGAGACAGAATTGTAAATAAAAAGGAGAATGAAAATGCAGGCCATGCTGGGAATAAAATGGCAGGGGTGCAATGAATCGCACTCCTTGTGGTGCCAAGGCGTGCAATGGTGTGCTATTGCACCAAAGTACTTAATAATACAGTCAGCTGTATATGGACTAGACTACATAACTTTATCATAAGAAAACATAAGCAAGGCTAGTCCAATCAATACATTTTATCAAACAAGCTTTATTAACGTCAAACCCAACATATTAAAGAGAAAAACATTAACAATAAGGTAGGTTAATTATTATGTAATCCTGCAGTTTATAAACCCTTCTGGTCTGCTTCTCCTGACAATCTCGTTCTCAAAATTTAAGAATTCTAACTGTGTTTTCACCATAAAGAAAACTTATCTGTTGACTAGTGTTAGAACGAATTAAATGGTTAATTGCATGTTTATATTTTGTAAGAAAGCTACAGTAGCTAAAATCTTCACAATTCAAAGTCTCTTAATTTTGGAACATTTTTGGCCATATTTTATTAGTAGAAGTTTCTAAAGAGTTTTGTATTTGCATACAGATTAAAAAAATGCACATAAAGTAAACTGTATATAGAGGAATTGTGAGTCCTGAGAAAACGGGATTTTACTGATCGCACTTGCAAGATACACTCGTAAACCACAGTGTAATCTGGGTCAAATCATTTAAAGCTTAAAGATCAATAAGCCTCTTTAAATAAACAAAGCCTTACATGTGCCATGGGGTTGTAACTACAGTGGAATCCCGATATAACGAACTCTGAAAGGAACCAGAAAATAGTTCGTATATCGGGAGTTTGTTAAACCGAGAGATAATGTTTTTTGGGGGTCCTTTCGCAGTTCACGCCTAAAAAACCTGTGGTGGGCTTGTTTAGGCTATCTCCAACCTCTGTGCACATGTACAGCCATACATGTACCATTTAACTCAAAAAAACCAATCTGAATTCAAATAATACAACTGGCTGGTCATTGAAAATGAAAATCTTAATGTTCCTTTTATAACTTGGGACCAAGAGATTAGCAAAGCTGGTATCACTTCGCTCCTAGTTGGTGCCTGAATGATGTCTTCAATTACTTCACATTCTTACTTGTCTTTTTCTGCTTCTCCATCTGGGTCTCTCAATAAAATTTTGTCGTCGCTTATTGCTAATGCCTTATATGTAAGAAGTTATTTGTTAGTGTCAATGTACTCATTCGCAGTAATTTCTGACGCAATCGAACTTTCATCTCGTGGTCTGAGTCCATCAGCCAGTACTTGAAATGTATCATTGGCATATTTTGCCGATTATAAAAATGATTTCTCCCCAAGAGAAAGTGATAAATGAATACCGAAAATAAATAAACAAAATAACAGATGAAGAATTTATGAAAGTTCGTTATATCAAGGGTAATCATGATGAAGGGACCTAAAAATGGTTCGTGATAACGAGAGTTCGATATATCCGGGGTTTGTTATACCGAGAGAATTTGTAAGGAGTTTGTTAGGCAGAATCCAAGGGACCAGGCATTTAGTTCGTTATACCGGGAAGTTCGTTATATCCGGGGTTCGTTATATCGTGATTCCACTGCAGTTATTGCAAATGAGACAAGCGACCACAACTGCAAAGCAAGTTGACATAACAGATGAAGAATTTATGAAAGTTCGTTATATCAAGGGTAATCATGATGAAGGGACCTAAAAATGGTTCGTGATAACGAGAGTTCGATATATCCGGGGTTTGTTATACCGAGAGAATTTGTAAGGAGTTTGTTAGGCAGAATCCAAGGGACCAGGCATTTAGTTCGTTATACCGGGAAGTTCGTTATATCCGGGGTTCGTTATATCGTGATTCCACTGCAGTTATTGCAAATGAGACAAGCGACCACAACTGCAAAGCAAGTTGACATAACAGATGAAGAATTTATGAAAGTTCGTTATATCAAGGGTAATCATGATGAAGGGACCTAAAAATGGTTCGTGATAACGAGAGTTCGATATATCCGGGGTTTGTTATACCGAGAGAATTTGTAAGGAGTTTGTTAGGCAGAATCCAAGGGACCAGGCATTTAGTTCGTTATACCGGGAAGTTCGTTATATCCGGGGTTCGTTATATCGTGATTCCACTGCAGTTATTGCAAATGAGACAAGCGACCACAACTGCAAAGCAAGTTGACATAACAGATGAAGAATTTATGAAAGTTCGTTATATCAAGGGTAATCATGATGAAGGGACCTAAAAATGGTTCGTGATAACGAGAGTTCGATATATCCGGGGTTTGTTATACCGAGAGAATTTGTAAGGAGTTTGTTAGGCAGAATCCAAGGGACCAGGCATTTAGTTCGTTATACCGGGAAGTTCGTTATATCCGGGGTTCGTTATATCGTGATTCCACTGCAGTTATTGCAAATGAGACAAGCGACCACAACTGCAAAGCAAGTTGACATAACAGATGAAGAATTTATGAAAGTTCGTTATATCAAGGGTAATCATGATGAAGGGACCTAAAAATGGTTCGTGATAACGAGAGTTCGATATATCCGGGGTTTGTTATACCGAGAGAATTTGTAAGGAGTTTGTTAGGCAGAATCCAAGGGACCAGGCATTTAGTTCGTTATACCGGGAAGTTCGTTATATCCGGGGTTCGTTATATCGTGATTCCACTGCAGTTATTGCAAATGAGACAAGCGACCACAACTGCAAAGCAAGGATTATCGGCCTAAAAGGTCGAGCGATTTTCAGACCTCAACTCAAAACTTTGAAAAAGAAATTATGGAAACCTTCGTTTACAGGGGTTTTTCGCCACTTTCAGAACTTCTGTTAGTTTTAAACATGGTATCATCGTGTGCCTTGAAAGTCCGGCTACTAGAATCTGAAGAAATCGAGAAGTGGATGTTTTCATTCAAAAAACGTTTACCATAACTTTAAGCAAATTAGAATATTCGCCAAATTTTTCGTCAAGTAGAAATCAAATAGAAACGATTGCGTGATTATCACCGTTCGTTCATAGTTGAATTATGATAAAAAAATTACATTGGGCCATATTGGTCACTTTAGAATAAAGTGTTATTTGCAGATTATTTAAGGCGTGCGATAAACTGCACTTCTGAGCAACGGAAGGCGTGTGCCAAGGCGTGGGCGTGCGATCGCACGCCATTCCCAGCATGGCCTGAAAATGGGAAGCCAATTTTTTTAAACAAATTTTGATTTCATATATTTAATTTTGTTTAACTTGCAAACTGTGGATTAATGAAAGAGACTAGGAATCTGTGGTTAGATTGATACCCTTTCTGTGTTCCTTAGGCCTTTGAAGGCTTTGAAAGCCATTGCTTCAAATAAACTTGACACATCTGGTATGATCTACCAATCACTTAAATAGGTCTGCCAAGATTTGCAAATCGAGTGGTAACATTGCTTTCAATGTAAATTTACTTGAATTTGAGTTGCTACGAACTCTCCTTGCTAAATCAAAAAAAGTTTTTTAGACCAAAAAACAGAGGAAAAAAACAAGAGCAATACTAGGGTAATCACAAACATCATTTTAAAACCTCAACTATAAACTAAGAGCGGAACATCTTACACACAAATACCTTCTTTATATAATATCTTTACCAGCTTATGAAAGAAAAGGTTAAAGCAGGTGTTAAAATAGGTACATGTAAAATAAATGCGTTTTTACATACTTGCACTACATTCAAATTAACTGCTCATTTGAATCAACTTGAAAGGTTGTCACCTCTCATCTTTCAATGTCACTAAGAACTGCTGTGAGGTAAACCATTGACCATAAAGATCACTAAATATATGTATAAACTCAGCATACATGTGTAACATCCTGATCTGATTCAACATATATTTGCATGAAAGGAAGTACCTCCAGAATAGAACTTCCTAAGCATAAAATCTCATTAACAAGTATAATGTTCTATGATTTTAAAGACACTAAGATTAGCAACAATTCATATGAAATCAAACTACCTCCGCCTATTTTGGTGTTGTACAACTAGCAGTTGCATGTCAAAAAAGTGAAATAACAAAAGGAGAAATCCGATTCTAGACAGCTTTGCTTTTTCTCAACTGTATGCCTTCAAATTTTTGTAAAATTTTAAAACTTATACTTATGTAAGGTGACATCATCAGTTTTATACTTTAGCTGTTCAAGTTTGATTTTGTTCAGAAAGAAGAAGCAGGACCCAGTGGAAATCAAACATGGGTATCCAAGATCATACTCTCTAAAATAGCAATCCCCTTATTCATCAAATGTTACCTACAAGTTCTATGCAAGGTACAGATCAAATGGTTACAGGGTACAGACATTAACACTAGACCTGTTCTACTTGAATGTGTGCGTTTGATGCATTTAGATGGTAAAGCCTGGTAGTGTTCAAACAGCATTTGAAATTTCAAATAATTTATTTCTGTGTCTCCAGACAGTAAAGTATGATTTCATGTGTCTTAATTGAATTCTTTTTATAGACACAAGCATGCAATGATGGCCTTTTTGCAAAGTGTCATATCAGTTCAAGACCACTGAGTTTCTATCAGTGAAAGCAACTACACTTAAACTTAAATGTTTGTTCTGGTGTAATTTCTGACCTTGCATTTAAACATGTACAATGTCAATCATTCTTCTTTTGACTAGCTTTGCTCTCATCATCTTCTGTCTCAGACTCTTGATCATAATTTCTTGCCTTTTCACCAGGTTTAAGAAGCTTCCCTACTAAGTCATACTTCTCTGTGAACTGCATTTCCCATTCTTTGAGTGAATCCACCTATGTTCAAATAATATGTAACCATATCAGAAACAGGTCGTTTAAAATCATGATACATACACTCTCAAGTAGGTTTGCATTACAAATAATCCACCCAGAGTTTAAACTGAGTTAGTAAACTGGTGTGAATTGCATACATGCATGTGTGTACCTGCATATATGTACATTTAAACAGGTACTGAAACCTGTGTCAGGCACCCCAGAGTCACTGGGCTTGAGGGTTGTAGCCTCTTAATTTTTTAGCTGAAGTATGATATTAAGTTGTGGCATCAAATATAATGGTTGAAAACTACCATAAAAGATTGCCAATCTGTCTAGAGCCCCCTCACCCAAAACTCGCTTCTGGCGTCTCTGTATGTTTGTACATATTTATGACAAAAATGAACCAAAAAAGTTTAACTTTGTGGAACATATAGAAAGGTTATCTCTGCATTGGCTAAGCTAGGCAGGTTAAATCACACTGAGTGATAAACTTCACCTTGTTTCACACAACCCATTGTATAGCCAGGTTAACTAGCATAGTGTAAACAGGGCTGTAAAAAAGTCTGTCAATAGATGAGTTAAAAGAAAAAGTGAAATTTGCAGTAACATCTTGTCTTATTTAGTTATTATGCTTATAATTACCAAACAAAAAGTGCTATTATGAAGAACTACAGGTTTCATTTCTACAAGCCAGTTTCCTGAATAACTCACTCTTTTGTGAAAAGCTCAATATAAATATAATTATACAAAGTCCCAAAATATAATTATAAAATTATACATTATACATATAATTATACCAGAAAAATTGCAACAAGGGATCAGAATTGGGATAGTTTCAAATAATGGATGCAAAAAAGAGATTGTCATTGCTTTTGCAAGGGATATACAAGTTTAGCTCAATAGGCACTTGTTAGAACTGGTTCTTTATTAGATCAAGCCATTAGCTGCAGCCAAATTCCTATTCTTTTGTGATGAAACTTAGGTTTTGAGGTTGCAATTTGCTACTTGAAAGCTCTGAAAGTAAATGTGTACAATTTCATTAGTTTCTTCAAATTTTTACTGGGTTTTCTCATTGTGTGTTTTCAAAAAGCTATTGTAAGGTCTTCTTTGCATTTTCAAAAGGTTTGGCAAAACAAACTCTACAGCTTTATAAATTGCTTTGGTGGTTTAATTTCATAGTGAGAATTGACCCTGTTAAAACATCCATGTGAAGTGGACAAACACAGATAAAATCAATGCAACAAGAAAAATAAAAACAATGTAACAATTTATAACATTGCGATAAGAACAATACACAAATTTGACTTACAGCCTCTTTTTGGAAGTTTCTCCAAACTTTCTTATATGACTTTTTTAAGCTCAGATTTGGTTTTATCACCATAATTTTAGGCCGGATACAAGTTTTCATATTGTTTGTGTTTGTATTTAAGATTTTACAGAGAAATGAAGTTTGAAAATTGCAAAAGTCATTCTGCGAGAAACTTTACCCCCTAGTCGCCAGTCACAGTCAAATCAGAAATAAAATTTTTGTCTTTATGTGGTCATAAAATCACTATCATGAGAAATACCATAATAAAAAATTCCAAGTAGACTAAAATCTTTGCTCTCAATCTGAATCTGATGTCAAAAACTTTGTACAAAACAGTTTGAAGAATATTTCAAATTGAGGCTGTAAGTTGAATTAGTGTATTGTGCCAAGGTGAATTAGACAAAATACACTGTAGGGAGAGACAATGTAAGCAATTGGCTTGCTAAATGTTGCTTCTCTGTCTCTGTATATTTGCTTATCGTGCTTATCATGTGATTTGCTTATATGAGTTTAATTTGCTTATCATGTATATTTTATTTGTTGTTCAATATTTTGTTCAGTTTTGCAGTAACAATGCAGTATTTGTTACATGACATTGCCCATCATATTGCACAATATAAGGACTCAAAGAACAACACAGAAAACCAAGATTGAGACTAAAATACAGAGTAAATAATTATAGTTGTTCAGTGTTATTGAAAATGCAAAATATAGTTCCTCAGTGTTATTATTCTTTGCAAATTAGTTCTATTGTTTCTAGTATACTTTCTTTTAGATGGAGAAACAGACAGACAATGGATGGAACTTGGCAGGCCTTGGATCTCGTCATAGCAAGCTAGCCTTGTAACCTACAGCAATTTGCATTTACACATCCATATAGTTATTGCAGCATGGTCCTTGTGATACATGCTTCATGATATTTTAAAAACGTGTTAAAATACAAAGAGAGTGTTGCCAAAAAAGATTCAGATGTTTCAATGTAACATAATTTTAGAGAAGATAAATCAGAGATCTCTAACTGCCTTCAGATAAAGTAAAACTGCACACAAATAATGGTAGTTTTTGCTGAAAAAATTGAAAGTAGGAAGTTTAAAGTAGGGAGTTGAAAGTAATATCCCATGCCCAGTTGAATCATGGATAGGCTGTTTAAATCTAAAAAAAACATAATTAACATAAAACATAAAGTGAAATATACCTGCATAGAGTTCAGGTCACTGAGGTCATCATATTCATCTTTTAGGGCTGCTCCGTCAACAGAAAAGGTTGCCAGACCACGACTTGCATCTCTGCCAGCAAAAACACCATATGGACCATCTAAAGGACAGAAATCCCAAAACTCTTAACAAATCCAATGATATAATGGAATTATCAGTTAATACCAGAACTAAGTGCATGATACTGTAAGTTATTAATGACCTTCTAACAACAAAACAGACAATGAAAAGTTGATCAGACAGCTATCTTATGCAAAACACCACTGGAAATAATAAAATCAATCAAACTGATTACTTGCATTATTTGGAAAACAAAATTATTATTTTGCCAAATTCCAAATAAAAGGTACATTTACTTTTCATGTTTGTCAAAAGGTTTCTTGGGGAACTAAGCCATGTTGAAGACATGAGAACCTCAAAGCTACCTGTTGCATCTATCAACTAATACAAAGTCCTGTAGTCAAGTTTATTTTGATACCTTCAACATCTTACTTTATCAGGCCTTGCTCTAAGAAAAATGAAGGTGCTCTATAAAAAGAGTCCTTTATAAAATCTAGGCACTCTATTTGATACCTCTAAAAAAGTGTCCTTGAAAGCATCCTTTGAGAGCTTTGGAAGATCGAGAGCTTCATATTGAGAGCTTTGGAAGAGTGTTAACGAAGAAATTCAACGGTGATACCAAAGGCACCATAACATGAAATAACATAACATGCACCCAACACTATGTTAATATAAATATAGAAATACAATAAAACAAAGTCTCGAAATTGCTCAGACTTTTCTAGACATATAACTTGCCATCATTTGATGAGCTTTTATCAAGGTCAGTATCACTACTGTTATGTTCAGCTTCACATATTGCTGCATCAAAACGCATGGCTTTAAGTCGAAAATTGAATTTTGCTTCCTTTTTTATGCCATCCATTCTATAAGACATGCTAGAACATCTACTACTCACGAAAGCAAATGAAAACTGAAAAGCAATGTGATAATTTGGACCGAAATGTCATCTCTGATTTGCACAGGTGATTTTAAATTATTAAGAAAAAACAGAAAATGATATATACTTCAACAGAAGATTAATGCTTGCTAGAAAATCAAATAAATCTGTGGGAGAATACACTTGATGGCCTGTCTCCTTGGTGATTATTAGAGGGTTATTAGATTTAAAATAGTATCGAAAACCCAATGTTGAATTTGCTGAATTTTTTTCTTAAGGGGTAATCGTATGCAAATAATAATATTGTAGTCTGTTGGAAAGAGTGTTTATGCTTGGTCAAATTTATTCAAGAAATGTCAAAAAATTATTTTGCTCTATGGTAATATTGTTTTTACATTTTGAGGGGCTCTATTCATCCCCTTCCAAGGCTTTTTTTGGGTGTGCCCTAGGCGTGCCCGCTTGATTAAACACCTTTCCGGGCAAGGCCTGCATATGTGCTTTCTACGTTCACATACTTGCAACAAAAGAAATATTCCCTTCATTTTTCAAAAAATTTGATGTTTGTTAATATTCCAGTTCATTGCCTACTTTCCCACTTCCTTACCTCATTTCATCATTTCTTAAAATTTATGTTAAAACTAGTTTCACTTTAAAGGCTGAAGTGAAATACAAGATCCGTTAACTGACAGATTTAACAGATTGCAGAGATACTGTTCTTTCAGCAGTCAGTGTAGACAATCTGAATGTCAATCATCCTTTGAAAATGTTGTAGTGGAGACCCCTTCTTTGTACTTCATATTTATTTAATCATGTGCCAGCTGCATATTGAAATATAATATCTATATTGGCTTCTTGGGGAGGCAAATATTTTATCAGCATAAATATTAGTGTGTTCCTACTTTAAAACCCTTTTTCTTTCATGGTGATAATGTAGGACTATGACAACAACACCAGGCGGTGCTCATAAAAATATCTTCAAAACAACAGCATTGTGCTGCACATCCACCAATCCTTTTAAAATGAGTGCTATTTGTTAACTACAGCTGCAGTAGCAAAGTCTGAGCTGACTGCCATCAAAGTATTGAAGCCTTAATACAGGTTGGTTTTCTCATTAATGAAATTATATTCAAGAAGCCCTAGACCATCTATAGTCAAGATAAAACAATAAACAAGGTAGATAAGTATTATGGAACAAAAATTTCAACATGATTGTTGATGACACTGGGGACTTCCACTGGGGAACAGAAAATACAAAATAATTGGCAGTTTAGAGTTATTGGGCACTCCAATTCTAATATAACCTTCAACACACCATGGTTGGTATCCAAAATTGCCACAGAGTTCTGATTGTCACTATTTTATTCTCAGTACCTGCTGTTTGATTCCATGTCCTTCAATTGATAGCAAGCTTGCAACAACAAGTTGAATAATAAAGGGAAGTGTTGAGATATGCTTAGGGACAGAGGGTGGTAAAACCACAATTATTAAATGCTTATACTTGACTTTCAAAAAACAAATTTGCAAGAAAATTTTGTGGATGTCTTATTTTGATAACAACGGTTTTAATGAAAGCTTTTCTTTGCTTCAATTCCAAATTGGTTGGTAGGAACTTTTTTGAGTCCATCAATTCATATGTGAAACAGACACCACACCTGAGTCTAAGCTTCTTTTCGAGAAATATATCCAAAGTGGATGAGGAGATTTTTCAATTATTCAACTACATTTAAGGCCTAGAGAAACTATATTATATCGGATTAATTCTCACCCGGTCCATAAAAGTTTGATCCGCGAGTGACGTCAAACACTTTAGCATTAACTGCTATCAGTATTCGAGGATTGGTTTTACCATCGAATTCCTTCAACTGCTGGAGTGTAAAGTCCCTTCTTTTCATGGGTTCTAGCCTTTCAGTTGGTTGAGGCTCCTCTTCTGGTACCTCAGTTTTAAAGAAATATTTCTTGACAACGAACACCGCAGCAGCCAAGAGAACTGAAGCAGCTAAATACTTGACGATTGTATTTTCTAATATGTCATCCATGGCATGCCAATTCTTAGTCAAATCTTGAGACTGGAGGGCGCTTTAGATCGTTTGATCTTTCTTGTCACATCGAACGAGTCAAATCTACCATTTCTACCCTTCTTCTGAAACAATGCCCTAGCCTCGTTATCGTTAAATGTTACGATGCGTTTCAAAAGGCCAGATCGCCGCCTTTTTTCGTTTGCCCTTTGAAGGGGGGGGGGGGGGGTGGGTTGGTCAGGGGGCAGGGAATAAATTAAAACAACTATTTTAGGAAGCTTTTTAATCTTTTCTATGATGTAAACTTAAGCAAAGATTGTCAAATAGTCATAAAGAAAAAAGGACAACAATTAACCTCTAAAATTGCTCAAAGAAACAATGGCAATAAGTAGAAAAGGGCTGATTTTCAATATTTTTGCATTTATAACGTAGCTTTCGATGGTGGACGTTAGGACCAAGAAAAAACAATGCTTATTGAGCAATGTCCTGGATTTTCCTCTCGGTGTAACCTCGTGAGGACCCAGTCCCTACTTTGTAAAATCTCCACTTTTCATTAAATTTCTTCTGAGAACATTGGAAGAAAGGTTGTTTCCCAAATGGCTTGATATACAAGTACACACTAAGTAGATTTTGATAACAATGCAAAATTACACTCAATTTTAGTTTTGTGAGTAAATTTTGAAAAATGTTGTTTTCCAAGTTTAATCACATTTCTTTAAAAAACTACGTCATATCAGAGACGGCACCACAAAATTTATACTGGGGAGGCTAAGAATCAAGCTTAGTGACATAGGAGGACCCACCACTGGATGGGTCTGGCGCGCATGAAAAAAAATTGAAATTAAGCCTTTTAGAATGACTAAAAATGCATCTCCCAGACTAAAATTTAACAGATTACTATACCGCTCAGATTGGACAATTCGATGATTCTCAGAAAAACATTGATTATTGATTTTTAGGAAAAATTTGGAAGGGGAGGAGTCATGCTAAAGCGCTAGTGACAGACGTTGGAAAAAGAAAGAAATGGTGACCTTTGGTTCAAAGTGTACATCAATGTGAATAACAAGAAGCTGTTGCATTGAGAGAGAGAGTTTTACTTCCTGAACAGAAATGTGCATCTCCTTTGTCTATTTTCAGTAGGCCATGTTCACACATTCAAAATGCAGATATTGCAATGATACATAAAATTGTCTACTGAATTAATGCAAATATAGACAAATGATAGAAATATACCTAAATAAGTTAGTAAGTAGATCAAATAAAATCAAGCAGTACACTCCTTTTATAAGAGCAATTCTATAAGAACAGGGGTCTCAAAATTGGTAAAAAGTTAAGAAGAAATTAAGAACAAGCTAAGGCTGAGCTAGAGCTACTGTAAAATGTTTTTGTAAACAATGCTTTATGTGAAAAACGAGGATTTTATGCATGCGTGAGTGCTTTTTCGGTGAATATTCAAACCTCTCGGCAAATGAAGGTTGTCTCACTCATTTTGTTGGCAAATGAGGCTTAACACCTTCCTAGAGCGAAAAAGCAAGCAATTTCACTGCTTACACCCTATTGGTTTAAGAACGAATTAAGAACAATTCAGCCTCAAATTTTCGAAAAGATTAAAAACAGTCAGCCTGAACTTAAATTTACTGGTTCTTATAAAATAGAGTGTATGTAAACAATTCGTCCTCTTTTTATTTCATACTCTGCCTTAAAAATGATAAAAAAAGACGGTCAAAAAATTTTCATCTCTGAAAAAGTATGGGGGCTTCAGTTTCAGTGGGGGCGCCGTACCTGCACATGACATCTGTTTACACATTCTACCGTACATCCAGGCATGTAAAAACTGGGGCTATTTCTATATCACAATCTGGAGACTTTTTCTCAAAACCTCTTCTGTTCAGGGCTGCCGAGAGGGGGCAAGGGGTCAAATTGCTCCGGGGCTTCGAATTTCTAGGAGGCCTCTTAAAGTAATGACTTCCATTTTAAGAATTAAAGCAACTAAAAACAACAAAATATGCCTAAAAATAGTAACATTTTAAAACGATTGCAAAATTTGACCGCAAGAAATATTCTGAAAATTATTATAGTCTTATGTGAAGGGCGTGGCTGTAGACTTACGGTACCGTTTTGCCCCAGGGCCTCCGCAACCTTTAGGCGCCTTTGGGTTTCATTTAAGTTTACAGTATAGTCTTCATTATAGTCTTCGAAATAATTTAGATACCTAGAGATCATACCTTCGCAGCTGAACATACAGCAACTGAAAACTTTTTGAAATATAGCCTTACTGACAGGGACGTAAATTGGTGGATTCTTTTGGGAGAGTGAAGAGCACAAAACTTTTGGCGGGCATTGTATTGTTGAGCTCTTCATTTGTAGGGAAGACTTACATGTTAAAGATGACTAATCTAGGGTTTGGGGGGGGGGTGAGAAGTCAAATGGAATCAAAATCGAAGGCCTATGGCGAACATATGACGTTATAATTGGCTCATGTTCAATGTTGTCTTGTTTTCCCGGCAATTACTGATTTTTGTTAAAATTTCCATCCATTCAAGGTACAATAACACAATTCGTCTTTTTGATCTGTTATTCTTTCATTTGATAGCCTTTGAGCGTTGTGTTTGTTCATAATGTATGCTTTAGGAGGTAATTTGTAGCTTTCATCATTAAACCTTATCCCAATGAATACGAGGCTGGCTAATTATTGTCTTTTTCCCACAAAATCGAATGAATTTAAATGCTTGAGTAATATTCTACCTGTCGTAAAGGGAAAGCAATATGCAATCTTAAAAAAGCTCTTACTATCATGTCATTTGGTTGGAAAATCTGATACTGATTGTACGGAAGAAGTTAAAAAAATTTATTATATTGTATAGATGGTTAGGTTTTAACTTTAACAGCTATGGATTTGGATTTTTATCTGGGATGGGATGAAAGCCTTTTCAACAGGCTGATTTGTAGTGATAATTAGCACACCAAATAAAGTGCACTTTTCAATTTGAACGCTTAATCTATTGAGACATACGTGATAAATTCTAGTTTCGTTGTAAAAATGTAGGGTCGGAGTGAACAACTTGTGATATGAAGCGTCAGTTCGGCTGAATTGACACTAGACGGATCACGATGCGTCACATCATAATGCGTAATTTGGTGTTACGTAAAAAACGCATTAGAGTGTTCATATCTGATGCATCATCGTGCACAATTTCTTCATGCATTTCTGCTTGTTTTGAACTTGTGAACTCGATTCATTTCTGCTATTTTGCTGGCAGCCTTAAAGGCCCTTTGTATAAAAACCATTGGAACTGTAGGATTTCAAGGATTAAACTTTCTCTATCGAGCTAATGAACAACAAACATAAGCTCTTTGTATCGCATGGAATTTTTAAAACTGCTTCGATCAAACGTTCCTTGTTGATGTGTTTCGCAATCATTTTTACGCAGGTCAACCATTGTTCTGAAGCGTATCATGACGCATCGCTAAAAAAGCGAACCTTATATGGGCAGGGCCAAATAACGCGTCTAGTGTGAATTCAGTATAAACATTTTCAAGGAGGATTACAGATAAAATGTCGATCACCGTATGGATCATTTCTACTCAAGAATTCAGCCTTCATTGGCCTTTATTCACCTTAAAATGATGAAGAAAATAATCACACTCAGAAACAAAACGATCAACTGGGCGCTTAAATAACTGTCCTTAATCTATAAACATAACTATAATTTTTGCATACGAAACAAATTGAATTGCAAAATCTCAGTACTTATATGGCTACGACATGTCAGGCAATTTAAGAATATACAGAAATTATAATACGATCTCAAACACAATCTGCGAATCTTAAATAACCAAAAATAGCCTTTAGAAATAATGGGGTTTTGAAGTCAGCGATGTGATGTCATACTGAACATATCGCCCATCAACCAACCCTTTTCCTATATCGACCCCTACACCCACTCTTCATTAATATGTCACAGTGCTGACAGGTCTAAAACTGCCAAGTGTATTATAGGTTTAAAGCAAGTTTTAATAATCAACTTTCATGGGGAATTTAAATGGTGAAAATTGCATTTGAAAAATATTACATTACACAAAGGCGCCTCTAACGGCAAGCCCATTGTTTAAAATAACCAACCACATGTATAGTTCCTGCAAACAAGATCTAGCATTTAAACTCTCCTATTAAAACGTATCAGAATCAAGCCTATTATAAATTTGGGTTGAAAATAGTACAAAAATCAGACAACAGGGACTGCCAACCTAACCACACTTCTTTTATTGACGTTTCTAGAATTGAAAAGCAAGTCAGTCAATTATATACAAGTTTTCACTATATTTGATGCAAGATCCATCTTCATATTTTGAATTGTCTTGACAGTAGGCACGGATAAAGAAATGTTTCTTCTCGATATTCACGAAGATATTTATTCCAATGATATGTGATCTATTGGTAGGCCTTTTTCGTATCTTCGCCAAACTCGGTAGAACAGCGTCTCTAGATCACGAGCGTACTTCTGCGTGTCGAAGAGTGACGAAAGTAAGCGACCATCCCAAACTTTTTTCTTTATATTATTATAACTGTAAAGAAAGAAATTATGAAAATGTTAATATGCACATAAAACTGACCAATGAAATTACTTAATAAACAAAGGCTTGCATATTGTAGTTTGTTTGGCAAATGGAAGATCCTATATTATTCATAGAGTCCCAAAACGGAGAAAGGAAGGGGCACAAGAAAGAACAGAGCCCCCCAATGAAACACTTGTGTCGTCGGCCTACATTTGCACAAGAAAGAACAGAGCCCCCCCCCCCCCCCCACTGAAACATTTGTGTCATCAGCCTCGAACGGCCAGAGTGGTTGGTCGTGTTTCAAAGTGTTATTTTACCAATCAAAATCGGCAGGGGAGTATTGTATCAAAGTGCTACGTGCTTCTCGGTAGACTTGTCATACATCACAAACATAATGACAGCACTTGAAAAATCCTTGTAAATACGAAGCGATAAGAAAATTGAAGGGCAGCTGATTCTCCAAAACCTCTTTAAAAGACAGACGAATCGAGGCAAACGTTTGCACATCTGTAGAAAAAAATGAGTTCTTCAAAGTACTTTTTATCCAGCAATTTACAAATTTCCTTTATGTACGTCAAAAAACCACTAATTCAAAAAAAAAGTTTCTAAACCTTGCCTTTACAGCAAAGAGTGATTCAATTGCCAACCCGGGCAGAATTTTTGTGCTAAAAAAGCTCCCGGGCCATTATAGGAGTGTAAAACTCAAACCTGGTGAAGTTTTCCAGTTTACAAACCGGCTAATATATGATTTGTCTCCTTCTTTCTTGGAAGGCTTCTTAAAGCATAATATCGCATTTATATACACAAGCAATCTCAAAATAGCAATCATCAATAGGCGCTTACTATTTCTCATCTCTGCCAAGTCTAACAGCTATATCTTCATAGTCTTTTCTTGATCTTGCTATAAGTTCTGGAATACCTATGGCTGAAAGTTGTGAAGATGCAACTCTTGATGCGAAGGTATCAAGTGGAAGTGTAACCATGGGACAACCTGCCCAGAGTACATCCATCCCAGTTGTATGGCCATTACACAGAGGTGTATCTAGACACACATCCGCCAGCTGCCCTCGTCTGACGTGCTCCTCCTTCGGGGCAACGTTTGAGAAAACAATTCTGTCCTGCTCGACACCGAGCGCAGCAGCTTGAGCTTTGACGTTGGCCTCGCCAGCAGCAGGAAAACGCAGCAGCCATAAGACACTGTGAGGAACTCTTTTCAGGATACTACACCAAGATTCAAACGTTTCCGGGTCGATTTTGTACAACTGGTTAAAATTGCAAAAAACAAATGCATTACTTGGAAGCCCATAGGTTTCCCTAGTCATGGTGGGAGTCACTTCTGGGACCCTTTCTCCGCTGTCCTTCGTTCCAACAACCTCCTCCTTTCTTTTTTCTACATTCATGGAGATGAACCTTGCAACTGATGTAGTGCATGTAACAGAAATATTCTCCGCATTAACTTCGCCATTGGCTTGCTCCATTGCATACTGTTTCAGCTTAGCTTCGTTGCGCTTGTCGCCAGTGACATCACGAATGAGATGGGGAAACATTTGCTTGTGATCGCCCACAAAGAAAGAATGGGGCATTAAGGCCAGCTTCTCGGCATAGTGATCACTGAACTGGACCGGTGATGTTACTCTGTCCGTTATGATGTAATCCATGTAAGTTGCTCCACTTGTTCCAGGGTAACCAAGCCACATGATCTTAAAAATGGAAAGAAACATAAACAACTGACCAGCTGCAGAATAATTTAAATGAGTTGTATGGTTCTACTTTTTGCTTTTGTTTGTCAGAGAAAATTATTTATCAATGACAAAATTGCTATAGTTTTTTTATTTAAACCGTTTAATTTCTTCGTGAAATATTAAAAAAGTTTGTAAGTTACCTGCACTGGTGCTGGCTTCAATGCGAAGATTTCGTTTCGGGCTCCTTTTGTGTAGCCGTTCATATTTACGAGGATGTGGATGCCGTCTGAGTTAATTCTATCTGCAGCCTGGCCATGGCAAGTGAACTGAGTGAGATCGATAAAGTGTTCAGCTTCCTTTTCAACTTTCTTCCTAAAACTTGTGTTGTCATCATTGGTGAGCGAATAACAGAAGATCTACAAGAAACAATTTATTTTGTGATGATAATTTATGTTCATGACAATTTAAAAGAGAAAACTGGGTGTCTATGGTTCCGACCTAGGGCCAGTGGTCCTCTACCTAAAGCCAAAAAGAACAGATGATTATGGTTATGTCGAATAATGTACATAGCCCTTACTGCCCGGCAAAACATCTTTAGCATTTGTAATTTACAATTAAAGAATATATTTAGACTGTTAAAGAAACTTTGCATTTTTCTCTAGCCTTGTTTTTCAAAACTTGACCAAATCTTTGCCCTGACAACTTCTGAGACCTTTTCTTTTATTACTACCCACAGGATGTGCGACCAAACGACCTAAACACACTTCTCACTTGTGAACCATGAAGATTAAAATGAGTACAGCAGTTTAGATTCTTACCTCCACCTTAGATCTGTCATGAAAACCAGGTATACTCTGCATCAAATGTGAGGTCGGGTGATTACAAAAATCGCTGCTCACGTAACCAACTCTTAGCCTCCCACGGCTTGACTTTGTGTCGCGTGGGTGATTGTAGGCTGGTTTGTGCAGTAAAGCAACCTGAAGCGGAAGACATACAGTTATCATACCCCTATCTACTGATCTCAGCCACTTAAACAAGGGCACAGTTTTTGGAAGGATGGGGCTAAGTGGTTTATTTATCTTATATTTCGTCAAACCGTTAGCACAGTCAACAAAACCCTTCTTTTCCATTTCAGCTGCATCGCCAATTGAATCAACATCAACAATATACCCCCAGAAAACAGTTCCTGAGAAGCACGGAAAATAAAATCAAGTCACATAAACGAACACGCCAAACTCTTTCTTAGCAGTAGAGGTGCTCAAGAACAGCACCAATTTTGCGTGGCTGCACTACAGTTTCAAAATTAGATTACACCAGAGCTGAAATAACTGGTTCCCTCTGTATATACTTGATATGTACTTGGGAAATGCTGGATTGTTTTAGTAAATCGAATAAAAATCGGATCCATGTTTTCAATTGAGTTACCTTTAAGACACTTACTTTTTAAATTAAGGTATTACTCGTTAAACAGAAATTATCAAGAAATTATGAGGTCAAAGGAAGAAATCCAGGGGCAAGGGGACAAATCAGTAAAATTGAAATTAATCCTGTACCCTTTCTATCAGATATTCAGATACCTAATTTATTTCCATTGTGGGAGAATCAAAATAAATTAGGAAACACCTACCTTATCGACACAAAGATTGCCATGTCTATTTGCTATTGCCTTTCGTTGGTAAGCAGATAACGGGTACAACATTGTGTGATGCGGATGTACTGATGGCAGTCGATTTCTTGAGAGCTGATCCTCAACAATTGCTAGAAGCTTCTTCATACGTGATTTGTAATCGGCCCAGTCACATATTATTTGCAAACAGTGGGCTAAGTTGCAGTAGGCATCAGGAAATTCTGGTTTCAGCTTTAAAGCTGTCCTGTAAGACTGTATTGCTTCCGCGATGTTACCCGAATCCTAAGATAAATAAAAATTTTGAGCTTCATCAAGCCAAACCTTGTCTTAGCCTAAAAATTTGAGTTTTCCAATAAAACCTAGGATTAAAAACTTTCTTACCAATCAACACTTACCATTAATATTCGAATTACCCCCCTTGCTTTGAATAATGCCCCACCCTCGAGAAAATTTTTTCAGCCCTAGCCTTAACATGCTTATTTTCCAATAAGCAGCATTATTACAAGAAAAATAAAATATTCAATGCAAGATGCATTTTGTAAACATAGATCAACAAAATGTTTCGTTGTTCATAATAACTTGAAAACAGTGGAAAAGCTTTGACACAAGCAATATGTAAGGTGTCTTTCGGATAATTTACCACCCCCCCCCCCCCTGCCTTCGAATTTGTCCTCATCTGCCAAAAATAATTCTGGATATACGGTATGAGATTAAAACCACAATCAACATGAATGATAAATGACTTGTTTACGTTAATTGGTTTTATCATCGTTGAGGCTGCAATTTATTCTATTAAACGTTTTATCCGTGTCATTATAAATTTAAAAGGTACCTTATATACAGATGCCAAATTACTATGCGCATCAGCAAATGCTGGGTTTATTTGGATTGCCCTCGTGTAGCACTGGATGGCACCGTTTATGTCCTGCATTTCTTTCAAAGCGTTTCCCATGTTCGAATAGGCATCGGCAAACGTAGGGTGGATCCTAATGGCTTCTTTGTAGTGAATGAGTGCTTCGTGCAGTTTTCCTTGCTGCTGTAAAACGCTTGCAAGATTTGAGTGAGCTGCCGCAAATTCTGGGAAAACCTATGGAAAAGTAGAGTTTATGTTAACAGCAGTTCCATAACTTAGGACAAACAGGGGGCGTATCGAAAAAAGGAGAAAGCATACACCTTTGAAGTAACAAAGTGATAATGCAAAGATAGATAGTCGATTATAAAATAACGAGCCGAGCCGTTTCAAAATAACGCATTATGCAGTGTTTTACATTGGTCACGTTAATATTTCATATCCATACTTTTTTATGCAATCATCCTTGCGAGCAAAATACTGCACTGTAATTGCACAATAAAATTTTCAAAGAATTTTTTGATGGTTGCATCAAAGTGGATTTGGATAGACACCAATAAAGATACATCTTCTCACAGTAATCACGCCTCTCAATTCTGTCCTATCCCTTTGTAGATAATAAAAAATCGCGGGATATAGAAGCATATACACTTTTTGGTTCTACAACCAAGAGGAGAAAGAAAGTAAGTAACTTACTTCTAAGGCCTTGCAGTATAATCTTATTGATTCCTCGATCTTTCCCTGTTCCCTTTTGATGTTTGCGAGATTGTTCAGTGAATCTGCATGCGTTGGACATAGTTGCAAAGCGGTGTTATAGCACTCTTCTGACTCTTCAACCTGAAGAACAAAACATGTTTTTGCACTGTTTACAACGCCCTTAATGAACATTTATTGCTTTAATTCATTAAATATATTATCTTCATTTACATGATAACGAAAAACGTCTAAAAATTTAGTTACAACTGTTTAGCTTTATTATCAATTTTATATTGCGTTTAACTATTCTCGTTAACAAGAAACAAAATATAAAGATTGATATAAAATATCGGAAATTCACTTATTTTAGAAAGCCATTTTATTGCAAGCTTTTAGGAATCTCGTTAAGAAACCCAGTTTATGTAACTGAAAGAGATCACGGTTTAAATATAGTATAAGGGGGTTCTAAGATTTTCCTGACGTTGACAGAATTTGAACTAAAGGCTTCCTGCAAAGTCAACTTTACAAGAGTCTTACTTTAAAAGTTCTCCTGCGAGGCTATGAATAAGGATAACAAGTTTAAAGCTAGGCATTTTGATTGATCGTAACAGTATTCCGAATTTTCGACTTTTACTATTGGTCTTGCTCTAAAAATTATCATTTAGAAGCTCATGGGAAAATTTATTGTGACGAAGACTTGACTTCTAAATTAGGGCATGGTTTTAATTCATTTGCACTTTCAAATCACCTCACTGTATTTCCTCGATTTTGCACCACTCCGTGCAATCTGGCCACATTTCAATTAGGTTTTGGAAACAAACAAATTTGCTTATAAGCAACATTTCAGAACAACTCATTAAATCTTTCACTTGCTTTGAAAAATTGAAGCTTTATGAACGTAGGTAGGCTAAATCGAGGAAACAGACGCCTAGAAGGTTGGGCCTAACGGATCAGAGTCGATACCGTCTGTTTCAAGTGTATCGAGAACGAAAATTTTATACTAAGAACTTGCTTTAAAATCTACAATGAAACTGAAGTGCGACACGTATTGGGACATTAATAAAAACTGATCTTTCTAGAGTCTAAAAACTTTCGGGACCGACTTACTGGAAGAGATTCAATATAGTAAAACTACTTTTAACGGAAACCTCTGATAACTCGAACTTTCCTTAACTCCAACTTTTTTCATTCCCCTTTAGCCTTTCTCAGTATGTTCGAGCCACCAAAAATTGAACATTCGTTAGCTTACACCATTTTCGTCGTTCCCATGGAGGCTCCAGTTATTGGGACTTCGCTATGTAAATTTTGATCTAACACCTTGACGAAAGCGTATTGCGCTGTCTTAAAGTCTCTATTTGAAAACTGTGTCTGAATGGTAAGATTTTTCCAGTTCCCATGTAGATAGTGCATCCAGAGTATTAGACGTAAAATTGTTATCACTTTTCGAATTTCACACTAAGATTCGGATCTCATACTTGTTAAAGATAACTTTCTATTGAATCCAGGTTATTAGTCGATTCATTCACTGAAGAAGCGGGCTAGAAAAAAGATAACAAAAGACCCCGCCCTTTAGATTTCTACCAACAATATTTTTTGCGCTTGCCTAGACAAGGACCATTCAGCATCGATGACGTATCTTAACAACAAGTGTCCACGTTCGATAAACTTTCAAGGACGGGATCTGTTAATGAAAACTACGCAAAATCAATTTATTTGAAACCTTAAACCCCGCACGCATCAATGTAGAATTTAAAAGTGTTAATCAAATTGTTTTTAGGTTTAGAATAACATTTAAAGCAAGTTCTTGTCTTCAGCTGCGATAAATATGATCAATGCAGTGCAAGATATCTAGAAAAATGGGGGCAATGGGGAAAAATGACAACAGCGGACTTGTTTCGCTACACCGTTTTCTAAAAAGCAATAATACAAAAAATAACAGGAATAATTGCAATCAAATAAAATCACACTGGTGCACTAAATGCCCAAACTATGCATATTTATCACAGCTGACTAACGGAATTAAATTTTCGCTCTAGTACACTTTAGGCATTAGAAAGGGCAATACCTTTCCTTGCTCTTTTAACGCATTGGCAAGGTTGCAATAAGCGTCCGGGAAATTTGGTTGTAGCTCAATGGCTCTTTTGTAAGTATCAACGGCAAGATCAATAAGCCTAGGGAAGACCAGATGCATATGAACAAGGCAAAAAACGTTCATAAAACAGCTGAAATTGAAGATTTCATGAATAACTGCAATGAACGTAAAGTCATATTAAATAGCTAATTGGCTTATTCCGTCAATGATTTAGCTTTATTGCATAAGACGGTTGTGTATTCTTACCATCTTTCAATCAAAGTAAACAAAATCAAACGAAAGTGAAATAACTACAACCATGATAATAAGAGCGAAAAAATATCTTGCAGGTGATTTATATCTAAAACATTTTTTTGTTTTCTGATTTGCAGAAAAAACCTGAAAGCTAATTCAAAAGGTAGCCTTCTTGACAATAATTATAAAAAGTTGCTTTTGTTGGCTAGAGTAATTCTTATAGTTTTCATTTAGAAACAGTCTGTCCAATGTTAATTCCTTGCTTTAACAAACATTTATTGCGAAGAATCCTTGACTCTTACTACCAGAAAATTATTCTTTCGTAATGTCATTGGCCACGAAAAACGCCATATACAAGGGAGGAAAAACATCTTTTAAGGGTGATTTCATCTTGAAATACGGCAAAGCTTTAGAAAAAAATGAAGCAGGTAACATCGATATTGTTGTCATTGCAATGGAACACAAACAGGATTTATTTGCTAGTTAAATGCCTATATGTATCTTGACTAACTGAAACAGTGGTAAGTAGAATAATGGAAACGAGGTGGTACAAAAATGCACCAGATAGAACAAGCATATAGATAAATAGGAATTACACATTACAACTTAATCCGATCCATGATATTTGGTTTCATTGAAAAATAAGTTGGAAACAAATGTGAGGTTATCTTAATCAAATGAACCTTGAAGCAGAACTTGTAAGCTTTTGGAACCCTTTGAATATCTATACCAACCAGGCTATCAAGACTATAATCAGATTTTTATTTGATATGATTGCATAATAATATAGAGATATTCTGGCATATTAAAAACTTTGAACAACTTCAGAGACCAAAAAGTAGGCCTTGCAAATTCTTTTACAGATCATGGCAGTTGACAATAACTCCTGTAATGATATATACAATTAAAAAGAAGTGCACACCATTATGAATTTATCTCTGTGTCAGTACAAAGGGAGATGGTTAAGCGGCAACAAGCACAACAGGTTAAACATTATAGAAAAAGAAGACCTTAATTACACAATGACAAGAACGTATGAAAGGGTCCGTGCTGAATGGAATGGTTTAGAGATTCTATTGCTACTGGAAAGAAAGTCCCTTCAAGTTGTGCCCCCAAGTCCAGTTGTGCTAATAGAAACAAAATCACTACCTTGCTCAACTAACAAGTTCCACTTTCCTACCCAAATGTTAAAACATATTTTTCTGCAAAAAGTTCTTTGATTGTTTCACCCTCATGTTACTATCCATACTTTAATCCATTTGAAATAATTTTCATTTAAAAGCATGAACAGCAGAGCACACCAGCAGATACTCTACATCTTTTTAGCACTGTTTATTGCTTGTTGTTGGAGCATCTCAGGACTTCTAATACTCCACTAAACTTGCTTCCATTTTCAGTGCAGAAAACTTTTCATAATGGTGCACACTTACCTTGAATTGGTGCTATATATATATATATGTTATATCCAAAAAAGCACCAAAGATAGCTTTACATACCCTTGCTCATAGTAAACACATGCAAGGTTACCATGGACAATAGCATGGCTTGGACTGATGGCTAATGCACGTAGATATGCTGTGACAGCCCTAGAATATATATATATATATGGAAATTAGCTGTATATATATATATATAATTGTAAAAAATTGCATGTATACAAATATCTACCTGGAGACAACCATGTAAAAGAGTGAACATAGAGCAAAAATGTTTGCAGCTGCTGTGCAAAGAGCTTCTGCACCTGCAAGCTGCGGCAAAATGGCGATGCGCAAAATTTTTCCTGCCAACCAACCATGCGACACTTTGATTGCAATCCAGGCCTCCTGGGAGTTGCAATGTGCTGGGGTTTCGTGTCACCACAACCACAACAGACCTGAGCATGGCCAAGTGAATTGAAGCCTGATCGACTCATTTTAGATACAAATATTTAAAGTTTGAGGAAGTATACTTAAAAAATTTCAGTTCTACAGAGAAATAGTTCAAAATTTAAATTTATTTTATCTCAAAAACGGCACCATGCCACACGCTGATTTCTTTAAAGATTTATATATTTTCATGACCCGAAAAAAAGATGAAAGTGGTCGGCATATCTGGAAAGTTGGAACATGTTGATAATTTAATGCAAAGATAGTTAAAGTTAGGATTGTCAAATTTAGGGGGCGATTGACTGATAAGTTAAAACAGCCATATTAATTGGCATATGCAGTATATTCATGAATGTTTTTCGTTAAAAATAATTGGTCACAAATGGAAGTAGCTGTTTTCTCCTTGATTATGAAATCACTTTGGTATTTTTGGTATAACAGAAGGAAACTGAACAGAGGGAAACTGAACAAAGCAACATTTGGCAAGGGCAACAAGGGAAGCTTTGTTCCATATTTAAATTAACCATTGCGGAAAATTTCCACCATGCTGCATCCTGAATTTGTGTATACTTTTAGTCAAAAGTTCAACTTCTTTGTATAATGTCTCCTTCAGTGGCAGAAAATTGGAAAACGCTCTGAAAGTTATATACTTTTCAAATAATTCATATTTCCTTCCTTCCTTTATACTAGGCCTAGGGATAGGATACTTTAGTTTGACAGTGAAGCATAGACAATGAAGAGATTAATAGGTACTTTTAAAGCCTTAATTTAATGATATAAATGTATCTTAAGTAGAAAATTTACCTATTTGATTCCATAAAAATAAAGTAGAGGAGAGGTTAAAATTCAAGGTTTGTTTCCTCATATATTTTTCTTTCATTCCAATCTGGACAGAACAACACAACTTTCGCAGGCAGGCAAATCACATAAGCATGTGTGCCCATAAAAATGTTATTGCTCTATTTTGTAAAAGTGGGATTCCCCTAACAAGGAGTTTTTTTAGATTGAACAGGTTTTGTGGTAATTTCAGATTCTGCAAACATCCAAACTTACCTGTCAAAAATTCTTGCTTCCTTCAGAACATTCCCAAGATTTATATAGGCATCCAAAAAGTTAGGGTCAATTTGCACTGCCTAAAACAAAAATATCGAGGATTACAACAAACCCAATCAAACCCCAATAAATAACAGACTCTTACCAAGATAGCTAGTTTTTGAGAAAAAAAACAGTTAAAATCTAAAACTCTTTTACCCTCTTATACTGCATATATCAAAATGTTTTTCTTTCTTTTTATCAAAATGAATGACATCATTAAACAAGAAAAACGATGAGGAGCAATCCAATTTAATCAAATCTCGGTTGAAGAAAGAAAAAACTTAAAAATAAGATATAGCACATATTTTGCCCTAGAATATTCAGCCCTGCTTTTATCTGCTGCTCTAAATTTCCAGCATTTAACAATTCTTTAAAAGTTCCATTTTTTAAACACCAATATTGCAATTTTCATGGCATACAGAAGTGGCAATTTCTTTCTAAAAGTTTAGTCATCATACTCCTAGATTTATTTCATCGGAAAAAATACTAGAACAGTATAAATAGGAAAAAGATAACATATATATATAGAACTTACTTTTTCAAAATGATGAATAGCAAGCCAAATCTCAGCTTGTGCATTGAACACGCATCCTAAATTACTCCAGGCCACAGCAAAGTTTGGCTGTGTCTCAATTGCTTTTAAATAACATGCCTGAAATTCAAAAATATACATAATACATAATATACATAATATGATACAAAGTATACATAATATATACATAAACTAATTTTCCTTCCTAAAAGAATCTTTGTCTTTGTCTTTGTGGTTCATTTATGTCAACACTGCTTGCAAGACCATTCAAAAATCTCCACTTAACAGAAGAGAGATAATGAGACATAATGATAAAACCATGGTTTTTAAACAATGCTGGTCACATCATTGTTTAAACAGAGCCTTCAAGCCAGGGGCGGACACTTGATCAAATTTTTGGGGGGCAAGCCTATTGTTTTAATAAGATGACATCACATGTCCCATTGTTCTAGAACAAAAGACCATTGTCCTCTAAAGTATTGGGGGGCGGTCGCCCCCCTCGGCCCCCCCAAGTGTCCGCCACTGCTTCAAGCAGTGGTCCCACTGTGTTATATGTGTTTTGACATACTGTTTAATTATATCATGAAGGTTTATCATGTCTTAAATGCTGGTGTTACCTACCTTTGCCTCTTCCAATCGGCCTAAAGCTTTTAGTAAATTGCCAAGGTCACTTCTCACACAATACAGATCCTACAAAATAATTTCAACCATGACTTTTTTCACAAAAATTTGCACAATTTCTACTTTCAACTGCAGCCCGACAAGAGGTATCACTTTAGCAGAAATCAAATAAATAATTCTAAGATCAAGAATAAATCTTTTCTTTCCTCATCAAACAAAATCCCTCAATATTTTAAAGCTAAACACAACTACCTCACGAGCTCTTGTCCCCTTTTTACAGTTTTAATGTGAAATTTTGTCAAGAATTATCTACAGAGTCTGGCAAATGCTGCCATAAAATTTGTTTGGAATTGGATCAAAAATTTCAATTGCTCATCAACAGAGCTGAAATGATGATGCATGTTTGAGGTTTTATAAAGGTTTAGTCAAGAAAAGGTTTACTCTGTCAAGCTCAATTAGATAGCTTTTTGGTACACAGGTCATTCCAGCCAAATTCAAAAAGTTTGTGCTGTTTAGAGGGTCCTTAAAATGGCTATGAAATCAGACACATAAAAGGCAACAGGCAGAAATTTTACCTGGGTATAATTACTCTCACTAATACTAATATATGGTGTAGATTTGAAAAAAATCTTCAGGACAGCACAGAACCATTGTTGAATTTGTCTGGGATGATCAATTCAAATTACTAGACATACAGGGTTATACTGTAAAGCTGTTGCATAGGCTTGGACTGCTCCTTCTAGGTCTCCTGCAGCAACTAGGGCAGCAGCCAAATTGATGTAGCCATCAATAAAATCTGGTTTAAGCTTGACTGCATGTCTGTAATTGTTGAGAGCCTCTTTTAGCTGTCCTTTCTCCTTTAAGACATTGCCAAGGTTAGAATATGCTTCAGCAAGCATTGGATTCTGCTTTATAGCCAAAGTGCTGAATTGGGCAGACCTTGATGAAAGAAAATAGATTGTATGAATGTCAAGTTCATTGAGCTGAAATAAGTTCAAACTTACAGGTCAAAAAGTGTAGTTTCAAAATTTAGAGTACCCAAAAATCCTGACAGCATAACGTACCCGAGATCTTCTCTAAGGCATGTGGAATTGAACAGTATTTTATTTAGAAATAGCTTGCATTGCTTTTACATATTAGTAGAGAATGCTCGTGTTAAACCAAACTTTTTTATAAAAACCAAATAATTGAGGTTCAGGCTTGATGTTCTAGCTGGCTGACTTTTTTGAAGAAACGATGAGGTTTGATTGATTTTCAATTGTTGTTAAATTGTAGCAGGGCAATATCAGGGTGCTCAATCAGAAAGGGGGGGGGGGTGATGTAGCCTTTCTTTAGCTCTTGCATGTTTAAACTTAATAATTATGATTTTGGCTACTCAAAACTACCAATAAAAACAAACTTTTAGCTGCAACCTGCAAGAGAAGGCTTCTGAAGTGTAACAATGATGTTCATGACTTTAGAATGATACAAATGACTCAATTTATATCATGGACCAGGTGTGAGCACAAGAAATTGAGCATAGCTGTGAGCATATACAAGTAGCTATTTATCAATCTATGATACCTCTCCCTTATGAAACTAAGGGTGTACCCTATGATTACCCTCCCCCACTGCATAATCTGCAAAGTACTGTGTGGGTATGTAAATTATTTCCAAAATGGCAAGGTGCAGTGAATTCATTGACATAACCCGTTTCCAGTGTGAGTCAATATATCAAGTCAACACTTCTGTTCATTGAAAAACCATATTGAATAAAAGATAATTTACAAAAAAAAATAAAATAAATTAGAACAGTCACTTGAAGACATGAGAACTTACTGATCTAATCGACGACACTGGAAATGAATCGACGACAACAACAACAAACAGCCAGTATTTTCAGGTTCTCTCCTCCACCACTGAATACACATCTTCTCTGCTCGGTCATAATTTCCATTCTGGTATTCTCGATGGGCTATTTCGGCTAAAGACAGGGTCGACACGCTATTAACTGTAAATGGAAAGCATTGAATGCATATTAGCAGTGAATATTTGGGCAGATTACCACCTTAACGTGGCTATGGGCAAGTCTCACAAGAGATAAAGTATATATTTCATCACAGCCTACATGTGATTTATATTACATTAAAAGTATCAAACAATAGAAGAAACTCGGAGATTTGAAGAACAATATATTCGAAGCATGTCAACAGATATCACCAGGAGTGTCCTAATCAAGGAGAATAGTGTTTCGAATTAGACGATAACTGCCTAACACATCTGAATAAAACTTGAGTCAATTGATTTAGTTTTGGGTCATCAAAGACAGACAAGACACCAAATGTTAAATCAATAAGGATAGTGTTCACATCTATCTGCATATGATTATGAATAAGATGAGAACTGCAATAACATGTGAACCATTATTAATAATAGAAACTTTTCTTGCTAACAAACTTGCCTGGACTATCCATGGTTGTCGTTCCCATAACCATATTTCATTTGGTCATTTGCTTTAGTTCAAGCTGAAGACCTTTAAATTCTAATCAAAGGTCTATCATGTTTGTGCTTCAGTAGCGTGCACGCTTTCTCTAGCTCCTCTAGTTTAACAGTGAGTACATCGTGTCCAACAATCCTGGCCGGTGAACAAAGCGTAATTATGATAATTATATGCTAAATAAAAGCGAACTATCCATTGCGCACGCACATTTGGTAGAAAAAAAGAATTTCCTTTTTGATCAGAAAAACTGTATAGAGAATTTTGTTTCAATGCTTGATTTTCTTATTTCACTGCAAATGTAGATTTACACTTCTACATGGCTATGGAGGGAAGAAACGGGTATTGCGTATTTAGACCTCCGTAAATAAAAGAGGCAGTGCTAAAAATGCTGCTAACGTCAATCAACATGAAAATTATTTGGGGAAAGTACATAAACCGAGTAATTTTTAAAAATTTGAAAGACATAAACAAACAATAAACGAGAATGGCGAACAAGGTCTCCGTCGAACTTTTTGCGAAACTTTTGTTATGGTCTTTAATTTGCCCTTGCCCCCTACTTCTAAACATCCAACTTTCTTCGGAGCCCCTAGCAAAGAAAGTATTTACATCAGTGGCGTAGATAAACGGGATTCAGAGCAGAGTCAGGAAAATATTACAGTCGCACGGCAACTGACCGGAGGCAGGCACCGTGGAGCCATTGGGCTAGCAGGAGCTATACCCCCCCCCTCACTCTTTTGCAATAATAGGCTACAAATTTTTGGAAGGTTTACTCTAACGCATCTTTGCATAGTTTACTCCTATGTAGTAGCAGTTCTTCTTGACTGGAAACCTTTTTTGTTCTTTTTTAGCTGTTTGATCTTGTTTAATGATATGATGTATTTTCTAGCTTGGTTAGCTTGGTATTTTGTTACTCTCAAGCTTATTTTATCTATTTTTATAGTTATTGATAACTTCTCTGAACCAGACTGTTTATAAAAATTGTGTAGAAATGAAAAAGTATTTTCTAAAAGGGGCGTTTTCCGGCGTTCTTGAGGACGTAGCCTCAAAAATTTTGGTCACACCCTTTTCAGCCCCTCCACTTTTAGACTGATGCGCAGTCGAGATAACTCCTCAAAAGCTCAAAATTTGAAAACAACAAAAAAAGTGAACATATTCACATAGTAAATAGTAGTTAAAGACGTGAAGTTAGAAAATTTTTTGAATGCATTGAATGTAAGGTTTCCTGACATTTTAATAAGTGACGTTCTTAAAAATGTTTAAATTGCCCCTCCCCCCCTCTTCCCTAAAAAACGAGCAAAAGTCATATTTTGTGCTTGAACTTTCTTGCATAGTTGACCTTTTACCCTTTACAGACCGACCAAAAGAACACACCTACCTTTTTCATAAGAATATTTTAAATCTTGTATCTATATGGAACATTATATGGAATGTATTATACAAATACCATAAACAATATTCCTACAGAAAAAAAAGTGTAACAGGACAAAATTGCAAAACTGGACAAGCAAAGCTTGACGCCAATAGTCTATCAGGAAAAAAGACTGTCCTTAGAAAACCCTCCCCGGGTTCATTCAGAAAAACGCCTCAATTTTCCTCCAGATGAGTTTTTACACTTAACTTTCTTCAAAATTTTTGTTGTATGCTTTGAGTAAAGGTTTCTTAGAGTCGGGAAACAATACCGTCTTAAACCAATCAGTGTTGCTGGGTCAGTATTCGTGCAACGGTTCTGGCTGTGACCAGATAACTCTTGAACTTCCTACCAGGGCTTCAAGTGGTAATGCGCATGTGCAATGACCCTGAAACGGGGGCTAGGTAATGTCTGGAAGAGGGGCATGATTCATCTCCCGAACAAGCACAGTATAAAATTCTTTTCACTAAATATACTCTTGTGAGGCTATACACGGCCTTCCTCAAAACTATTGCGTCGTTGGATACCCTTCATCCGGCTCACTGCCGGAATGATTACACTTTGCAAAAATGGTACGGGAAGTATCATATTGATGCGGAGCCGTGTAAACGCAACCCCTATCCGATATGAAACGCAATCCGATACACGAGTAAGCCGGTATCGTGCAAACAAAGCCTGTTGCACGCTGGGGCCAAAACATGGAATATCAGAATGAGCCCCACAATTTCCATGTTTAAAAGAAACTTGAAGAGATTCCTACAAAGTTAATAAATTCCCAAAACAAAACACGTTCCCTAGGTAGAACAGCAACATCTTTATTTTATTTATATTAAAAAATTATTTTGTAGTAGAAGTAGTTTATTTGTATTATAGCTGATAGGGAATTCGTGAATAAAGATTTTTAAAATGAAATGAAAATGAAATGAAATGTTGAATTCTCGATATTCTGGAAAATTCAGTGCCGTCGGAATAAAATTCATATTTGGGGGGGGGGGGCTGCCCATGGTATTATTTCTCATTCAGGACACTGTTATAAAGGAAATTTCTTAAAGATTGACAATTATTGGTGAGCTGCAGCAGGCCCCCAGCCAGCCCCGCTCCCGACGGCCCTGAAAATATCGGAGATCAGGGTTGGTATATTGACCATTCTTTGGCCAAATTTGACTGAATTTGCAACTGAACTGAACTTGCCTGGTCAAACCAAAAATTTGGCTAAGTGTTGGCCAATTTTTAAAATTCTTAACTAATAAAATTTTTTAATCTTTAAAGACTTATCTTCACCCCCATGAAACAATAATTGATGATAGTCTGCATCGCAATGGCGGATTTAAGGGGGGGGGGGCAGCTAGGGGTAGTTGTCCCTCCCTTGACGAGTTGAAGCAAGTCTTTTGAAGAATAAGGATCAGGTGAAAAAGTTTCTGAGACCGATAGGTTAACTTGCTTCAAGGATAACCTCAAGGTTATGTTGTTTATTCCGAAAATGGATCTCAAAATGTTGTATACAACGTACTCTCGTCACCAATTGTTGAAAATTTTTCAGCGCTCCCACTACCAACTGCCCCTCCTTCAAGTTTGCTCTGGATCTGCCCCTGCTGCATCGCAATAGCCTGAGCCCCAGACTCCAAATACTTTGAGTTTGGGGTGTAAAACTCAGGCTACATCGCAAACGCCTCGCCATGCAAATTTTAAGAAGGCCTTCTCTGGCCTTCTCTTGCATTGGTTTTCGGCAAGCAATAATCTTTCATGAAAGAGAGGTGCCTTCGAAGAAATTAAATCTCGGCTCCCTCAGACTAGAAATCTCATCTTTGTTAGAACACAGGGTTCCCATTCATTGCAGGACATCACATGACAATTGCATCTTAGGGTATATAAGGGGTGGCTTTATAGTTAGGTTCAGTCTTGCCGTAAGATTGTCGAACTCCGTGTGCCTTGTCGCTAGCTTGCAGAATTGTGTTTGTCGTTACATTGTCGCCGTTAGCCGTGTAAGATATTTTTAGTCGTTTGCCGTGAACTGATGAATTAGAAGAAGTGTATAGAGAATTGGATAACAGTTTTTGCCGTATTTATCGTGTACGTTTCTGCGAACGACCTACGAACTCACATTTGTAAAACCCCCTTATTAAGTGGTTTTACATCTTGAACAAATTTCGCCCAGAGATTGTTCTCAACCAGACCATACTATTGTTCTTCAACCATCTATCTATTGTTCTATGACCACAGTGCCTACGTCACGAATTTGAGAGAGGGGAGGGGGGCTAACAAAAGAAGGGGGCCAAGGCTTTTTCCCCTTTCACTACTTGCTTCACAAAAAGGGGGGCTGTGGCCCCTCTGGCCCCCCGGTGGCTTGGGCCCTGGAGCATCCGTCTATTGTTCTATTTTCAGTATTCTGGGCCAGTATTGCAAGACTTCTAAGGGAAATTTTTAGGTACCAAAAACAAATGCAGGTCAAGTAAAGCCATAGAGTTAGCTCTATGAGTAAAGCAGACTAAGTTATTTGTTGTAGTTGTTGCTTGTACTGTTACTTGTTGTTGCTGTTAATTAATTAATTTCTATTTTTTCCACGTTTTGCGTAAAAGGCTCTAATTTTTCATTTATATGTAAAGAGCTTTTTAAGTATTAAATGTACGTTAATTAATTAAATTGATGATGATGATAAAAGACATGTCGTCGGATACGAAGATCATGACAAACCAAAAAAGTGACATAAACAGGCTCCCTACCCCTTGGTTGGATACTTTCTCGATTGCACTGCCTGGTCTATGTTATATGCTACTTTTGGCAACTCAGGACACGTCTCTTGGGTAATGTGGATGGTCAATGTCAAAATTCGCACGTATAAAAATGACCAGGAAGCTTGAAGTGGGGAGAAAGGATCACCGAGGGGAATCTCCATTTCTGTTTTCCATTCCAAGCCTGCATGTCAATCCTCATCTTTATTGTTTAGCACTTCTATCACGTGACAAATTATTGTCTACCTGTCAATTGTCTGTGAACAAAATGCAGATGCAGTCATGCGTTTACCACTCCCATTATTTTTAAAAGTGGAAGAGACGACCTAAAAGCTCATTCTGCTTTTGGCTTGCCATTGGATAACATTGTCAAAAAGGTAAGTGGGAACTTCCACGACGATTTGTTTTATAAAACTGCTGCTTCTTTCAGTTGTAATTTTTGTTAATGAATACTTCATTACTTTTGGCTTTTTTTATTTTGGTTTCAGGCTGGTAACAAAAAAAATTTCCAAAGATGTCTGACAAACCAGATCTCGAGGAAGTCACCAAATTCGACAAGACTAAATTGAAGAAAGCAGAAACCAAAGAGAAAAATACCCTACCATCGAAAGAAAGTAAGATTAATTTTGTCTGTAGGTTTTTAAAATAAATGTTGTAGTTTTTTATTGCTCTCCCAATTATTTGTTTTAATTTAGGCCAGGTCCGTTACACTATACGTTTTACGCTCTAATTCCTCAAAATCCTTCAAAGCTGTACGTATAAGCACACTACTTTATTCTTTTTAACGTTTCTTTGGTTGTCCTGAAATCGTCTAGGAAGAAAAACGACTTAATTTTGTAATCATCCCTACACGGAAACACATTAGCTTGAAAGGTGTGGTCTTGTTGTGACGCTTTTTGTCTTCGAATCATTCAGAATTGTCTACCTTGCTGTTCAAAGCTATAGAAACGCAAGCAGCATGATTTTTCTCGTTTTCAAAGCTTTATTTTAGCATAGATAATACACTAGTCATTCTAATAATCTTTGTAGATGCGGCGCTGTGAAGTTATTTTAGTCATGGTTTGACCTCAAAAAATTATAGTCGTGGTTTGTTCAAGTTATTAAGTATGTTCCTATCCCAGCATCTTGTAAAATAGCGAGAGTTTTGTTTGTCCACTCACAATTTTTGGATTTTGAGATTGTAATAAGGTAGGAAGAGATTGAAATGTTCTTAATCTTCGTCGATAGGCTATCCACATGGCGTCTTTCCATTTCCGGGTTACGCCAAACACCATTCTACAATCTCCCTTTTACAAATTGTGAGGGTTTTTGTGGTATGCGATAGGAAAATATGTGTAACCCGTTAATTTTTCCTAATTATTTGTTAATATTTTATGTCTGAATCTATTTTTTTATTTTTTAGCAATTGAACAAGAAAAGAGCGGATGAACCAAATTTTGATGTCAATGTAATTATGGGAGATTTAAAGAATTATCAAGTTTGAGATAACATGGATTTATGCTGTGAATAAAGTTGTCATCAGTGAATCCTACTCTTGAACTCATTTCGTCTTTAGTGTTATGAGCTTAAACTGTTTATTTTCATGAGTAGACAATAAACGACAGCGATTGTTTTTCTCTTGTTAATTACTCTTTTCGTTGCTTTCTTGTGTCCAAGAATCTACCGTTCGAGGACTGTTATACTTGCTAAGATACTTGGAAAGCAAAGCAAAGCAAAGCTTCTTAAGAATTTGGCAAGGCTTGAGTCTCATGGTGATTTAGGATGGGCGCAAGAACGATTCGCATCATTGCCCTGGACAGGGTTATCCCCCAACGCCGCAGAAAAACAGCAGCTGACCCGGAAGAAGAAGTCGTATTATGTGAAAGACTCTCACATGGAACAATTAAATCAAATTCTCTCTACACTTCAGTTTTTCTAGAAGTTCCAAACGTCCATTAGGTTTCGCGATTTTTAGTACCATTGTACAATATAGCACTTAGTTGTTTGTGACGTTTTTTCTTGCATGGAAGTGCGATTCAAAAACTCATGTAAGTCTGCTGACTGGCGGCTATCATGTATTGAAAGATATTACACGAATTGCCAAGGGAGTGGGTAGTTGGAAGGGGTCACACCATCCGAAAGCAACAATGCCATGAGAAAATTCCTCCATGAAATCATATGTAATCATATCAACAACAGAATAATTTAAGTCTTCACAGATAGAAATTTTTGATTTGGTTTTCTATCAAAGCATAAACTTTTGAAATGCTGTTCTGGGGTGAAATACTGCGAACGTGAGTTGTTGATGTCCGGGGACACAGCCTAGCGCATTTTTGCCACTCTCGGGTTCGAAAATCATCGTTTTCAGCCACGAGCACGGCCGCCGACGAGGGGCAATTCATTCTTGCAAATAGCGTATGAGATTTTCCCTAAAATAAAAGGATTTTCACAAAAGGTGTACGGGATTTTCTTGGAATGATTTGCCCCTCGGCCGCCGATAGGGGGCAAAGGGACAGAGGGCCTCGGGGCCTTATAAAGCAATGAGTTTCGTTTTAAAATGGAATTAATTAAAATTAACCATTTTGTGCCTAAAATAGCAAACAATTGTAAAAGAATGAAAGACTTTAAGCTAATCTAAAGGGCGTAGTTGCAGAAATTTTCTGCTAGTTCCGTTTGCTGAGGACCTCATCTTTTGGTTTTGCCCCAGAGCCTCCAAAACCTATCGGTAGGACATGAAGGGTAATAAGAAAACAAGTCTACTAACTGTCACAAAGTAGTCTGATTATGTGGTGTAAGAGAAGATGGATCAAAATCACTGGCGCTGTATTCCGGGTATACCCCCGAAACAATCTAGATATAAAGCATAAAAATTTTTAATAGTTCTGTTTGGTCGTATAGTCTAAATATAAACTTCACAACATTTTAGAATTAATCATTTCTGGCCTCTTGAAGTCTTAAAAGGCACATTACCCAGGCGTTTTCTCAAATATACCTTGTATAACTTTTCAAACTTCAGTTTTCGTGTCATCCTCTCTTATTATTTGCTGAAGTAAAACAGTCAGAATTGGACTTAAGACGAAATTCTATCCTTTTCATAGACAATCTTCTTTTTGCTTATTCATGAAGCAAAATTGCAAATATATGTCTCATTCCATTATTGCAAATTTTGGAACAGACACAAATCTCACAAAACCAGGGGCGTAAAAGCCTACCAAAAAGTGAGAGGGGGCACTACAATAGAAGCGGAAATTGAGAAGCATGTCCATTGATAAATTAAAATTCGTTGTTTAGCTTCAGTACCCATTGAGCGCATAATTAGACAAGTAGATCACATAAAACAAGCTTTGAGTCTGCTCTGAGAAAAGAGAAAATTGGTAAAAACCAGGATAAAAAACCATCTCACCAAGAATTTACCAAAATATTGCTTGCGACAATCTTTGCGCTGCAAAAAGTTTTTTGCAATCTTTTTCTATATTTTTTCAGCTCTTTGCTGACGAGAACACAGCATTATCAAGTTGTTGTATCTCCATTCTGTCATACTACTTCTACTCTCCGCTGAGCTGAGAATAATCATTCTGCTGAAGCAGAAGATTGTGGAGCCGAAGCGTAGATTTTAGGCACTTTGAAAACTTCTGAGAGATATCGTTATAAAAGATATTCTGAGAGAATTTTTGCTATAAAAGACAATTTCTACAATTTTGTCCAATGATGTTACACCTATTACTTTAGGAGCCAAGTACTATTTCTGGAAGAAGTTCCAACTGTGGTGTCAACTGAAAAAATCCCCGCCTGTTTTGTATCCATCCCTCACTTGCTCGCTAATTTCAAACTCTCGACCATTTACAGCATCCAGAAAAGCTTTTTCTATATAGGGCATACTATATGTCATCAAATATTCTACCTATTTCTACAAAGGCATACAACAACAGTCTCAAAATTTTACAATCGGTAGAATGGTTTGACATCCAAGAATGAAAAGATGGAAACAAAATGAGTGTAAGTTTAGTAAGTCAGTTTAGTAAAATGGAGCAATGACGTGACACGTGTTTAATCTCAAGAGGGGCACTTCCCCTCATCCATAAAAGGAGCATGCTTCAAGTTAGAAAAAAGGTGGGGCACGTGCCCCCTAGGCCCAGTGGCGACGCCAGCCACTGCAGAGTGGGAGGGAAATGGGCGTAACCAACGAGACCGCGCCATTTTGCCTCGTTTCAGTACTTTGTACCAAGTGAATTTTCCAAAGGCAAAGATATTATCAACCCATACTTTACTCTTTTTGATCCATTTATAGAAGAATTACGTGGACCATGTTTTGACAAAAGTGGGGGGGGGGGGGGTAACTAACCCCACATCCCCTTGGCGCCGCCACTGCCTAGGGCCCTGGGTCCCACGCCACTGACCAAAATCGTTATTTTCAAAGTCAAAATAGACATGATTTTAACCAACAATGGTACGCGCTACCAAACATCTATTATGTGGTTTTCAATTATGTACAAAAAGTTATAACAAAACATGCTTTAGATAAGTTGCAGAATAAGATTTTGCCTGCTGAAAATACCAACATACCACGGTAACAATTGGGGTTTCGTAAAAGGTAAACATTGCAAATATTTTCAATTCGGAGAAAAGTTGACATACAGAAAACACTTTTGGGATTGAAAAAGGCAACTGACACGATTTCTCGCGGTCAATCTATGAGGTCGGAAAAAGATACGCTGGTTTCGCCCATAGAACAGGCCTTTCTGTCAATTGTGTAAATTTCTTTGCCACTCGCTTTTAGCTTCGGTTCTTTTTTTCCAATATACAGACAGTTCAAATCTTTATTTGAGATACATATGCTTTTTCGTACTATTCATAACCATTCAAATGTGGGATAGAACGGAATGGTTGTATATTCCGGAATATGAAAACCCACGTCTAATAACGTACGGAAGAGAAGATCAACTAAGATTCGAGGTCTTGTAAAGCGAACCCGGTCATAAAATAACTTCACAATAAAATCGACACCAGGCCGGCACATTTACTCGAAAAAATAGCAGTCGTAAGCCAATATACTCTAACGACTTTCCTTTACACAAGTTACCATCAGGTCAGAAATGAGAACTAGAAACGACAACGTTTCTTCCAAGTGGACAGCTGACAAAAGCATAACGGATTTCAGTTATTGTCTTTGAGGATGTGTCTATGCCATCATTCTGCAGTTTCAGCTGTCCACTGGTTCGATTCCTGCTGAAGGTTAAAACCCCAATCCATCCAAAGACTACAAAATCACATCGAGAATCTAAATTGACCCCTTTGTTTGGGGAAATCACGCATAAACATAGTCCTTTTTTGAGAAAGCAATATTTGTTCAAATGATCGAAAGTACGAATGAATGGCGGGGATTATCAAAGTGGGAAAACGTTTCCCCGTCGACAAAGAACAAATTCGAATTTTTAGGGTTCTGACTGGTACTTGGAGCAAGTCTAAACCATTGGTCTGAACAGGTGAATATCATATAGCTCCTTTGCAGAAAACATCTATGACGATGGTTGAAAGGGTCTATCTTCCATGTAGCCATGTTACAATCTCTACGAAAAAGCCATGTTTAATAGTTTGGAGGGTATTTCCTCTAAGGAATGAATACTGAAACATTTCTGCAACGACTTAACATTCGCAAGATTGTATCACATTACATTCACGAGACTTTTTTACTGAGTTGAATCAGGAAAATTTTGGAACAATTTATGCAGGAAAGACAGAAAAGGAAACCAATTCTTTACCGCAGACGCATGAAAATGACGCTGATGGTTATGGTAAGACAAGGCGGATTGGACTTCAAATTCTATTAAAAGTTGTAATGAAACTAATATCTACCTTGTCAGTATTGCTAAAACATCTGGCTATATCAGCTAGCTTCATCTCTACATAACCCATTTATCTACATCAAAATCCATTTAAGTCTTTACCGCATGCACATGATGCAAAACAGCGGCCTAGGTTCCCGCTGGAGTGCCTTGATAAGCATTAGCAGAACCATTGGCATATGGGGCTCCCAGTCCGAAAAGATGTCCACAATACTTATCATCGTCGATGTTGTCTTCAAAGAACATCTGTAAAAATAGAAAATTTGATATTATCTGGTGTGTATGCATTCTGGTGGTTTACAGACGGAGGGGGGAGGGGGATATTTCAGGTTCGCAACTTGTATGAGAATTTAGCTATTCTATTTCGGTAGATTCCTGTCTTGACGAATTTTCAAGATATTACATAATTTGATAGGAAATAAGATAGAGTAACTATCAATGATAGTTGGCATTAATTAGCGAAACATTAAACGCTACGTCAAACTCAAGAGATTAAAATAAATTATAAATTAGCTAATCAATTAAATTATTCATAGACAATTAACTTCAATAACTTTATCTGCATAAAACTTGAGACAACTAATGAGAAAATGTCTCTATTTTCCTAGGGGACAGTCCCTTACTTTGTTCCAATCTCTTTGGGTAGAGAGCATGACAATGAGATGATAGGCTCAAATACAAAATTGAAAGGTTATGAAAAATCAATGTTAGTATAATGAAGAAAATACTTGACAATCAGGGACAGTATATTGCTTTTTGCAGGATACCATGAGGCTCGTTAGAGTTGGTAATGTGTGAAAGGGTTCATTTTAAGCCTTCCTTATCGTTAAGGTAAAGAAATACATTTAAGAATGAAGAAAATGATACAAAACGAAAGGAATTTTAAGTATCCAGGCCATAGGTATTAGGGACATCAACGATTGATTTTGCAACAATAGGGTGGTTTTGGAGATGGAGAATGTGCAATTCAGATGCCATCAAAGCATCGTTGAAAATGGCGCAAAAATGCAGATCCTGACTGGGTATGGCTTCCAGAAAAAACAACATATCGACACACTCAACCTTCAACAATTGACAGCAAACCCCACACAAGCAGATTGTATTTGCGTGCTTATTGTTTCACAATTTGCTTTCAGAACACCATTATCTTATGTCTAGTTGATTAAGTAACAATTCAAGGAGTTGCTTAATTAAACTCACGCGAAGAGCCTAGAAGAGTCGAGTAAACTTAGAGGTATGAAGCTGACTTGACAGGTCAAAGGAAACTTCAGCTGTTATGAAGCTACTGTTAGTCGATTGATTTGACTATTTTATATTATCCAGTAGTAATTGGATGAGTAAAATTGAAGTTCTTTGTTTGTCAACAGAATAATAAGTGTGATAGAGCTTTTAAGTGTCACCATGGCATGTAAAACGGTTTGTTGAACGATGAATGAGCTAAGACAGCTTAACTCTGCTCAAGTCGTGCCCAAGATTGTGGTTTTCGAAAGAAAATATAGAACTCTTTAGATGATTTTTGAACACAGCTAAATGGGCAGAAGTACTCACGCCTCTTAACAAAGAATCTAGAATGACCCGACAGTGCATTGAAAATCCAACACCACTTTATTCTTGCAAAAAACTTTTTTAGCATGATAGAGTTTCATTAGGCATGTAGCAAAGAGTAGGCAAGGATCTGGGCTCTGCTCGGATAATATGGCCATATATCTGTCTGATAGCTTCTGTATTACGAAAAATTATGAAACGATTGTTAGACCAAGGAGTTTACCTTTACTAGGGCTTACCTGTGAGATGGTTACTCGGCGAAATTAAGTACATAATACATTGCATTGGCTTAAAACAAATTTTTGTGTTTTTATATGAACACGTGAGCTAATTCGACATCTCTGTTAAATGGAGGTGCGCAGGCTAGTCAGATCATACTATTAACAAACTCAAGAACCATAATTTTCTAGCTGATGAAGAATTTGCTTTAGACAAGACGTCTTGCTGAGCGAGTAAGACAGGTGTTTCAAAAAGTTGCGTTACCTCTCTCATTTTAAAAAATGCAGCACCTGTCAGCAAGCTGTCGCTCCCTGCTTGATGCTGGGGTCCGATTCTTTCGAGCTAGGGATCAAATGATAAGGTTACTATCACCAAAGATTCGCCTCTTGACAGAAAAATTACCCTCTTTTTCGAGTCCCCCAAAAACACCCCATTGGGAGCTAATAATGTGGCATCCTAACGCATCATAGGAAGGCAAGCCTTATACCAGATTCAGACTAACTTTTCACAACACGAAACACAGGAAACCAATACAATACAACACAATTACAATACGACACGAGACGGTCAATATAATACAAAACGATACAGTTGCGTGCAGCGTCATCATATCATAGAATAAATAATCATAAAGTAAATAATCATAGAATAAATAAAGACACTATGAATAAGCATAGAAAAGATTATTTTGAAATTAAAAAAGTGGAACTACATTTAGCTGAGAATAATAAAAATAAATGTTATACAGGTCTACCATTTACTGCCCGATGCGGTGAGGACAGAGCTGTACACGATTTGATGTATAATAGAACAGGATGGTTTAAAGTATAAAACAGGACTACGAATTATACGCTTTATGTTTTCATCAGGCAACTGCTCTTCCTAATGGCAACATTCAAACAACAGACTATAGTTGAAATTATACTAGTAACAAAGAGGCAAGAATAACCCTAACATTGAATGCTAAATGAATACATTCACCGGAATTCTTACAGCTTTTAAAGTCAGGGGTCCACTCACCTCTAAAAGTTCGGCCACTTCCTGCAGGCCGCCCTTCAAGCTCTTGCAGCTTTTCATCAAATATTTAATGTCGTAAACATTGTTAAAATACAGTCTTAGCAAATCGAAAAAATCGGACTCCTCCACTGGCAAGTTGGAAGCTGTGAGGACCTTCAACAAGTACCCAAAGTCATACGCACTGCAAAAGACAAACCATTTCACAAATACAGTCTTTGGTGAATTAAACGCGAAATAGAACTAAGCAATCGGGCCGGGGATATGATAATACTACCAGCCTACAACACTCCTAGACTAGTTAACAACAAACTTAAGATCTTTGATAGCATTTCATTGCTATTAGTGAAAATCAGCAAGGATATTGAAATGCAGTATATTCTTAAGATGCTCTGGCAAATATTAGAAAAAATTGAAAGAGACTTCAGAAAATTGTACAAAATCTTCTCATTTTATGAGGAAGGTTATAACAATCGTAAAACTAGTCTATATAACTAGAGAAAGGAAAGCTGACAATGTTTCCCGAACCTTGAATGAAAGGTTAAATGAAAGGTTAAACAAAAGGTTAGGTTAAGATAAACAAAAGGTTAAGCTTAAGGTTAAACCAAGGTTATATTTCACGGTTAAGACTAAGCGCTCATAATCTAGAAGTAGAAACTGGCCGTTTTGGAAAAAGCCCTATCCCTAGAGAAGAACGACATTGCAGTTTCTGCTTAGCGACAGGTTTAAGGGTTTTAGGACATGAATTTCATTTACTTATGGTGTGTCCAGAATTCGCTGATAAAATGTGCTATCTCTTAAATGAACTCCAACGAGCAGCCCCTAATTTAAAGCAGCTAACGAGTTGGAATCAATTTATCTGGATATTAAGTCAAGAAGACTTAAAATGTCTCAATTTAGTTGCCACATTTCTATACAAATGCTTTTAAACAAGATTGAAAGAGCAGTAGAACAATACTGATTCCCAATATGTTCAAACCCCGGATTCTAATTATTAGTTGATTATATAGATTTTTCGCTGTAAAATAGCTTTTTGATATTGCGTATATTGAATTTTTTCGTGCTTTCGTAATTAAAAAATTGTACTATTTAAAATTGAGTTGATATTAACTTTTGACAAGTTGTTGTAGAGGTAATTCTATTAACTTTTATTGTTATTTTTATATTGTAATTAGGTTAGAGACCATCTTGGCCTAGATACCTTTTTAATATAAAAAAACAAGGTTAAACTAAAGGTTGAGCCTAAGGTTAAACTTAAGGTCAAATAAAAGGTTAAACTAGTAGTTAAATTTAAGGTTAAAGCGTAAGGTTAAACTTTAAGGTTAAATGAAAGGCCAAACAAAAGGTTAAAGAAAGGTTAAACTAAAGGCCAAACAAAAGGTTAAAGAAAGGTTAAACTAAAGGCTAAACGAAGGATTAAATGCAAGGTTAAAGTTAAACAAAAGGTTAAAGGCATCGAGTCATGATAAAATGTATTGGGTATACAGTGTCAAAATCTGCTGAGTCATGATTTCCATGACTGCGATGCTATTGGTTGACCTGAAACTGGTCACATGAACTCACCTCGTACTGATTGACAAAGCAATTTTCATCAATAGCAAGTTGTCAACAACGGATGCAAATATCACATGAAACAGCAGCGATCACGCCGAAACCAAATGGCCCCCTATAGAGAAGGCCTATTTACCATGACTCAATGCCTTTAAACTAGTAGTTAAACTTAAGGTTAAATGACAGGTCAAACGAAGGGTTAAATGCAACGTTAAATGCAGGGTTAAATAACAAGTTAAATAAAAGGTTAGATCAAACTAGTAGTTAAATTTTAAGGCTAAACAAAAGGTCAAACTAACGGTTAAACTTAAGGTTAAGCTTAAATTTAAACAAAAGGTTTAGAAAGGTTGGAAGATAGAATATACCAAAAGTATTCGTAAAGACATTCTGTTATATTTAACAGACTATAAGAATAACTACCTGTGAAATGATAACCATCTTATGTCATCAGATAAAATAATCCCTGACGTGTATAGCAGTTCTGCAAACCGGTTTACATCAATGCCTTCATCTTCATGTCGCCGAAATTGAATCCCAGAGTCAACAAGTAAGTCGATAGAATCTTGTGCATACATATCTTCCCTGCAAAAACAATTGTGTTCGACTTAGGAGAGCATGCATTATGGATAGAAATTAACTTGAGTATCAAGCATTTACAAGCCACTGACTCGTCATAAAAATGGATCCATTTTCTAATACTGAGCAACATCTACTGTGCATATAGGGTGCCCATGTAACAGAAAAATATGTCCAGCAAATATCTTGCATCGCTTTGTACATGACAATACCGCACTCATAGATAATCACCGTATGTAATTTACTTGACGCTGCAGAGCTGTGTATGTTAAAAGGCAGGTGCTTAACGGAAAGATGGTAGTAATGACTGACACTGGAATTTCGGACACTGGTCATCGTGACACAGTAATGACTGACACTGGACTTTGTTATTGTGGTAGGTGATAATGAATGATTGCAAACGATGATGAAAATATGAAAAATGATGATGTTTACAGCTGATCATCGTGATTTTGATGATGAAAGCAGCAATACAACTATGGCCGTTCCAGGATATCATTGATACTTATCACAACCATGACAGCTATGGGTAATCTATAATCACGAGCACTGCTTACGTTAGATTGAACTTGAAGTTAAACTGCCAGGTAGATCCTTCTGGGGGCTGCTCGCCATTTTCATCATAGAATGTCAAGCCTAGCTGGATGATTTTCAGGAGGTCAACATTACACCGCAACAGCTGATACTGGTAATCAGCACTGCTTTTGAATTCACCAATTGGTCTTGCAACCACCCCTGGAAACTCAGTGTCCTTTGGCAATACAGAGGGAGTAAAGAAGTTATGAAATAATCATTGGATAATTTTTTACAGTGCAGACAAAACAGAAAGGAAGCTTGTACCTTAAGAGGCAGCTGCTCTCACAACTTCCGCCCAACATTTCTTATCTTTTTAAATTGCACCTATACAGAACCTATTCCAAGTTCCAATGTGTCAACATTAAAAACAATATATATATTAGCAGTAAAAAATATAAACATGGCTTTGAAAAAGCCACACTTAAGCTGGCTGACGCTCTCAAGAGTTCAAAACGTCAGAACACTGATCGCGTTGACTGTTCAGATTTTCTGATTGACTAACTTCACTCTTGAAAAGTGATACAAGAGTAGAAGAAATACAAATAAAGAAATTGTATGAGTGTTGTGTTGAATCAAGCTCTCCCTCAACAGATTACTGCCTGAGTCGTTTTTGAGACAAAACCTGATGCACGTGAGTTTTTAAAGGGTCCTTGCTTGTAGCATGTAGAACTTATTTTGTTCCCATCCCAGGAAAATGTAAATCGTTTTTAGTTAAAGATCCCATGCAGACACCTAGATTCCAATCATATGATGTTGTTTTAGGATCTAATCTTGTCCAGGTCTCTTGGAAACAATGTTCCACAACTTGTTAATTGTTCGCCAAAGAGTCAACCCCCCTCTTATCTGCACTATTTATCAATATTTAGAGAAATTCAAACCCCTGTTTATTTTGATTCCCATTTACTATGCACTCAAGAGTAACGGAAAAAACTTGCAAAATAATAAAGACAAACAATTTAATTTCATGTTTCATTTGAGCTACCATGATAAATATCAAAATTAGTTTCTAATCATCACTCAGAAAAATAGAAATTATTGTTTGATTGATACTGCTCATGCATAATTTTTAGTGCATACTAAGGTAAACTTTTAGTCTGTCTGTTAATTTTTAAAATAACTTTTTAAAATAACAAAAGGTTAGTTATTTAAAAGGAATAGACCAAAAACTTACCATTGCAATATAATTATACTTTTTAACAATTTGTCTGACATTCTTAAACTCCTCCTCCAAGTTGGACTCCCATGTGTCACGTATCCCAGACTCTCCTATGCCAGAAGGCATTTTTGTTAGAATTTTTCACATCCAAATACTATAACAGAAAACATGGGAACTTTAACTCATTTTAAAGTTGTTTTGATGCAATTAGATAAAAGAGAATATGTTATTCTAAGTCAACTTTTGTGGAACTCTGCATACTTTCTTAGGCATAAAGATAAACTCTGAAATCATATTACTGAAATACAGTTAGAAAATACTTTCACTGACGTATAGATGAAGAAGAAAGCTGAAACAGAAGTACCAAATAATAAAATGTAAAGACTATATGCAAGCAGGCACTCCTGGGAATAAATTAGCACAAGTGTGGCATTTGCACTCCTAACCTGTGCTAGGAGTGTGATGCAGTGCTTTGATATTTTGTCTCATTTCAACAAAAGTTCAGTTACATAGTGTATGGAGCCATAAAAAACCTCATTTCTTACATCATTTTTTCAGCTCTCCCACAACCTTAACAAAAGAATATGCATGGTTTTAACTAAAGCAAGGTAACCTGGAAGAAATATTGAAAGTAGTGTGTGCCAAGCTAGTAGCTTTCCTTTATTTTGTATCAGAAAGATGTGTCAGGTAGTTGATCATGTCATGATTTTTTTTGTATCTTTAGAAAAGTGTTTGAATAAAATTTGAAACTTATCAAGGTGTGTTAAGTTGAAAAAGGGCCTCTTTGATGACGATAACTCTTGTTAAGCCTTTGGCAAGCAGACCCAAAGTTCAGAGTTTATGGTGGACTTATTTTGTGCTGGGCAGTTCTCAGGGCATTGAACTTTTCAATACTTTGTCTTTGATAATTTAGCATTTGCTAATGAAATGTTTGGTCCAAAAAACTTTCCCTAAACAAAATGTAGAGCAGTTCAAGTTCTAACTATGCAAATCTTGTGAAAGCTCAAATTCTGCATTGCAGTATGTTGGGACAAAAGTTTTGTCTGCCAAATTCACTGAAAACTACTTATGTAACACAGAAACAACAAAAGATTCTGCAGTCACGTTTTTCAAATCAGATTTCCAATGAAAGAGTAGTAAAGGTGCTTGGAATAACTGAAAAGATATATGCCACCTCAAATCAGAGGGCAAAAGATGTGCTCGGCCTAGCGAGACTCGAAAGCTATTTTTACAATTTCTAATTTGGGTTACATAACCTGAAAATCTCTAAATGCGTGAAATGAGTTGATTTGTTGTAAACTGTCTGAGATATGGCAACTTGAACACAGGCTCTGTCCCCATCAAATCACTGTAATTCTGTCTCTGTTCTAAATTTGATGAGCCATGCCAAAATAGCACAAATATGTTGATTGGCCTTAGCTCTCCCAATTAGCAACATACCTAACTGATATTGCATATTTAGAGATAATTCACGGTGTTGTATTAAAGGGGCAGTGTCACAAGGGACATCCCCAGTGGCAACACGCCAGTTTGCGAAAGTTGTTTGGGTGAAACAACCTCCGTTCAATAGGAAAACCAATACAGAATAGAACAGTTTTTTGTATCTGTGCTCATTGTGCGAACTATTTAATTCTTTGGATGTTTTTTTGTAAAAAGGGAACAAATAATAAAAGGTTCTTTCTTCAGTCTTATCATAATATTTCTTTGGATAAAGGATGGCAATTACGAAAAACAAAGTCCACTTTACGGCTAGGATTCCGCAACTCGCAGTGAGCTGTTTATAAAAATTGGCCGAAATGACACCAAAAAACCTACCTTACTGATGAATAGTATAAGCGAAAAACATGACTAAAGTTTGTTGGACAATTTTTAAGCAATCATTTTATTGTAGAATGTTTAATTCCATCTGAATTCACCAAGACAAATGGAATATCTTCGCCATGATTGAATGAAGCTTCATTTCCTTAGCCTAGACCAAATTAACATACACTTAGCATTTCGATTGTTGGTACATATGCTGAAATATAGCAATTGTCCATTCCATGTTCTGTAAATTCGCTCAGAAAATACAATTTATCGAGCTTATCGATGCACCGGAGCACCATCCACCATTATCCCAATGTGCAAGTCAGGCTAAAAACCCACAATGTCCCGTGTATTTGGTTTGTTTACAAAACTGTGACTTTAAGAAAGGTGGTACAAAATAAAAAGTTTTTAAAATGTATTTTTATGGTGTCAGACTTAGAAAACTACTCACCAATTCTAAACTTTACGGAAGTTTTGAAAAGTTTCAAAAAGTCTTGAAACTAAACAAGGGAAATTTTTGAAACTAAACAAGAGAAAGTTTGAATTTAAACAAAAGAAAGTTTTGAATTTAAACAAGAGAAAGTTTTGAATTTAAACAAGAGAAAGTTTTGAATTTAAACAAGAGAAAGTTTTGAATTTAAACAAGGGAAAGTTTTGAATTTAAACAAGGGAAAGTTTTGAATTTAAACAAGGGAAAGTTTTGAATTTAAACAAGGGAAAGTTTGGAATCTAGGCAAAAGAAAATAAGACTTAATTAAGCAAGGCAATGCCAAAAACAATTTACTGAGCAAGTTGAAAGTGAAAATAATGGATGAAGGTCATTAATGCATATAAATCTAGTAATATTGAAACAAATTCTCATCCATTTTGGAAGGAATTCCAAGCAAATAGAAGGAAATTTCAGAAAACTGATTGAGCAAAAAGTAGAAGCACTGCAGTTTAAACATAGTAAAGATATAATTAATTCAAAGTCATTCTGTCACCCTATTAGTTCTCTGCACTTTGGTAGAAAACAAACATATAATTATAAAACAGGTGTGCGATAAAACACTTCCTAATGTGGGGAGGGACCAGTGTCTTCAGAATAAAATTCATATTACAGGCCTCTCCGTTTAAGGCGCGCGCGCGTGATCGCGCGCCTTGGCACGCTCCTGTCTTTGCCGAGACGCGCAATAAATCACGCGCCTGGTTTATAAGAACTCTTTAAATCGCGCTCCTTGTGTTTTGGTTTTGAACAATTATTATACAAAGAGCCTTGCGGATTCGAAATCGATTGATATCTAAATAAACGGTTGCTTCTTTTAATCCCTCTTTCGAGGAAATTGTCAAGTTAAAGCAAACACCTCTTGAATATATTTCCGGTCAATAACCAATAAACTGTCATTGCGATTCCTGATTGTTATAAGTTTTTTAAATGGCCAGTAATTCAAAGGGTCAAGCCATAGAGCTATCTACTTTTCGCAAGTATCGCAAGGACGAAGTTAGCGGACCAAAGACCGAAAAATGAAATGGGAAGACAATGATGGTTTCGATTTGGTGCAAAGTTTGCAAAGAACACAAAAGCGTTATTTTATCAAATCCTCTTTGTAAAGGAAGTGCCAGGAAAGCAATTGAATCGTACGTCAATGGAACGAATTTTGATTCTTCCACTTCTTCTGACTCCGATTCTTCATCGGAATTTGAGCTGGACATTGACGAACTGCAACAATAATGTGTTTTTTTTGCTTTAGTGTTCTTTAAGTAGTTTTTTTTAGATATTTCTAGATACAAAGTATTTACATGCCGTTTTTGCCTACTTTGACGTTAATATATATATTTGAGCACACGCCCGCTAAAATGCTCACGGAGAGGCCTGATATTAGGGGGGAGGGGGTGGGGCTGCCCAGTGTATTCCTTCTCAGAAATATGTAGCTTTGCTACAGCTACTGTACAAAACCTTGTGAAAATCTGGCAGAAATTCAGGAACTTGTTAAATGCCTTTTCGAAGCAAAACAACCCCAAATTACCATAAATTTTCTATTATAGAATGCTAAGCCTCACACACAGTTTGAATTGTTATCAAATTGGAGCCCTTTTTTAAAACTTTTACCATGGGTGGTAAACTTTATGCGATGACTACAAAATATTGCTGATGTATTCAAGTTTTACATCAGCGCAATTTTGCATTTTGGCTTTGCAAAATCTACACGTGATATAATTTGACATTACAAAAAACTTCAAATTTCTAAGTGTGCATGATTGCAAGCTTGACCTCAAATTTTCAAAGAAACTTGTCCATGCAAAAAAAGTTTCCATTGTGGCATTTGGTTGCATAAACAATTAAAGAAAAGCAAGGTACTGAGAAAATAGCCTTGTTGTATACATAATTGCATCTCTAAAGATGGAAGGTCATACCCAGCATGTGGGGCAAGCACCACCAGGGGCGGCTAGGAGCAGTATTACATTATTAGACAAATAACAAATATTTTCAGCAAAATCTTCTGGCCATACATCTTTAAAATGAAACTAGAACTGCAAAATCCTTGGCAAAAAAAGTTTATTCAGATAGCTACCAGATTTCTTGTCATTTTGCAATGATATGACATGATATGGCCATGTTAAAGTGAGCAGAAGCTGTTCTCTTGAAACTGACTTGATCATTTCAAGAAAAAGATCTCCCTTTTATTCTTGTCACAACACTGATTGTGATGTTTTCATCTGACAGCTGCTAACAAATATTACAGCCACAGCCCTGAAATATTGCTGTTAGGTTGCGAATTCTAATAGCAACTTTCTTATCCACCTTTGTTTGTTTATTCTCAAGCTCTTACGTTATTTTCATCAAAAATATAGATTTGCACTTCAATCAAGCAGAAAAAGCATGGTGCTTTGGTTTTGTATGTTAACGATGATTATTTATCAGAAATCTTTGTCCTTAGAAAAGAGTATTTCAATGTACTTACTTGCCGACATGATTTTGCTATTAAAAGAGGGCTATTAATAGCAACAAAAAGAGGCTTTAGCTATGGACAGAAGGCTTTTTCACTGTAAGCTTATGGTGTTTATCTGCATGCCGCAGGCCCCAAGCTTTTGAAGTCAAAGCCTACAGTTGAAATTGAAAGACTGAACGTGTAGGCATGACATTGGAACTGGATGTATTCCAACAAAGGTTGTTATAGTAAAAATTTGGAAGAAAAAGGCCTCTGACTTTTATTCAGAACCAAAAAAATTGTTGCAACTTTTCAATCTTTTAGGGCTTAGCATCAAAATTACTTTTCCAAATAACATTAAGATAAGTCTGACAATGGGTCATGTTACTCTGGAGATCAAATATACCTCTACCCAACCCCATTGATTTTTTGTTCTTCTCTTTATGACTATCCGATAGAGAGTGTTAAAAAGAAAATAAAGGCGTCTTCGATTTGCAGCCAAGGAAATCAAGATACTGCCATGAGGTAGAGCATAGAAAAACAGTGCAATGTTGAAGACAACCCTATTAAAGAGGTTGTGGTTGGAAGAGGGTGTGGTTGGAAAAATACAGCAACCATGCTTTTCTCTAGTAGCAGTGTAACATCTCTTCCAGCCGCCCTTGAGCGACATTAATGACAAAAGCTACCCTATACCAATCATGAATTTACGCTAATTGCATCATATTTTTGCAAGTGAGGAATCATTTTAGCTTACATTGGAAATATTCAGTGTGGATTAACGATTTTCCACTGTATTTCTTTTGTTTTTTGGCATATATATTCCAAGGGCTTCACATGAATTCCAGCCTGGAAACTTCCAATTTTGAAAAAAATTTAATTTGCAAATCTTATAGCTGCTTGCACGAAATCATGAACACTTAGAAATTTGTAGTATCAAAAATGTTAGAATCTTACAAGCCAACTGCGAATTTGCTCTATAATTGACCTCCCGCGCCAAAATCGAGGAATGCAAACTAGTAGGGCCTAAATAATTGTCTCGGATAAACTGTCTGGTGGACAATAGAGGAAGATTTATATTGCAAGGATTAGATATGCATATATATTCCTATTCTTTTTAAACGTCTCTCTAGTTGTTTAATCTCTGTTTCAAGTATAATTTTTCCTTTTCAAACTAAAATATAAGGGTGCTTCGGTTCGGTGCAAGAACTTAGGTTTTGGCCATGATTATCAAGGGAAGTTAAAAACAACTACAATTGGTAACGATAATAATCGATAATAAACGATTACGAAATGCTAGGGATTATGGATTTCCAAAAAAACACTCGATCTTACCAAGTTAAGCCTCTGGACTGAGTTTGATTCGAATCAACAGCAACATGGCCGCCATTGTAAGGAACGAGCATTGGAACGAGTCAAGAGTTTCCCCCAGTTCTCTTTTTTGCGCGAACAACGGTGATAATAATAATCATTTCCATCATGCTTGAAAAGCTGTGAGAGTAAGCAGAGTGACATAGCCTAATGTATTAGGAGTTAGGACGACTAGGCTCAAAGAGCAACAAATAAATTCAACGGAACACAGCAAGATTGCTGGCTGAGATTTTCAATTGCAATTTTACCCAATTGTAAAGATAACCATAAATTGGACAAATCATGAAATTAGCAACATTTTTAGACAAGTATAACCTGTTTTACTTTATATTTTGTCGGATGACCTCCAGGATTCTAGACAGTCGTCATTTGCACTGGAATTCACTGAAATAACTTTGCAACGAAATAACTTTGGATACAGGACGAAAAATTAAGGGAGCTCATTTTTGGTCTTAGAAGATTGTTTTTCTTGGAAATTTTTTTTTGAAAACCAGTTGTTTTCAATTGCATCAAGGTCTTGACTTTGACTTTTTAATATCAATCAATTAAAAGTTTTGGTCTTGCAGGTCGCTCGGTCGTTTGCTGAAATTGCAATCAAATCAAGTTTGGTTGATATTTGATCACCCGTCATTCTCGTTCTTGATATTTTTATGTTTTCGGCAATGAAACAAAAACTTTGATATTTCCATATATCACACAAGTTATAATTTTTCAAGAAAAAGGTGGGTCAAAGCTTATTGACAGACAGTTGAGCTACGAAACCTTCGTTGGGCATCAATGTACGTCATGGACGAAAAAAGGCATCAAACCCTAGCTCAAACATAACCATACGCCAGTGCGATTCTGTGCACCAAATTGGAAACTCGAAAAGCTACTTAATAATTCTCCAGCAAAAACTCGCACATGTTTTCGATCTCTGCCTCCTGCAGTTGTCTGATCAGGACCAAATTCTCCCTCTTATTGTTGCTCTAAACTCTTTTTTATCAGAACCAGTAAATTGAATTTCAGGCTGGCCGTTTTTAATATTATCACAAATATGAGGCTGAATTGTTCTAAATTTGTTCTTATATTTTTAGGGTGTAAGCAGTGCAACTGCTAGCAATCGCTTAAGGGAGGTGTTCTGGCCTCGTTTGCCAACAAAGTGAACGAGATATCCTTTATTTGCTGACTAGTTTGAACATTCACCGAAAAAGCACCCCTGGATTGCAAACAAAATTTGTTTGAGATGAAGCATTGTTCATAAAAAATTTTTGCAGCAGCTCGGCCTCAGCTTTTCTTAATTTGATCTTTACTTCTGACCATTTTTGAGGCTCGTGTTCTTATAAAATTGTTCTATTTTGTAACACAAAAAAGAGTATAATTGTTAGCTGCTACTTCAATTCATTCGCATTGTACCAGGAGAGACACCCAGGGGGGGGGGGGGGTTTGTATGCTTATATACACCAAGCTACATTTTTGGAACAGGCTGTGATTACGGACTACAAAAAAGTAAAATGCATGTGTTTCCACGGATTCGTGCCGAACTGTTTTTCTGCTAGCTCAAAAGGTAAAATCTTTGTTATTGTTTAAATCATACGATGAAATCGATTTCTCTTATGGATTAAGAGATATCATTTCAAGCCATTGGACCGGTGTTCAAAACACCTCTTTTGGTGTGCTCTAATGTCAGTTTTTGCACACTGACTTTCCTACTCCTGTGTTGCATTTTGTTATGGCAGACCTTTCGAAGAACTTATTTTGTAGCCTTTCAGAAAAGAATGATTTTGTAAGTCATATCTGCTCGGCCAAATGTCATCAATTGATTAATTTTCACAAATCTCTAATTTCAAAGCATCCTTTACTTTCGAAGATTCTATTAGATCGAATTTCTGATAATTTTGCAGAATGTTTGGTTTAGTATCAGAGAGGGAGGATTCCCAATACCACGCTAGCATACCTTAAGTGACTTTCTACATGTGCTAGATATGTATTAAGCAACTGGGATTGTGGTAAGATGATTTTCAGTCTTCTAATCGATACACTCCCTTTGAATGATTTGTACTGTTTATCCGAGCACAACCTATCGTCAATCGTAAGTTCTAGGTAGGCCTATTTCGTTTTTTCAACTTGGTTTTTCTAGTTCTATTCAAATAAATGGTGGTAGCTCTGGCAATTTGCTCTGCCTACGAGGATGGTAAATAACAATGAACTCGGTTTTCTCGTGGTGTATATTTAATCCTATTTATTCTGATCCACTCGGAGATGATTTCTATTCCAGCCTGGAAGTTTTCTATTACCTTTCCAAGCTCTTTCGGCGAGAGTGAAACTTCTGTGTCATTAAGGTACAATAAGGTACCTACTCTCCTCCACAGAGGCTATTGGGGAGGGAGATGAGGAATGAGAAATAGTTACTTTTATCCTATCCCTCCCCAATAGCCTTTGTGGAGGAGAGTGCTCAATATCCTCTATTCCATATACTTTTAGCTTCTCTTGTAAGTATCTATGGGTCTACTGTGTTGAACGCTTTCTTTAGATAAAGGAATATCGTGAAGTTTACATTGTTCAGCATTATTAGAGGAGCAAACGTACTTCCTCGCCCATTATTTTGCTCAACCATTATTTACTTTTCAGGCTTCTTCTATGGCTACACTTGCGCAGAGCAAAATGTCTCCAGAGGAAGGTTTGTCCCAAGAAACACCAATCGGATTGACAATTTATCAAAGAAAAAAGAAAATATCAACCCGTCCATGATTTGGACGATCTGGTACCGGCATCTTCGAAGTAGGCTCTGGATGATCTGGTACCGGCATCATGAAGATAAAAGACCATTGAAATACTAAGAAACAAGCATGATATTATCCAATTTAGTAACGATCATAATATATGTAACCTCTTTGAAAAATCGTTTAGTATCATAAAATGTTGCCTTACAAAGTTTTCATTGGTAACGTCCGAATTTCTCCGCATGTGTAGCAAAGAATCTTTAAAACAAACCCTGGTAGCTAATCGAACTGATACAGTCCCTTTCTTACTCTCAAACCGAATGCAGATAAAGGTACGTATGTATGAAAATGTCTAGCTCTGTGGGCCTTCTGATTGCACACAGTGCGCATTGGCAATGCAGAAAAATGATGCATAAATTACTGGTAGGCTCATACCTACGTGTGCAAAGATTATTATATTATCAAAATGTCTAGATCAAACAACCGAAATTGAGAAAATTTGCTGCTAATATCAAATTTGTACTGCTTTCTTTAGAACGTCTTAGTTCAAAAATTGAAGAAAAACGATGTAATATCATATCGAAAATTTTCTCATGTTTTCAAAACGAACCTCGGCCAAAACTATTTGCTCCTTAGAAAAAAGTGTGTATATGACTGGAAGGTAAGGGGATGTCAAAGGCACAATTTTTGTGTTTGCTGGTGAGCAAATCGTTAGTTGGTTAGTAAAATCGCATGACAGCAGATAAAACAGGAGCAGAATGGCTTGCAGCTGTATACACTCCAAGCTTTGAAGGTGCTATAATACACTTTAACAAGATGATAACTAAAATATATAAATAACTCACGGTCCTTTTCAACCTGACTTGAGGCGGAGAGGAACAGAGAGACGCGACTCGTGTCGACTCTAACCAAACTGCCACATGCTTCTACCAAAAGCCTAACTATAAAAACTTCTACAGCATATTGATACATATAGGCATATAAGGACATTATTAATCAATAACGACACCAATCAGCTAAAATCAAGTAAGAGCGAAAATCAATAGAAAGTTTCCTTTAAGCTAAATAGAAGAATCGTCAAAAATCAACAACTAAATGAGTGTCCCGGAGATAACGCCATTGTCAAATATTGTCAATAAGCCTTCGACATTTAAAGTCTTCTTCGACAAAGGTGATGGCACGCAAGTGGTATGATTGTTGTTTTTGGCATAATGAAGCTTAACGTTTAGGGGGGCTCAGCACGGCTCTTGCCTGAACATTGCTGTCTCATTGAGATTTTATTGCTCTGAGAATGGGCCTGAAACTCGATATCTTTTGCCTGATTGTGAGGGGGGGAGGGGGCTGCAGTCCTTACTTTCATTAGATTATAAGACATTTCTCAGCTTTAGTTTAATTCTTAGTTACGAAAAAGCCGAAATGTTACCCATCATGCTAAGCGTTTGTGAACACTGCTCTATTTTTTGCAAAAATGGACAGAAATATGTCAAAATTTTGTTCAAATTAATAAACATAACCCTTCAGGCGAAATATGCCAGTAAGGTGGCATAATAGGAAATCATTATAGTATTCTCTTGAGCGAATAAAACACTATACATAGCTTCTCCAGATTTATAAGAAAGGAAAAATATCACAAATACTCTGGAAATTACATTTCAAAGAATGAACATTCTAAATAAAAATCTTAGAAATGCCTGTCTTGAAAAATTGATTCTGATTTGGAATACCTGACCAAGAAAATTTCGAATCCTCGATATACCTTCCAGCCTCCTCTAAGGGGCTGATTCTAGGATGATTCAAGAATGGGAGCCACCAGACAGAAAGCTCATTTTCAAAGTTCCCAAGAAAAACATCATGCACATGCTTCATTTATTTACGTTTATCGTTTTCAGTTGAATATGTGATTTAACATGGATTAAAATCATGCATTTTAAAAATTTGTGTGTTAGGACGGAGGCTTATTTGAGGGTGGGGTCTAAAAATTTTATTTCCAGGGTGAAGCTAATCCATATGAGGGAGAGGCTTAAATTAAGAGCGGGCAATTTGAGGATTATATCATCTATAGATAGTCTTTGTCCCGTTTATATTCTCTTCTATGTCCGCTTAAACATGCTAAATGGCAATCCATCTATCCCCCACCTCAGGTAACAGTGGATCTGCTACAGGATCTGATATACCTGAATTAAACTAAGACTGCAATACCACGATTAAAAAATCACATGCTATATTCAATGGTTCCTTTACAACTGTTGCGCAGCAGTAAGATGCATTGAAACTTCCAAAAATGTTCAATTCTAAACATTTAAAGTTTAAGATTTTCTTCAAAGTTATATGGCTTTATCTTCACCACTATAAACAAACCGTCATTTGCAGAATATCGTTCGCTTTCCAAAGTGTCATTCGTTATGTTCATAAGTGGATAGAGTTGACCCTCCTGATTACCATCGGGTCGCTGGTAGCACCCAGGTATCTCACTATCTGATCCAAAGTCTGAGAAGTCAACGATCTTCTTGACATGCGCTGGATTGTCATTTGATGTCTGATCCAACAGTACGATTGAGAAATTCTGCTTTAGAGGCCATGGCAAGAATTGGTCATACAAACCAGGTATCATTCTGATGGAGATAATGGAGTCTTCAGCCCTTTTCAGCAAGGCCAAACAGAAACAGTAACCATGCGGACCAGTTGCAAATGGGGGGCTTCTCAATTCACCATGTTGAATAATTCCACTCACAGGAGTCAAATGCCATGTGAAGTAAAGATTTTTGTTTGCTTCAATTGGTCGATTCTGACAGCCAGATTCAATGTTATTGAGCTTCTCCCTGATTTTCACTACGGCTTCTTTTAAACTTTTCATCTCATAGAGTAACAAATTGTCGTGATTTTGTTTTTTTAGATGTTCTTGAATATCACCTCTCGATTCCTGGTGATTTAAACCAAAGTTCACTCGCTTGAACGAAATCAGTTTTATCTAATAAAAAATTCCCTAGTTATCGCTTGCATCTTGTAGCCTGAACCACTGTTTTATCTTTGGCTTATTAATAAAATATTGTTTGCTTTCATAAAGATGGCCAAATAAGATGGATATAGAAGTAAACCATACTACATTTACTACCAAAGGGCTTGAAACAGTGACATCAGCTTCTAATGTTCTCATTCAACCGTACCCCCACACCCTTTAAGCATTTTTGCTTGCTACAAACTAACCTGTGTTAATAGAGAACACGATTGTTCATGTGACTCGTATAACATCTACATAACTAGGGGTGCTTCTTAAATGAGGGAAAGTGAACAACCAACGTCTGCAGAATAATTCCATGAACAAAATTATACTACATTATGTGTTACGCTGAAAGAATCATGTGATTCCACATCAGAAAACTGAGTGCGTCTAATCCCAAAGTCTGCGACTAAGTCTGTGACTAAGTCTGCGACAAAATTTCCATCTGTATCTTCAGAAAGCACATTTGCTGTTTTCTACAAACCTGAAGGAAACTGATAGAATTTCTTAATTGTTTCAAGATATTCTTGCAGGCATTCTAGGTTAAATAGTCATAGAATCAAAAAACTTGTCATGAAGCTCAACTACCTTGCATTCGCATCCAAAGCAAGCCCAAGGACACTCTATGATCGTATTTTTGCAAAAATCTGCCATGTGTTTGCTTACCTGCAAGAAACGCAGAATCACGTTCAGATACCAAGCGTAGGAAGAAGAAGCTGATATGGTTTTTAGCAGAGACACCTTGAGTTTTACAATACAAATTACTGTATCTTTGATGGCCAGAAAACTACTTCAAGCACAAATACCACTTCCTTGCTAAACTGATAATTACAAAAAGATTTCAAATTATACTTGGGAAAAGCAGATGCTAGAAAGATATATATATATATTAATGGTGCAATTCGGATGTTTAAAATGACCTGAGCAAAGATTTCATCATAAAATGCAAATTTTTCCTTGGAAAAACAGTCCGATGCGTTACAAAGATCAGCCTAACTTAGAATCTCATTCACCACGAAGATCAAAAAGAATACACTGATTTCGACTGACGCTGGGGTGATAATTGCTTGCTGGATAGTCCTGATAGATATAAATATTACTGGAGTAAAAACATGGAGGAGCATCTATCTGCCAAGGCCCTTCTTTGAGGAAATTTAAACTAATAAAATATTGCATCAAAATATTGCCAGGAGCGTAGCAGTCAGTGGGAACCAGGGATAGATAAGAAACTGCTTCTGTATAATTGCTATTTACTACGATATGACACATTAAGCATTCTAATATCAAATGTCTAATATTATAAGTATTGATGATGGCAATGGTCATCCCATAATTAGCCCTTTAAAGTAACAGCCCAGAAATTGATATTCTCACATCCTATAGAAGTAAAAGTCTTGAAGTGTTCGCTGGAATAAACAATGCTCGAGGCTTGCACCGATACCAAGACTTACGCCATGAGCTTACGCTACTGCCTCAAGACTTACGACTTACGCTACTGCCTTACTTTACGGATGCATTTCCTAATTCTAAATCAAAAAGATTGGGGCAGTGGGAGTCAGTGGGTAAATTGGCAAAAAAAGGGCGCACTGGCAATTTTCGAAAATGGTTTTTCTTGAATATCTTTGTAGCGTCCTTAAAGTCAGGCAGTAGCGAAACAGAGGCTTGTGGAGCAAGTCTAACCGATACCTCGTATTTATGTCTCGTATCTCACACCAGAGAGCTAAAATTGAAAAGCAGCTGTAATGGGTAAAATAAATGGCTTAGATGCAGAATCTGAGACTGTTTGCTTCTAGATAAGCGTATTCAAGCCAAAGACAAGAAGGGAAGGATAAACAGATGCAAGACCGTTAGCCTTTTGTGGAAGACGATATTAGTTGATGATAACCCGTTCTTTTTCAGAAAAGATTGCTCCCTGAAGGTCACAAAATGTCACAAGAAATCTATTACATGGAAAATTTGGTAAACGTATAAATAAAATAAGAACTTTATTTACATAGAAACTTATTTACATAGACCATAGAAACTTACCAAAGCTCTCACCAATGTTGCACCACAGCCTTCAGGACACTCCACCTCAGTGAATGGACAAACTCCCGCATCATGCTCCTTAAAAACAACCAAGTAAAGGACGGCATAAAAACAAGAGCAAATTTTTTTAAAGTTTAATCTATAAGACAAATTGATAATTAATAAGCAAGATTGTCAAAGTAAAAAGGCATGAAAAGATCAATTTACAAAGGTTACTCAAAATTCTACTTTCGGTCAGCAAAAAAGACTCCTGTAATGTTTTCAAGATGAAAAAACAAGCTGACATGATAAGGCCCTCTTCACCTTTCTCTGACCAAAACATCTTCAGTTGAATAATTAGTCTAATACCAACTTTCAATTCAAATTCAAATAAAAGAAATTTCGTTGTTTATTGTCTTGTTGAGGCTTCCCAAAAATCTTTGCCCATTATACAACCCACAACAGAAGGTTCTGGCTTTTCCGTTTATTCCGATTCATCTTAAATTTGGCACCTAAAGTCCATCGCACACGGCAGATTTTGCCTTTGAAAGAGGAAGACTTTTTAGCCGCGTGCGGATCAAATGGCATCTTTGGATGACAGAATGAGTGGCAAATAAGCAACTAAGCTTTGATCAAACGACGAAATTTGTTGCAACTTGCCACCAAGTTACTTCCTATCTGTGTGGTACACAAACGTTAATATGTCGTGTGGGGATTGTTCAAAGACAAAACTTTCATCTTTCAGGGACAGAAATTTGTCGCTTGCGGATTTTCCGAAAAAAAATCTTTGTCTTGGATCTGCTGTGTTCGGTGGGCTTAATAGTACCTGCCTTGATTATCCTTAGTAAGATTCTCTTACCACGTCAGCAGAGCCAACGAACTGACGATCATACAGTCAGTGGCGGTGAGGAGGGCCAATAAAAAAGGAACTAAAGTACCATGCCAAAACCCCGCTTCATTTTCTTTGTTTTCTGACCTTGAGCTCCAGAGCTTATTGATATTCTTTGGAGGAAAGATCAACCCTTTTCTGAACTCTAAACTTCAGTTTCTATTGCAGGCAAAATCCTTGTCTGTTTGTAGATGAGCAGAAGCTTTTTACAAATTTAAAAGAATATTTTTTATTCAAGACAAATTTCAAAATTACCACGAGTTCGAATGAGTGCATTTTGGCATTACAATCCTCACACTGTACCATGCGCCATCTGCAAGAGCTTTCATGGACTTCCAACAAAGCTTTCGGGAGGATTTCACCACAACCCTCATTTGAGCACAAAACATCGACGTAAAGACAATCTGAGCTGTGTGGCTGTAAAAAAGAAAACTTTGCAACAAATAGGAGCAGAACTGTTGAATCCAAAAAAGGATAACATTTTAACCATAAATAGCAAAAAGATACAAAACTATAATATGCATTGTAAAAGTTCATTTTGGAACTGGTGTTGTTTTGATCAGTGGCGTAGGTTAACGTGCCCCTACCCGACCTAAATGCCGAAACCGATGCATGTAGAATTAACAAAGTAAATTGCTGCTAAACCACATTGTTCCTGTGAGCGCTTCCAACCAATCAGATAACTGATCTTGCCATTACGGGCAATTAGGCCAGAGTAGTGTCAGTTATCAGAGCCAGAGAACTTTTATTTCATCTTTACGTTCACTTTTTTATAGCCTTAGTATTATTAAATATTGTAAATTAGGTTTGATTGGTAAATTTCTTTTGTTACTAGTATTTTAACATAGTTATTAGCTCTTATTTTAATCTTTTAAACAGGTCAGGTTGAAAAACATATGTATGAACCTTTAACCTGTATAAATATCATAAAATGAAAAAAAAAGAGGCGTAGTAGCGTGGAACACGGCGGTGCGCTGAATGTCCAGGGACAGGTTCTCTCGAAAAAGATTGAATTTTAAGGCCGCTACTTTAGCACTAGAAATCTCCCTGGGAGGGGGCTATTATAGGGGGCCAAAAGCCAAAAGGCCATGTAAAATTCAGCCTAAAGCCGCAGTCCGCAAGCGCAAAAAAGTCAGCTTTTATCGAAAAACACAAGAGGCGTCTTCTGCGAAACTTTAATTTGCGGTAAAACCGGGACTCGGGAAATTTCCCGGTAGGTCCCTGAAAACCTTTCATGTGGGTCCCTTGGATGTTTTTCTTTAAGCTTTTATCATTTGTAACATTAGATTTGTGAGAAAAAACAAGTGAAATAAGGCCACATGCTGCCTCCGCGACATTCATTTTCTTGATTTTTCCCAGCCCATAAAAATTTCCACCATGCCCTTGTTGGTTTCTAAGGATTTGTTTAATAGGGTTTTCTTTCGGAATTCGGGTAAAATCTTTAGGTTACACTTTTTTTAAATAAGAAAAAGTTTGGGTCGCAATCTTAGTCTTTGGTTGGTGTATTGCCATCAAGTTTAGTCGGAGTATTCAAAATGCTTAAACCTTTGTTTCTGTGAGATACAAATAGCTCACAATGAAGGAAGAGTTTTTGTGCATAAAAAGTTTTTATCGAAAATAAAAGAACAATCAAGATACATGTTATTTCTGCATTGTAGCAATCAGTGTGATAAAGCGAAATCTGTCATCAAGTGAACTTTCAAAGAACATATCTAAAATATAACTATAGTTCGAGTTATGCAATGCTGGGACTGGGGGGAAAAAGCATCATTCAGTATACAACTACTCAATGTAATTTGACCTGATATTGTGACAGCTCTTCTTTCCACTGGCATCCCCAATTCTTTCTCTCGCAAAATATTTTCAAATTTTGAATTTTTCTTTTAGTGTTGTTATCAGGAAACATCTAGAAATTATAAAATTAGAACGCAATTCATATAAACCTTAAGATAAATCAACGCACTACGTAGCAAAATATCTAAGTATCAAATACTTTAGTACCATGGGTAATAAAAAGTAATGTAATCAGTATTCGGTGGCATATTTTTCAATAGTGGAAGAACCATAACTACTTTTATCACTCTCCTTTATTTCCCTTTTCTTTTATTCCAGTCTTTTTCTCACTTTTTTTATTTTCAATTACCTCATATTTCCTTCATTCTCATTTGATTTCCTTGTTTTCTTCTCCGATCTTTCTTCTTCTGATTTTTTCTTCCTTTCCTGTATTCCTTATTTCTGGACAACTGAGCTTCCTTTGAAGATGCTTCACATGTCAACATACCTCTTTACACCTCAACAACAAGGAAACTAACTCAACATGAAACACCAGCGATGTCCTATAAATTTCCCAACAGTCTAGCTCCTGAATACCTAAGCAGTTGCTTTTCCAAACTGTCAGATTAAAATGTTCAATTTGCAACTTTGACACTGACTGACGTCTAAAGCATGAGTCTACTGTTCTGAACATTGTCAGCTGAGAACGATTGGATTGTCAATTGACATAATATTTCTAATCTACTCTATAAAAAACTATCTGGTTTGAGTCTTGAACAACAACCTAATCAAACAAAGACCTTGGAGATAACGAGCATCAACACTGCGACAGAGAGCTGGAATCTAAATACCCCTGATAGGAAAATTCAATGGACAAAAGTATTTCACTTATTGCAGAGGCAAAGGTTGAAATAATCTTGATTCAGAAAGTTTCAAATCAAGACTAAAAACCTATGAAAGTCTCTAGCGTGAAAAATTCTGTGCTGTTGTCTTTTTCTGCCTTTACTTGGCATTAGGATGTATTTATTTATATATAATCAAATTAAGATTACATTATAAGCAGGTTTTAGATTTTTTTTCTCAAGACCAACTGTAAAACAAAACTTAATTAAAACCCTGTATCAATAGATTTAAAATGACAATGAAATCACCTTTTGTTACCAGTAGGAAATAGCTATTACCCACTCTGCCTAGCAAAAGAAAATAAAGCTTCAAGACTAATGGTTTCAAAACTTTAGTAACATACCATGCTTATAGCTTGTCTGTCAATTGGACAGGATGATTTAACACCAAAAGTCCTATAAACAACATACAAATCTATTAGAACCTTAATCAGATAATCAAATCAAAGTGGAATTCAAATCTGTATCATATTATAGATACTTACCAAAAGGGAAAAAGAGCCACAAGAGAATCATTCATGGAAAGGGATACAAAGATGTACACATTGATCAATTTGTTACTCAAATCACTTTTCAGACTGATAATAATGCAAGTATGTATGCAAGTCTTTTCATCTATCAGTCTTTTCCTCCCTAGTTATTTCATGATAAAAATTCTATAGCATAACCCACCACAATACAACCCCCACTCCCCACTCCCCACTCCCCACTCAACACTCCCCACTCCCCACTCCCCACTCCCCACCACCCACCACCCACTCCTCACCCCCACCCCCCTACTCCTCCACCCTTTCACCACACAATCCATCCCTGTGCATTATTTTAATACAGATTGCAAATTTTGGCTGATTTTTGCATGGTTTTGCGCCTTTTAGACCCCCATAATAGGCCCTTTCAAATGGCAAACCACCTATGTTTCCCTGATTTTCTCAACTACATCTGTTATTTTACAACTCCTCTAAATGCCATTAATGTTCATTCTGTGCCTTATTGTTCCCTTAAAACTAATGAAACGTACATATCTCTGCATGTCTCACCAAATCTATTTAATTTGTTTCACTAAGCCCCATAGATCAGCTTTAGTTTCTTTGATGTTTGATCTTTGATGTCAGCTTTAAAAATTCTCTGAGAGAGACGTCTGACCTACTGACAGGGGGCTGAAACATTTTTTTTATCACATGCTTAAAAATAAGTTTGATTTTTGACCTTTTGATAAAAGGGGAAGACCAACATCCTCAAATACACCGACTGCCAAGGGATGTACTAGCCAACAGGGTCTCATTTTTAACTGAAAATTCTGAGATAGGATTATATACTTTGTCCCTTTTTCTCACACAATTATGCCAATTGAAAATATCATAATTTCAGAGAGTTATTCTAAGACAGGTATCATGTTGTCAGGATTTTATTCCAGGACAGGGTCAAATAATTTTCAGGCAGGTATTTTCCCTCCCATCATTTTTCTCATAGGTACAATCCCCAGGGCTTAAATAGGGAGGGCAGGTTCATTTTCAGGGCTTCTTTTCTTTTCTTGAGCTTATCTACCATTTCAAAAACTCTAATCTAGCAAATCTATAATAGGCTGTGGAAAGAGCCAGATTTGAAAGTGCACACCAAAACTTTTATTTACACACTAGATTAAATAACTTATGAAACTCTTGATAACTCTTTGCCTGCATGAGATGCCATATATGTACATGGCTTGGCTGTAGCATTATTAGCCGTCTATGGTAGCATAAAGGTGTTATGAAAAAAAATCATATTCAATTAGGCATCGCGCACCAGCCTGAAAGGGGGGGAGCTGAAAAGGGCGTGAACAAAAATTCCTTTAAGGTAAAGTCTTTTAGAACGCCAGAAAATACTTTCCAATAAAAAAATATGTCATGAAACACGATAAAACATCAAGAAAATGAACAAAAAAGGGTTCCCAGAACTGCTTCTTCATCATAGGATTTGTTGGAGTAAACTTTTTAAAGTTGCGTTTGATTGGGTAAACTTTCCAAAAATGTTCTAACCTATTTTGCAAAAATAGGGGAGGGGGGTATGCCCAATGGCTGCACGGCGCGGTGCCTGTTTGGAATAAACATTACCTGAGCAGTTGTCCAAGACAGGACCTACAGCAACAATGGCCACACGGCACAAGTTGATAGGGTTCTTTCATAACCTCTAAGCAAATGCAGCATTTATATTCTTCATGCACATCACCAACAAAGTCATATGCAAAGCCCCCAATGGGTTCATTATCATCTATGCTGTCGATCAAAGCTTGCGCCAAAGGCGACAAACTATCCATCTTTTCGTCCTCGAAGCCAGTTCTTGCCAGGTCGCTCAATCATTGAGGTCGCTCTCCTTCATTCATCCAACTTTCTAGGAAGTACCTCGTTTACAGGATTCGTTTCCAAGCCTCTCGCATGACACGGAGGCGCAATAACTCGGAGGACCAGCTAGGTGTTAATTTGGAAAAATATATAGGGGTGGACGGGCTGGAATAAACAGGAAGCGGATCATGGGCAAGTAAAAATCTAAAAAAATGGCCTTTATTAAATGGGTGGGGAGGGAGAGTTGAGTCTACCTTTTCTTATCTGTGAAGAAATTATAGTGGCAAGAAGGCAACAGCTGTCGTCCGCAAAGTAGAAAATGAAAACTTGACGTAAATGCGTAAAGGCTTTTGCACATTCCTTTACAACGTTTTCGATCCGTTCGGTGCGATCTTTGGCTTTAGGCTGATAAGTAATAAATGGAATTCCAAGTCTTCGCGAATTTGGTATGCCCAATGTTTTTTGGTCTCTTGCATTATCTCTCAGGGGCGAAGCCAATCAATTTATATCAGTGTATTCAACGCTCAGATGGGCTATAAGTTTTATTTCATCCTTGATGTTTAGATGCTTGGAGTTACTTTTCTTTTGCCTTTTTCCTTGGGGACCTTTCCTTGAGGTATTCTGCCAAGGCAATTCTCACTGGGGTTTCTTTATTCGTTTTTTCCATTTTTTTTGTTTTGGTAGAAGCCCACAATTCGCTGTTATGTAGAAAGATGCTCTGAACATATGATTTGACGATATTCCTTTCTTAACTGAATTCCACCTGATAATATATATACACACAGCCTTGCTGTCAACAGACATTTTTAACCTCTTTGTATGAAGCAGTCGACTGTGGTTCTTGTTTTCCGCTGAATCATGTGTAGCTCATCTATTAGTCTTTTAAAAACAAACATTTTCAGTGCAAGTAATGTTTTTTGATACTGGTAACGTGTTACATGACGTCATGATATCAGCAATATTTTTAGTGGCGGAATGGCCGAGGATTTTTTAGCCGGTCACAAAGAACTGAAGGCTGTCTGGTGGGTGTGGTCTGAAAATAGGGCCTTGTTGAATGTATGGATTATACTGTATGAATTCCTGAAATAAAACCTAGCTTTTTATTAAGTATCATTGTAGCACCTCTGTGACTAACTGCGTGAAAACGATATTCAGGGGCATCATTATTAACTGGGGGAGATTCAGCCCCCCAAATATGAAAAAGCTATTTCACAGGACAAATCTGCAATGAAATAGTATGGTCTCGCCTCGCAGGGCAATTCATGTGCTTAATTTAATATCTAAACTGTTCTTTTTAATGTTATCTTGCAATCAAAACATGGCGAAGGTAGATATTTTCCATTATTTGTGGAGCAGCGCTAAGATGAGATCGTCGGCACACTGGGCTGGGCCAGCGGAATCTTAATGAAAGTGGTGGGTGGGGGATGGAAGAAAGTTTAGTTTAACTAAAGGTTTAGTGAAGGCCTCCACCATTGTTGGTGGCTGGAAAATTATTTTTTAGACTATGACAATCTAGGGATGGCCAGAAAATCCCTCGAGTTGTTTACAGTATCGATTTAGACGAAAGAATTACCCTATACAGTACTGATAAGCATCCTTTTATAACAATGCCAAATGAAAAAAATTAGAAGATAATGGAATGTGGTTTTGAAAATTTTCTCTGTGATAACAACACAAAGCAGATTCTACTAAAAATGTCATTAGCTTTAAAAACTATTTTAGGTATGTAACTATAGGAAATCAATGTTGAAATAAGATCAAAATTAAGAACGTGAGTGCAACAAAACATCAGTTTAAAGACAACAGGATTTTTTTGAAAATAATTAGTTCTTAAAAAGATGAGTGTAGTGCATCAACTTTTAAAAGGGAGGCCAGGCAGAGTTAAATTATAGCGACCGGCTGTGGAATCAGATAATCTATATTCAAACTTGGGCCACCAGAACATAGATTTAGACCCATTTCTAAATGCAATTATTAAAAAACCTGTCAATAAAAAATAACAACTAGACCGGCCTAGACTAACCAAGTAAGAAAAGAAGACATGGTCTATATGTATATTTCAAACGATGTGTGCAATTGCATTTAAGTCGACCAGGTTTATCATTCTTCTCCTTTGGCTCAATCACAACCAATGAGGATTGAGACGGAGCCCCTTCAAATTTTTTTGAAAATTTTAACAATTGATGCTGCGTACCCCTAAGCCCCCTCTCCACCACTACATCCCTTTGGGCCCTATGTAACCAGAATAACATTGGCACGTAAAATCATGACAAACGTGATTCTTGTCAGAACGCAGAACAGTTCCAATTTGCTTAAGATGAAATTGAGATATTATGACATCCAGGGCCTTCGGAAAGCCAGGAGTGATTCACACAACTCACAATTCCTCCCCCCCTCCACCCTCAAGGGAAAATTATCTGTGATCACGCCCTTCAGTCTCTCTTAGAACTAAGGAAACGCCCTATTTAGGCAGATTAATTGAAAAGGCCGTTAACGAATCAAGGACGTTGACATCGTTTTTCTCTCTGACAAACTTACAGACAGAAATTCCAGCCTAAGGATAGCTATAATCGGGAGTTTTAAAACATATTCCCACGAAAAATTCGCCTTTGGTCCATCCGCCAAAATTAATCCTTATGTATGTTGGCAAGAATTCGAACCCTGGATATGTGATGAAGTAATGCATTATCCCTTACAAATATTCAGTATTTTTTAGAAAGTCATCATCTTTAGGAAATCCACTTTCTAGCGGAAACTGTGGAAAAATTGACGATTGAGAAGTTTTAAGAGATTTAAGAGACAAACTCGCTGGAATTTATCAGTTTGAACTCGAATGTTCTCAGTTATAAATCAGACAATGATAAAACAGATTTACATTTTGAAATTCACTTACTTCATTGGTGTCTAGTCTATTAGAAATAAAATTTCATAACAGATTCATAAACTTTTTTCCTGAAAGCGAGAGGTTCTGTTTGAAATCGGGAGAACGGGAAAAGTAAGCTTAGATCGGGAGACTCCCGCCCAAATCGGGAGAGTTGGAACCTTTGTAGGGGAGTCGATTCAAGGGTCTTACCAAATGGCTACCAATTGGGGGTATTTCAAGAAGTTGCACGGGCCCCTTCTTTGCTCCCTTTCGACCTCACGCCCTTTCAAACAGATCAGTGCTTTCGAAAAGTGGTGAGCAACAACAACAAAGCAACACCAACAACAGTAATGATAGAACACATTGCTCTCAACGTAGATACAAGAAGTGGTCATCTTTACAATCTAATGAAATGTAAGAATTAGATGCTTAAAAAATTTTTATATCGATTGAAATTGATTTTTTCCCTTTAATTCGTGATTGATACAAAATCCTGTGCTGAGTGTGTGATCTAATATAATATCTTAATATGTTTTTCTACAATATGTAATCTTTTTATTGTTTATTAATGATTGTATCTTAACAACTAGCATGACGTATCATGTAATTTATTGATTTATTGCTGAAAAAAAGTTTTGATTTGATTTGATTTGATTTGAGAAGATCAGCTAATTCCTTTTCATGAAAAACAATTTATTTGGCATAATTACATTACAGTCATTTTATTATTATATTGAGGTAGGGTAAACAGGGGAGGGGGTTATTTGGACAGTTTATCAGTTTTGGCCTACTTTAGCTTAATACACTTACGTTCAAAAAGTATTGGGACAAACTTCGAAAATTTGATGACATTTAATGCAACAAATTTGGAAAGGCTTTTTTGAAATCTTTCTCATTAAAAAAGTATGGCAGCACTTTCCATGAAATTTTCACATGACATTGTTGATGTTTCGAAGCCTTTTATGTACACCAAACAATTAAAAAAACGTCGACCATAAAGTTTCTATAGGCCTTGAGACGTAAACATGAGAGTTCTTGAAAATCAAGAACTGAGTGAAGAGAAGCACTTACAAATTGCTTTCTTCTAAAACAGCGCTAATGGATTCCATGAAATTGTATCAATTATAGGCTGCTCAATGAATGCATCTTTTTTGATGTTTAAAAAGTTTTTCCGTACAAGAAGAGTAAAAAATTTGCAAAGGGTTGGCAGACCGAGGAAGTTTATGACACCAAGGGACGAAAGGTCATTTCTGAGGGAACTGCGAAGTGATAAGTTTCAATCCTTACAAGAAATTATGTCGTCATGTAAAATGAAGCTAAATCTTGGAACATTAGCAAGAACACAACTATAAAAACATAAGAAATATAAATTTTCCAGCTTTTGAAGAAGAAAATGCCCTATTAAAGCAAAAATTAATCATCTCCAACGAGTATAAAATGGCTTTTCTTTGAATGTTAAGCAGTTTTAAAGTAGCTTGAGTAAATGCAGTAATTCAATAAAATTGTAGCATTTACGTTGATGTAATAAACTTTATTTGAAACTTGGAAGTTTGATCTTGTAATTTTTTTAATAAATTTCTTTGTTTTGCAAATGTGAAATCAAAAAGTTGAATTTGTTTGGACATCTCTAAAATTTTGTGAAGGTCATGTGACTTTGCCGCTACTTGGCCATACAACCGTTCTGCATATTTTGCTGTTATGAACAGGAAAATCGTAAAAATCCTATGTTTTCATGGTTATGCTTCAAAAGTGGAAGCCTTCTTTTTACTTTTAATTCCATTTTGGGGATATGTATGTCTAGATTATTTGGAGAAAGACTGCCAAAATCTGAAAAAGTTTCCATGGCAAAACCGAATCCAACACAACGCCATAATTCATTTATCAAATTTGTCCCAATACTTTTTGAACGCAACAGTAGTTTGATTTTTAGTCAAAGATACTAGAAACTTAATGAACAATGCTCATAGAATTTTCTGGACATATGTAGAGGCACATACTCAAGCTTGCACCCCTCTCCTCTCCTCACAAGTCCCAGTTGTTTGAAAATATCAAATTTTAGATTCCTTATCACCAACTTGCCTTGAAGATATGTGATTTGAGCAAAAATGTACACATTCTCTGTGCACAATCACATCTCTGGAATATGCCTGTGAAGTGAAGAACACAAAAACATAATTTGTGGTATTTGCCAAAACAGGTGTGACCAAACTTCCACTCCTTTCTGGTAGTTCCTGCTTTTAGTGACTAGAGGGCTTCAATCGCTCCACCAGATTTTTCGTAACGCTATGTATGACAATGAATAAGATAAAAGGAGATACAGATAAGTTTCCAATTTAGCATTTTCTGTGCTTAAAGATATTTAAGGTTACACTGAACATATATATGCAGGCCTTTCAGTTTAAAGGGAACATGCCTTAGCATGCACCTAGGCAAGCCTAGATGCGCATTTTGTCACAGATCTGCTTTTCAAAAAGTAGTGATGTTGCACACTTTGGACATTTGCAAAGATTATTTTTTGATTAGAAACTGTCTTGTTGCCCTGGGGAATTATCTTTAAGTTCAGCAAGACACAATATTTATGTAAGAACTGAATTTTTTCAGAGATTAGAGTCTTCAATCTTCAATCATTAACTCCTAAAGGCTTTACAACCAATCTGGAGTATTTACTCAAAGAGCATTAAAAAAAAAGGGAAAATTAACTCAGGAGTAGGATTAGTACCATTTCCACCCAGCGCTCCAGTTTGTTGATTTCTACAAAATGTTGTAATTTCTACAAAGAGTAATCAAAAGTATAATCATAATTGCATGTTATTGTGTATTATGTTATTTTTAGGACTGAATTTTGGAAGTCAAACCCAAGAAAACAATGCGAGTTTTGCAAATGTTGGATTGCTGACAATAAACCAGTGAGTATCTTTTTATTCAATCTCACTTATATTCTTGGTTTTTTGCCTACTTCCTATGGAAAAATGTCAAAATTAGGCTTTACTGAAAGTTGTTTCTGTACTGGGAGTACCAGACTGTTGTGCCCAGGTCACACATTTTCTGGGTTTCTATTATCAATATGGAGAAAGCCTCTGTATTTTCTTGGTTCTATTATCAATATATTGTCAAGATGGAACAGATTAGGTGCATTGACACGCTGTCTTTCCTCTATACCTAATCTTTATGGTCACTTTACAATCAGATATCTGGTAGCCCTATTTTTTAGGCTAAGTGTTCATGTTGGTCAGATTATATTTTGATTTTAGTCTGCCAGTTGAATCTTTTGGAAAAACATATCTAATTCAAAGCGCATTCTAATTCTGCAAGAAGGTGAAACCTTTCTTTAGCAAAAACGAAGAATGTCCAACCACCAAGAAGTGGATGCTTCTCTCATTCAGTTTTGTCCATGTTGGCCAGGTTATATAGAAGTCATGTTTTTAACAATGAGATACCCTTTTTTCAAATAATTCAGTATGTTTAAGTAGAGCCTTAGCATGTATAAACAGATCCGAAGAGGCTGTTCCTACCTCCAGGATCAAGGTCCAGATTTTTTTAAAAAACTTTAGGTTGAAATTATGGCCTTAGATATCACTACATTTGTCTGCTAGGTTCTAATCTCAGGCTGCCGACAGGGAGAAATTTGAAATTTTTTGTGTTAATGACATAAATTAAAAATGGATACCTTAAATGTATTATTATGTGTTTTTTAACTTGCAGAGTATAGAATTTCACGAAAAAGGCAAAAACCACCAGGAAAATGTCAAGAGAAGATTGGCAGAGGTCAGTAGTGGCTCAAAAATGTATTCCATGTGTTAGTCTATAGCATAAAATTTTTGAATTGCACATGAAGTAACATCAGACCTGGTTCATATATAGTTCATTGAAATCAAGAAATTCAATTTTCATGTCTGAGTGCATTATTGAGTGAGGCCCTTACAAGAGTAAAATTGCATAGCATTTAAGCACAATTTGACTTATAATAATCAGTTGTGCCTCATTGCATTGGTGGTGATTAATGCCCCTGTGAAACTGCCAAACGGCCTCAATGTATTAGATCTCTTTTTTAATACAACCACTCAAAACCTCTTTGTGTTGGAGAGCTCTGTGTGACGTTTAGTATTTTGTGCTGCCTATCCATAGGTATCTACCTGTGCAGTAAATGTATTAAATCTTGTTTTCTAATACACTGGAACTACAGCTCTGAGAAAGCGGTACCACATTTCATCAAGAAGTGAGTCACTGAAGCTGTTCTCCTTGGAGGAAAAAGCAAGTGGCTGCACTCTTTTAAAGTTATCTTTGGTTTCAGAAATGGTGCATTTTGTTGCATCATTTGAAATTTTTGTTTCTAATAAACACAAAGTTGTTCCTGTTAAGTTAATTCTAATCTTCCTCTTTTTTTGACTTTTATTATGCTGCAGATGATTCAATGCAAATGGCCAAAATGAGTCATATATGAATTATGAAACCTTTTCTGTATTGGTTATCATGGCGCCAGCTCAACCCTAACGACAAGGAACTAGCCCACAGGCCATTAGTGTAAGGATAGTGCATAAAAGAATCCATTTTGCGTGTGATCTTGATGAAATTCGGAAGAGAGAAGTGGAGAGGCAGAACCACATTTTTAGGAAAATGAAAGGAATCATCTTTACCTGCAAGATTTAAGATGTTGCACAAAATGGAAAGAATTTTTATGTTTTTGCAGATTGAGCAAAAAAATATAGAGAAAGCCCTCTGCCCAGAAACAATTTAAAGAAAACGCAAAGGCGCAATTTAAGGGATATAATCCTATTGTTTCGATATCTTTTATGATCAGATAGATAGAAAAAATCATAAGGTGTGCATTTTGCGCAGTGCTTACAGTGACTTTTGTTTTTCCGCATTGTTTTTCTCGTATTACATTCTAACTTAACATTTATTTGGGTGCCTGCCGCCACTGACAGAGGTAGTCATGCTTATCATTGTTTTGTTGTCACTTAAAACAATTTTTCAATGTAGGTGTAGAACTTAATGTTTGTTAGGAAACCTTCTTTGAAGCTGTGCTAACCATTTTCTGGTACAGCCAGAACAAAAATTTGCAAAATTGTATTGCTGATGATATTGTTTGTCAACTCATTTCATAGCCCCAAATAATAGTAAGCAGTATGCTAATTACCAGAAATGGGAATTCTTGACATAGCATTCTATTACAGAAACTGTGTCACTTTGTTGGTTAGTTACTTTCAGGATCCCCCGCCACTGCTTTTGTACTCATTCTTTGTACACAAAACTCAGATCACACATAATATGAGACAATTTAAAGGACACATATTATTCTTTATCATTTATTATTTGGCAGGTTAAAAAGAAAGCTGTTGAGAAAAGAAAACAAGATGAACTGTTTAGTAAAGAATTTGCTGCCATGGAAGCGGTAAAGGGAAAATTTAGTTTTTATTATTGTCAAATGTAGATGAAAAATGTTAGAATGGTGTATATCAAACCTGGTTGGCAACTGAATATGGACAGCACATGAGTAGAACTAAATTACAACAAGGGAAAAAAGGATCAAAGCTATCAAAAGTATCCTCAAATGTGACAATTTCACCACAGATATAAGGAGTATTCTCAGAAGACTGGATATTTCTGTCTTAATAAATATGGTTTTATTTATTTGCTCTGACAGGCTGCTTTAAAGGCAGTGCAAAAGGATCTTCAAAGTAATCCAAATATTGTTGGTGCAAATGATCTTGAAGTCCTTGTGAAGGGTATGTATATCATCTATTGATTAAACAAAATCATTATTTCTTTTGTTTGGTGGAAGTTAGCAAATAAACCATCAAAGATATCTCTCTCAACAAGGCCTACCATTAGGTTTGAATAGAACAGTGCTTAAAGGTAATGTGTCCATATAAAAGGACTGCGTATACCCAACTTGTCAAGCCACCCATCAAAATAACAGTTTGCGATTGGTTAGTATTCTTGCGATGCAAAACTGCTCACATGAACAGCTAACCTTGCAGCAGGATAAATAAACAGAACGACCGTAATGACTGGGGCGATAAAATGAAAAATCACATGTTTCTAAAAACCCCCGCAGAGTCGCTTGCTAAAGCTGGACACATTACCTTTAAATTAGAACAATTGAACAGGAAAACTGAAGTTGGGTTAGCATAAGCTTTTATGCAAACCTGGTCTATCACAATTTTATAAAATCAATTAACAGTTTATTAAAAGTTGACTGGCTGTTCCAATCTCTTTACCTAAACATCTTCTAGACACAGCAAGAACTTCTGAAAAAAAGGCATCAGATGTAGACACCTCACAAACTTGGATAGTTTGCCAGGCACCCCAAGGGCATACTTATTACTACAATAAAATAACTGGAGGTTTGTATTTAAATCTATTTATTTATCCTTTTTTACTTGTCATCCCTTATTTTTACAAAGCTAGTAAATTTTAGCAAGAATTGTTTGGTACAAAAGTGAGCACAGCTCAGTACCTGTTCAAATTGAATGCGTTCAAGTTTTAGCCTAACTGTGCAAAGTATTTTTTGATTCATTTCAAATGCTGCTACAAGTGCATTACATTAGAATGATTTATTTATGAAGTTAAAAACCAGGCATGCTTTTTTGAGAACAAAGAGAAAAGAACACAATTTTCTTTTAATTGTTTTTAGAATCACAATGGGAAAAGCCAGATGAACTGGATAACAATGAAAAGTCTTTTGAGTAAGTTTTTGTTAGCTTTGATAATATGAGAATTAACCAGCTTTAATATGCTAAAGGTTCACCTTCTTGGTAGCTGGGGTTTGTTTGGGGGCAAGTATATGCTCATCTTATGCAATTAGATTGCAGCAATGGACTTGCAAGTGCTGTAAGCTTGGGGGTTTAAAAAATAATATCAATATAGACCATTAATCAGATGTTGCAAGACCACTGCATGCTGAAGAATTTTTTTGCATGCTAAAGAATTTTTTTGCACGTTACCAACCCAACCAATTTCTTAGTAATTAAGGTTTTTTTATTTGCAAATGAACCTTTCTATCCTATGGGGTTGTTTGTATCTTTGTGTTGTACAACTGGCACAGCAACATCTCAAAAATATGATTAGATATTTTTGACTAAAAATGGTTAGATATTTTTGACTAAAAATGGTTAGATATTTTTGACTAAAAATGGTTAGATATTTTTGACTAAAAATAGTTAGATATTTTTAGGGTCATTTTAGAACTCTGCTTACCCCCTTTGTGGTGTTGTTTTCCTGGAATAAATATAAGTAGTCTCTTAGAATTCTGCTTCAATAACTGCCGAACAATTTAGTTTATAGAATGTGTTGTTCTGTTGAAATTGTTTACTCATATAATAGGAAATGATTTATCTTATATCTTAACTTGACATATGTATTTCAAGAGAACAACAAGGTTCATCGACAAAGGATGCAACTCTGGCAAAAGTAAGTTTTATTTTTCTTATTCAACATATTAATATGTCATGTTAATATTCTTGAAAAAGGTAAGGACTGCTATTTAGGCTTGTACCAAACAGATGGATAAGGATCTATTCATTGTTTGATTGGTTACACAAAATGCTATTGTGTGTCAGATTTGTGGCACTTGAAGTATATAATTGCAACTTTTTATTATTCATAGCTTACTGTTTACAAATCATTCAATAAATGCAGGTTTTGTCATTTGTTGAATTTTGATCTTTAATTGTTTGTAAAGGTTGAAAAGAAGAGTAAAGATGATGAAGACCAGAGACAACAAGACCAAACGGAAAGAGAGAAGCATCCACTTCTTGGTGGTTGGACAACCATCAATGTTGCTAAAGAAAGGTTTGACTTTCTTGCAGAATTAAAATGCGCTCTTGGAATAAATGTATTTTTCCAATTTATTAAAGTTGAGCTTCCATTTTGGTGATTTCAAGAAGAGCACAAGTCACATTTGAAACACAACTCTTTCAATTTCTGTGTTGAACTGCAGCTCAGCCCAAATCACTTAATTATCTTCAGAATGTCAAACAATGTTTAGGAGGTCCTCAGATTCTTTAATATTATTTGCAAAGCAGAATTTTTGAGAGATTTCAAAAGTTCGATTAGATCGATTAGAAAGAGAATCGAGTAGAAAATCAAAATCTTCAATTAACATTTTTGTCTTTCGTGAATATTTGAGACTATTTTGAATAAATCTTGAACAAAGAAAAGAGACGAAAATTGTTATTTTTACGTACTTTTAAATAAAAAGCTAGAATGAGCGTTCAGGATCACAGCAAAAAAAGGTTTTGCGCTCTGTTTAAGTAAGTAACAAAGAATTCCAATCCAACAGTAAGCAAAAAAAGAATTCCAATCAGAAAGCAGAATGGTAATCTAAACCAATGCAGACTCTCTCAGAATTTCGTTATATCTTACCTGATAAGACTAAAACTGATCTTTCTGTTATAGTGACGAGTTCTCCGAAAAGCGGCGTGTAGAAGAAGCTGAAAGTAGCGAGAAAGATTCAACGACAAATCAAGCAACGGAGAAAACAACAGATCCTGAGGAGCTAACTCACACATCCCGAAAAAGGATAGCCAATTTCAAGGAGAAAACGGTCAAGTCTTTGCAGCGTTCTGAATTAAGCGAAAACGTAGGATTCAAAAAAAGAAAAATAAAAAATAACAAGAACGTCAGAAAACGAGATGATGACGATGACTGAATTTAGTTTGTATGTTTTTCTTAAAAAAATGTTCAATTGTTAACTGTGCTAAGACTTTTTAAAGGTGAACCATCTGCTATTTTGTCACCAATGGTCGTATTGCCTAAACTTGCAAAAGAGCGAGTTGGGGTAAATCCTTCAAGGAAGGCACCCATGTTATGATGTTGCCTATCAGGGGTGTTTGCAAATGGAGGAATGGGAGGTACAGCTCCTATCCTAGACCTTTAGCCCCTCATGGTGAAAAACAAAAAAATTAAGGTATTTTCTGAAGCAAGATATTGCCTTGTCGGCGTTTGCTCAATTTTCCAATGAAATCTACAAAGGGCAGGCTAGCCCCCTGTTGGAGAAGCAATCTTTCTTGTCATAACACCAGGCATTTCTCGCAGAGAAGCTATACATTTGGCGGGGAAAACCTGGCAACAATCTTGAGGGATGTGGTTAGATACAAGTCCAAATTGTTCAGAATCATAACAATGGTATAAAATTCCGTACAAAAATCGAATACCAACTTTTAGCTTTAAACTAACAGTTGATTCGACTGTCTGTAAATATGCACCGAGAGCAATAGTTTCCCCTTTTTACGAAAAGATTTTTCACCTAATTCGTGTTAGTTCTCTATTCAATTTTCAACTGTATGTTATACAATATCTTAATTTGCAAATTAGCATTGACCCAAGTGTGTGTACTTAAGAGCTGTTCAACTCTTGGTTCACCTTCAAAATTCTTCGTAATGCAATCATTGTTGTGGCAACAATTATTATACCTGCACCAGCCAATGTGGTCCACTGAGGTTGAATTCCCATAAAAAGATACTGTAATACGAATGCGTAAACGATATCCGCATTTCGCACTAATGATGCCGGGCCAGCATCTTCAAGCTGTAAGGCTTCCGCAACGAAAAGCAGATGAACAAACGACAGTAACCCGACAAGAAGGATGACAGATACATTGGCCCAGTGAAATGGCACAATAAGTGACTCCCCAAGGGCAAATGACACGAATGGTGCAACTATAATGCCGATTAAACTGGGATAGAAAATAGTTAATGTGAGATCAAGTTTCTGACCTGATATTTTGTTCAAGACGTAGAAAATAGCAACAAATATCGATGAGATTAACGCAAACGAAATCCCAATTACGTAATCTTGCGCATCTGCGTTTTCTGAGTCTTTATCCGGATTGAGGTTGCTCGGATTTCTTGAATCGTCTTCGTTTGGGTGGATGCCAAAAAATATGCTTGGCTTTGTCATGATTACGACCCCAATGAAACTAACACAACCACAAAGCGTATCAAACAAAGTGCAGCTAACACCAAGTAACAAAAAGCTTAACGTCATCGTGAAAACCGGCGCAGTAAACTGGATGACAGTAGCGTCTGCAACAGGAATTCTTTCTAGAGCAAGAAAGAGGAAGAGAATCTGTCCGGTACCGGCCATTCCCATAAGTAACAAGACGCAGGTACTTTTCAGTTCACCAGATGGACGGACGCGGCCTATTAACATGAAGACCAAGTTTAACGTAAATACGAAAAGGCTTCGATATAACAGGAAGACATACGGTGATATTTCGGCATGCGTTGACTTGAATGCGAATTGTACAAGGCAGTTAGACATTGTAATGTAGAAACCAGCAGCTGCCATCAGCATTAGGCCGTGTAAACGATTTGTACTTTTGCTATGCGTTGGCTCTTTCTGCATTATGAATCACACTGCAAATTGGTACTGTTTCCTTGGGCAGAGGGCGTAACATTAGAGAATAACCTTAATCTTATTTGATAAAAGTTGTTTTCTAAAATTTTGTCGCCAGCTTAAATGCTAACATTGCGCAAGTTGTGGGCAACTTGCTCGCACGCTTGATTGATCCGGGCAATCAATTTTGCTGGCGTTTTTGCGCTACAGCAACCACTTAGCAGGTGTTGGATAGTTACTGTTTTTCCTGTACCAGTGACCACCAATTCCTCATAAGTACATTTCAAACAAATAACGATGTTAGAAAGGCGCATCAGTGCATTTTTAGACAATAAGGTGCCAGGTTTAGTGGCATGTCTCGCCCGCGGGAACAAAGAGGTGCACCGCAAGGTTCAATCTTGGAACCCTTTTTTATTGTTACTTATCTATCAGCATTGTTCTAGGGAAAGGGACGGAGTAGTAATATTCGAAAAAAGAAACGAAAATTAGAAAAACAGAAAGGAAATTGCCGGATGTTCCAAGTACTGTTGGCAGGCATTATAGCTTTGTTGTTTATCTTTTTAACATATTGTAAGAACAGCATTGATCGTAAAGGCAAGGCCGGATTCATTGACCTTTTAAAGGCTCTTCAATATGCAAGCCGCAACCTTTTAATAGCAAACTGTGTTCGTATTGACTTAACATGCTTTTCAGCTGATTAAAAGAAACAGAACTTCAAGGGTCGGTCATAGGTCCTTATTGTTTAATGATCTTTATAAATGATATCTTATTTTTGTAAACTCTACAAGTTTTTGCAATTATGCTGATGATACTAAAATCTTTGAATGCCTTCCTGATCTTGCTTCTATTATTAGACATTTAGAAGACGGTTTTGTAATGATAAAGTGGTTTTCGGGCGACTTTTTGAAAAGTTAATGATATTGGTGAAGATCATAAGTAACATCGAAACATGAGCGATTAGAAATTCAAAACTTAGTGGAAAACATTATGAAAAATAGCTAGTAGTGGCTGTTTGATAAGAAATCAAGTGTAAAAAAATGTGTTGGAAGTTTTTATAAAACACAAAAAATGAAGGCATTTTTTTATGGAGAATTAGCTGTGCACTATAAGAATTCTAAGATATAATAATATACACCAAGGAAGAGCTTCTAACCACAAACAAAAACTGTGCACAAGAAGGCCCTGTTATGTTCAATGAAGATGCAAATCCACGAGAAAGCATCGATCGATGGTTAGGCCTGGCAACGTTGCAGGGCCCTGGGTACTAAGGGCCCTCGGTTCTGAAATGATACAGTACGATTGTTTGATAGACCTCCCACTGAGACGGATGACGAGACATGCAATTATGATAAAAAGTTTAGTAAAAAAGAACCTTTTTATGCTGTGTTTGAAAACCGATTTGTTCTTTTAGCCTCCTGAACTTATTTGAAGCAGTCTGAGAATGAATATTATACAAACATGATTGTAATGATCTGCAATTATTTTTAAGAATCGAAGACATGTGATGAAAATGTAAATGTTTTCAGGACGAATAGGCAGTTCGCTGGATTCTCCAAATCTTAAAATGACGAGTAAGAGCAAAGACCATTGATGAAGAAGTAAAAATATAGAAAGAGAAGTATTTGCAGAATGAAAATATGGAAGTGTAAATAAACAATAACATTCGGCCCCTGACATCCTGGTATACGGAAGCTTCATTAGAGTAGTTTAGGTGTTCACTTGACAGCAGCAAGTTGATTGATGAAGTGAATTGTATAAAGGGATTTTGAATTACTGACGTAATTATCAGCCTTCCAAAAAGCGCCTTAGGTACTTTAGGCATGGGTGGCTGCAACACAGGTGCAACACGAGTGCAAGACTGCACATTCTCAACAGAATTCTCAGTCATTTAATAATGTAATATTAATAACAAAAAAGGACAAAGTACGCAACCTTTATACAAAATTATCTAAATAACATTTCAACGAAATTGGTACGAATGAATTGTAAATTAGGGAATGACGAATTGTTTATATTTTGGCAATGTTTAATATGCTATCGCATATCTTTTTATAAGCCCAAGCATCTCCCTTTAACCTTTTATGGCGGATTCCTGAAAAACAAACCAATGCTAGCATTAATACTCTCAAGTCTCCATTGCAAAATGGCACATGTATTCACCTACTTTTTATGGCTTTGTTTAGGCTAAAGTAAAAAAACATCAGTACTGTACATTAAGTGGGAACATATAAATAAATTACTTATTTATAACAACGAACACATCAACTTTTCATCACCCCAGTCTTAACAATCGCAAAATCCCCTGACACAATTCTAATTCCTAAATTCGAAGTGAAGATTCAAATTAAGACTTGATATTTGACACAGGGAGAAAGCTGTTACCTTTCGGAATCGGAAAATAATGACGCAAAAAGTCAGCAGTTTAATTTCATGGTGTTGGAAAGACCTTTGAGTAGGTTGTCGTTTAACAGAACACCATGGGGTTCTTTGTCTTCTACTACCAAGACATTAACCTTTTTGGTGAAAGAACGATAGGAATGAAAAAAGAAAAGCTTAAAAAGAAAAAAGGCAGGGTTGAAAAAAACAGTCGCAGGAATTTCTCCTTTCTTTATAGATCTCGGGAGTTAGAAGTTTTGAAAATTTCATTACCCACCGACAACGTTTTCCAAGCCAGGCACGGAACAGATCTCCAACTCAAACGACAACTTGTTTCCTCTCTCATCGTCACCCTTGCACTTGAAGAGATAGCTGTCAAGAAGGTCAAAGTCTTTTGTAAACATTTGTAAAAAAGTCTCTTATACATTTATTTTGATATGCGTGGTGCTATGGAAAAAGGTATCATATTGATTCAGTTAGGGAAGGTTTTACAACGAAAAATATCACACTAGCTGGAATCGCATTAAATTGAATGAATAGGAAAAGCGGATCCTTTAGTTTAGAAAATAAAACTACAAAAAATAAGGTTTGCTTCCAGCTTCTCTTATTCCAAAGGTAGTTTAGTCCTATCTAAAATAAACCTAACAAATTCAGGCTTGTTTTATCTTATATTTCATAATCAAATTTTTATTTTTAATCTTTTTTATGGAAGGTTGCCCTTCAACAGAAGCTGGTTTTAAAGATGCCCTCCGATTACAACCCAAGGAAACACATAAAGATCTTAATTGAATTAAACTATAAAACCTTCTTCAATGAATCTCACTGTTTACCGGTCTGTCATAAATGCCTTCTAGGCAGAGCTGTACATGCTATTGGGTGGATAGGACAGGACGGTCCTGCTCTGTAAAACTTTATTTATCATATTCACTACTTAAACTATGAATAACAACATCAACGAAAGAGAATGCGTTTTCTGCTTGATTGTTTTTTCGAAACTGTACAAAGAGGTTGACTTCATCTTGCAGAAGGAATTTGATAGAGAGAAACCCTTTTAGACGAAATCAAAGATTATGTCCATGATGGGCCTTTCCAATAAAGAAAACAGATGCTAAAACCTTTGTTGGATTTATTCTGATAGCGTTCAGCGTAAGCCTACCATGCATGAAGAAATCTATAAACTGAAGGTGAGTGTGCTACTTACTTTTCTGAAGAATCAATGCTGTGTAATTTTCCTCGGCTTCTCATGTAGGATAGAACGCGATTTAACTCATCCCGAACTTCTGTTGCAGTTTTCGTTGATGTACTATTCACTTTGTATATAGCCTGTAATCAGAGATTTGATTCAGTGAAAATAATAATGTTGCACAGCTGATTGATCGCTAAAGCATAAAAAATGTCAATACTCTGCTACCAGAACAGCCTTGAAATATTTATCGTGTAGAAACCAAATCCGCAGACTTCACAGTTCATAATGTCATAACGACCGATCAGCTTTCTTTACATTTAGTTTGTTCAATATGCCGGTGAATTTCACATAAACGGTTTTCGTTGTTGATTAGGGTAACTTGGAACAGTATCACAGATAATTCACTTAACGCACCTTCGAATGGGCTACTTTTTTGCAGATAAGTGTATCTTGTAGTAAGATTCTTATATGTAATCTAGACTTATAAAAGGTTAGAAGAATACAAGAATAAATTCAAAGTTAAGGGAGGATTGACTAGAAAGAGAAACACTGGCATAATGCTTTATGACGATTTATGAAATGTTTTGGCTAGGGTCTAAGGCAGGAGTGTCCAGCATACTGCCTGCGAAGGCATATTCTGTTGCCCGTGTTAAAAATTAACATTTTAACAATTTGACCCCTGCGCTATGTCTTGGAGTGCCGTTCCTGCCAAAATTATTAAAATATGTTATCAGTAGTGCTTTCTCATTACTAATTATACTTTCTTAGTATTTGTCATATTTTCCCATTATTTTGCAAACAAACATATTCTAACTGAAAGAGGACAATCTCTCGTATGGAACTGAGCAAGTCAATTCAAAGTTTAAAGACGAACATTTACAAGATATTCTTTGCGTCAACCACCAGTTTAATGGGTGATTTGAATAAACCTTCTGCACAAAGAAAATATAACATTTTGTACTGATAGTTTTTTTCGTACAACATATCATTGATGTAACTTTTCATATAGTTTTTCATGTAATCCATTTACTGTTTACTACAAAATTTACTGATATATTTTCCATCTGGCCAACCTGTGATATTAGGTTTTGTTTATGGTCCAACCGATAAATTTAGTTAGACGTCCCACGTCTAAGGTATGCCTGGGTATCACCGCCACAGTTGAAAAGCGTTTCGTCATTCTTTCCATTGGATTCATATTATATGAAAACGACTATTTACTTTCAGTCTGTTTTCCTGCGTGATGAAACAATTGATATCATATGAAAATAACAGCGCATAGAATTTATTTTGAATCTTAAAATACAATTACCTTAACTTTTCTTGGTTCATCTAGAGCAGTATTCCCTTTTCTGGGTGTCATAAGATGCACAACCTTCTCTTTCAACTGAAAATATGACAAAATCAGCCCCATGAAGAAAATTAATTGAAATCAATGTAAACAGACTTTCAAAAAAGAATAACAGCTTGAACCTGTCTCTTTGAAGTGCAGGAAAATATAAAATCTCAAAGCATGAAATGTTTCTGCTTAAAACTTATTAATTTATAGAAAGGTCTAGAGAGGATAACTTGGTTACTTTTTCAAATTGCTTTTAATGTGAACGACAGACCATCTGAACAATTTAATATAAGGTATCGCTATTAACTAATTTTTCCTCCACTGGCCACTAAATTTCAATAATAGAGTTCTAAAGTGTGACGTCATCAAAAACCTATTTTCAGAATTTTTGGATTTTAACCACATAGCGTAAAAGATCGCTATGAAATACTTCCAAATATGCAAAATTGACCAGATATGTCTAAAATCGGTTGAGATATCGCTAATGAAAGATTTGAAGTTTGCTAACGAATCACTGTTATTTTGGCTCTGTTCATAAAGTTATGAACAGAGACCAAAATACAGAGGTTTGATGGGGAGAGAACCAGTAAACATGTGGTCATATCTCTGCCATTTCGTAATACACTTGCCTGATTTTGCACATTTAGAGGTATTTCATGATGATCTTTCAGGTTATGGAGTCAAAATTCAAAAATTCCAAAAATAGATTTTTGTGACGTCATCACTTTAGAACTCTATAGCAAACGTTTTAAAGTCTCTTTACCTTTTTAGCAAATTTTGGGGTAGCAAGGCCGGCTGATAGAGGAGTTTTTGGTATAATGGAGAATTTTCTGTGTCTCGCCGGAGTGCAAACACCAACCATGCAGAATCCTTCAAAAACCGAGCTTGACTTGCTGTTAGGAACAGATACAACAGCAAAAATTACTAATGCATTGTAACTAACAAAAAAGCTAACATCAAAATATACGATCAAACAACAATATACAGAATGTTAAAATGGCCATCCGTTGGAAGGGGGTATTGCTCATGATGCAAAAAATTTCCCACACCCAATGCAATCGATCTCTTTGTTTCTACCTAGCTATGAAAAAATTAATCACAAGGAATTTAATGATACGGAAAAAAATACAATTGTAGGAAAAAAAATTCTGAGATTACACAGAATAATGTCACAAGGGTAGAGATGGCATGAAATAATAGGATGAGACAATAATGTCATACAACATATAAACGATTATTGGACTGTGCCTATGCGACTCTCTATAGTGACAGAAGTCGCTACTAAAATTTTCCTACACATCTTTTAATTTTGCCATTAATGATGATTTCTTCATCTTGTTAAATATCGAACTTTGTTATTAAACACATCTTTCTTGATACCCTTTCGTTACACCCTTAATTTGGCTTAGGTTTGCAAGTTTAAAAAATTGACAATTCTAAGCATTTTTATCCATTGCTTTAATAACTCAAGATATGATTTATCCTGGTCTTATATTTCGGTGTATATCCTAAATAATAATTTGATCCTTTGAAAGTGGGGCTTTGAAAATTTTTGCACAAGTATAAATAATCAACTTCCTTTTTAACCTCGCTTTCCTATCTTGCAGCCTTTCTCTCCCTCTATCCATGCATGTTCATTTACTTTCGATCCATCATCTCAACAAGTCATTCGATAAAAATTTAAATGAAAATACTCACTCTTTTGATTCTCGTAGTGGCGAAGGCATTGACCCTTCATCATCAATGAATTTGTTTTCTACGGAAGACATGAAATCTGGATTGCGAAAGATCTCTTTTGCCGCTTACCAATTATAAAAAGAGCTGCAAATTTCAATTCCAATCCGAGGAGCGATTGGATAGCTCCAAGGCACTCTCAACACCAACATATGTTTTAATGAATCCACAAAGAAAATGTGCGGATAAAGAATGTATGGATTCACGGCCTAAATTAGTGTACAAGCCTCCAAGCGTGATAGGAAAGCTGTACCGCTCTCAAAGATTAGCTCTCCTATTGCCTCCTCTACAAATCATTTATGATGGCTTTCCTATATCACCGCTGACACGCAGGAAGGAATGGGTGTAAAACAATCACATCAGAGTAAATATCACACCAAAAAATTTAGGTAAGCTTACCTTACTCCACAGAGTCTTTTCATCTTAAGAGAAAAGCTCCCTCTCACCCCCTTTTTGACTGCCCCTTCCTCTTTAAAGGGGAAAACTGCCCTTCCTACCTTATTATTCTGGCATAACTGTCTTATAAAAACGAGGATACTTTGAAAAGAAAAACAACCGGCGAATGAAATTTTCAAACAAAACTCTGAAGTTTTACCTAGATCATTTTCACTGCCACAATATGTCATGGCCCTTTCCCTTTTAGAATCTGCATTTGGCAGAAACCATTTGCCAAAGACTTCCTAGAGAAAATTTAACGCGATCGTAAACAAAACAATGTGTTAAAAGATTATATCTTTGCATTGATGACTAGTGCAATGAGAAGCTACTAGAATATGATAAAACTAAATGCATAATATTTGCAACATGCCGACCAAAACACAATTCACAAACAGCAAAAATTTAAATGGATATGATAATTGCAACTTCTTTCACAAAAACCAGATTCATAGCCCTGAGATAATAATGGGAAGTCCACAGACAGAAACATTAAAGGCACTGCGCCCCGATGCATTTTGATGACCATTTATATTCCCATTGATCTGACTATTGTCATTGGTTGGTTTGATTAGTTTGTTGGTTGGTTGGTTTGACAATAGACCTATTATTACGTATCCTGGATGATATCCAATCGATAACTAAGAATAATAAGGACGTTTTCTCAATGACAATGCACCATAGAGCCTATTGTTAACTCCAACCAAAAATAGGGTTCTTCTTCTTTCTTGATATTCACCTTTTTTCTATTTTTCTAAAATACTCTGCTTCTGTAAGTTTGATTGACGAAATAATGAAGAAAATAGACACTAACAAATATGTATTAGAAAAGTATATATATAACTAAAAATCATCACACCTCTTCAACTTCTCTAGAATCGCCTTGAGTTAGGTTTAAACTGTCACTAAAAGGCAAATCAATTCAATATAATAGCAAGTAAGCAAACGCAGCAATACGATAAACATTCAGGAAATTTGTGTCACTGAAACTTTAAAAACGCTATAAGAAATTAAAAAAAAGGATAGGTCAAGATTCTTCATGCAAACTTTATTATTCACCATTCAGCCAAACTCAGTCGATGCTGAGATACATAAGTCAATTTTTAATGAAGCATAAGCGACATGCATACGATTTTATGCTGAAATGTAAAGTTGCAGAAGGTTAAGATGTTTAAAGAGTAGCCATTTTAAGCAGATCTATAATGAACAGAATCATGCTGGATACAATTAACGCTAGCAAGAAAGTTCTACTGTTGCTTATCACAAAAAAATCAGTTTTTCTGGTTTTGGTTCGAGCCTATTTCAGAGAAAGAAAAATATTCATCTGTATATCTGTTACTTTTAAAGTCCCTCACATTAACCCAGAGTTTCTCTTCTGCTTCTTTTCTAAACCTTTTGTAGTAATATGTTACTAAAATAGCCCAACAAACATGCTGTCAAAGCTTTTTGAATTTATTGCGAAACACGGTTCTTAATTGTAACTAAAGCTGTTGCAAGTGGGAAGAATACGATAGCTAATATCCTTATTAATTTAACTTTTGATAAAACTTGTTGAATTTGACTTATAACGTTTTAGGGCAAATATTTCTTTCTGTTGTCCAAATACCTTTGCAGAATCTAGTTCACGGTATATGACTATTCAAAGTCAGATTGTGTCCTTCACAAATATCTCTGTTTAGATAAATATTTGAAGAATAAGGTTTCATCAAACGGTGATAACTTTAGTCACAGCTGTTCAAAAAACACAGGCAAAATAACACAAATTGACCAAACACACTGTGACCCTTGAGGCGTGGATTATTTACATTAGGCCTCGATGTAAATAAACACTGTTTCTCACCCTTATTTTTACTGTAAATAAAATTGTAATTTGCTTCTTTATAACAATTATGCACGAGTATAGTTGTAGCCTGTGCCCTTCACTTTAAATTGTTTTAAAAAAGACCTAGCGATTATTCTATAAAAACGTGGAAAATCTTTGAACAAGTGTCCTAACTAGATTGTAGTCGGTTGCTTTATGGTCGGTGGTTGCTTTGCTTTTGACCCATTCCCATTCGCCACTTAAAAACATGATTAATTTGCAAAACAATGACTTTCGATCATTCATGCACCATTCCCCTCCCTCGAGGTGGTGCAATACTTTGGTAAGAGGGGAGGGGGGGTTTAATAAATATGAATAAATATAATAATTCCGAAAAATCTTTGTCCTAATCACCTTTCCGTATGTTGAGTTGACTTTTTCGGACGAGGAGTATTTCTTCGCAGTTTCAGTAGCAGAAAATAATGCGCCGTCAAATGGTCATATTTGTATTGCTTGATTTGCCTTTCCATTTCGTGCTTGGAAAGACCGTAGAACTCGGCCAATTCTTCAACGATGCCCGGTTCGGGCTTCTCCTTTTTCACAACGGATTGCCACTGCACATTGGCACCATAACCCTCGCGAACCCATTCATCGGTCAACAATTCAGTAATGGTGATTCTCCTTTCAGGATCAGTCTCAAGAAGCCTTGATAAAATTCTGACACTTTCTGTAAATAAAAGTTTTAGACCTCACCAATATTCATCAAATGTTAATGCTTTCTACACTAAACCTCATGGTTCTTATGTAACATCAGTTCAATAAACTTTAAAACATGGAGCATACGTTAGACAGGACTGTACCTGGTGTTTCATGCCTAAAAAATAAATGCAGTAAGTCAACTCTGAGTAACAGGAGCTCCCCCCTTAAACTACACGATATGGAATCTTTTAGCCAGGAGGGTTCAGTTTCAATTTCAGGGTATGTAAATAGGTCTTTTATATAGCAGTGATATATAATACAAAAAATAATCTAATCGTGCAATTAGCCTGTTTAATAATTAGTCACTTGAGGCTTTTGACTATATGTTGTTTGAGATGCTCCCCTTGTGATAAAAGACAGTTTATAAATGGATTCGCCATGACATTAATTATGTTAATAAATGCTCAAATGTATGTTAACTGATAAATAGAAGCTGGATGAACTGAGTTCTGTAATTTGATCCTAACCTTCCGATAACCAATCTGGAACATCATATTCGCCACTCTACAGATTTAAAAGAACAGAAAAAAGCTTAGAAAGCAATATAAACATTGGAATCTCAATAAACGACGATGGAAAACATTAAAAGTAGAATTCTTTATCATCCAATAAGGTTCTGATCACAGGAAATATTTGAGCAGAAATTAAGGTCATGGAGAAAATTTTTCACTTTTTTTGCTTAGCGATATTGATGATCGTACTTCTTTACTTTCGCTAGTGCGAGTACGATCTTGTCCTTTACTTTTAACCCTCTTTGGCCATATATTTCTAAATTTGTGAATATTAACTCCCTTGTGCCATGGGGTCGCGCAAATGTGGTTTGCTGAGAGCATTTTATGATCACTTTTAGATTAACTAATCTAATAATTCCGAAAGAAGCCAGTTTCGCTCAAACGGGATGGCGATTACACGGGCACTTCTAGTCCTGGCTCTAAACATAACCAGTTATGTCTGCGGAGGAAGCTTCACTCTAGAGCCAGCTTCTGTCTGGCTATGTTCAGAACAAGTTTTCTCTTGTGAAAACGTTCTTTATCAGTCTCAAATGGAGCTAGTGACATATCAAGGTTAAAATTCGCCTCAGTGCACACTTTTTTGAGGTTTCATGATCCTGCAGGACAACGGAAACTATTTTTATTGATTGTTAAACACTTTTTCTTCCAATTTTCTTGATTTTAAATATACCCTAGAATATAAATAGAATATAAATATACCAGATTGCGTGCGGTACAATATAATGCAATAAAAACAATGATATGTAAGTAAATTGTACAAGGAAAAATTTCTTTATTTAAAGAAATTTTTTTCTTGTACAATTTACTTACATATCATTGTTTTTAAACCCTAGAATATGGTAATCAAAACGCTCATCAAGTTTATTTTAGTCATCACTGGACCAGAATCGGTACCAAATGGAGCCAGTTTCTCTCAATTAAACAGCTTCTAAAGATTTTGATTTGTTTGCGCATGATATGTTTGAGGCAAGAACCCACCTTGAGGCAAGAACCCACCTTGAGGCAAGAACCCACCTTGAAGCAAGAACCCACCTTGAGGCAAGAACCCACCTTGAGGCAAGAACCCACCTTGAGGCAAGAACCCACCTTGAGGCAAGAACCCACCTTGAAGCAAGAACCCACCTTGAGGCAAGAACCCACCTTGAGGCAAGAACCCACCTTGAGGCAAGAACCCACCTTGAGGCAAGAACCCACCTTGAGGCAAGAACCCACCTTGAGGCAAGAACCCACCTTGAGGCAAGAACCCACCTTGAGGCAAGAACCCACCTTGAGGCAAGAACCCACCTTGAGGCAAGAACCCACCTTGAAGCAAGAACCCACCTTGAGGCAAGAACCCACCTTGAGGCAAGAACCCACCTTGAGGCAAGAACCCACCTTGAGGCAAGAACCCACCTTGATTTTTTGGTATAGTAAATATGTTTCGTCTTCATGGTCGACATCAAAGGGCAAATAACCACAAAGCAAACCATACAGAACAACCCCAAGGCTCCAAACATCAGCCTGAAAAAGAAATGCGATGGCAAATCTAAGTATGAAGGTTGTCTGTAAGAACAGAAATAGAAAAATGCTTTTAAAAGGAAATAAAAAAAGAGACGCCTTTTCTTAGCCGATTTGTCTGTCTTGAGTTTTTTCAGGCATCATACGTCTTTAACCTATGTAAACAAACTGTCAGGCCTATTGCCAATCGTAGTTCAGCGCATGGGAACAAACTCCTAGAGAAACCTCTACGAAAAGGATGCCTGAAAGATACATACCGCATTGCCAAGGTATTCTCTACCAGAAATAAGCTCTAAAAATATAGATTAACAAGCAAAATTAACTTCATGCTTTGAATAACCACCATTAAATGCAAACCTTTATCTAAAAGATATATGGGCTGTATGAATTTTAAAGTATAAATATTTTTCAAGTTTAAAACAGCAATGGAAACAGTTTAAATAAGTTTTGCTATTAACATCCATTATTTGGCTCTTTCTGCTAAATTCAACCAAATCTGGATTCTGCTATTTCGAAATCTATTCCCATATGCTGGTTGTATTATAAATTAACACAGTAAATTCCCGCATATAAAAAACCAGAAATAGGAATATTCATGGCGTTTTCCTAAGACGTTACACCCAATAATAAAGAACCTGTTTCAGTTTAACAAGAAGTTACTTTTTATCTCAAGCGTCATGAAATCAATCTTTTTATTCTTTTGTTCTTTAAATTTTCAACCAAAGCGTTTAAGGTATTCCTCTGTTACATAGACTTTACAGAAACGAGATCTTGATATCACTGCAATTTCAAGACATTCTTCTCAGCAGAACTAGAATCGCAAATTGCAATCTAAGTATTAGAATGCATATATTTTGTTATCTCTTCAGACGTTTATGTTCATGCACCCTTCAAATATAGCTTTAGCTTATTTAGTTTATTTCAGCTAGATAAAATATCGTCCCCCCTTTTATTCCTCTATTAGACGCTACAGAGGGAAAAGGGGGGATGTAATAGTAAGGAGTGAAAACAAGGTCGATTTTTAACTTTACAGGTGGGTAGAACGATATAATAGTAAAGATATATCAAAACATTTTTAACTGTGTGGTTTTGTCTGTAAGACACGTTAAATTTCCGAAGCATTCTTCCAAGAAACACCGTTGTAGAGCAGGCATAGAATACTAAATAATGAAGATTGTTTCTGGCTTCAGGGAGAGCATTAGACAAACGCTGCTAAAACGTTAATATTTACCAGGTGCAGCGTAAGCTGGCGAGCCACAGCAAGTCGCTAACGGCATCACAAGGCCAGCATCTGGGTCAGAAGCTAGTCCAAAGTCGATGAGTTTCACATTCTAAAAGATAAACCATTTGTATACATAGATTTTAACATGTTGTGTCGTAAAAGTTAGTTACAAGGACTCAATATCTCACAAATATCTCACGGAAATGGTTTAAATATGGTTTGCAATCTCAATTGACAAATTTTCGAAAAGCGATCGAAATAAATCCCTTATTACCCTTCTATGAATCTTAAACACGAAAGGCAAAAGATTTTAATAAGACAAAGGGGTTATCTAGTACGACACAATTTTGCTGTATTCTCCCGCAATGAAAAAGGTACTTGGAAAACAGAAGGGGGAGAATGAAGAAAACTAAGCGAGGGAGGCATTATTTTTCTTTCTTTTTTTTACATGACAGGGAGAGGAGTCAGACACTGAAGCTCTCTTTAAAGGTGAGTGATGTGTTACCAGAGACACTCTTTAGCAAGTTTTAAGGTTGGGGATATTCTATATTAACTATTTTATGAAGGGGTGATGATATTTGCTCGCAATATGGAAAAGGAATTCAAAGAGAAATGATATTGAGATTTTGAAAATAATTTTATCACTGATAAGGAACATAATAATCATAATATAGGGAGGTGTTAATGACAATAATAATAATGATGATCATGATTTGCTCATTATGGAAACAGTAAATGATTCACAAAACACGAAATGGCTATAAACAGATAATAAATCACTTACGTTACTTTCATCAAGCAGCATATTTTCCTATCGAAACAAAGAGAAGTTATAAATTGAGTTTTAAGAACACTGTTGTCTTGATAATTTTCTACAAAATTATGGATCTATGAAGGTGGAAAGGCTGACACAGAGTTCAGTAAACACATCTGGATGAAATTTTGTCCTATTCCTATTTGCCTTCCTAAAATTTTCCTTTTATCTTTTGAACAAAGTTTCTTTGAAAAAAGCAAACTTTTCACTCCATTCCAGGGAGAAGTTATGCCCTTCATTGACACTCATAGAAGCGCATGATATGATTTCGGTTTGTAGGAGGGCGTTGGAGAGAATGCAAAATGGTCTTTTTGCTATAGGGAAATTCGTGAGATTTTCATATAGCACCTTTCCTGTGATCACCCATCCACTTTGTCCATGCTAACTAAAATTGTAGAGCAGGAAGAATTAAAACAGCCTCGGCTTAATAGCAGGAAGAGGAGTAAAGAAACAATTTTTATGTTTTTCTCTTTCTCTCTGACAAACAAATGTTGCTCAATTCTACAAACCAAGTACACTGGCTATTAATAAGAACAATTTTTTAAATCACAAGCCTCAAAATTGGTCAGAAGTTACGTACAAATTAAGAACAAGCTGAGGCTGAGGTACTGTAAGATGTAATTTTGAACAAAGTTGTGCAAATTCCATCTCTAAAACGAGGAGTTTTCTGCCATCTGGGGGTGCTTTGTCTGTGACATTTCAAACCTGTCGGCAAATAGAGGACGTCTAATTCACTTTGTTGGCAAATTGGGTTTGAGCGTTCCCCTTGAGTACATTAGCTAGCAACTGCACGGTTTACACCCTAATAATTTATCCAATTAACAGCAATCCAGCCTCAAATTTTTGAAAAATTAGGAACAGCCAGCCTGAAATTCAATTTACTGGTACTGGAAAAAAGAGTTTAACACAACAAAAAGAGGGTGACGGTAATCCTGATCAGACAACTTTGCTTACTTTGAGGAAGAGCACTAACATTTCAAAGCTTTTTGGGGAAAATCATATAAAAGCAAATGTACATCAATTAAAGTTGCTAATTACTTTTGCGTGTGATAGGAAGGAGTGAAAACACTAATACCGTATCGATTCTAGCTTCAAAATAACGCATTTAACTATATCGGATATACATCTCTCTTGGTGAGTGCGTTTCCTGCTCTGACATTACTCGAAACGAGTTTTGCGCCCTTTTTTACAGTTGAATACAAGTTGTCGGACATTTTAAGAATATCAAAATGTTCTAAGGAGAATTTCAAAGTTTTTGGCCTATAGATATTAGCTAATATTATTTGTATTTAATCTACGGATGATTTCTATCTTAGAGTTCCTTGATAGGTAGGGGCGGCGCCACGGGGTGGACATGTCCACCCAAGTTTTTTAAAGATCGATTTTCAATTTTTTCCAAAACTGGACTAGAAACATAAGGGAGGGGATGTAGGATTTCTACTCTGGGATCGGATCTTTTTTCATTTTGATGGTCAGTTAAGGTTCTTTTCATATCTTAGCTGACATAGAGTATGGTGTGTTGGATCATCAGTTCCGTAAATAGTGAGAAACTAAATGAAGATGATCTACAAAACACAGCGTTATCCTGCTAAAAATTTGGTTTTTAGAATGTGGTCTTTGCCTTTCTTTTTTCGTTAAAGGTTTTTGGCAATAATTAACATTAAAACATGTACCCAAAAATTTTTAAGCTGTAAAGATAAAAAAGTTGCACCCCTTAATCAGCTCCTCCCTTTCATTGTCCATCCCATTATTTTTGGGCTGGCGCCACTCCTGTTGATAGATTTCTCCATCATTCTTATATACAATTAGCTTTACTTACAGGTTTCAGGTCTCTATGTGCAAGACCCTTCTCGTGCATGAACGCTACAGCGGCAATGATTTGTCTGAAAAATCTTCGTGCTTCAGATTCCTACAAAACGAAAGCACATCAAAGACGCATGTTGAAAAAGAAATCCAGTCAAAGCACGACACTTAATAAAAAATCAGCCGAATGAAAAAGAATGAAATCGGAGGTATGTTACTTCTTGGCCGTGGTCTCTAATTCAATACAGCAATTCAACCTACAGCCTCCTATGAAAAAATTCTTCAAATTCTTTTGTACAAAATTTTTGACCTCAGATTCAGATTGAGAGCAATGATTTTAGTCTTATTGTAAGTTTTCATTATCATATTGCTCACGATATTGATTTGATGACGACATGAAATAAAATTTTTATAATGAATTTGACCGTGATTGGCGAATAAGGAACTATTTTTGCGGTCAAATCCTTTACAAGTTTTCAAGCTTCATTTCTCCGTAAAATCTAAAATACAAGAACAAGCAATATGAAAAATTGTATCCGGCCTAAAATTATGGAAGTAAAACCAAATCCGAGCTTAAAAGTCATACAATGAAATTTGGAGAAATTTCCAGAATGAGGCCATAGGTTGAAGTGTTTACTGAGAATTTCACTGAATAAAATAGAACGTTGAAGGGTTGAGGTTCAGTGAAAAATCTGGTTCATAGGCTGACCTTGTTTGCTAAGTCAACATTGTTCAGTGAATGGTTTGATCGAGGTCAAAAACGTTTGGTGAACAAAATATTTTGAGCCGCATAGTTCATTTGGTCGTTTGGCTGAACAGACGTAAAACATTTGTCAAATGAACGCATGTGCGAATCAAGGATTGTCTATTCTCAGGTATAGTGCAACGAGGAGGGGCATGGGAGAATCTTTGAACGAATCAACAAGAAATAAAAACTATCGATTCACAGAAAATAAACTATTAATTTTTTGAACTTCGAAAACATTCATTCATGGACCTTCAATTTTCTTTCGAATTGTACAAGTACGAATAAGAGTCAGGCGCATCCTCACGATCAGGGTGGTGGGTTTGTACCAACCCCTTAAAGGGTATCATAATACAAGACTTGATGATTATTTCTCAGCGAAGCTTCACCAAGTATCGCGTCATGTACTTTGCCATTTCCCATGCTGTTCATAACAAGTTAATGAAGCCTTCGACAGGTGCCTTGCAAAATCAAGTTAAGCCTTATTTTAAATGTTATAAAAACGGCAATCTACAGCAAATACATCAAAAAGCAACTTGGCCATACAATGGGGCATTCGTTTTACAATCTGATTCGACGGCTCGTCTTTTAACAAGACAATTCACTTTAGCAAGCGTCTCCCTTTCACGCTTTAGAGCTGCAGAACGCCCGCAGACTATTTCTAGTACAAAGTACATAGCGCCACAAAGCCACAACCTGATACTTACTGTAAGTTTCTCCTTTGTTACTATATAGTCAAACAACTCTCCGCCAGGAAGGTACTGGAAAAAATAAAGAAAACAGTTTATTTGTCTTGGCTGTGCTTTTTATCTTACTTAGAACAAATCAGGTTGTGCAGAATTGTATTAAGCATGAAAGCTTCAAAACATACTGGAATAAAATATATTGTTTGCTTTGAATTAAGCATGATAGCTTCAAGACTCACAAGAATGAAAGATATACCAATGATAAGAAAATGAAAATTGATTGCTAATACACAAATGTACCCCTCAGCATAAAGTGTCTCATACAACCCATACATTTGTTGGGTAAGCACAAGCATCCAATGGGTGTGTTAAAAGCATTAGCACCTGAAGAATGAGGTACACAGCACATCTTCTGAAAACAGGCTGACATAATTCACTTTAAATTAATATTCATGTCAAAAATTCGAACAAATAAATTTATAAAATTGATTGCTAATACACAAATGTACCCCTCAGTATGTGTCTTATAAAACCCAACATTTGGGTAAGCACAAGCATTCAATGGATGTGTTAAATGCACATATATGAGATGTACTTCACATCCTTCTAGTAGCCGGGGAGGGATGGGCTGTGGTTTCTTAAGAAAGTATAAAGCTGAACAATGTTGCAATGCATACCTCCATCACCATGAAAATATCTTCTTCTGTCTCCACAACTTGATATAACTGGGATATATGCTGGTGACTCAGCTTTTTCATTGCGTTTATTTCTCTATATGCACGATGAAGATCTCCCTAAACAGGACCACAATCAAACCATTTTTAAGAGGATTTCTGAAATATTAGCTTCAATTTGTTTGAGCACAGTGTAATACTTAAGTGTCCTTACAACAAAGATGTTAAGACAGCAAAAATTCTGGCACAAATGCAAAACAAATTGATGGCACAAACCAAAACAACACATAAAAGGATTCCTATTAAGTAAAACACTAGAGATATCATTCTTTAAATCAGAGTACATACAAAGAATCAAGTTTTTATAGATAGAATTATGGTTAAGGTGGTATCTCTTGCAGGACAAAGTAACAACTGAAGCATTTGGCAACACAAGAATTGCAAGGCAACTTTCAATTGACAAACTGTTTTATTCCTTATCAAAGTTCTTATACCTTCCTTCAGATGGCACCATAAAGCATATAAAAAACCATCCTTGATCACCTACCATCTTTCTAAGGTGGGCTTTACTCATTACTTTAATTGCAACCTAAAACATGATAAATACATCAAGATGCAGGTACAAAACTGTAATTGATTGGAAAACAACATTTTTCAAATACTTAGGTTGAACAATATTTTGACTGGTTTAACAACTAATAAAATACTTAATACAAATAACAAAAAACTAACTACATATAAAAAATCCAGGCAGAGTGTTATAGCTAATGCATGTTTTTGCCCTCACTTTAAATACAATACATATTTATCTTGAATGTGGTGTTACTTTGTTGATATGAAGATAACGTAAGGTGGGCTCTGTGGGACATGTAACAATTTTATTTACTACTAACTGTAAAAATCGAATTGTCAATACAGAAACCAAAATACTTTGAATAAAAGAAGATATAGGGGAAAAGGAAGGGCAACTCTACTAAAGATAGACCTTCCACTTAGAAGGGCATGTTAAGATTTTGCAGAGAGTCCCTCAGTTTTCAATGGTGTCTTCCAGACTGCCAGATCGGTGATGATGGTTAAAAGTTTTTAAAGAAGGATCTGATAGATTTGTCACCCACAAGAAATAATGATTTGTCAGCCACAAGAAAGTATAAACATAAATGTCACATAAATTACCATGCTAAAATTTTATGCAAACTCTGATGATGTACTGCAGGAAAGCAAAACATTTGTCACTAAATATAGCATACAATAGGAAACCAGCCCATCATTAATATTTGGCAAAATAGTCCTTAATTTTCAGGAATTTCAAACAGACGTTCTATTATAAATAGTCTAGAAAGTGCAAGGAATGATTGTTAGATGGCTGGTTTCAGGCCTTGTGATGAACAAAAAGCTGAAGCTTTTGACAAACTGAGCACCTTCAACTTTCTAGACGCTCGATTGAGCATCATCAAATATCATCAATAACTAAATTTAGTTTTTGCATTTAGTTTTTAGACAGCATAAACATGCTAATGGCTTGATCAATCAAGCTCCTAGAACTTTCTAGGCGTGTCCAGAGGTGCTTGATCAAGTTTGAGTGCCTCTCCGTGCAAGGTCTGATTTGAATAATTGCAATATGGCTTTGAGTTTATCAATGTCAGACAGAATTTGCTTTCTTAAGCATTGGGGGAGGCTGTTGTCCCTTCCTGACCGCATGCCACAACTCCTAGCAATCTCACAGTAACCAATCAGATTTTACAGTAGATAATAGATGAAGCAATTTTTACCATTTATTTCTTTTAGCAAGCAAGCTTTTCTAGTATATATATTAGAAAAGTTGTGATGTTATAGAATCCAGGAATTCTCACCATTTTCTAAGTCAAATTGTTTGAATATATCTTTACATACAAACAATAAGGTTGATAATAATGAAAAATAGACAATAAAGCTAGGCACAATGTTTTGAATCTTAGAATTTTTGAGGGGGTGTTTTCACATGATAATCAATAAACAATCTTGAATTCACTTACATTGAGAAAGTGGTAGTATACTAATTGGAAACAAAAAAACTTGAAACCAAAAATTTTCAAATCTTTTGTTTTAAAGAACTTTACAAAAATGTAAATAATATCCTAACTAAAATTTTGTAATGTCTTTTATTTATTTTGTCTGTACTACTATAGCCTTTGATTAATTCATTTTAGCATCATATGTACTTAATTTTAGTGAATTGTTTGCAAATTTGCTTTAGAAATTTAAAAACTGAAACTTGAAGCTAAAGCTTTTGAACTGAGATGGATTTTTGTAATAAAAAGAATACACCTGGTAAAATATTTTGATACTGCCTGAAATCACATACATTTAGAAATTTACAGAGTTAGAAATGAAAACTGTTATTAACTAGGCATTTAGCATGGCCAATATGCAAAAGTGTGTGGATGGAAAATGTGTGAGTGCAGGCACTATATTGCAATCATGCAACAAAGTTTCCAGTTTGGAAATAAAATAACCTTTATACTAAAATAGACTTAAAAGGGGCATATTGGAGGGATTCTATCCATGTTCATGAATACCTTTTCTCCAGTAGGTATATGCTCTGCTAATGAAACCTTTGCAAAGCCACCTAAAAAGAGATTGTTCATGTAAGAAATCAAAAACAGTCAAGAATAAAAACCTTGCCATTTTTGCATAAGATCAAAAAAGGTCAGTGTGGAATTTAAATACTTGCATACTTACAAAAAAAGTTAGCTTTACTAAAAGAATTGTACAATTCTTTTAGTAAAGCTAACTTTTTTTGGTGGCAAGCTTGAGACATGATAACATTTTGTTGACAAAAAACCTGATCCTGATGTACCTATTCAAGTAGCATTCACCACCCCACTGCAAGATCAGAAGCCTGCGTTGACAAGTTTTTTCTAGCGATTCATAATCAATAATACTGCGTATATATTTATGTATTATGCATAACTTATGTTGCAGTTGTTTATTATTGTTATGTTGCGTATTATATTGACTGAGCAGAAAAACGATAAAAGGCATATTTTGCTGTTACTTTTATGCTGATGTGCAATTACAAGCTTTTCAGAATACATTTACATTCATCAACACTCATGTCAAATACTGTTTTAATTGCAGTTGTTCGCAAGTGGAATGTATTTTCGTTATTACCTTCACCCAACTTCTTGTTCTTGTCCTCGAAATTTTGCTCTATTTCAGGTGGTAGCACCGTGACCATTGTCCCAGCATCCCAAGAACCAGGCATGTTATTGAAACAACTTATTCATAAAATAAAAAAACCAAGTTATATTTATCATTAACGTTTCCAAAGCGACTAGAACATCAGTCTATCTCTAGATGTCTCCAACCTGTAACATAAAACCGTTTGAATAAATGAATTTGGCGCGAGCCACCTGGCCTAAATTTTTCATCCAATCAGAACACAGGCTCTTGAGATTACAGAAGTCTCTTCTGCACACCTCATGATCACGAGGTTATGGGAACCGGTCGATATTGATCTCCAAAAAAGAACACCAGTTGGGAAAAGTAATTCCCCTTTTGCCAGGACCCGCGCCACTGACCCTTAACTGGAGGGGCCAGCAGTACCCTATCTAGCCCCAATCGTGGAAAAAATTTTGCTGATTCTGTTTTAAGTATGGACTTTGGTTCAATTTATTAGTTGTAATCTACAGATTTATCTATCTAAAATAATTTGAGCTGGCTTCAAAATATTATTTCACAAAAAGTGGTGAGGCCATGCCACCCTGGCCTGAAACTTGTGTTTGATGCAGTCACTGGAATGGAGCAACAAAGGTCAGGCATGCTGAGCTGTAGCTGTAGCCCCTTTACCTTTTGCTGAAGTACGATATTCAGGTTGCGTCATCAAAGATAATTGTGGAAAAACTACCATAATAAAATCATGGGCAGCACCAGAGAGTGTTTTTTAAAGAATACAAAGAATAAAAGAAAAGAAACAGAAGAAAATAGTAGCGCCACGAATCCTTTTATTGCTTAATTTCCAAGGAATAAGCCGAGCTCTACGGGGCCTCATAAAGTAATGAATTACATTTTAAGACTGGAATCAATCAAAAGTAATAAAGACATGCCTTTAAAATAGCAGAATGTTTTAAACAATTGCAAGAACATGACTGCAAGAAATATTCTGAAATTTATTAAAGCTAATCTAAGACGCGTTGTCTCAAAAAATCTAAAGGACGCTGCAGCGTCTCCTTTCGGAAATACCTTCGGCCTCAGACAAACTCTCGCCGGCACTTCTTATCTAATGTTCCGCTAACATAACGAGCACCCCATAAAAGCATAGGCAAGAAAAGCATGAAACATTTTAGTGCGTTTTTCAAAAGGTGGCTTTTTAGTCTAATAATGCTATCAACTCGAGCCCCAGCCTTAATTTTCATGGCGCCGCCCCGGTCAAAGCTTGCCAATCTGTCTAGAGCTCAACCCCCCACCCCCCCTTTGGGGGTTTACCCAATCTCATTTTCAGTTTAAATGCCAGGACTGGATTCTACCTTTTGTCTCTTTTTTTAGCGCAGGTATGCCAATTGAAGATATCATATTTTCAGGTATCGTGTTTTCAGAAATTTATTCTAGCACGGGTATGAGGTTTTTAGAATTGTATTCCAGGATGAGTCATAAAATCTTTTTGGGCTGGCACATTTCTGTCATTTTTCTCCATAGAGAACCTCCCAAGGAGCCCACGCCCACCCTAAATTGTGCTTCGGCGTCCCTGCAGGTATTTTGGAATAGCTCTTGACTTTTAAATTTATATCAGAATGGCAATATTGAAGGCTAGGCGACATGAGGAAATATAAAATATCAGTCGATATCATCAATCATAGATATGATCATGAAATGATGCTGAATTTCACAAATAGAATAAAACAAACTTAGAACACAGGAGCTCAGGCTGTTACAGATACCTGGAGAAAGACCGATAGGCAAAAGCTCCATAATGAACTTGGCTGGTCTAGTGCCAATTTCAGTGCCGTCGGAACAAAATTTATATTGGAGAATTACATTACATTGAATTACAGAACAAAATTACATTGATCAAACCAATCCACAATGAAAAAGCTACTGTTTCAGCTACTTGTATAGAATCAACGCCTGAAAGTTTATCGCAGAGAAAAACCATACCCACATGTCCTTGATTCGTGTAAAGTGTTTTTGCATAATCTTGTTGAAATCCGTAAACAATTTTCAACAAATGTAGCTAAAAAGGGCGTTTCCCTAGTTCTCCATGTGACTGAAGGGTGTGGCCACAGAATATTTTTTGGGGGCCTAGTTTTGTAAATCACTCCTTGGCCCCAGCTGGCTATCGACGGCCCTGGCTTCAGGCAATAACTTCTGGCAAACCAAAGGCTGCATACATTTTGAAGATGTTTAGTACTAGAATTGAAAACATATATCATATGAATAGGAAGAGAATCGAGGCCCGTAGCCAAGGCGTGACATGGGATGGCAATGCCACCCCTAGAGCTAGAGAATACCAGCTGTTCGCAATCCCGAGAATTTTATCTCTTAATTTTTTTAATGAGTTTTCCTTTTCTATTGGATTGTCCTGACAATTTGAGTCAAGCTAATACTGGTGGAAGGAAAATTGCTTATTGAGGTCTCTTAATATCCATGTTGGACTTAAGATAGTGCCTGGCGCTAAGACTTTGCTGCTTAGCCAAAACTTTGCGCTACTTGGGCGTATCTCAGAAAAACTGCTGACACGTCTTCCTGCAACACGGTGGTCAGGGCATTTCAAAGTCACAAATTATGTAAATAAAAATTTGGGGGACAAATCAGTTTTGCAAAAGATAACAGTATCTTAAAGATGCTTTCAGGCTCAAAACGAAAATTTCTTAAGAATATCGACACTGGACAAAACTTATAGTATTCTTATACAAAAATAAATGCATGGAATGACCCGAAACGAACATTGTTTGTGCAGCAAGTTGAGTACATTGGTGATAGTGATTCATCCATCTTCTTTTCAAAAAGTTCAAAATCAAAAGCCTGTGAAAATTTTGTGGTAAAAAACTTGAATGTTTTGGGCATGTGCAGAAAAGAATGTGATGAAATTAATTAAATTAGTGAGAAATAGATCTTCCTGAGCTAGACTGTCAATGAACAAGTATTGCGTTCCATTGTACATCGCATGTAAAAGCTTCTGAAACTGGACTAAGTAGGTTTGAAAGCAAGTTTCAAAACTGAGAGGTAATATGCAGTAACGGAGACAGTGTTACGTCGTAATCGAAATGGAACATTATTATATAGGAATGCTTCCAGAGCACTTTTACCTTTCATAGATATGGTATAAAGAGGAAAAATGAAATGATACTGATTACGTAATATATAATCATGAAAGTCTTAAAACTAAAAACTAAGATGCAAACACCAATTATGTTACTTGAGGGAGATGATAGTTTCAAGGGCGATTTACATTGGTATCTGAGTGACGCTTTCTTCTATATTTCTATGTTCACTCCTTACAGTTCATGTATAGTTGCGTTCTTCGTCATGTTGCTAGCATTAAGTAGCCAAATATTTCCATGCGGACATGAATAACAATAAACAAATTAGAGGGAATAAATCGGGGGCTACGTCGAGGTACCCATCCAAATCATATAAGAATGAGGTTCATTGGAACAAAAAGGCAAGGTTCAATCAATATTTGGCTTAATTTTTATCAACAGCGGGCGCAAAGCAACTGACTGCAAAATCGTGCTTTCTTCAGGGAAATGACAAAGGTTCTTTATGCAAGCTTGCTTATTTGCAACATCTCTCTATACTACATTCAAACTATATTATCACCTGTGTAAGTAATGAAATTTAAACAGTCAAAACTCATAACATGAAACTGAAAAATACTCGATCATATTACTCGAAATCTTTTAAGCTTTATGGCTACATCATATTAATACAATGGTCGACTATTAATTAGACGAAAAGGTCCAATATTGCTAGCTTGGTTTTCCCAAAATGAACCTTTTGAAACTCAATAGCTTTAGGTGCATCCCAGCCATGCTAGTTACTTGTTCTGAATAGCTTCAGGAGCTGCCTTTTAAATGGGAGGGATGATGGGAGCTACAGGTGAGGTATCTTTGCTGTAGTAGAAAGGAATATTTCCATTCTGCAAATATACCATGTAATGCAAATATACCAGTTTGAGGTTTCTATATTTTGTGATGAAAAATAGCTAGAAGTCAATCTTCAGGAATCAGAATTGCAGGAAAATCAGTATTTGAACTGGACCATCGTAGCCAATGAAGTTAAATACAACAACGGGGAACAAGTAGCAATCTCAATCGTGTGCTTTGTTGCTTAAATTAACAATAACATCTAAATACGCAAAACTTAAAGCGAATATTTCGTTCAATAAAACAGATCTTGGTTGACGATTGTGTCCACCTCGTCCAAGATTTCTCCTGTGATCTCGATAGCTTCTTTTGCCATCTGACTGTCATATTTGTCATGTGGTATGTCAGGATATATCCATTGATCAGGGTATCGCATAGCAGTAGAACTCTTCAGTAAACTCTCCAACCTAGAAGCAGCTATCTCCAAGGTGTTTTTTCCGCTCAACAAAGCAATTCTCCGAAGGGAATGATGAATTATACTTTCGCAATTTTTCATGTATGCGGCAGCTTTCAAAGCTTTTTCTGCTGCCTGTTATAAATTACAACCAAGAAATATTTAAGATTAACAGAATCAAATAATCAACATATTACTATAAACTGCCTTTACATTTTGCACTAATGTCTTTGTCCTTCTACAAACGCAACGGTAGTTTCCTGTCCATGAGTTGTAGATAATATATAAATATGAATTCGGTCAACATACGTAGGCCTTAACAACCAAACAGAAAAACTATAAAATAGTATCTCCTGAAAAGCCCAAATCAGTTTCAGACTGGGGCAACAAAACGAACTGGGGGCGCAACAGGGCAACTGCCCCTACTTAGTAGCGAGAATGTAAAAAGAGTTCCTCATTTTCATTTTCCGTATACTTATTTCAATGAAAATATCCAAAAAGTATTTTATTTTCCGATAGGCCATTCTTAAACGATCGGTTTAGGAATCTGATCAATTGCTGCAATTGGTTCTCATTAGAAAATGATCTCCTCTGAGTGAAAATGACTTGATATTCCAATGCTTTCATTGCTTCTGCTAATTATACTGATGTTATTGTTTCCTTAGAACAAACCAAAACAGTGGTGCTTTACTTAAAGGCAGTCTGTCCCCTAATGTGCTCAACTTCATTTTCACGGGAGTAAAATTTTAAATCAAATGGCTGTGTTCCTGTTGTAGTGAAGCTCTGGCTAGAAAAATTTGGTTTCCAGTTTGGTTTCTGGGACAGATATTTCAACAGCAAAAGGAAATGCTTCCATTATCATTATTAAATTCTAGTAATTAAGTCTCCTTGCTATTCCCCAGAGGTGGCGCCAGGGGGGCTACAGCCCCCCCGTCAAAGCTGCTTAGCCCACCCGTCGGAAGATATACGAAGAAAATCTATAATTTTGTCGGAGCAAGATTTTGCTACCTCTTGTAATGTTTTAAGAAAAAGAAGGAGTAACGGTTACGATTACGGAAATCCCATTGAGTATAAATCTACAACCAGGTAACTCCCAAGTAATTTACACACAATATTGGAGAACTCAACCCTCTCTTTCGGCATAACAAACGGCAATCGGACTATCAATATAAGTAAAATTCTTAAAGGCAACTGAAACACGATTTTAAAAGATAAAGAACTAAAGCAAGTGTGGAAACAGCCCCCTATACTAGCATTAAAAAGACACAAAAACATTGGAGATCTACTAACCCACACTTTGGGAAACATTGTGACACCCCCTAAGGATATTAATTCTAAGAGTAAGGTTGTATTGTAAAGGTAGAGAAAAATGCTTCAATGAAACATTTTCCAGTGAGCGCGAATAATCGAAATTCAAAAATATCCTTGTCTTCTGCGGCAACTATGGTGCCGCCACAGGTAGTAACTTTCGTGCACTTGTTTATTGCGACATGCGCGTCTGCAAAAATAGCAAAGACTCGACATACCTAAGTAAAATTGGTCCTTATTCTGTTTGATGATTAAATGACGTCTTTTTCTTACCCAGGAAAGGTTAGAGCGTTAAGAATATTGAAAAATCACGGAAAAAGATCTGCAAAAAACTTTCTTTGTATGTCTTTTCTCTTTTAGGGATATTTTCTTAAAAAAGCGAGTCCCCCACAAAAAATAAGAATCCCGCTCTAAAGAGCTGCTCTTTCCTGTTTGTTGAATTCATGTCCTGTCATAATCTCAATGTTTGTGCGACTCTGGGATTCCATGTTTTCACTCCGATTGCCTAGCCCCCCTGTCGGAAGGTCAAGCCCCTCCGTCGGAGAATTTCTAGCGCCACCACTGCCATTCCCGGTAGCTCTTTGCTCGCAATTTTAAAATTCTGTCCACTGCCGCAGCTAGGCCAGCCAAAGCGGGCAACGTAATCCGTTAAGGCGGGAAGACTTATTGTTCATATTAGGCAATCATTGAAGAGACAGACTGCCTTGAAGGCAATTGACATAAACTTAAGTATCTATAGCCACCTGTCAATCAGCAACTGGCCAATCAGTGAGCGCAATACCACTCACACGCTTATTGATTGGCTAATATCGATTGACAGATGGCTTAAACTACTCTAGTATCGGTCAAATTCCTTTAGTAGATTTGTCTAGTCACACTTTTCAGTTTCCTCCATCTCATGGCAATGGTAAAGCTGACGGTACTAAAGGCAGAGCAACAGTCAATTCAAGTTTCTATGGTAACATAAAAACGAAATTATCACTCTTGAAACGCATGGAAATTTATAAGTTGACGCATGTCAACTAAAATGAATTTGAATGGTCAAATAGAATGCTACATCAACAAAACGAACTGGATTTTATGCAAGGACAGGTATCATGTTTTCAGAGTTTTACTCCAGGATAGGGTCATAAATTTTGTCTGGCAGGCACATCCCAGGGGGGTCACTAGAACTTCTTATATACAAGGGGTTCCATCCGAAGTTTATGCGTAAGAATTTTCTTTGTGACACCTTTTGATACTTATGGGTTCAACTAACACAAATCAGTGTCAAAAACAAGAATAAAGAACAGATGTGTTTATTTTAGGAATCAATCTAAATTATCATTATTATGTTTTTAACAAAAAGATTTTTAGCTGATCCACAATTCTTAGCTGATAATTTTGTGTCTGTTAAATTCGTTTCTGATAACTGCGGACGGACCTCCCCGTATATAAAAAGTTTGAGTGACGTTCCTGGGAGGCACATCCCCGCTATTTTTCTACAAGGTAGCCCCTGGCGGCAATTGGTAAATTTCAGAATAGATAACAATCCATAAATCCGGAAGAAAAATTGAACTGACCTGATGACATTTAAAGCAAATCCATTCGCAATGGTCCTCAACAACTCTCTTTGCGGCTTGGTAATCGTACTTGGCTTGACGATACCATCTCTTTGCTTGATAAGGCTGTGGGTTTTCTGCATCATGTCTCGGCACCCACCAGTCTCCTCTGCGTGTAAAATTATCAGCTCTTTGTCTTCTGCTCCTAGCAAACATGCTACCTCTTGTTCGATACCTATTGAATGAGCTTCTCCAGAAGGTTGTCACCACATCGGCTCTACACAAACGGCCGGATTCCTGTTGTATAAATTGAAATATTTCTGTGCAAAGCTCTTCCCGTCCAGGATTTTTATCGGGGTGCCAAATCAACCATAAGCGCTTTATAACTCCCTTAGCATAGGTTTCGCCGCGTTCAAAAGCACTCTTTAACTCTTGGGCAATCGCCTTAATGATTTCTTCTTTCGTTGGTGATTCATCCACATCCTGAAAATCAACCTCTCGTAAGAATTTATAGAGCTCTGTTTTATGGGCAGTCTTGGACTCCCCACAGCCTAAATCGATTTTGTAGAAATCGCCTGGCAACACTTCCTCGATGACTGCGTACATATAACTTGGGTCTCCATTCTTGTCCTCCATCGCCGGATCCTCGACTTCAAATGCGACGTATTCACCAACTTCAAAAATTGCAATGTCATTGTTCAGAAGGCAGTGTAGAACAACTGGGACAAGATCTCCTTTAGTGTAGGGTGCTTTTATATAGCTTTTATAAGAGCCATCATTTCGTATTCTCTGTTTATCGAGATATTCATGCAGTTCTCCAATCGGTTTTGTAAGAATAGGAACCAAAAAAACCGCCAGCGAGGCGCTGGTTAGAAGCGTGCTAAAGTATTCTATGACTGCACTAGCTACTTCAGAAACATCGGGTTCTCCTGCAACAGCAGCCAAGTTAATTACCAAGCTGTCATCCGAAATCTCAATGTAGATATCACGACTCTTGATGCTTCCTTCGATGATGCTGCCAGCTAGGGAATACAAAGCAGTTTTGATCTCTCTTTTGCTAACAACACTTACATTTGCCAATAACTCATGAGGTTTTTCTGCTTGGCTTGTGACTTCTTGATCGTCGGTCAGTTGGTGTTGCAGAAGGCGTAGAATGCACGAAACTACTTCTTCGCTATTAAAGCGCTCCTCCAATTCCTTTGCAAATCCCTCGTTTGGCAATTTTTCAGAGGGTAGCATCCTTTCTTCTATCAGTTGGCTGAGTTTCTTAGGTTTTATGCTTTCTGGCAGTCTTTCTACAAACTGGCGCTCTTCAGTAGCTTCTAAATTGAGCTGCATACGGGGCTTTTTAAAACTTCTTAGCCGATCTTCAAGGTGATGGTCATCAAAAAAGACAAGGTCTTGAGACTCGAAAAGTCGGATGGTCTTACAGTTTTGACCAAAACTCCCCGGCAGATAAAGCTTTGTAACGCTATCTGGAAAATCTTCTTTTTCGAGCTTAAGAAAAATTTGTGGAAGGCATTGCTTGACAATTCTAGCTTCGTTTGGACCCAAATCTTTTCCATGGCAGCAAGACTCTAAATCTTCCAGTACTCTAGCTAGTTGCTCAACAGTTGGCTCGGCAGACATTACGATTTTCTTGAAAAGCCCCGCATACTTTTCTAATTCGATTGGTATCGAAAATATGTATGGGGGGTGGTCCCAGCCAGGCTTCAGAGTAACCTTACTTGAAATGGATATCATGTTGCTTTTAGTCAACACAAGTGGAATCGCAGCAAGCCTAGCACATGTCTGTTCGTCAATTTTGTCAATGTCGTTATTTAAAAATTCATAAGACGAGTCAAAAACCGATCTGAAATGCTGCTTATACTTTGCGTCATAACACTTGACACCCTTTCTTTTCGGCGTCAGCAAATCAGATCTACTGACGTTGGCAAGATTCTCGGCAACGATGCTGCAGCTCATTTTTTTTACACCGAGCTGTTCTAATGGTAATTCAGTATCAATGAAAGAAGTTTTTGTATAGCTTGGGAGAATCTTTGTTACTGTCCAAGCGAGCTTGCAATTGTCAACAAAGTGATCATACTCTATAGAGCCTTGAAAAGAGAGACGTTCTTGAACATTTTCTGGAGTCTTGATTTCCAAGAGCATCTTCGGAATGGGATCAGAGAGCATAAAAGGTATCACACTAACTTGTCTATGAAAATTGACATTTCTTTTTAGATCATCAGAGCTACGGAAGTATTCAATAAGACACTCTGCCTTTTCTTTTGCATCAGATTTGTCAGATATGTTAGATACTTTTTCAGCGAATTCACAAAAGTGTGATTGTGATACCTTGGAGATAAGACCAAGCATTTTGAGGAATTTCAGCCAACGTTCACTGCAACAAGATTTTGGTGGAAAATCTTTATCTTCCAGCATCAATTTGAACAATTTCACTTCCGGATCGAAAAAACTTGATGTGGGTAGGAGACTTCCGTCTCTTTCAAAGCATCCTATCGAACGTAGCGTAGAAAAAATTGAAGGATGATATTGGTCATTCCATGTCCACTTGTCTTTAAGAAAGGTAAGATGTTTCATCCGTTCTTCAGCCGTGAACGAGTTGAATGCTGGAAGAATCACTTTACAGTATACGTCATCAGCTTGGCTACCTTTGATGTCAATGAAGGAATATAGAGATTGTAAGCTACCATCTTCCTTTAAGAGCAATATATTTGATAAATCTTGCAATTTCGAGATTCCAGCCTTCGGAATCTCATCAGAAACAAAATACCAACGATAAGCTTCTGATAATGCTTTGAGTTTTCCTCCCAAATCCTCCCAAACTGGCAAGCGCTGCAATTGAGAAAACCCACATTTCAGGTCCTTTTTCTTTTCACTAATTCGACGTTGAAAGTAATGAAGAAGATTCCAGGCACAATCTTTGGACAAGCAAGTAAACCTGGAGTCAGATCTTTTCTTGTCATGCACCAAAGCATCAATAAATGCGCAAGGGTCATTCTTATTAGCAGCAAATTTCCGAATTAGGTTGATTACGCCTCTAATATTTGAGGGAGACAACCGCATTTCCTTTTCACCTTGCGTCAACAGAGGTTCGGGGTAGGGTTCTGCTAATCCAATTTCTTTTACGATGTCAACGACCTCGCCAGCAGGGTCTATAGCAAAACAAGCCAGGCTAATCTTTGTCAGGTAATACTTTGAAGGCTTTTGAAGCATGCCGGTTTGTCGTCTGATTGGAAAGATACACCAGTGCAGCATTCCTCTTAACAATATTCTTGGACTGTCATCAGTTTTTGACGCTGGCTTGTTCAAGGCTTGGTTATTGGCTTGTTCAAGGTTTTTCTTCAATTGTCCATACTCCCTTTCCAAAAAAATCCAAATATCTCTCAACCAACTCTTTGTTGGGAACATTTCATGTACATTTTGTTCTGTAATGTCGATCTCTTCCATCTCTCTCAACCAAGGCTCAGAATCTTCTTTCAGTGCCTGTTCAAGACTCTCTAGAGTCAGTCTTCTTACTGGGCCTCCCACGTTGTCCTTGTATTTTTCCAAAACATCTTTCAGTTTAATGTGAAGTGTGCTCCGTTCTCTCTTTGGGCACAAAGTAGACAAATAATCGTAATACACGAACTTCTTGCTATCAAATACTCGCAGCATGTTGTCTTCAGTTACTAACAATGGTAATCCTTCTAAGTCAAGTTTTTCGTTCATTTGCTTTTCATCCACCTTCTTATTAAGGTCTTCGTTAATTTGGCAGTAGCGCAACAAATTCCTTACTGTTTTCAAATCTGCAAAAGGTGATTTTGTCAACAGAATTGCATCTTTACCGGATAGAACAGAATCTGCGTTCTCTTTCAAATATTCTGCAACAATCGCAGGACTAAGACGCTCCAGCGGTACTTCAGATTCATCAAAGCCTCTCACAATATGTTCTGGTACACTATATATGTTTAAGCCACACTTTGCTAGTGCAATGCAAAAGGCGGATTTGGCTTTTTCATCGGAAAAAAGTGAATTTTTAAAAGATGGAATGTAGAACTTCTTTGATTCTGAACACGGCGGGTAGAAGTCCAAGCCAGGAGACTCAAGGGTGTTGTCATACTTGAGTGCGGGTAAGCAGTCTATTTCATCTTCTTTCAGTTGTTTGTAAAAACGGACAATGAGCTCTTTGTCATACTCATGTGCCTCTTTGTTACTATTGATTTTAGGGAAAAGGTGGAAATACCGATATATTTCACGTGGATGGAATGGTTTATCACTGAAGATTTTAGTTTCAAAACCCTTCTCGAAACTGAGCTGTTCAGGCAGAAATATTATTCTCAGATGGTTGACATCAGAGCGAATGAGCTGAACATAGGATGGCAATACACAATTATCTATGATGTAGTAGTTCCAACTTGTTTGATAGCCATCGCCATTGGTGTACCATAATCGCCTTCGAGATTCGTAGTCCAAGATAAACTTTCCGTTAATATGAACTGGGAGGCTGCTTGTTACTGTCAAAGGCAGAAGGCAATATACTTTCCTGATAGAGTTACGTTTGTCGCCAGCTTCTTCTTTACCTGGATCTTTACGTTTGCCACTAGCTCGTTCTTCACGAGCTATTCCACCAATAGGAATTAAAGGGAGCTCTTTATTTTTGTACTGCTCTTCGATCTCTTTTGGCAGATCTTGGCTGTTCACCGATGCACACTTTTGGATAATCTTCCATTTACCCTCACTCTTGCCATCAAATTGCAGATCAACCATGTATTCAAATGGCTCATAATCTCGCTTGGCATTACTTCGATCATATCTTGACTTCACAAGAGTTAGGCACTCAGCATTCATCTTTTCCAATTTCTGTGCGGAAGGAAATGAAAGTTTTGCCTTGAATGAGGTAATGCGGCTAGATTTACCATGACTATCAATGCGATGAAGCTCTACTGATCTGACCTTTTTGAGAAACAACAGTGGCTCAGAACCCTCCCTTTTGAAAGATTCAAACATATTGAGTATTTCTTCTATTGTTGTAGGCTCATTCTTTAAATCTGAACTCTTTGCCATCTCTTTGGTCCTAAGAGGCAAGCGAAATATGGCCGATTTCTTTTCTGTAAGTGCCTCTGGCAAAAATGTAGCATATATATCTTTAAAATGATCCCGTAAGTAATCTCTTGCATTTTCAAACATCCTTCCTGGCTCAGCTTCGGAACATTCATCCAAGAACCTAGCATGGGGATCAAATATGCAAAGAACGTCTTCACCTCTATCCTTTAAACCTGCAAGCAAACAAGGAACATCAGATATATGGTATACCACATTGAATCCAATACCATATTGCCCAGTTTTCAGTACATCGTTGGATTTTCTTCCTTCCCCAAGGTTTTGAATTCCCTGAATATCATGTTCAGTGAATGGAGCATCATTGTAGATCACGAGTGCTGGTCCTTGTAAGGGCCTCCACTTGTCCCCAAATATACTATCAGAAGGATGAAATCTCTCGTCTAGCACGAGCTTGACTGTGCTGGCACCAGCATCGTCTGCATTTTGCAATAGCTCGTAAAGAATTTGCAAGTTTGATGGATAAGCATCCAGAATCCTTTTCAGTCGCACTGTTAACTTCTCGTGTTGGCCAAAGGGTAAACCTCTTGACTGGGAGAGTATGGATTTAGAGCGAGCTGTTCTTGCTCCAAGAGCCAAGGCTAAATCTGGAGGAATATCTTTATGAAGGTATCTCAGTAGAGTATCTGTCTTAAACCAGACTGAATCTTTGACAAATATTGCATCTTTATCTCTTAAAATACCATTTTCATCTGGCAGGACAATATTTGCCTGCAGAGCGTTTGGTTCGCTCGCTTGATTTTCGTCTCTGATCGACTCGAGAAGATTCCTGACTAGTTTTACTTGCTTGGACGAAATTATTCTGGTTCCAAAGTAGTCCTTAAGCTCTTTTAATGCATTCTCATAATTTTGTAGTGTAAACGCTTCTTTTACACCCAACGCAACCATAAGCTGATGATAATACTCTTCATAGTGTGGTTGCAGTTTGAAAAGATAGGGTTCAGCGGAGAACTGATGATTGAAAGCAACTTTTTCTGATCGAACAATATCTCCCTGCTCTGTTAAGATAGCTGATTTGTTGTGAAATTCTTTCTGTAACTGTTGCTTGATTGAATTGTTGTTCCTCAGCTTCTGAGATAGATATTGGTAGATGCTTTCGAAGACTTCAGACAGTGATGCTTTGCTTTCACTGTTATTTAGTTTGTGTTGTGAAATCAAACAGACTTGTTCAGCCACAGCAGACACTGAAACTTCCATTTTCATGCCGAGGTATCTTCTGATATCGTTATTTCTGAGAGCGATATGTCCATCCTCAGCTATTACTTCATGACAACCAACGACGTTTTCTAATTCTCCTATGCAGGCTTTTTGTGGCGCGACAAATTTTGTTGTGATTGTGGAGCCTTTCCAAGGAAGGAAGCCAAATGAAGATGGTTTCCTCTTTACCGGAAGGAAGGGAATATTTTTCCACTCTAGAGTTTCAGGGTGATTTTCATCTGAAGGTAGATTCATTTCAGCAAGCAACTTGAAAATGGTGCGAACTCTATTGACAGCAGCTTTATAATCATCTTGGCCAAGGTCGTTAACAGTTTTGGCACGATTCACCAACAGCCCAATGGTTATGCCATCTGATATCATTCCTAGTTTTTCTAGTTGATGCAAAGTTAAGTAGTCTTGTAGGAGTTTAGCTGGAAAAACATTTTCGGAAATTCGATACAAAGCGGCGGCCTTGCTTTCTGACTTCACTAGATCAGCAGGTCTTTTAAGGATACCTTTGGGCTCAGTAGGCACGCAACAGTTGGACTTAAATGCTTCAAAAACTTCCCCACTGTTGAAATACTGCAACGCTGTGCGAATTATCTTGTCTCGGTCTACCTGTTGCATCCTTGGGTCTCCAATATTGGGAATGAAACTCACAGTGAAGAATTCAGTGAAGCTGAGGGTGATATTTTTGAGAGCGTCTTTCAATCCAGCATCTTTAATGGCGGCAACAATGTGCTCAGGGATTCGCAGAATTTTCTGTGAAGGGCAGAAAACCTTGTAAACATTCTCAATGGCTGGTCCTATACCAGTGTCAATGACTTTATTCTCCAACGTCCGAATCTTTGACCAATTTAGCCAGGAAAGAGACTGCCCAGAAACTTTTGGCCATATTTCCAGGTCCTCCTCTATTGCTTTACTGTAAAAACCTTTAAGCAAGTTTTTATCCAGCAGAGATGCCTCAACAAATGGCCACAATTTGTACCAATCTTCTTCGGTGTCTAATTTGACAGAACGACTAAGGGCAATCAACAGTTGTACATAAGCGGAGGGCACAGGACCTGACATTAAAAGCCTGTTCCAATGCGACTCAGCACTATCTAATTCCTTATCATCCTCGCTACCTTGCTGAAAGCTCTTGCGATCTTTCGTTAATGCAAATGTTCCATTTATGTGAACATGGAGTCTGTTTGGCATTGGAAGCGGCAAAAAACAAAAGAAATAACCCTTAACTGACTGGTGCTTGAAAGATTTGCGACTCTCGTCAAGGCAGACTGCAACAGTAGAAACTGGGTTTAGCTGGGGATACTGAAAAGCTAGATCCATACAATCCGACGCATCTATGACAGTGTGTAGGAGCCAGGTTTCCTTTGAATCTTGGGCAGACACTTCAAAATCATCTCGAGCTTTATTTGAAATCCTGCAAACAATATCAACCTTGTGACCCATTTGAAACTCTTCCATTTGCTCACCTTGCAGCTTTCTGCTAACCATTGCAGACGATTTGCTCATAACTTGGAAAGTTTCAAGCGACCCAGTGTCAGGCCTGTACACAGATTTTTCAATCTGCACTAACAGCGCCATTTCGTCCGGGGAAGCTGCATTCTCTGAAAGGTGATAGAATTGAACCCGAGAAACGTTTTGTGTAAACATCAGCAACCTGCTTGCTTCACATGCAAACTTTTGTATTAAAACTTTCATTTCATTCTTGTCATAGCAAAGGTTCTTGATCTCGCTTGCTCCAGCTTGCTTTCTCGTTCTCAACGGAAATCGAAATATTGTTCCATCAAAATCTCTGTAATTCGACTCAAGACTGGCATCCATACCAAAAACGCCATCGTAGACTCTAATCTGATCTTGTAGCCTCCTCAGCCTGTTTCTTTTAGGACCCAATGGAATCTTTACACCAGGCTTAGATTTGTCCCGAATAGCTTTCCCAAGATTAGTTGTATGAGGGTCTAGGATAACCAGCTTATTGGCACTGACAAAACTTGGGACGTCAGTAATGTTATACACCGCATTGAAGCCTAACCCAAATTTACCAATCTTATCTCTTTTATCTTCTTTAGTTGCACCACTAAGTTTGACGATGTTATCAAAATCCTCTTCACTGAACTTGGCATCATTAAAAGCCCAAAGAGCCGATCCCTGGAGATCTGCCATTCCTGGGTCTATCAATTGGCTTCTCATATTTTCGTTTTGCCTCTCATCATACAGAAGTTTAACTTGTGTGGCATTAGCATCATCTGCATTCTGGATCAGTTCCTTGAAAATAGCAAGGCCATCACCATAGTCTTTAAGTATATTACTTATTCTTCGTGTAAGGGGCTCGCTTTGTCCATACTCCTCAAAAATTCCAAGATCTTCTGCTCCAATAAGTTGACTAGTCAGACTTTTTATGTGAAGCTTTTGTGCAACCCACTCTGGGATTCTGTCATGCAGATGAAAGACATTTTCCAGATTGTTTGTATCTTCATCGTCATTATAGTGAATACTCGAACTATAGACTGCTTGATCTATTCCAACCAGCATAAAGGGCCTGCCATCCGTTGAGTGAACTGGAACTACAATCCTATTAAGATTTTCCCTTGATAATTTTCTTTCTGCCAAAATCGAAAGAAGTCGTTCGCATATATTCAAGTCACGCGAAGCTTCCTCGGGGCTACGTTTACTGTCGTGCTCTTCTTTAATTTCTGATAAGATTTGAATAAAAAACTCGTCAGAGTACTCTGTAATACCTCCAAACATTTCTATTAGCTTTTCAAAAGGCTTCATGTCTATAGGCAATTTGTAGACAAATGGCTTCAGATCCAAGTCTTTCAAGTTATCATGAAGCACAATCTGTTTCGGAGATGCGAAACCTGAACCGTGCCAAAGCCATTTGGCATCGGGGAAATATTCTTTAATGGCATCTAGTAATGCACTGCGGTGCCCCTCCTGTGCCTCCTGTGCTTTCTGTAGCAGAAATTTGTATACATCCTTTAAAACTATAATAAACTCATTCTTTTCTGATTCTTTATAGTCATGAATCACACAGGACAGGTGCTGGCAAACTTTGGCAACACTTATTGTTTCGCGATGCAGAGATGAAAAAATTACCTGAAATGTCTCAAAATCCTTGCTTATAATTGGCATCACGCTTCCAAGCAAATTTGAAGCCGTCCCAAAATGCATCTTAACAAGACACGAAAATTGGTTAGCATTACTAGCATCAGCAAACCATTCCAGACTGCTTGGGTAATGCTTTGGTCTTTGCTTTTCAATTGGAATCCAGGACTCGGTCTCTAAAATCCTCTTTAATTCGCGATCATTCAGCAAATCGATGTGATCTTTCAGATGTATAGCGATATTTTGTGCCTTGTTACGTTTTTCTGTCACTCCAATGTCTTTTGAACCTGCCACCATTTTGATGCAATCAGTTATGTCCTTTGCTGTGACACATTTCTCTGTTTTTAAATCCAACTTTCTCAATAAGCTCAGCTTTGGTTCAATTGAGAAATCTTCAGATGGGAATCTTCCAACCTCACCCTTGAAAAGTTTGGTAAGGCGTTCACTGGGTTCAAACAGTTCACGCGGTTTTCTCCTTTCTCCACTGTCTGCAGTTACAAAATCTATGCTTTTTAATTTGCGCCTGATCTCACTCGCGAGAGCGCTGTTGTTAAAAAGCCCTGAGGTAGCAGTCGTCACCACAAAATTTAACTTGGCAATGTAATCAGCAGTCGATTCTCCAGCCTCAATTTCTGGTAACAGGTATTTCAGAATAAGTTCCTCTTCAGTTATCAACCGCCCTCCTAGTTTTTCAACAAACGTTTTCTGGCTTCTGTCTGTGTACTTTAACAAGGTCTTGCAAGGGACCAAGTCTGATTGCACGTTAGGGCAAATTTCCTGACATTCATCAATTGACACAAGATCCTGGCTATTTGTGTTTTCGTGAATTGGCAATGACTTGATCAGCTCAATCAGACCCTTTGTTGGTTGCTTTGCGAGAAAGAATTCACAGATCTTCTCTCTAAGCAAAGATTTTCCAGCCATCGAATATATTTGAGAGATCTGTTTGGACAGTTTTCTATTTCCAATCTTCTCCGAAATATTCATTAAAAGTTTTGTTATGCCTTCAGGATTACAGGTATATAGATACTTTCCAAACAAGCTCTTGTTCTGTTGAACATAACCAGGTAAGCCTTCCACAACTACGAATCCGATTTGCTTCATAACCGTAACGAGATCGTCCTCTCTTTCATTTTCGGTGTGTAGGAGAAGGAGGGAGTTGGCCTGTAAAGATCCAACTTCATTGTTCTTCATCGGAATCAAAGGAAGTCCTTCAAACAATTCTAGATCGCCAAGCTCATTCAAATATTTCCAAATTTTCTGAAACCAGTCTGCCGTCATACACTTTTCGCGATTGGCGATAAAAGAGCTGGTCTTCCCGAGGCACTTGCACAACAGAGTTGCAACAGAGGATTGGTCAAGCATGGAAAGTTTACAATATCCTGAAACAAAACTCTTCCGTGATTATTCTTGATTTTCTTTTATAATTTTGAATTTCTAAATTTGCTAACTTCTAACTTTGAATTTCATTGCTAACTTTGAGTTGGTAAAGGAACTGAACGGAAGGTTAACATACCTTCAATGTTACAAAACGCTGAAAGGTTTCAAATGGTGGTGGGTGGGGGGAGTTTTGTCTAAAAATTCAAGATAAGATGCTACCAAAGCAGCACTGTGCTATGGGTTTGAATTGTCAGTCATTTCTTGTTTCTACAAGAATCAAAGTCTGGATTCTAAGACAATGCATAGGAGTTTTAAGGGTTCTTAGTTTTCGGGTCGCGTTCTAATCGTGAAAATTATGAGAAGGCATCACAAATGACAGTCAGCATTCTTGTGATCCGTCGTATCCTAACAATCGTTGCAAAGCTTGTATCCCTCAGTCTTTGTTACAATGTTGCTTAACTTGAATATACTTTGGTTACTGGTTAAATATCTGTAATATGTTGTACAAAATTCTTTGCCAGAGTAATTAGCTTTGCATTAGGGAAAGGGATAACTTTGGCAGCTGTCAAACTGAAAGATATGATAGTGCCTGCCATCCTCAAATTTCGAACTATATTTATCGTGAAAGTCTCACGTTTAATTAGATGCCACTTTTAAAATTTTTAGCAGCTAGACATATATGGCTGTTTCGATGTACTTAATAATCTAACCAACCTTCTTCATTTCAAAAAATATTATATGGATCATACTACAGATTCAGTCCATGTTTGCAAGCATAGGGCGATAAAATCTGTACGAGTGATGCCACTGCTTACAGGGCTCAAAACTAAATGGAAAGGTAAGCGCATTGCAAATTCTTGACTTGCATTTCCAATTATTTACACTCATCGATGCTCAACTAGAGATCAACATATAAGGACAAACAGACTTACCCTTTGTCGCAATTGTATGCAGTTTTTGCAAAAGCTTTTCATCTATATCTGTTTTTACCAGGTATTCCCGACAGCCAGGTAATAAATCTTTGCTGTGTTTCTCATTTGGTATGAAAAGTTTCTTGTCGTTCTCAGGAAGTGCAAATGAATCATTTTCCATCAAAATCAATGGGAGTTTGCACAAGTGAAGAATATCTTCTGGTTCAACTATCATATAGTTAAGAAGATCGAGCCTCTCGTTTTGGCTCAGGCTTTCCAGACCGGTTGAATGCAAACAAGCAGTCTCACGCACTTTATCCGGACAAAGGATTTTACGAGATTGGGATCCAGGCCGGTTCAAAATAGTTTCAAAGTGCTTTGGAATTCTGACGGCCATTTCATTACTCTCAACTAAATACTTGAATGCTGTTTTATATCCTGAATACTGATGACGTTCAAAGTAAGCTTCTTTCAGGAAAATCCACTGCCCACCCCCTGCGTCTGTCCAGACACAGCGTTCTGGCAAAACTTTCTCTAGGCAACTATCTGAAAGTTTTTTCCACTTGCTATCTACCTCTTCAATATCTGGCAGCATATAATACACCCGATTGCTTGAAAATTCTCCTTTCTGCAAGAACAGGAACAAATCTTTGTACGCAAGGGGGAGGACTTTAGTTATAAGAAACATGTTCCATAAAATCTCTTTATCGTTATGATCCTGCTGGCCAACTGTAGCCCATTTCAAGTCTTTTCTGTCAGGCCCAAGTGCAAAGAAGCCGTTGAGGTGTACGGGCAGCCCTGTTGTCTTTGTCTGTACAATCGGAAGAGGCAAACTGCAGAATACATGGCCTTCTAAAGATTGTTCGTCTTCAGGAGAGTAAGCTATCCCAACAATTGGGATGTAACCAAGTTTTTCTGCATCTCCACGATTAATCAATTCGTTTTCTTTTGAAAGTGTCGATCCAGCATAGTAATCAACAATAATAAACCTTTTGATTCTGCAGAAATCCCTGATGTTAGATCTTGTTTCTATCTGTATGTCATGATAGATAGAAATATTTTCTGACATCTTTTTCTTCTCATTTTCTTTAACCTGCATTCACAAATAAAGATTTCCAACATGAAAATGGATAAAAGCTACTACAATGATGTAAGTGAGGCAACAAGCAATGAGAGCCAGCCTACATCTATAACAAGGTATGTCTTGTGCATCACTTACAACCATGGTGCTGCCTCGGGTAGCACGAAAATCGAGACGTTTTGTTAAGATTAAGAAGACATACTTATCATAAAAAATTGAGTAACAAATTCTAATTTTTCACAAACAAAGTAAAAAAATGTTTTTGTTCCACATATTAATTGAATTTTGTTATAGTTACAGAGGCAAAGGTTTAAATTTCTAATTAATTTTTCAATGACTCTTGAAGTTTCTTTAATCTCAGTTTCAAAAGTAAAATGGCCGGGATTTCGCAATTGTTCATAGGAAACCCGTATATGCCTGGGCCTAGGGGCCCCAAAAATGTTAATGCGACCCTGATCAAGAGTCCGTTATATAAATTAAGAAATGGCTCTTTTGTTCAACTTTTTCTATTAGATCTGTGGGGAGAGAGAGTTTCTCGTTGGCATCAAGTCTACCCGACAATTAAATCTACTTGTTTATCATCCATCAAATACATTTTCATTTCATTTTAAATTTTATCAAACATGTAATAATAAATCCAGTATAAGTTTGAATAATCATCAACTTTTCCCCTTTTTTATTGGGAAAAGTCGGGCAGGTTTTGAAAGCATTTCTGCCTTATCGAATTTTGCGTGAATGAATCTGAATGGGGCGATGCAAAAAGTCTTAACATACTCAGAATGCTTGGCTCTGCCCAGATGTTTGTTTTCTTTCTGAGGACTACTGCGAGGGAGACAGACCGAGAAAAGAAAAGCAACATAGACAGGGTATGCAACTATTTCCCTTTTGATCCGTCTCATTCACAGTGGTCTACAGGAAGAAAACAAACATCAACTGCAAGACTGCTCTCCATATCCAGCGCTTTGATCACGTGGGTGCCGCGACCCTTCTCGCGCGCGTACCTTCATCGCTGGAGTTCCTTTTGACATCCAAATTATTTCGGCGTGCAGTTTGTTCAATAACCATGTTTAAAATTTGAACGTACACGAGGTCATTTTCGTGAAATATGATTTGTTATTTCAATAGCGATCGCAAGCGCTCGCGATGGGACTCATTCTTGGTCGAACCCCTAGAGCGCCCGAAGATTTGCCGCAGCGATCAGATTAATCGCAGAAGTTTTATTAAATGCGCATGCTCTCATTTGATCTTAGCGCCCGCACGCTCAAAACGCTAGATATGGAGAGCAGCCGAAATAGCCTTTGGGAAAGTTTTAGAAGTCTGTAACACAGGTTAGACAAATTGAGCTATGGGATAAACAATGTATCGTAATTTCATGGATAAACGCACTGTGCACTTATTTAAAAAAACTAAGTTGAAGGGTGTGTGCGATGATTTGAACGAGTGTCGTAACAGACCAGTTGGTAAATCTAAACAAAAACAAGCTTTTCGAAATACGGGCATGTATATGCTTAAATTCGTTAAAGGAATATATCATGAAAATCATACCTTTTCCATAAATGTCTTGCTTTCCTGTTGGTTGCCATTTTTGTTTGAAAAAGAAAACAAAAGCGTGGCATCATCACTGTCTTTTGCACGGTAGTAAAACTCGATGTTCTTGAGGCTTCTAAGGAAAAGCAAAGCCAAGTTTCCTTCACTCTCGAAAGACTTGAGCAGACCCTGCATCTTACGGTCATTGTAGATCGTCTCGGATAGCTTTGAGGGAGATTTGCGCAGCACAAAACGAAATAAAGTCCCATTGCAACGGCCTGTCTTGGCATCTGTATTTAACAGTTTTTCAAATATAGCAGAGGAATCTTTATGGTAGGATATTTCCGCGCCACTTTTAGACTTACTGAAGTCCCAGTATTTTCCAGTTTTCCTTTCCCTTGTATCTGAGAAGAGCCTCTCATCTGGGTTGATGATACCAAGTTTGGATCCACTCATTATGACTGGATTATCTGCAATTCAAACAAGTTGGTTCCATTAGGACACGGGGGCCTTTTTTATTCGATATAGAAAGTTACAAACAAATTACTAAAAACTATACGAACCGTACGACATTACAAGGACGGCCAGGAAAAGCATTATATCATGGCCACCCCCTAGCACTAGACATATGCGTAATTCATAATATTAAAAAATAGATTTTATAAATAAATAAATGAATAAATAAATAAAACACAAAATAAATACAGAGAAGATTTAAACATCTTTGTTCCTGCATTATTGAAACCGTTTTGGGATCTGGATATAATCCAATGTTACCGTAAGAATTTTTGCACTTAGATCAAATGGTTACTGTTTATGGCAATAAAGGATAACTATTAGCATCTCTTTATTTGAAAGATTTAACAAACCATGAGGCAACAATATCGCATGTACAATGTTGAGAGGATCACATCTATTTACATCATAAGTATAGCAGAGCAGAAAATAGTGCTCTGTTTCCTCAACACCATCATTTGTTGGGCATAAAGGGTTCAAAATTTCCCTAAAATTATGCTTGAATTTATGAAATTTTAGTTTACTGGGTCCAACTCTTTGCCAACAGACTTTTTTAAACTGGGAGAATATGAATGGCGGAAATGGAGTAAATTGTGAGAGCATGGTGAGAGAGAACACATTTTCTGACTATAGTGAAATAAAGTAAAAACGTTTTGTGCCCAAAGGTCTAACTAAATTGAAAAGGCCTTGGCTTGATGTTTCTTCAACTAGACTTTTATTGGATGAGCTTTTCTTGGTAGCTTTTTACGTTATTATAGCAAAGAGCAGCTTCTCTACAAAGCAGCTGTAGCAACTTCGTATATTTTCAGCAAATAGCAGCTTTTTCTGCCATGTCTTAAAAAGGATATAGCTGAGGTCACTACCGTGTCACTTGTTGCCTCAGCTAAAGACACAGTTGGGGAGGCGGCCAAGTCTTTTAATGAGCGAGGCAACACTCCGTCCTGAAGTCAATGAGCGTAGCATTATTTCATATGGTCTTTGACTCCAGGACGGGGGGCTACCTCCCACATTCGAAGAATTTCGCTCGTTCGTCTCCCCCAGCAAGTCCAAATGACTGATAAATGAAGCGCTGCTTTTAGTTCTAATTGCTACAAATCAGGGGATAAAAGCAAAAGTCATGCACAAAAAGAAAAGAAAAGGAATTGAGGGAAACGAAACATAGTACAAGGGGCTGTCAATAATTTGCCGAATTCTTCATTCCCAAATCAAAAGCAGGTCAATTATCCAATCATTTGCACAAAAATCATTTTTACGTATAATTAAATTTGTGATAATTTTTATAAAGTTAAAAATGGCAAACAATTTGAAACACACTGAAGCTTTTCAACTGACACTCTTCAGAGTATAAAACGTCAGAACATACTGTAGATCGAAAACTCTACGCTAGGAAATATATACCTAGTTATGGATCGAAATAGGGGAATCAGAAACGCGAGCACAGGAATGCTGACGTTGCACGATCAGTGATATTTGACACATTAAGGGGAATAGAATTCAAAGTAATGTAAAAAAGAGTATCAAAAATTGCGAGGGTAAGGCGGGTTAGAAGGTATTGGCATTTATTGTAACTATTGGCATTTAATGTTATAATAATATAATAATAATATATATATAATAATAATAATAAATAATTTGTTTAAAGTTGGCGTACTAAATGAACGGTTGATAGCTATAAAGAAGCTAATTAAGGCCAACTATCTATAAAGAGTTAGTATGAAATAAAAATATATGATACAATATTAAAAAGGTTTAAGGTATAATGTTCTAAATAAAACCTAACCCAGCAATAAATTTTTTACACAATCTACAGTCGCATTCTATAGGATGTGCTCTTAATTCTTTTTAAATGTTGCCAATGATTGGGACTCTCTTATACTGTGAGGTAGTGTTTGCCACAGTTTTTGACCTAAATATCTCACAGTTTCTATACCATAAGAAGTTGTCCTGGCTTTTGGAATGCAAAGATTATTTTTAGTTCGCAAATCATAATGTACATTTCTTGTTTCAAAAATCTCACTCATGAAACTAGGGTTCAGGTTATGTTTGGTTTTGTATATTTCTATCATCAAGTACTGTAGATTGCGTTGGTGAATTGATACTGCATTATCCAAAGTCAGCAATGCTTCGTAGTCAGCATGACTGTCTTTATAAACAATTCTGAGTGTTTAGATTTTGATTAGAAGTTTAGTGAGATGTTTAGATTAGAAGGTTAGAAGTGTCAGAAGGTGTTGGCATTTAATGTTTAGATTTATTGTAACTATTTACTTTACTATATTTTACGTTAGTTTTTCTTTTAGTTTATGCTTTAGTTAGTTTTAGTTAAAATTAGCACGGTCCCTTTGTAAACGAGCATTGCTGAATGGGTTACCATGCTTAAATAATTGAAAATGAAAAATGAATAAAAGTGCCGCTTGCCGAAAGAGAAGAAGCTACTGATCTGTAAATTTGAAATCCCATTTTCTTACTGCCTTGCTAATTAATGATGAGTTAATTGTAGGCCGGGACATTATTGTGAATTTAGTGTCCATCCAAATCGCAAAGCCCTCTTACCTAGCAGCATATTATTTTTCTCACCTGTCATGTGGAAAACAGATTTGAAACCAAGCCCGAATTTTCCTACTTTGAAGGGATCTTTCTCCTTCACACTCTGTCCCAGCATCTGGATTCCCTCCCAATCTTTTTTACTAAAGAAAGCATCGTTATATGAATACAACGCAGGACCCTAGAAAAAGAAAGGAATTGATGAAATATTTAGATTTCGTTTGTTATGATGCAAAACAATAAATAAGCTTTTAAATTCACATAAAGCAAATTGCATGCTTTAGGACCCTTGAGACAATTTTTAGAATAACATGCAAGCAAGATAAGCAAGAAAGCAAAGAGTTAATGCAGAAAATTACAAATGGCTTTGAAACAGCAAACAATTTGAAAAATACTCCCGACACTATTCTGACACCCTTCACGTGTGACACTCTTCAGGGTATAAAAAGTCAGAACATAGAAAACTCTCAGCTAGGAAACAAAGTTGTGGATCGAAATAGGCCCATCAGAAATGCCTCCTCTGTCTTGTAGATTAGAAATAACAACGAAAACATGCGATTTTGTTAACGGACAGGACAGTATGACTAGAAAACCTAGATTGTGCAACAAAATATAATGGCGACATATTTTGAATACTGGTAGAGCCCGGTCGCCATTTCTCTAGCAGTTTTGGAACCTATCTACATAAGCACTGAAAAACCGCTTTTTGTAGACAGGAGTTCGATTGCACCCTAGGACTCCATTGGTACGATTTTCAACAGACAAGCGACGCTGATTGGGCAACCTTTCAGCATTTCTGATTGGCATATTTCAATCCACAATTGGGTATATTTATATATTTCCTAGCTCAGAGTTTTTGATCTAAATTCTGACGTTTTAAACAAGAAGACCTTATGTAGTTATGTTTGTTAGACGAAAAGTTTAAGTATGTTTATAAACGTTTGATTTTTTCAAAGCCATCTTTTATTTTTGTACCACGCAAAAGCTGTTTGCAGAAAAGTAGACTGTGGTCAACAGAAAAAAGGGAAATCAAATTTTATATAACAGCTTCGAATGGCAAAGTATGTGCAAATAACACTACAGAGTTTCTTAAAACATACTAATAACCACTTCCCGGTAAGACAAATCTTTTTTGGAAAAAGCTGCTCTAATATCCTTTGATCATATATTTCTGCGGTGTATCAAAACAATTTTTGGATTTTTTAGTGTAGCTTTTTGCATTAGTTCAAATAAATTTGGCATGGAGACAAAAAAGTATCTCTCCATGGTTAAATCGAAGTCTCTCCGTAAAAGGTACCACTCAATTAACAATTTCAAGCAAATGACAATTTTCAAATCTTTATTTAATGTAAGAAAAATCAATAAGTAGGTACTTTGAGTTCCTCCTTCCCTTGTGAAAATATAGTATCAATGCTGTTCTCGTCGTACACAAATCTGATTGTTGTTGCCCCTGCATCTTCAGCATTTTGCACAATTTCCTGTAAGTGAGTTTGATGATGAAAAGGATAGTAAAACCGTAACATGTTAATATGTGTGGATTAAAGTCTACACTACAGTTGATACCGTAACTTATACAGTTCAGAACCACGACGTTGTTGCTAACCAGCTTTTTCGATTTCAATATTTGTGAAGGATTTAGTGGCTTGTTCGTACATAGTTGATGTATTGGTCAAATCGGCCAGTTTTAGCCAACAATCGTTACTTTTGGCCTGTTCTGCTTGATTCAATGTCCATTTTGATATTGTAGACCTATTTGACGCAAAATTGTTTATTCCACCTGTTAGTTGCAAATCTCCTATCACATTATAAGCATAACGTTGGCTGCATTATAGTTTGAGAGTCGTTCATCAATCCACCTCAGAAAGTGTTATGTTACATTGAAAAATGCATAAAACACATTTTGATTTGCGTGATAGCCAAAACAAGAAATTGTGTAGTTTTAACGTGAACCAATCACTGAAGTTCTTAAAATACAAACAGCAGCATTATTATGGTCTATTGTAACAAAGAGCCAAGACTTCCTTAAAAGGTCAAGGGTAATATGTGATCACGTGACCTTTTCAAATTACGAAATCAGATCTTTTTCAACTGAATGTACAAAAAAATCCCTTTTTTTGGAATTGTTCTTTGTATTGTTTTCCACGTGTTTTACTTTGTTAACCTATTAGGTGGATTTGCTAATACCCTAGCCAAACGCTCTTGACATTTAACTCGACATCTCTCAACATTTTATCGAGGTAAATGTAGAGAATGTGGGTGGCTCATAACTGCAAAGACGAACAAAAGCAAACGATCGATTTCCTGTTAAGACAAAGTGAGTAATAACAGAAAAAAGGCAAAGAAGGAGAAATGAATCCTGTAACCTGAAGATGGTGAAACTTGAGAGCTGACTTAAACGCGTGCGTCATGTCTACAGAGACAGATCACACTGTCTGATAATCGAACTCTATCTTTGAGCACACAGATGCGAATGCTTCTATGGCACACAGATGCGAATGCCTCTATGGCACACAGATGCAAATGCCCCTATGGCACACAGATGCGAATGCCTCTATGGCACACAGATGCGAATGCCTCTATGGCACACAGATGCGAATGCCTCTATGGCACACAGATGCGAATGCTTCTATGGCACACAGATGCGAATGCCTCTATGGAACACAGATGCAAATGCCTCTATGGCCTCTTCCTTGGTAAGCAATGCTTCCACACAGTCGAACTTTTAACTTTATTTAGAAAAGTACATTTTACTTTTATTCACGTTGTTAGCTAGATAATGACAGTTATTGACACTATCTGTAAAGAGCTTAGAGGAAAACATTAGCTTCGTATTAAAAATGACAGTTTTATTTTTTCTTAAAAAAACCAGGGAAATGAACTTTGCAATATTTCTAGCTTAATATACTCCGATATACACACCTTGATTATCTGACCGTTGTCAGGGTACTGTGCTAATATGTTCTTTAACAGACGAATTAGGGATGGCGGTTTCAGCCCGAACTCCCCACTATCTTCTGCTTCTTGGTCAGGATCTGCAAGTAATCGAATCCAGTTGTAAAAAAATAATAAAGAACAAGGAATTTTGAAAAGTGACTTTGAAAAAAGCAAACATTTTGAAACATAACACACTGAAGCTTTTCAACCGACACTCTTCAGAGTATAAAACATCAGAACACCGATCGAAAACCTTAACCTAAGGGATATATAAACCCAATTATAGATTGAAATAGGCCAATCAGAAACGCGAGCACAAAATAGAAGGTGAGTATGGTATTTTTCTAAAACGCCTTAATAGCTTTCATACAGCCCTTTGGTTTACTTTTAAATAGGAAAAAAACAATTCCTTGCCATTTCTAGGTGCTCTATTAGACATATTCAGGGATAAGATAACACTACCAAATTGAACTAATCTCCTTTTCATGTCGTCGCATATTTGTTCTTTTTGTTTGCTATTTATTGACAGTATCATTCTAGAAGGGGATCTTAGTCGAATATTTCCAACTTTATTAATCTCGAACCTATGGATTGTAATGCTAGAATAAGAACTCTGCATCAAGTAAGATAATTATAAGGAGCTCAACTCTCGAGAAAATCGGCTTATTCTTTTCGATAATGCATTTATATTAATCTACGTCGGCCGGAATTTTAATCTGAAATATAATCTCACGTGTTGTCCTTTGCAAAATATACAATACATACGTACAAGGAGGATTCCTTTTGTCGTGATTTTGCAATCCCCCAGCCAACCCCCAACCCCCACTACAAGTGCGTAAATCCCATCTTTGACTTCTGCCCTGAACACAAAAAGGTTGCCATTCTTTTCATCCACTCAAAATGCGACCCTCTGCCGAGGAGAGAATCTTAAACAGCAATCATTCGCAGTAAAACTTTAGGGTTTCTTGGGGTTGAAAATCCTTGTAGACTTTTACTTGCATCAGTCACCAAAAATGGCGGTATTGATTTGCAAATTCCAAAAAACACAGATGTTATGCCAACATGAACAGCAACCAGTTCAATTTGGAACAAGGAATCAGAAAAAAAAGGAAAACGCGCACTGGAATTGTTGCCCTTCTAAGCAGAAACCCCGAGATGATATTGACAGTCTGTTCACAATACTTTGTATGGAACAAGGAATATCAGCACAAGGCATAGGACCACAAAGAACAAGGATCATGACGCTATACGAATACGAGAGCGCAGTGAAGCTACAAAAGGGGACATAACTCCTTGATTTGAAAAATATCCCACAAGTTCTGGAAAGCTTTCTTGAAAGCTCATTTATGTGGTATTTTCAGGTAAAATGCTCATTCAAAAATAATCCTAGAATCTTGACGTGTTTTGTCCATTGGATTCATTTTGGGCCAAACTTAAAATTATTGATGTCGGTTAACTTCTTCAAAAGGGAATGAAAGAGAACAAAGTTAGTTTTGTCAGTATTGTATGCAAATTTATAACAGTCCATTAATGTTGATAGTTTTTGGTGAGAAATATGAGATCATCTGCTTTAAAATAGATATTTATGATATCAGCAAACAGAAAAAATGACAATAGCTAGGAAGAATTAGGTAGGACCCTCACTTGTAGATGAGAAACAGTAGGGGACAAAGGACTGATCCCTGGGGAACACCACAAGTTATATCACACAGACTTAAAGAGAACCATTAAATTGAAAAAATTGTTTACGGTGATTGTGGTAAATATGGAACTAATACTTTCAGTCAAGGTAGTCAATGCATGCGCTGTGAAAATCTCCAAACCAACACAGACTAAGTATCTACAGGCTATGGGGGGTAATGACAAGAATATCTAGAACTCTACAGAACATGTCTCCACAGCTTTCCGACAGCAGTCATTGCCATTGACATGAAAGCAAGGTTCTATCTTCTCACTTTCCAAGGTTCTCTCCCACAACAGGCTACCGACCATACCTTATTATACGCGAGTAAATTGGATTTCAAAATATGTGGTAATTGACGCGATTCAACGAAATTGAAATATTCGAATGGTTTTTAATGAACGCAACTTTTTCAGCAAAACCATTTTTACTGAGACACATTCAAGTCAAGTACGGGAAAAACAAAAAAAATTACAGAAAAACTTCAAGACAGGGTGGATTGGAGATTCTAATAAAGGTATTAGTCACGTTTGAAGAGCCTGAAAAATTGTCCATTTTAGTGGCTAACGTGAAAGAGGTCGAGTATCCGTTGTCCAGGGGTGTCACTTCATACTTTTTGTTGGAGGGGGGGGGGGTTGCTGCATTTTTGCCCTGCGAAAAACATATTGCCATGCCAAAAGATGAAAAAGCCATGGAGGAAAATGAAAACTATAGATGTTTTAAAGGTATATTATTGTTTAAGAGTGATAAATTACGTTGTTTTTTGTCCTAAGACGTCACACTTTTGCTTTGACAACTTTTTGATAATTAGACATGGGTTGGGTGGGCAGGGTCGCAATTAAAAACCTTTCCTCTCTGTTGTACAACTTCAGGTTGTCTTGTAACGTGTGAGAATTAAACTATGTCAAGATAAAGTTTATATACATAAGGCCAATGCACACTGGCACGCTTGTTCCTTTAGTCGTACAAAGACACAATGTAATGCTTACTCAAAAGCACTACAAAAGCCCAAGCGGCACCTAAAAGGCGTGCCCTGTCACATAATCAACCTTCCCCCCCCCCAACAAGGCCAGTCACTTGACGACCCAGATTCCCTTATTTGAGAAAAGCTTTTGTATTGGATGTCGCCAATGGTTACGAGAAGTACTAATCAGGAAAACGAGAGCGAGAAAACAACTCGGAATGTTTCTATATGGAGACAAAATGGAGTCTCTCGAAAATTGAGAGCCTGCACCCCCCTTTCTTGACATCCATAGCGACGGCCATGTCAAAGCATTTGTTCAGGCATTATGGTGAATGCGGCAAGGGTTTGCTGAAGGGAGAATGATGAACTCTTTTAAATCAGCAACTCTTTCTAATTGTGATCAAAAGCAGACGGTGGTACACCAAAATCAAGAATCAAGATAATTCCTTTGAGGGGCGTTGCATTGACACATTGAAACCAAATCACAACTAACTGAGAACCTATGAAAGAATTTATACTTAGCGATACAGATCTAATTATTGTCTTCGGAGCTCCACGTTATTAAAAAAAATCAAAAGTTGTACGCGCCCGAGACTTTGAAGAAGTAGAAACAGTGATTCCCTTGCATGTTTTGGATGCTAAATCAGGGAACAAACTAAATGGCGTTTTATTGAACCCGACTTATGTGGACACTGGACAGAACATAAGAAAATCAGTGATACACGGTCCTTTTGAGTAGCTTAACTACAGTGACCCTTTTCGAGGCATTTCACTTACTCACTGCCCACGCCACCGTGGGGAGGGGGGGGGGGGTGCCATGGTCTCCCCATTTTTTTACTAAGCAAATGATTTCAAAGCGGCAATAAATGAAAGAAGCCTTGTCGCTTGGGCCCTGCTACTTGCTCTTTTTATAAGAACCAGTAAATTGTAAGTTTCAGGCTGACTGTTCTTAGTTTTTTTCCGAAAATCTGAGGCTAGATTGTTCTTGATTTGTTCACAAAATAATAAAGTGTAAGCAGTGCAATTGCTAGCTTATTTGCTCTAGGGAGAAATCAGGCCTCTTTTGCCGACAAAGTGAATAAGGCAACATTCATTTGCCGACAAGTTTGAATATTCACGGAAAAAGCACCCACGCATGGTTTAAAATCCTCGTTTTGGAAGATAAAACATTATTCAAGATTGCATTTTTTCTTCGGGAGATGTATCATACCCGTCCTCCAGACATGCACTAGCCCCCATTTCAGGGTCATTGCATATGCACATTATCACTTGAAGCCCTGGCGGGAAGTTGTGTGGACCCAGGCAGAACAGCTGTGCGAATAAGGTTATTTATGCGCATGTACTGTGGCCCTGCAACACTGATTGGTTTAAGACGGTATTGTTTCGAAACAAATGACTGAAGGTTTCGTCTCCCGAACAATTTTACAGTAGCTCTTAATAATTCTTAACTTTTGACCAATTTTGATGCTCGTGCTCTTATCAAATTGTTCTTATAAAAAAAGAGTGTAATTGTAAATTGGACAGAAATCTTCGCAGTACACACTATATAAGCAAACTGATTATTAAATCCTCATAACAAATAGAATAATATCACTCACCTCCATCCATCTTCTTTCTTTTACAGGCAGCCTCTTCAGTTGAATCGACACATATTCACCCTTCTCCTAGCAAAACACAAAAATGGTTTTCGATCAATTTACTTGTTTTGCCTTTACTTCATCGCAAGCAATAGCTGATTAAACACATAGGTGGAGGGAAAATGCTAGGAATGTTAGCTATTAAACCTTATTTCGTTTTATCTTTGAAAAAGAGCATTTGATCAAAATCAGTTTTTGTTAAAAGCTAGAAATGATCCATTTTGCACAAAAATGCTTTAGAAACAGTACCACAATTCAAAATTTGATAGGTAAATTCGATATCCGAGACTCCAAGCCCTGAAAAAAGTTTTAGGTTTATTTCCTTATACATAACTGCCACTTTTGCACCATCGATGGCAAATCACGATGGCACCTGAAGATTGATCAAACATATCAAAATACCAAGTAAAGAATTATTTAAAAAAGTATTAAATTATCGATATTATATTAAAAAAGCACAATATTTGCAATCAACCCATTTCCAACCTCGGTAATGTCAAACGTTTTCTTCTATACGAATCTTTTCTATACGAATCTTTTCTATAAGAATGTTGAGGCTCGAAATTAGTGAAATAAAATAAATGGTTAAGAATAGCAGTTTTAACTGATCTATTGCACGCATGGTAGGCTCGCTTTTTCGAAAGTTACGAAACAACCCTACCCAAATTGAAAAAAGCTAAGAAACTTTTGTAATTTGCAGTTTTAATTTGGCAATCGAAACATTGAACATCACTGTATATTGCAACACTACACTTGACATGCAGTTTGCATTCATTCTCAGTAACTTGCACACTCGAGAACTTTCCATTTAAAAATTTCTTTGAACTTCAACTTGACATTGACGAAGTTCAATGAGCTTAACTGTTTACAGATCTCAACAGAGTTAGTCATTCTAGGAAAACAAAATTCCCTGATGTGATCAATTTGTTAAAACCTGGCAAATCTTTAGGTCCCAACAGCATTCCTACTAAACTTCTAAAACATCTTTGCCCTCTGATCAGTACTCCGCTCTTTCAGATCATAAATGAATCTTTTCAATCTGGTACTTTTCCTAACAAGATGAAATTTGCCAAAGTAATTCCTGTGTTAAAAAAGGTTGTTCAATTACTGCTTCTAATTATCGTCTCATATCTCTCTTATCTGTCTTTAGCAAAATTTCTGAAAAAGTCATATATAAGCGTCTATATGACTTTCTAGATAACAGGGCATTTTTTAAAAATTTTCCACTGGTGGGGCATTTGAGAAAAGGGCATATAGATAAAAGGCAGAATTTACAGATAAACAGGCTTTCAAAAATATTCTTAAAACATTGTTATAGACCATAGAACAAAATCACTGATCGCTAGTTTATAACTAAAAGTGTCCATCTTTTCTGAAAAATTTCTTTACAAATTGACGTCTGCTATAAGTTTTAAAGTCTGGTTCTCGGTTTCTTCGTTCTTTTGCAGCACGAAAATGAGCAACAGCAGCTGTTGGGTCATAGTGAGCAGTTCCAATGCCATTCAATGCAATGAATTAGCGAGAATTAATTGTATCATCTGTCATTGATACTCTTGCATTACTGGCCACGATATTGTGATGCGAAACAATGTGTTCTGTTTGCATGGAATGTGGTGATAGACTCATAATGGCAGCAAATATTTTGTGCACAATTCCAGTCGTTATTGCTACTAACTTGCGCAAACGAACTGAGAGATTTGAACCGATATCATTGCCTTCTGGGAGAAATTCTACATCTTTGATTTTACTCCATTGCTCGCAACTGTCATCAGCAAACTTACCCTCATGGCCAGGGAAAAGGCGTTTTACGAAGGAAATACCTGCTTTTACAAAAACAGACAGTGAATTTGTGGTGCGAATTGCGAGGGAATTTTTTTTCTTCCCAAGCAGATTCCAGCTGTTGTTGATTTTTGCTGCTTTATATATTGAAGATTGTAGGTGGTCTATAACCAATTTGAGTCTGTCCTCCCCATCTGCTCTAACTCCTTGTGCAATAGCAACTGACCCATTCTTAGAAAGCTTTTTCGCTTCGTCTTTGTGCTCTTTGCATACTTTGCAACGTACATGGATGCGCTTTCTCCCATTTCTTACAGCTTCAAATTCCTGTAATTCAGAGAATTGTGCAATAATGCCTGTTAAACTCAGCTTAATTCCATGATAATAATGACTTGAGACACCATTTGTAGAATTATCAATTTTTTGCTCTTCTTAAATTTTTTCCAGAGCAGCAACCTCTTTTTGTACTTCTCCTTGTGAACTTTCTCCTTGTGGTCTTCCTTGTAGACCCCGATTCCTTGTTCTCCTTGAGGTGTTCCTTGAGTATTTCTGGAACTGCTTTTAAATGATTGATGACATCGCGATCAGAATTATTAGGTGGGATGCTGGCTTTAGGTCACATGGGTACTCTTGTACCCTCACCCTGCTGTTGCTGTGTATTAAAAGAAGATGTTATTTTGCTGCATTTGCTGGCAATAGTCGTTGCTTGGTCTTGTTTCCTTTTCTCATTTCTTCCCGCCCTTGGCATCTTCTTTCATAACAGCTCTAGCAAGTGTAAAACAAAATTCTTTGCTTTGGGTTTTAAAAAAAACTAAGGGGGGGGGGCACTTGGCACACAGACATACGGGGGGGTCAGTCCGATATTTTTGGTTCAAATGTTTGCCAAAAGTGATATTTTTGGGTTAAATATTTGTCAGAAATGATATTTTTGGGTCCTGCGAAAATAGTAGATACAATTCTGATATTTCTAGGTATCAAATTTAGAAACACTGATGTTTTTGGGTATTCGGGAGATTTCCATATCCGAATCAAATGTATTGTTCATGGATCTAATTTGCTGAGGTTTATTTTACCCACTTCAAGTCACGTCGGGAGTCATGTTACCATACTCTTTGGAAATTTTAATGCAACTTTTTGTACTCACTGTAAACTTTATATGACACGAAATATGCTAGAGTTTCAATTGTTATGAATATCCAAATTGAACATTTGCTCCATGTGTGGTAATGGCAACTGCAACTATTTACGGCTTTTTTGAATTGCAGATCTTATAAATTACAGCTATGTCATGATATCACACCCAAAATTCCAATTTGTGATATTTTTGGGTACAAGATATCAGTAAAACTGATATTTTTGGGTCTTATTGAAAATGAGCTGATATTTTTGGGTGGCCTTTAAATTTCTTGGACTTACCCCCCCCCCGTATGTCTATGTGCAGAGTGCCCCCCCCCCCCCCCTGGGAAAAAAACATTACAGTTTTCCCACTTACAAAACCGAGTTCGTTCAGCAGCAGGTACCTTTTACATCGTTCTCGTGTGGCGCCACGTGCTCTCAAGCACAGTGTGCCTAGCTTGAAATATGAGCTTTCCAAATTACAGACTTTGTGAATTGGAAAGGGAATCACCTATAGAAGCAGCAGTTCCAGGGAAAAATTGAATCCAGTTCCAGGGAATTGAGATTTGAAACCTCTTCAATGAAGATTTCATCCACAAATATCTCAAATAAAGTAAAAAGTAAAAAGTCACCGACAGGGGGCGAAACTACCGGGGGGGTGTAACACCCCCCCAATCCAAAAAATAGTCGATTTCGCAGGGCAATCGAAGATTTTGCAGGGCGCCAAGAACGGAACAGGTATGTAAGGAAATGCTCCGTTATGCATTTTAGAGAACGAAACAGGTATGTAAGGAAATGCTCCGTTATTTGCAATGCGAAAGCATTTCTTACCGTAAGTCATAGCCAATGGATGCAATGATTGATGCATATGTTTATGAGGGCAAGGTTGAGTCCATGCAAATTAATTTAAGTTGTAAATTATTTTCATGACAAGCACGGCGTCACTGGAGGGGAATAAGAGGCTGAAGGCCCTCACTTTGGTCAAGATCTGGAGGGGAATAAGAGGCTGAAGGCCCTCACTTATAATTGTTTCTATTACTTTTTAACAGTGCAGGAACTAAAAAACATAATAAATCGTTAAGATACCGATTTTGTTTCATCTAATTGCTAACTTTTTCACGTATATTTTTATCATTTTTCTTTTATTTGCATTAATTCAGTAAATCACTTTCTGTATCATTGCAATGTTTTAATTTTGGATGTGTAAACATGGCCTTCTCGATACAAGAAACTGCACATTTCTGTTCAGGAAATAAAATTCCCCCAATCAAAACAACATCTTCCTCTGTCATTCACAACTACGTGCAATCTGAAACGAAAGGTTGCCGTTCCTTTCCTTCCCCAGCGTCTAATACTAGAGTTTTAGCATGACATCCCCCTACCTATTTTTCCCAATAAACAATAATATTTTCAATAAACAATCAGTTCTTTTGGCACAATAGTATTTTGCTAAATTTTTGTCTGAAAGATGCTTTTTAGCCCTTTCACAAGGTATAATTTCAAAAATTTTCTTCACGTCGGACCCAACCATGGTGGGTCCTCCTATCTCACTAAACTTGATTCTTAGCCCCACTGGGCTAAATTTCGTTGCACTGTCTACATAATGTACCCCCCCCTCCCCAATTAGCTGTTTTTTAGCTTAATTTTGCAAACCAACATTAAGTGAAGTGAATATATAAAAACAATTTACGCTCACGTAGAGAAATAGATATTTCATAGGCAATGAAGTTTCAAGTTTGTTTTTATTGCTTAGAAGTTTGTCCTTGGTAAAGACCAGTGTACACTGGTAAAGCTTTCACTAGTAACCTTTAGACAAACCGTTGCTACGAGGTCTGCAGGGCACCACTTAGTTTTGCAGGGCAGAAACCCTTTTCACCCCCCCAAACCTATTGGCCAAGTTACGCCCCTGGCACCGAATCATAAGGGCACTTAAGTGGTGGGGCAAACATGCTCCACTGGTGGGGCAATGAAAGGGGCTGGTGGGGAATTTCCCCACCACTTTATATGTTAACAAATGCCCTGCTAGTTCAGTTTGGATTCCGTGAAAATCACTCTATTAATCAGGCTTCCGTGAACTGAACTGAACTGAACTGAACTGGACTGGACTGGACTGGACTGGACTGGACTGGACTGGACTGGACTGGACTGGACTGGACTGGACTGGACTGGACTGGACTGGACTGGACTGGACTGGACTGGACTGGACTGGACTGGACTGGACTGGACTGGACTGAACTGGACTGGACTGGACTGAACTGAACTGAACTGATCACTTCAGCAAAATGGCCAGAAAATTTAAGAAACTGCCTACCAGCACTGGACCTTAATTTCCTATAAAAATACGTGTAATCTATCTTAAATAAAAAATAACAAGAAACGATGTTCAACTGGATTTTGTTGTAAATAGTAGCTACTAGTATGGTAATATCTGTATGATATTTGAGACGACTGAACAGTTTTTCGAATCTGCAACAAAGTCCAGAAAACATTACGGTTGCACGGTCACGGTCATTGACCGGAGGAAGTTTTGAGAAACAATAGAATTTTGGAGGGAGGTCTTCGTAAAAAAGAATTATAGAAAACAATAGAAGCAACTTATTTTGGACTGATTTCTTTGTTGAACTTTTAAAACACACTTTAAATCTGTTGCAGAATCGATTGGTGGTGGGTGCGAGCCCCTAGGCTTTGGGAAGAAGGGGAAAAATAAACCAAAATCTTTAGGCTAGGCCCTTTTACTGCTAGAAAACACATTTTTATCAAATAAGAAACGCCAATTTTATCTGAAGGGAACGCCCATGACTAGCTTTTGATTACGTAAAGGCAGCAATTGTCTCTCGATTTATAACATCTTTCAACCCTTTTACCCTAGCTACGCCCTATCAACTGTTGTTGCCTCAAAAAATTGGAGGAAGGTTTTGGCAGGGAAAATTTTGACCGGAGGAAGGTTAAGGACTTTTCTGGAATTTGATCTTCAGCCTACAAATATAAATCTGATTCTGCAGACACGGAAGCCAATAATGCTGCGTAACAATTCGAAAACTATAAAATTTTGAACATTCTTTATTTCCAACATTCGCTATCTCAAACCGATTTCAGTTTTCCTTGAGAGTTCGAGATTGTGGACATAAACTGTATTTTGAAATGTAGGAGATTTTCGGCCCAGGGTGCATTCCATGTAGTTTACGCCGGAGATCTCCGGCGTGGATTTAGCTTTTTCCTCGGCGTAGCGGCGTGAAATTTGCTATTTGCGAGCCTTGGCGCATTGGCGTACGTGATAAATTTTCGCGATGGGCGTAGCAAAAACGGTACTTGTACAGAATACGTGAGCAGCCTGATTATATTGATATGGACAGTAAAAGCAATGCAAACTATAGATTAATCGAAAGCTGGTATGTTTTACACTTGGCGTAGCAACTAGAATAGGTTGAAATTTCTCTGGCGTGGGTCTAACATGGAATGCACCCTGGTTTTCGGCGCAATTATTGCAACTTGTGCTTCAGTCATGCATACAAATGAAAATATAGTTTTGTTATATTCAACAATATCTATGTCTGATGATTAATCTGACCGTGTAATAGGGTCCTCAAAAAGAATGACTTACGTTAGGCTTTATGACTTCCACGACATACCGTCAGTTGCAGCGAGAGCAGGAGAGGACGATAGAGACGCGCACCGAATTTTATATTGTGGAAACAGGAAGTGCAGATTGATTGACATGTCGGTTCAAAGCGAGCATTCATTGGTCGCAGTTCTCTTTGTGGGATCCCTATGGATGGTGTTAGTGTTTTCTCAGAAGGCAGGTCAACTGTAATATGGGATCCCTGCCCTGTAAAATGTTTTCTTGGTAAACATTCTAGTGATATCGAGAGTCACAGTAAAGTCACATGATAGAGATTAATCAACGTCGCCTATGTTCAAGGCTTTTTTTATATTTCTTTAGTCCGCTTAGAAAACGAACTAAGGAAGCTAGAGCATGTATTGGGTTAAACTTGTAACGACACAGGGTTCCCTTACGGACAGTATCATGTGACCATTGCACCATTGTGCTGTGATTGCATCAGCGTCTGTAAATATGTTTTTTGTATTACGTAATTATTATTTTAAGGTTTGCTTAGGTTATATAAAGGGTTGTTTCATAAGTCAGGAGTAGTCTTGTCGAAAGTTTTGCCGTACTGCTTGGAGCTCTGTCGCTAGTTTTGTCGTGCCTGTTGAAGCCGTGTCGTTATTTGTCGAACTTGTTGTTAGCCGTTAGTCGTATCATTGCCGTAAAGAGAAGAATTTTGATCTTATCCGCCGTTGCTGTATTTTTGAGAATTTCTGCCTACAAAGAACTCACGTTTGTAAAACCCCCATTTTAAGAGGTTTTACAAACTGTTAATAAGCACTAAATATTGCAATTGAAAAGCATTGCATTTTTTCGTTAGTGTTGTGTTGAATTATGCTACTGACAACAGCAGGGGTTGGTTGACTGATTTTATTATTAAACTTCACAAATACCATAGTTTTACTGGTTTTTTTATATTTTCATAGATTGATAGAAATTCCAGGTAATATGAAAATCTTCGAAAATTAAGTAAAAATGTGCAATTTTTAAAAAAAGCCCTCCGGTTTTTCTTTAACAACTTTTCGCAAAGAATTAATAAAAATATTGATTGAAGTGTAATCGATAGAGCATGGTCTGGTACATTGATTTTTCATCACCCCTGCCCCTTATGAGACGATTTCAGTAATAAATGTTTTCTCCGACATTGGATTTTAACTGGAGGAATATCTGTGGCAATATTTTCAAGCTTCGTTTTATCAATATGTCCCACAGTTTTGTCTATTGTAACGTTGACATGAAATAGGAAAGGTCTTGCAAAGTTTTAGAACAACCTTTCTATTGTAGCTCGTAATGAAACTTTTCTTAGATTTTAAAAGTAACCACAAAATAAGATGGAGGAGAAAAATGAATGAAACACAGTTAAAAACATTAACATTAAAAATCAATAAAAAGAACTAAAAAAGAAAAGCAATTTTTGTCAGTTTAGATTACCATGTGTCGATAGATGACTATTTTCAACAAATAACACCTACTTCTATTTCCGGCAAAAATGCTATCATCCGATTTTGGAAAATTCATCGATCAGAAGTTTGGTAGTTGTAATTCATCTGACAACAAGAAATTAGAGTTTGCTATTTCGATCTGAATAACTCGAAATCCGAAATCGCTCTCCCAGCTATTCAGGCACGTTCGGTACCGATTATTATAAAAAACAAAAGTTTCTAAGACACCAAGAAAGAAAGAAAATTTCACTGTTAACTAAATGCATTTGTGAATGGATAGAGATGAATTTGTAAATACAATTAAATAAGAGTAGTTCCTCACGAAACCGAGGTAGTTATAAAATCTCTAAATCAACATGTCGCACTTCTGGTGACTTTTTCTGTGAAGAAGAAAAACTTTAAATTATGTTTATATTTAAGCCACATTCTGCTAAAGGATATGGATAGGAGCTTCAATGTGCCCGAAAACGGGCAATAAAGTGGCGACTGCCTAGTAAAATAATACTTAAATAGCAAGGAAAGGTACGTATAAGGGTAGGAGGATATTTTCACTCCTCTATTTGCTCGCAAAGCACCTGACCAGAGCATTCAACCAGATTGTTTCTATATAACTGATCTCAAACTATTTGCAGAATGGTAACATGATGGCATCATAAAAGAATTTCGTAGAATGTGCAAAATTGTAGGGTCGTGACCTTCAATCTGAGTCAATTTGGTAGCCCTGTTTTTTGGACAAAGTTACGTCAAACTTATTGTTAGCTGTTATTGCGATTGCTCAAGTGGGTAATGTGAATCCCAGTATTCAGATTGTGAGATGATTCTTTTACAACATTCAAGTCTAAGTCATGTAACTTTTGAATGAGATTTATTGCTATGTTCGGTTAAGTTTGTCTTGTCTCTGTCGAACCTGCGTTTGTAAATAATATCAATTCATCACGACGAAATAAGAGTCACAAAATCACCTAAATATGTTCAGAATTTGCCGAGGAACATTATGCAAATTTTCCTAACTAAAAACTGCTATTTTAGTTTTAAGAACAGAACTATAACGAAAAAAAATTACTTGTAAGGGAAAGCGATTGAAACCATTTGGCTATAACTTAACAATTTTGAACAGATAATATTGTTTTTTCTCAAGTAGGAATATTTTGTAACAAACTTACAGTTTAAAAAGATAAAAGCATAAAAAATAATTCTCTAAATTGAGTGAACTATCTAAAAAACTAGCAAGAAAACACGGAGATCATTTTCCCACGTCCCTGCAACCTGAGATATTTTGTCTCCAGTCAGTTTTAACCTCCCTCTTTGGCACAACTTCCTTCCCCAACCTTTGCCAGTCTAAGGCAAATTCTGCTGCCCCTGCCATATTTACCTGCAATCACCATAAATCAAATAACTCACCGGGCTTGCTACCCAGGGTTTTATAATAGCAGCTTCAAACAAATACATACTTTAATGTTTCTCTCTATCCTGTCTACTTGAGACCCTAAGACATCTATTATTTGTTCCCCGTGATCCAACAGGAAATTCTCTAGTTGCTCGGTGGTTTTAATTGACTGGACCTCCTGCAAAGAGAAGACAGGTTTTCGTGCTGAATATTTAGGCCCTGTTCACACGATACCGGACTCATTTCGTATCGGATCGCTTTTCATATCGGATAGGCCTTCTGTTCACACGAAGACGCTTGAATCCGATACGCTCCGTATCGTTTTTGCGGAGGGTTTTTGTGCTGAATATTTAATCAAGAAGATTTCAATTTTGAAAAATATTCAGACAAGTGAAAAGCGAAATAAATACAAAGGATAATGGAGTGGTGAGTTGCTGAGGCTATCTGAAAATAAACGGTGGCGGGCACAGGGGGGAGCGAGGGGGTGGTTGGACAATGGTATTTTGTTCTAAAACAATGAGAAAATGTGGGGTCATCTTAGCAAAACAATAGGACTGCCCCCCCCCCTCAATATTTGATCAAGTGTCCGCCCCTGAGAATAAACCAGAATGCGTTTTGAAATATCCGTGAAATTTGAAATTTTATTCATAAATAACAAAACCTAGCCAAAATAAACTAACTATAAATATTGCAAGATAAGTAGTAAGATAACTTGTTTGATATCGAAAGAGATCGCAAAACCTCTTCAGATGCTTTTATTTGAATCTTGCATTTTATAGTGTTCATAGCTTTTATCTTTCGTGGCTGTTGAGTATGCTGCATTGCCACAATCTGTTTTGTTTTAAAGTAGGTTAAGCTTTTTGACCTATTTGACCTTTTGATATCTATTCAGATGCTTAGAGCTTCATAACCATAAAATGATTGGGCATACCGGAAAACAAGGACCCAGGACCTTAAGGCAGGACCCGTGCCTTCTAACATTAAAGAGACGAAGGTGGTTGTAACTGACCATGTAAAATGACGCTATGATTCCAAGCCTTTCGAAAACGAATGTAACACAGTAGGCAAAACTTGAGTAAAAAACCATAGAAGTCCTACCAGTAATAGCTCTTCCATATTCAGACGATTAGTGTGAACTCTCGTAACCTCCCTTCCATCAAAGTTTATCTCTGCCTTGAATCTAACCGTATCAGCACCTATAGAAAAGGCACAAGCGGTTAGTTTTGGTTAGCTTTAGTAGAACCACAGAGACTTGACAAAAGACAACCCGTTAAGATAAAACATCAAAAATGCCTGGTTTAAGAGCAAGAAAACAATTTAATAAGAACCTGTTATTACGATTCCGTATAAAAAAAGGATAAATATAAGGTAAACAGGAATTTCGTTATCTTAATTAAAAATCAAGAAAAATTTACAAACGAATGAATGCTCAATATGAAGGAATAGCAAAGTAACATACCCATTTCGGTAGCTTTAACATCATGAATTGACCTGAGAATAAAATGACCTTTATCACAACGAGCTACAAATATGTCTCTACATTGTGCAAAAATTGTTTAAATAATATGATGATTATGTTTCATAGCTTTGAACTCACCTGACCATGATATCGTTCTCAAGAATCTCGATTATTTGCCTTAGACGATCAGGGTGAATTGATCTAGGCGATAGAATCAAAAGACCAATTAGATAAAAAAGTTTCAGCAATTGCTGTTCCGAGTATTTGAAAATGAGAACTAGTTCCTAAAAAGAAAAACATGACGATGATGATGACAGCAGATAGGAGAGCTTGGTACTCTATTGCTGAAATACAGAGCATTTTTCCTAGGAAACAGGTGAGTAAGGTAATTTAATGCAAATTATGAGCAATGTCCAGCTCAGCTAGTCGCTTGTAATGTTGATCCCTTTATTAATTCTGCTCTTTTTTGGCAACAAACTCACCTTCCAGTTAATGCATCCGTATTCCGTCTGATTAAAAATACAGCGACAGCACCCAGCAATGCTGAAAAAGACATCAATTGCAAATATGTAAAACAAGTTTATGTTGAGTATCTGTAAAGTTACTTAATCTTCCGCGTGTCATGCACAAGTATTCATTATTTCAACTATGAACATGGGAAGCTGCGTGTTTGTCTGTACGGAGTTTATCTTCAGCTTTTTAAACCTTTTCTCACCTGGTATTTGAGAAGACCAGTTTTGGAAGAAATTTTGCAAAAAAGGGCCATGCTGCCGATTTATAACGGAAATTACAGACTCTGTAGAAAGGTCGGGTCTGGAACAAGATAACAAGAGAATTTTCAAAGTATTTAGGGCAGAAACCAACCTACCTCCAATAGTAATTGATCCTATCGCATCAAAGATAATATTCCCAGTGTATGATGTCAGGCCAAGACAGCCAGCAGCCAGGAAAAGACCCGCCACAGCAGCACTATCTTCAAGCAAAACTGCGACAGCATTTGGGTCTCGTCCGCGGACGACTATAAAGAAAAAGGGTAGAAATTTATTTTTGTCTGTTCAAGCCAGGACGAAACCTGTGCTTTTCTATTCAGAAAGTGGTGAAGCAGTGGGTGCTAAAATACGAAGGGAATATCACTCCAAGAAAAACTCGTACGCTATGAGTAAGAACCAATTTGTTTCGAGAAATGTTCCCCGAAAACCTCTGAAATGTCTTCAAAAATCTCCTACAACATTTGGAAAGGGTGATACACCCCTTGCTAAAACCAGCTTAGAAAGGAAAGAAAGAACAGAGAAAAGACATAATTCTCAAAGAGGGTTGAACCTTGAATAAATTGCATCAAAATCGAAATATGATTTTTCAGTAACTCTATATATTAAAAGGAAACATGGATCTAAATTACGCTACACGTGCATTCTGATGCATCTAAATTTTAGCAAGATAAAATAAGGAACTAAGATAGTCTAACTAAAACCCTTTGATTTACCTCCCTTTTCGCATCCCGATTTTCGGTGGAATGTGCTCTGTTCTTCGAAACAAAACCAATATTGACAAGGGCAAGCCTTGACGAGGCGAATGAGCCGTTGCTCTTACATTTCTATCGTGTTTTAGTACGGTTTCCAGCCACTTTTCCTTCGCCTGTTTTGTACAGTTTTGTATGCCTCTTGCCGAGGCAAAGTGACGTTTTTAACAATTTTCGATCTATTGTTCAAGCGCACAAACAATGGGTTCTATCAACACGCATAGCTGAGAACAATAAACTTGAGGCCAAAAATAGATCATGAATAGATCAAAATCGTCACTTTGCCTTCGCAACGGGCATACAAAACACGAAAGTTGGCGAAGGAAAAGTGGCTGGAAACCGTACTAATACATGATAGAAATGTAAGAGCAACGGCTCTTTCGCCTCTTCAAGGCTTCCTCTTGTCAAAGGTGGTCTTGTTTCGGAGAAAAGAGCCCATTCCATCGAAAATCGGGATGCGAAAAGGGAGGTAAATCGAGGGGTTTTAGTTAGACTATCTTAGTTCCTTATTCTACTAAAATTTAGATGCATCAGAAAGCACGTGTAGCGTAGTAGCGCTAGTACATGACTGTAAAGTTTGTCCAATCAGTGCCAATAGAAAATATTGTCAATGAAGTCCAAGGGTAAATACGAACTCATGTCTACAGAACAGCGTTTTTTCCTTTTTACGAGATAGATTCTAAAGCTGCTAGGTGGAACGGCGAACAAGCTCAACTCATAATCTGAAACAGCCCGCCATTATAGTTTTTGGCACAATCTGTCTAGTAGAGATATAAGTATATAAAAACTGTACATACGATACTCTTTAAAACTGAGACCACTTTCACGAGCACTTTTTTGAACTTGTTTGAAAGCCATTATCATAGTCACTATAAGAAGAATAATTCAAATAATTAACAAGCTCGTGCAAGTAAAGAGGCATGTGTTAAAATATGAGACGGTATCTAGTGGAACTTTAACAAATTTCCAGAACAAATATATGTTTGGAATGAAATTTCAAAAATATACCGGGGCTTTCTTTGTGACACTCCGTACCATAAGGAATTAAACAATTGGTCACAAAATATGGGGAAATAGGTTCATTTGTCTGCAAATTGCTTTAAATGACGAGTGGATAAGTTACTCAACATTGGGTAAAAGTAAGACTGTATTGAAATGACCGATCACGACTAAGGTTAATTTTGACTGGCTTTGCAGAGATATATGAACAAGGAGACCAAAGGACTCTGACGCAGAGAATATTATTTCCTTCTCCGATTGTCAAGTCCTTAATTCTGGCCTATTTCCCCCAGTTATTCTTCACAACAGCTTCCATCCTTTCTGGGACTGTCAAATATCCACTCTATTTGGCTCTCACAGACGAGCTGACGAAAAACGATTTGGAAGATCTTATCCGTAATCGTCTGTCTTTGAGTATACAGTGCCGGTTTACAATATCCTGGTTTCCGGTTTACAATATCTTGATTTCCGGTTTACAATATCCTGAATTCCCGGTTTACAATATCCCGACTTCTTACAATTTTGATATCGCTGCTTCATTTAGGGTTACAAAAGGGTTCATTATAGCCACATTTGGGTTAATAAAAAGTTTATGGTTTTGTTACATATTTTGAAAGTGTATTCTAACAGCTACAAAATGAATTGTTGTGTCACACCCTTTGAAGTGATAATGGTCAATAACGGTTTGCTATCAGTGCAACTATTACAAGAAATGAAAGAATGTAAATTTAACGACAGGTATTGGATGTAGGAAACCTACAGCTTTCAACAACCATTGATACTCCAAGAACTGCAAAGGCCTGTAAAGGAGTGAAGAATTGAAAACATGAATTCAATAATTCCTTAGAAAAATCAATCAATGAACGTAAAATTTATAGGCAAGACAAAACACCATCCCAGCCCCCCTCCCTTTTTGGCACTATCACCAAGCTTCTTCGGAGCATATAGTAAGCATTAAAGAAGCATATGCTCGGTTGTATATGCTCATTTTAGCGAATGTAAGATTTTGGCTGAAGCAACAATTCATTGCAAAAATAATGATAATAATTATACAGGATTAAACAAACTTTGCCACAGGAATAATCAAACTGAAGTCGAATTGAAGCAACATTTTTAGACAACTGAAAAAACGTACCACTGGCAAGGATGTTAACTGTGTTGGATGCAGTATTACTGATATTCCATGATAGACTGAAAATCCACATCCCAGAAAGAAGATACCAACACCGCTGATAAGTGAGTACGCGTACCGAGCCCTTGACCAGCCATACCTTTCGTTGAAAAATAACATCATCATAAAGCTTGAATTTGAAATGGATACTAATAGCAACGGATTATTCTTGAACCCCGTTGTGACCTTGTCGAAAGAGTCATGGAACTTGTTTCAATTATCCATATCAACTTCACAGTGCCCATTAACTGATGTTAGAGGCAGAAAGAATGTGAATTGTGACAAACGTTTTAATTTGTGATTTGATTGGACAACTATACCGGTCTTGTGCTTGCGTTTCTCTGATTGGCCTATTTCGATCCACAACTGGGTATATAAATTTCAATATCTGGATAAGGTAACTGTACATGAAGATATTGCAGAACACAGTGACTATAAGAAGGCATAGCATAATATATTTCTTGATGGACTCCGTACTCACGGGTGATCTGGCGATGGTTCCTTTATCGACTTGAGTATTCCTAAGGCCAGTAAACACTAGAGAAAAAAATAGGATCAAGAATAAAAGAACAGATATTTTGCTTCAGAAGCCAAAGAGAGAGCTGAAAACTATACCTGAGATGCGGTTGTGAACATAAAAGGCTAAGAAACAAACACAAACGTTCTATTGAAAGGGTTTTTTGCAGTATGGCTAAATATTTCATTCTATAAAGTTTATTTAACGGCAAGCAATACCTGATTGGCAGCATCTGCAAAAGAGTGAATGCTTTCAGACATCATACTTGCTGATCCAGTATACAAGTAAGCAGAGAATTTGAACAGCATTACGAACAGATTCCTTCAAACAAAAAAGTTTCATAAACTTTCTGTTTGATACGATCACAAAGACAATAAAAACAAAGACAATGAGAAAGACGTTTTTCATAAGTCAAACATTCATCATCGTCGCCGTTATATTTGTCGCAGTGGTTTTTGATGTGGTTTTCATCTTTGTCGTTGTCGTCATTGCCTTTTTCGTCATTGTCTTTGTTGTTGTCGTCGCTGTTGCCATCGTCAATGTCTTGTTCGTCTTCGCCATTGTCCTTTTCATTATCTTTGTTGTCATTGTCATATCATATATCATGCATCATATATCATAGATCATATATCATGCATCATATATCATACATCATATATCCTATATCATGCATCATATATCATAGATCATATATCATGCATCATATATCATGCATCATATATCATAGATCATATATCATGCATCATATATCATACATCATATATCCTATATCATAGATCATATATCATGCATCATATATCATAGATCATATATCATGCATCATATATCATGCATCATATATCATACATCATATATCATATATCATGCATCATATATCATATATCATGCATCATATATCATAGATCATATATCATGCATCATATATCATAGATCATATATCATGCATCATATATCATAGATCATATATCATGCATCATATATCATACATCATATATCATAGATCATATATCATGCATCATACATCATATATCATATATCATGCATCATATATCATAGATCATATATCATGCATCATATATCATAGATCATATATCATGCATCATATATCATAGATCATATATCATACATCAAATATCATGCATCATATATCATACATCATATATCCTATATCATGCATCATATATCATACATCATACATCATATATCATATATCATGCATCATATATCATAGATCATATATCATGCATCATATATCATACATCATATATCCTATATCATGCATCATATATCAAAGATCATATATCATGCATCATATATCATAGATCATATATCATACATCAAATATCATGCATCATATATCATATATCATACATCATATATCATACATCATGCATCATATACAATATCATATCATACCAATATATAAATATATAATAACTAGCACATACAATAAATTATAATACTATCTAATGTAATATCAACTGAACTTAAAAGATCATAAATAAGCAGTACTTACGCAGCAACTGCATACATCACAACTTTTGCCGATCCTTCCAATAACAGTTTCCTCTGGCTTTCTCCTCCAAACATCTGCGGCAAAAGTTTTAGTTTGAAAGATTCAAAATATAGATAGAGATATAGTATAGGCATATTTTAAAAGAAAAACTAACAAAAATAAAGTTTAAATGCATATCATCCTACAGTGAGATGCTTTATTGACTTCAAATGCTGTCTGGAACCATTTAGATCTGGTTTGTGTTTGAACAATCATCAATGATATATCAAGAATTTTCGAACTGTTCAAGAATTTTTAACGTGCATGAGGACTTGCCTCGCTTTGAACATAGACACGTTTTACTAACCTGGTTATCTTCTTGTTGCTTTGTTTGGTCTTTAATAGTTTTCTTTAGATGTCCAAGAAGCGCGCTAAGTCCTGAAAGGTAACGACTACCAATCTCAATGCACAGTGAGAACAGCCATAAACAAAAAATCAAATCCACATCTCATTTCTGATAGACTGTTTGGTAATCCGTGGTAATTCAATTTGACCAATCAATCCCATATGCGAAATTCGGGTAGCTTCCACATCCATAAACGAAAACATATTTAAATCCTTGACGTAGCCACCACCCATAAATAAGTGCCCACTTCAAAATTACTTCTAGCAAATAAGCCCCCCTAGAATAGGTCTCCCCTCGAATAAGTCCCTCTCGTCACATGTGCTTCGACTACAGACAATAACATAAGTGAAGATGTCCAAATGGTTTAAAGAAGGGCAGTCGTGCGCCCAGGCAAAGATCATGCTCAGTTAGCGAATGCGACTAGTGAATGGGCATTAGGAAAATCTAGTTTTCCTGCAGAGAATGCTGATCTTGTTTCACCATCCGAATTTGTAGTTAATGCCGATCTTTCTGGAGATGATGAAATCGGCATTAAGACATGTTCCAGATACCATACAAAAGGTTGGCAAATAAGGGTATGATGGTCTTCAGAATATTTACCATTTTCAATAACGGACTGGAGGAGAATTTCACTCATCATTTGGATCATTTATATTAGGGATGTCGGTGCGCCAATCGAAAAGACGACCATAAAGTAAAACCCCGCCCGTTTTTAGGGCGGATGAGAAGATAAAAGAATGACCTCAAAAAACAAAAGCCCAGGGGCACCAAAAAGGCGTACGTTGTCACAAATAAAACCTTTTATTAAATTTAACTTAATCAAGCTATACATCGATTCCTTGTACAAGTGAAATCTGATCTACTCTAAATACAATATAACAAACCTCCTTCCCCTATCGAAAAAACCCCCCATTCAGAAATTCACATTTAGAAAATACGCCCCTGTTATCCTCTTCGATGTTGTATGGTTGCTATAAGAAGCAGGAAGTAAAAGACAGAACAGGACATATTTTACTTGTAAATGGCTTTCCCCATCAGCTCTACAGCGGCGTTACTACTCGCTTTAACAAATATGTTAAACACCCTTTACTGGAATTTCGCAAAAATGAAATTATGCAGGATTATGGAAATGTCATAAGCAAACAAAAAGCCTGTGAATCAATGGAAAGCTTCTAGCGACTGTTAATTCTCAAATCTTGCCATAAATAAATAAACAAACACGGAACTTTTTATCCAGTTCAAAATTTGTAAACCAGACATCTACATATCTGCTGAGACACTTTACGTGTAAGCTAAGTTTCTGAACCAAGTTTATTTATAAATGTTACCCCAAATTATCAGTGTAGCAAACAAGATTTGAAACAAATCGTGAAACACATTAGAATGATATCTCATTTAGGCAAAGTGTTAAGCTACTTTCTCTGCAAACATCGGCTGTTAAGTTTGGCTGACCAATGGGAAAAGTCTTCATGACTCTACTTCTAGTCTAAAGATTCACTCTCTACTATTTAGAACAAAGAATGTGTAAACTAACGTAGATGTGTCTTTTATCGTCCGAAAAAGGACAGGCAATGGTCGGTACTATTGTAGCAATCAGTGGCCTGTAGCCATTCACTAGCAATTACAGCAATTTCTTTTCCCACACATTTTACAGCATGAAACATGGGATAAAGACCCAAAGCCAAAAGAGGAGTGAAAATTTTGTGTGTGGATAAGACTTACTTGGACAGGTTATATGCAAGAAAAGCCCTATATAAAAGATGGAGTCACAGAATAGGGATTCAGTGATGAAATAGAATTATCTCAGAGGACCTATCCTCCAATTCTAATTGCAAAAGCAAAGAATTGTAATTCTATCAAACTGACAAACCATAACAAAAGATAAGGAGCCGAAAATGTAAGAATCATTTGATAATCAAGATTGTTCTTTTACCTAGGCTATTCAGAATATTTCTCTATGAAACAAGAAATCCAGATACAAGTGGCTGTCCTGATTGGTGAAAACACTGAGCCAATCAAACGCATCATTCCGTTATTTTTCATTATGTACTCTTGGGGGTGGTGTTTGACAAGAACTGTCCAGCATATACCATATTCTTAATTCAATCCTACCTTTTCGATATCTCTCCCCTTCTTCCATTTCACCTTTTCGCTTTTTACGCTCTCTTTCCAATGCTTCCATGCTCCCCCAAACTTCCATTGCCCTAGGAAAAAGTTATTAGATTCAAGAAACTATTATTTCAATCACAGCGAGCAGCGTAAGAGAGACATATTAAAGACATTTTAAACACAATTTCTGTGGGGTTTTGAATAAAAAATGTATCAGTCCAGGGTTCTGTAGACGTAATGGAGATAAAATTCCATGAGACCCAACATACAATTTGCTTATCCACGGATTGCTTCGATAAAAGATGTAAAAAGACACAGTTGATAAATGAGATCAGACTAATTCAATAAAGTATAATCGTTTAGGATTATTGATTGACTTTTGGATGCCAGCAATGCAAGTGTCAATTTTTACTCACAAAGACATTTAAGAATACCAATCTGCAAATGTGGAAAGAGAGAAAGGAAAGTAACACTTTGATAACAAACTTGACTTCTGTTATTATTAGCATGTAAGACTACATAGTGCTAGAAGAGGTTAGTGTTAACAATTACCTACTGCAATGTTAACAAGCAAAGCACCAACTACCTTTTTTCTACATCCAATTTAAGATAGCAGAAATCAGGGGGGATGTCACTGCTGTATGCATTTCTCATTTTTGTTTTTCGCAGGCCATCAAGATCACTAGAAAAATGAGCAAAAATATGAATCCAAAACATGTTTCTTTCACAATACTAAATACTACTATTAGACTGCATACCATTAAGGGAAAAGAGCAATGATATGAATAAAACACAAATCCTTTAAGTATTGCTGAATGCTTCATTTTTGACAAAACATACATATGCAAATGCTTTTTATCATTACTTAATTGGTTCATATTCAATGCGAAATATCAAGATAACATGTATAAGATTTACAATCATAAGACTTACAATCATAAAAATTTAATCCATATTAATTATGTAAATTAAACAGTAAATTTTGAAGAAAAGTGGGAGGGACGAGGTAGAGTTCTTAACATGTAAAACCATTTAGGGGATAAAAAAGAAGTTGTTAAATCTGAGCAAACATTTTCATAAATATATGACTTAGATGTCAGTTTTAGGTGTGTTTCATTTCCTAAAGTTGAGTTTTGCCAGCTCTACAGTTGTATCACCAAATATAGTGTTTCAGAGCACATTATTAGTTTCAGCTTTGAAAGTCTGAAAAAAAATTATTTCATTCTTAAATAGAGTCATCATTCACAGTTTATAACTATATACTTAACTCATAAATATCATGTACTGACCTTGATGAAAGCAGATAATCACTGATAGCTCTTGAGCTGGAGATGAATGTGTTTCTTGTATAATGGACATTATAATCCACATCAAGAGCAGTTGGTTTGTAGTAATACGGCTTCAAAGCTGAAGAAAGTTAAACATTTTCTATTTCATTAGCAATAGCATAAACATATCTTTTGAACAATAACTGGATCATAAAATTTTGATTCACAAATCAAGTTGAAATACAGTATCAAAGGAAATATCAAATACCACTCTGGCAAATTCAAAACAAAATATTTTTATAGGACAAATTAACTTATGAAAATCACAAATTTTAACTGTTAAGAAATATCAGACATAGATGATAAAAGCAAACATCTAAATATATTCATTTGGCAGGGAAAGCACAGAGAAATGTTTTTGGAAAAACCTTAAATTATATGTAATTATTTATAATTATATGTTATTATAAAAAATGTAATTATATGTAAAATGACATACAATGGCTACTTACATTCTTCTGGTCCAATATGGGGTTTAGATACATCAATTTTGTGCTTATTTTCTTTTAAAACATTTTCTATTTTGTTAGCTTGTTCCTGTAAAATTTTTGAATTTCCATCTTCATTTTTACTTATGCCATCACTGAATTTCCTTGTACATTGGAAGACAAAAGGAATGCCAAATGCAGAAGGCAATCTTGTGTTATGACCTTTGTGTGTGATGTGTGCTTTCCTGCAGCCTTAAAACAGAAAACAAAATCAGTGTTGGAAACATATTTTGGAAGCTGACAAAGGTGATTTAAGCAGATGATCTCCTCAGATGGACAATATCAAATTTCATAAAAATATCATTTCTGGACAAAGAACAGCCTAAGAATCTGTCATGGAAAAGTGTCTGAACTGAATTTAAGCCCTCTGTGTAAGTATATATAACAGACACAGAGGATAAAAAACCCTTATTGTGTACAATGAAAAAGAAAACCTATAGATACTGTGTGTTCCCCTTCTGTGACTTCAAAATTTCTATATAGAGTTGCTGTTTTGACAAGATAGTAGTCTGGGGGCTCAAACCACTTAAACATACCAGGCTTACTAAGCATTTTTAAACTCAGAATTTATAACCAAAGTTTTTAATCTTTTCATCACTACACTCCCCTTACAAAAGTATTGGACCACCTCAAAGTGGGGGGGAGGGGGGTTGGCACATGAACTATCAAAAGCTATTGTTATGCAAACTGTCTGTGTTTTTAGGTGGCTAATGGGAGTGGGTTGAAAATAAAACAACCTCTAATCAAAACTTCCATTTATTATGAGCACACATTTAAAAATAATAATGACAAAAATCTTTAAAAGTTTTGAATTTCATTACTTTCAACTTTCTTGAATTGATTGCAAATAATTGGGCAATGTGTTCTTGTAGAATTTTGTGCAAAACATAAATAATTATTTTAATTAATGATTTCTTGGTTCTCAGAGAACCAGTTGCAGATCTAGACTGTGTTCCAAGGGTTCTTGAATCCTGTCAAGTGTTCCTAAGACAGACTTTTCCTTTCTTTCTCAATTCCATACTTAGAGAATGCCAAGGGCTGTGGAACAAGAGCCCATTTGCATTAGGACTCATTGCAAATTATTCTAAAGTAAAATCATTTTACTCTGTGGTAGCTATGGTAATCTTTTGTCACATATTATATTCCACTAAAGAGAGCAACCCTGTCATTGTCATGGCAGCCCTTTGTACTATATTGTATTTTTAAGAGAGGAACCCTGTTGCAGCCATGGCAATCAATTGCCCTGGCTTGTTTTTTACACAAACAAAGGAACCCTTTTGTAACCCAATTTACAAAGTCATCGGAACTTATTCAAAACATTAACCATACAAGTGTCCAGTTTTCATAATGGCAATGTGAAGCTGCAAGTAATGGCAATGACTGCATGACGAAGAGAGCTTGCTTTCAGCACTAGAGACCAGTACCTGAAGTTCAAGGAAATTTAAGGATTGTATGGAAGGGGTGCTATGAACTTTTAACAGAACTTTTCCAACACGCCTACGTCAACTATGTGTTCATTTTTCTTGACTTGCCTAACTATCCCTGAGAAGATAGATCAGAGTTTCCTGGATCATGGATCAAAGAAAAGTCAATTTGAAAAGCTAGATATTTGTAAGGTGATGTTCATGAGATAGTACAGTAAGCAGGAGAGAATTCTTGGCAGGAAACTCTGGGATGTGAAGACATTTTCCATTTGACATGCAAAGTTTATAGAACTTTTTAATTATACATATATATATTATTTAGCTATAGAGTACGAGCTTTTTAAAAAAATGAAAGACTTTTGGAAATGTGATAAGATGATTTCATATGCCAAAATTTGCACTTTAAATGATTAGGCTTCTTCACTATATATGTCAGAAGCTTTGTCTATCATTATCCATTCTTGATAAACTTGCTGAATTACATTTTGCCTTGTTTTTTATTTGGTAATATGTAAAGCATGAATTTACTTCGAAACTTGCAATAGTCAGTAAGCTTATCTCCGCCTGTAAGCAGCTACATGAAGTTTTTCAAAGTCCTCTGTTTGGCAAGAGGACTCTGTTTGAAATCATCTTTTTGGAATCAACGATGACAACTTCTGGCTTGGGTTACAGACTTTTTGTTCTTACATGCCTTGGAATCAGGCTAAAATAATATTTTATCTTGTTAAAATTAAATCTTGCAATAGAGTTCTCAAATTTTGACCAATTAACACAAAAGAACACCATGAAATACTCCCAAATATGCAAAATAAGTTAAATTTGTCAAAAATTGGGTGAGCTATGGCCAATAGAAGATGTGAAGTTTGCTAACAGATTACTGTTATTTTGGCTCAGTTTATAAAGTTATGAATTGAGACCAAATTACAGAGGTTTGATGGGGCCAGAGTTTGTGCACATCGGGTCATATCTCAGCCAATTGGAAACCTTGAATTGTTTTCTAAGGGGTCAAAAGGTTTTCAATAATTTCCTGCCAAAATTTGCATACCCATTCTTCTAAATCATGCATTCAAACATTTGGTATAATTGAAAAAGTGACAAAATGTGGCACCATTTTGAACAAAGCTGTGCACTTTTGTGAGGGGAGTGTACATAACTTGTGCTTATGTGATGGTGGCACATAACTTTTGATTGTTTCAGAAACCAGGCTAGACCAAAAGGTTTTTAATTCAGTTCAACTTCTGACCAGGGAACAAAAAAATGGGTTGCTAAAGTGCAGTCTTCCCGATGGTGTGTAATCAGTATATGTGTGAGTAAACCAGTAGGGCATTCCATCCCCAAAAGTTATTGTTTCAAAACAGTTGCTCCAAAACAAAGTGTAAGGAGGCATATGAGTAGAATTTCCTCTCCTTAGAAGCTCCGAGAAGTAAGTCAGATTTCACCAAATTGTCTTTATTCGTTTATTTATTAGACCTACAAAGACCTCATATTTTACAGAATTTCCAGCATGCAAAATGTATCAAATTTTGAATAACATGTTTATTTTAGTCGGCAAAGCACAACTCGATAGATAACCTTGCTGTTAGTGGTTATTCGATTTATTCAAAAGAAGAAAATTTTAAAATTACACGAACTTAAACTAAAATAAACTTGAACAAAAATGAACTTGGTAGGCTAAATTCAATTACAGCTGTGGCAACTAAATGCAATTGCATTCAAGGAATTCTTCTCAAGAGTCTTATCACCCTTTATACTTAATAAGTTTCTCACCCTGTATATATTTCCTTGACAGAGGCTGGCAGAAATATCCGCTACGCGTTACAAAGAAGTTGTAGTTCAATCCTTTCAAAGCCATGCCGTTGAACTGTGCACATCCCAACATGCTTATAGCCTTTTCAAACCTTGGCTTGAAGATTCAGGACAGATTGTGGCTATCAGGCGCTTTAGATGCTCTCGGCAACTTCTTTTTGGCCACTCTTTTTCTCCATCACTAGTTGTGTTGTAGTAGGCCTAAACCACACGGAAAGCGCGGCCTATGAAAATCTTCCAATGCTGGTGGTAGTGTTTCTAGAATTAGGGCAGAATTATTCCGCAATAATACCTTCGAAAATAAAACACAGCTTAAGCTGATTTCACCGGTTTCCCTGTGGCGCCAAACAGGATAATATAATTTACAACTATTCCATCTTCTACACTGCCGTCATTCCCGCCATCTTTGCACAGGCCTAAGTTATGGCACAGACTGGTGACTAGGCCCAGTTTTCTCCACTCATCTCACTCATCTAGAAAAAATTATTTTTGTCATGTTTTTGTAGAAACCAATCCTTAGCCCTTTTGAAGTGGGTTTCCTTGTGTAATTTCATGTTCAATTTTAATCGCTCAGGCTACCTTACATAAAAATCTTAAACAAAACTTTCATTGCTTCGACTAATTGCTACATTTTGTAAAGGTTTTAAATAAAAAGAAAACAATTTTCTAACGTAAGGCCAAAAAACTATGATCTTAGAGATATAAAAGGAAAAACTTCAGCAGAAAAATTACACTAAATATATTGATGTCGTAATTGACAATCGACGCAACACAAAGCAGTGAAATTCCAGCGACCTGAAGGGTGTGGCACCAAAATCCAGTTATTGTCTTGGGCGCGAAACACGGAATGGCGACAGTTTCTTGAGCCGTCGTCTTTGAAGTTATATCAAAAATCTCCCCCCAACACTTTGTTCGTTAGCACAGTAAGGATTTTTGCCGGGCAAAAGATGATTTTTTGTACTCACTCTGTAACCTCTGTGCAACAATTGTAGCATACTAGCATTTCTATGTAGTTGAACTTTCAAAGTATTGCACTAGAGTGTAAACTTTGAAACAGAAACGCATAAAAGCAGTATGTAAGAGTATTTATCTTTTAATCACACCCTCAAAGAGTGAGACTTGCCCTTTTTGTCGGCAAAAATGATCTCTTCACCCCTACAAACAATTTTCTTAGCTTGGCCTCTGGGCGAGTTAGAATACAAAGTAAGCTATTGCATGAATGTTAAGCTACAAAAACAGTGTACTTTTTCTGATCTCTGTATTTGTAATTTCTTGCTTTACATTTTTGCTCCATTATCTTTTAACTTTGTATTTCACGTTCCTCGCAAATGCACATATTTTATCCACGATTCCATAATTTAAATTTCAAAATTCTAGTTTACCATATAATGGATTTCATTGGATTCTCGTCGTCGTTTTGATTTGTTTGTACTTTTTTACCACATGACTTCATTTGACAGCTTGTTCTGCATATCTTTTTTCTAACATATTTAGATTTTAACTAGTGACTGGTGGTAACAGCAATAGGTGTCTAAATCTTTGTAAGGAGAATAAAATATTTACCCTAGGTTACTTTGAAGATATATTTGATCATATTATATAAATATATAAAAAAATGTACAAATTATATATTTGATTAATCAAGACCATTATTACAAATATCAAAAGTTTTATAGATGGAAAATGAATTTGCACAAAATGTTGCCTAGGACACTGAGGTAAACCTAAAAAGTTAACGAGTCCAGCGAACGGGTGAACGAATGATTACTTTTGATCGTGATATCTTTTAATTTTCCCCACATGGTCACAGATTGCCCACAAACTTAGTGCACTCTTATTTTCTGCAAGCTGAATGGGACTGATTCATACGAATTTCGATCTTTCCCTCTCACCCTTTGTTGCCACTGACTTTAAAGATAATTTTCTGGAAGTGCACTTGCAATCACACTTTTTTGGGATTTTTTCTAAGGGCATTAACCAATGGAAGTTACATTCATTAGTAAGATCCTGCGCAAGGATAGGTACACAAGCACTGTTTAAAGAAAGTCTAAATAACATATACCAGAACATTTTTATTAGTTTAACCAAGGTCTATTGTGACACGAAATGGGAAATTAGAAAGCATGTATTAGTTCAATTTCTATTTAAATAAGAAGATGCATATCAGTGAAATTTGTAGATTATTGAGTAAACTAAGGTTAATAATCGCCGCGATGTTTGCACTTCTTCTAAGAAAGTTTATTCGGAAAACAGCTGTAAATGCGAATGAAAGGATCACTCCATTCCGCAGTAGATTTTTAAAGTAATTTGACTGATTGTTTACAATGGGAAATTAAATCCTCGTTGTTGCGTCACCAGTGCAAAATAAGGTACTGCCCGGTAAATTTCGGAGGTCACTTGAATTCCCATTGGCTACATTAGACAATAGGCTATTGTTAAAATTCCAATGGTAAATGTACCACAAAGCTTTTTGTTGTCGTGAACGGTTGACTAACGGGTCATCGAGATATAAATCTGCCCTATTGCCTTTCTCAATCACAACATTCTGTCCGAAGCAGGAATCTTTTGGCATCCATACCGACAAGCCGACACAGTTTGAACGAAAAAAATTGGAGTGAGGTTGCTGCTTAAATTGGTGAAATGGCGAAATTGGTAGTACTAGTTCAGCTCTTCATGCTCTTTTCAAAGGCTGAAGGAACATCATTTAGCTCGTAAGTAGCTTAACAAACTATTTTGTTTTACACTGATTTTCAGTATAATTTTTTTATTTAACTAAAACAGCTCATAATCGTCAAAGGAAAATTTGTTAAAAAAATTTAAAGGTTTTTTATAAGGTGTAAGGATTGATGGAAACATAAGAAGCATTGACAAGATATTCACACGAATCGAGAAAGAGCATGGTTAATTTTATTCGAACTTTTAACTTGTGAGCGGTTATATTGGTACCTAAAGAAACTGCATGGACTTCTCCTCCAAAAATCAACATGTTTTCTAAGTGTCTTCTGAGTTAGTTTTCTCGTCGAGACATGCTTTACTGATGCAACTACCTTCAACATGCCATTTTTAAAGCAGAACAAAAGAACCACTGAGTTTTGTGAGCATAACTAGGCCAACGATCTTGGGGGTTTGGGGGGGGTGAAAAGGGTTTCCAGGATTTAGAGGGGGCAGCATTTCACTCTTCCAAAAATATCTTCCGCCCCACTCATCACCATATATAATGACTGGCCCCTTCTTTTGAATTTGCTTTTTAATAAAGCTTACATATCACGGCATATTTTTTCAGCCACATTACAGGAAAGGGACCACGAAATTGAACTTTGTGGGCTAAGAATCAAATTTAGCGATGTAGGAGGACCCACCATGGTTGGGTCCAACGCGAAAGAAATGTTTTAGGAATTATACCTATAATAGGAATTATAGAAGGGCTAAAAGCATCTCCCAGAGTAAAATTCAAAAAAATACTAAACCGCTTAGGATAGAAAATTCGGCGGTTCTCAAAAAAACACTGATAATAATTTATTGAGAAGAATTAGAGAGGGGAGGAGTCATGCTTAAACTCTAGTGACAGACGTTGGGGGAAGAAAAAAGGGGGGGAGAAAAAAGGGTGACCTTTCTGGGTGAGCTGTTGTATTGGTTGAGAGTATTTTATTTTCGTTACATCTTCTTGTCTCGAGAAGGCCATGCTTACACATCCAAAATTAATACATTGCAATAATATAGAAAATGATTTACTGAATTAAAACGAGTTATAGATATGAATTTAAACTGAGACTTCGAATGCTTAAATAGAACAGCTTCCGAAATCGTTCACCCCTATAACTCGAAGCAAAGACAAGAAGAAGCAACAAGGCGTAAACAGGGGCGTCAAGAGGGAGCGTCAAGAGGGGGCGTCGAGAGAGGGGGCGTCGAGAGAGGGGTTAGGGGGAAAAGGTCTGGGGCCCGTGCTCCGATGGCCCGTGCCATCATGCCGGTTTTGGGTGTCCCTGGAGATGAATTTTTCATGGAGACTGTTAGGACATAACATATAGACAGTGATCCAGTGACACAACCATCCGTATTTTTATCTGGAACTTTCAATTAGTGTGCGAACCATGTCCTGAAGACGCTGTAAATGGTTGACTTTGGTCTCAGACAGGCAGCACATGATATGGAATCACATGATATGGAATTGGAATCACAAACAAGAATAGCATCAGCAAAAGCATGGATAAAACATAGTAACTACGTATAAAACAATTTTATAACCGAAACAGTTCAAACAAACGAAACGAATGCGACAAGAAGCTAAGATATTTTAACCTAGTAATAAGTTTACGCTAATAATTATATAGTTTTTCTAAGACTTTTCAGAAGGAGGCGATCTATTATCAATACCTCCTACTAGTTAAAGCAAGTTTGTTAGCGAATTGTGATACACAACAATTTCCCCCTACATTAAAAATGAGCTACATAACCATAACCCTAAATCTACTCGTATGTAACACATCAATTTTTCTTATGACCTCGTTTTGAATTATACTTCGAATTTCTTTGTTTAAAATGTTTGATTTCGAATTCACATTAAAGAACAGAGTGTTATTCTATTTGCAAGTTTTAATGATAACATTGATTTTATGACGACATAAACTTAAAAGCCATGCAAAGGATTTAAGCTTGATAAAAAACTAGAGGGGGAGTGGGTTTCACCCAGAAGGATTTGCGGTCAAATCCCTTCTAAGTTTTCAAACTTTATAATGCCATAAAAACTAAAATACAAGCATTATTTTAGTAAAACTGCGTGAAAATGGTTTGTATTATCTTTATCGTTCATCAACATTACGATGTCGAGACATTGTTCCTCAAAAGCTGTTGCTGTTCCTGCTTTAGTTAGCTAAGTCTTTGTTTGCTTGCATTTTTAAACATAATGACATCACTTTGCTTTCTGAGCATAAGAATTTGGAAAGGACAGATAAAATGCAAGACTGAGGTGTTGCTAAAAACCGTTCACCGAGATGCTAACAATAACCTAAAACCGTACAATTTTACAACGCAAACAACATGCAATTGATGTTCGATTGAAATATTATTGAAGAACTAACAAAAGAAAATCAGTAACGAAATTAACACAAATCTGTCAAAGTTATTGATTTTTTGCCTTATCATGCATGGCAAGTCTTTTCATTATTTGTAGATTATTTCTGCGTATTTACATGAAACTCAAATTTATCTGTATTTACATGCAAGTCTCAACAAGTGGCATTTGTTGTATTACCCAAGTAGACTCCACATTAATCCTTAAACATGACTGGACATGATCTTTGATAATTTACAATGCCTACCAATTTGCGTTGCATTTAATATCTTTCATTCCTTTCCCGAAAGAAAAATTTCTATTTTCGCCCCCTACCCTCTAGAACAATTGCAGAGAAATATCTTAAGAGAAACGCAAAAGAAAGTGCTTCCGAAAATCCTAGCCCGTTTCATAGTAAATCAAAATTGTTCCTTGGGGGAGAGAGGATGATTGATTTTGACCTTGCAAACTGACGTTAGTGTTCCAAGACTTATGGCAGACATTGTAGCTTTCATAAAGAAAAGGCTTGGTGTACCTCAAAGAAGCATACTTGCACCGCTGTTGTTTATAAGAACTATGGTTAGACATTATATCTCCCTCACAAATGCCAAGTTAGTATCACATAAGATTTTGACAATTGGCAATGACATAAGATTTAGAAAACATGCAGATGAACAAATCTGAAGGACTCGGATTATCAATAAACTGTGAAATTTATTGAAGACATTTTAATTCAATATAGTTTTTGAAAGACAATACAGATAGTTTTTGAAGATAATTAGAATTATTTGACATTCTTGATGTTCTTAATTCTTAGATACATGACGAAGAATGAAGAGCCCCTCTTTATAAATGGCCCAATGAGTTTATCTGATCGCATTGCAATTGTTGGAGCGGGTGCTTCAGGTATCCACATGGCGACAATGTTGAAAAATAAAGGCTTCACAAACATTGTGATATATGAGAAAAATGACCGAATTGGGGGCAAATCAATGACAATAAGGGACGCAGAAGGGACAGTGCAAGAGCTTGGATCGTGCTGTATTGGCCCTGGCTATGAGAATAATATCATGAAGATAATCGAAGAATACGCGCCTGGAGAGCTTGTTCCAAGGCAGTTTGGCGACGTATGGTTGGATGGTGCTGCAAATGCCACATCGTATGGTCATTACGTAGTGAAAGAAACCATGAAATATTTCAATACTAACAGTGTTAAAGAAGCACTGTTTAAACTTTTCCAAAAGATTGACGAATACGTATCACTTCACAAAAGCCTTTTTCCCATGTATGAATTTGAGTTAATGCCAAGGCCCAAGCCCGAGGTGATGAGGAACCTAAAATGCACCTTCTTGCAGTTTTTAGAAAGACATGACCTAAGAGGGCTTCTGCCTCTGTTGCTTGTATCACATACCCTTCAAGGTTATGGCTACCTCGATGAAATTAGTGCAGTATACGGTCTTATTTGGAACACACCCTTTCTTATGCAAAGCTTCAAAGAAATTATGAGTGGAGACACTACACCACGTGAGTATACTTAGAGAAAGGCTCTTGCGCAACAGGCGTGCTTTGCGACAACTAGACAGATACTGTAAAGCATGAAGGTTGCACAATAGCCATAAAAATAACGTACTGAAATCCATTTGCTTGTCAGAGTAAAAACATAATAATGATGATGAATAATTTCTAGGATGATGAATATGATAATTTTTGTATAGGTACATTCATGTTGCGAACTGGATTCCAGCACTTGTGGGAAAAAGTTGCAAAAGTTAATGCTCTGAACATCAGGCTGAATTCGAACATACAAACTATCAAACGAAGTAGGTATGGGGTGCAGGTGTGTGATGCTGAAGCCTGCTACAGCCACGATTTTCTGATATGGAGCGGAGAAGCAACGCGCAGTTTGCGAGTGCTAGATAAACCTACAAAACTGGAAATAAATTTGTTCTTTAAATTGTCACCCGACTATTTGGTGTCATCTTTGGTTGGTTTAAAAGGAGGTATGGTATTAATTTCGTTTTCCTTTATCTTACATTCCTTTGCTTTACATTTGATGGGGGTTTGCAACGATATGCTACTTTTGCTCATAAGTTTACATCTAATTCAAAATTAGCAAACGACATTATTACTTCACCAAAAAGATACGTGAAACTTAAAAGAAAGCACGATACTCGGTAGCCTGTGTTCCAGACCCCTAACTTGAAAGTAGGGGTCTGGAGCACAGGCTAGATATTCGGTTCGTCTCTTTCAGCTGAGTTATCATGCAGTTTTTTCATTTTAAATGCCATCTTTTATTCAAATGTAGTGTTTTTGTAACACGGGCGTAACATATTTCAAAGTCACTGCTAGAGCTTTTACTCCTATAATTGAATTTCGATGAATTATTTTTGCTGCTGCAATGAATTTGCCTACGCTGATGCTTTGAAACGCATTATTGACACCAGGGTAGCCTTACCTGACACAAATTTTATAGCAAGCTTATGTAGGCTCTGCCTAGAGTGATTAACCTTAGGAAAAAGGCTATCCTACCTCTTTGTAAACAGACAAAATTGTATTGAACGATACATTATGGGTAGTGGCAATTGGTAATGTCTAGTGTCGTAAAGTTTAAGGTACCTAATTGAGAAAATTTTCCTATCCATCCCCAGGAAAAGAAAGCAGCACTGCAACCGGCTATTGGTTCGACAACATCATAAAGAAAAGAAGCGTGTCTGTATTGGCGTCTCGTAACACTAAGAGAGTATTCGAGCTTGGTGGAGTTTATCCGTTGCAGCAAAGCTCTGTATCAGGAAGTCGCTTCGAGCTCGCATATCAGTATAGTCCAACCAGACCCTGCAAACCACATGAAAAAGCATTGCTTCACTTTTACGAAACAGGTGCGACCGAGGCAAAGATTGCGAGGCAGGTCGTCTGGCGGTACTTTCCACATTTCTCAGTTGAAGAGGCAGCCGCTGGGTCTTTGTGGGATATCTTGGAAATGCAAGGAAAATCAAGAACGTGGTTTATTGGTTCCTCTGTCAGCTTTGAGTCACTAAAAAGTGTTGTGGAGTACAACAAGTTATTAATTAGTATAATGAGGCCACTTGAAGAATGATGATGGTGATACAGCATCATTTCACACTTGGTCTGCCATTTCTAAATGGCCTATGATAAACCTATTTACTCTATACAGGTATTGCCTTTTGTTATAAAGGAATATTTTGCTTGGATATTATGTAACGAGCTGATATTGTAAGCGTTGTTAGATTCATATTTATATCTACAACTGTAGCCCCTTGACTTGAAAGCAGAAACTATGAATCAAACTTTTATGTCTGCCGTTGCCAACACAAAACATGACGCAGGATTAAGATGATTCAAAGGGCGATTATGAGAAAAGAGAATCCAGAAAAGCGAATTGACACAAAAACAGAACTAAGACAAACAGAAAAAGACAACTCTTTCTACTCTTCAACTTTCTTTGACTCAACCTGTTCTTTCTTGCACCTTGAAACGCTAAGATAGGTCGAATGTTCGTCAACTCGAACCATTTTCATCTTTTCCTTGGAGATTTGAGATTCAGAATCATTCATTTCAGACTTAGGCACCACCCTTCTTAAGTGGCCATGCACTTGACTATGTTTCATTAATGATGTGAGCATGTCAGAATGGTTTGAAAAAAAATAAAACTGCATCGATCTATTAGATCTGTTATCCAAATATAGGGGTCAAATGTACAGAAGGTGAGGAGGGAATCTCATTAAAGTGCCACTAAAATGAAAAATTGAAATTGTTTTATTGTTGATTCTGACAAACTAATCACCGCTGATTTCGAAAACAATATTAGTTTTTTCGCCTTGGGCATATAAATAGGGATTTCTGGGGGTTTTTTGCGGGTAGGTCGTGCGAAAAGAGGCTGGGACGAGTGACGCATTAAGATTTGCGGAGTCAATTCAGCTTTTGTAAAACGTGAAACAAGCATTAAACTTGATAAAGACAGGCAGTTTGATATGCAGAAAAAGATAGGATGTGAATATACGCAGAAAAATATCACCTTATGCTATTTAAAGACTGGGGTACCAGGCTCCAGACCTCTAAGCAGTGATCATAATTTAACTTTTTGTTCGCGATACAAGCATGAAACTTGGTAGATATAAGTATTTTGATACGCTAAAAAGATAGCATGTAAATAGATGCCGAAAAGTATCCCCTTGTTGTTTTACAGAAGGGACTGGCTATTTACAGAAGGCTATTTGTAGTTTTACATTTTAAGGCATGATTTTGGCGGCAACTGATGCTTTGACAGTGGCAACGTAAGTTGGAAAGTGGGAACAGCGCCGAAAAATGTGCAATTTGTGTGGTTCTATTATAGATAAATTGCTTCCCTTGATCAATTTGCTCCTTAGAATCAAGTCTTGCTACAAACTGCACGCAAAAGTTTGCTTATTTCGTATGAGCTTGTAGTTAGATAGCTAGTGATATTTAGAACACATTTGGGTCGGAATATACGGTTCCGTGACAAATCTTAGTGGACCTTGTTTTTAAAGTTGCACTTGGTTATTTAAAGTACGCTCTACAAAATGAGTCTGGATACATTTTGATTTTCGATAAGAATTTGCCGGAAATGACGTCATAAAATTGGCACCTGGAAAATCTTTTTAAGGCCATAACTTGAGATTTGCGATAATTGTTTTTAGTTATTTTGATTTAGACAATGACTTGAGCACACAACATTTCTTGGATCTCAGTTATACCGGAGCAGTATGATCAATATATTGCTTTTGAGTTCAAGCAATGACGTCACAACATAATTTGCCGACATCATCAAAATGTGATTTAATGTACATCAATCAAAAGATTTTCTCGTGACGAGTCGAATGGTGTATTACTTCGACGAATTAGACATACCTGTCTCAAGTTATGGTCGTCGGATTCAGTAGCACTGACTTGACAGAGAACATCAATAAAAAAATCCAAACTTTTTATTTCAGTGGCGCTTTAATGAATAATAACAATGATAATGAATTATTAATTATTGAAAAAAATACAAGTTTCTGGAATTTATTTACATCATTTTCTATAACCCATGGAAGAAAAAAAATTGGAAGCGTTTACAGTGAGTTCACAATGATTTCGACTGCAAAACGCAAGGGAGGGGGTGAGAAATTCTGATCGATTGTGAGTTAAAATTTTAGGCATCCAAACTGAAACAGCTGGAACGTTAGAAAGAAATGATTGAGAGAAATTATGAAGAGCCAGTAGAAGCATCAGCTCAGCCCATAGACTTTTAAGTTCTTGGATGTAGAGGGCAAAAAAGAAGATATTGAAAATGAGCTGAATATCTTATTTGTTGATGACGAAGGAGATCAAAAAACTTAAAATCGATGTGTTGTGGATGTATAGTAATGCACAAACTGTATCAAGGATTATATTTTTTGTTATTTTGAAAGCCCATCAGTTTAAAACGAGATTTTTCCAGCGTTCAAGTATTCGGTAAGAAAATATTCGGTTGCCCTGCTTTACCGAAAATAGAAACTTTTGGTACTTTATGTATACTACAACACATCTAAGCAACTAGCTCTCGAGGTCATGTGCCTAAGCTCTTCATTTAAATGACTGTCAACTCATTGGTTGACCGGAAAAGAACCGGGCACCACCCAGTACGTGGGACTCGATTGTTACGACAGGGGGTTCTGAGCCATTTTTCATGTTTTTACGCTAGCCTCCATTACATTACGCAGGTGGCTTGACCCTGCCTACCATTGACAATGGAGAGAAAACGATGTATTCATAGCATTTCATTTAGAATTTTTATAATTATTCCTAAATATAACTCTAACAACTATGTAGCAAAGTTTCAAGAGAGAAATAATTCAATTTATTTCCCGAATCGGATCAATTGTGATCCCCTCTTCTGTTGCTCAGCTCCTTCATCTGTATTTTTTCTGTTGTTGGCAAAGTCCATGGCATTATTACCAACAAGATGACGAAAGTTAACCTTACCAAGGTTACTTTCTGCTGCAGCAAACTCTTCGCCAGATGGTGATTTGACCCTGTCTCCATGGTCCTCTACGTTTTTTCGGTCAGCAAAACCAAAACGCCCTTCTACGGGGTATGGAGCTGTTTCCCTCCATCTTTCAGCGCCACCTGCCGACAATGCCTCGGATTCGACATTATCATTCCGAAATGATCTTCTAGTTTTGAACAATCTATAGCGGCGAAGTTGAAGCATTTTGCGATAAATTTCAAGTCCATTGACACTTCCTTCAGTAGTTTCCCTATTGTCGGCTCCATCTGCGTCTGTGCTTCTGATGTCTTTATTTGCTTCTATCAATCCTAACTGGCCTGGTTTTTGAAACTCGTGATTGTGTAAAAATAACTCTTCCCAGACACATGCTTCAAACTGCTTATAGACATCAGAAAATTCGCGCAAACTCACTTCACCATTGATTTTAGACCGAAGGGCACCTGATGTTGACTGGAACTCCTTCCAATGAACTTTTCCACCTCTAGGAAAGTCCCCGATGAAATGCTTGAAGCAAACATTAAGACGCTTCAACAGGGCGTTGGTGGCTCCCAAATTGTTGAACATCGCTTCGATTTTACTTCTGGTTGTCTGCATATCTAGTTCTTCTGCTGCCGGTAACACGTCTTGCCTGCTCCATTGAAATGCGCTTGAAGCCAAGAATACGACTAGATAAATCTGGCATATCTAGAATGCAAATTAAAAATGTTGATCGAAATGGCTTCATGCATAACACGTTTCACAAGGGCACGAGCAAAATTTTGAAATATGTGATGATGAATAAAAATATGGCGTATCTAATGTCTTATGCAGCCCAATTTGCTTTGTAATTTTCAAGGGTGGCAAAATTATTGATCAAAAGTTAAATCCGTCGTAAATTAGTTAAAAAGATATGATGCAACTTCTGCATAATATGGAAATCTATAGTTGTAACGAGCTGTTATCTAATTGTAAACTTGCAATCTACAAAGTTAACATTCAAAGGAATTAGATTTTCAAAAATGGAGACTACTGTGTTACTGGTCTGTCATAAAGTGCTCGATATCGTGTGGGCAGAGCTATACACACTTTTGGTGTATAGAACAGGACGCTTCTAAGATATTGCAACTCCTAGTTTTACGCTTGATGCAATCATCAGACAACTTATATGGAATCCTACCTACATTTGTGCGCTAGCCTTGAGATGAGTTTCAGACTGTTTCGATTGACGAGACTAGCTTTGAATTCAAATTAAGTCTTTTGTATATTAAAAGGCAACCTGGAATTGAAAGTAGCAAAAGTCAGATAGCTGCATTAATACTCAGCGCTTCCAGAAAATTTATCTCACAAACAAAAATTTTAATGCATTTATAAAGCAGCACTTACCATTTTCTTAATAAATAAACTCTTTCTCGTCAATAACCTGGAAGAGAATTAAAGTCAGAAGACATCGAACACTCTATATATACTTTTAGATAAGTGTGATTTTCTAATGTGCAAAATTATGCTCTATTCAGATCACGAATTGATATAAGCCAATAAATCTGTTAAAATCAACAACAACGATAATGACCCGCACTATTTGCTGCTGCTCCGCAGCTGCAACCTATTTACCCAGCGAACGCCCCCAACCATAAAGAGAAACTGGTGTGATTCTTTAATAACTTAACAACGATAACACTGCAAGTCACGCATTTTTCATATTTAGGACGCCACACCTGTTTGCTTAATAGTCAAGTGATAATTTTCGAACGGGATAATTGTTCTGACCTGGATCTGTATCGAAATATCTGAACTGTCACGGGGCTACCGAAATTGAATGACGTAATTCCAATGGCCATAACAAACGGATCTACCGTCTAATAAAAACAATTTTTAGACGTATTGTTTAACGAAATATGCCAGTTTGCGATTTCCATGATTTGTTATGAGGTGGTTGAATGATGTTTTTTCTATTGATTGTAAAATTGAAGAGGTTTGTTTTAGACGTGGTTCGTGTAATGTTTTGAATAAATTAACACATTATGACGTAACGGTACTTAGAGTTAGTTGTAGAGCACGAGGCCATGGAGTAAAAACGTATTATATGTGAGCACATGATTAGGCCCTTTTTCACAACATAACAGTTCCAACTGCTTCCCTACTTAAAAAGGCCTTGTTGTATTTAGAGGCTGGTGAAGAGCAAACAGTGTATTAATACCTCTTTCTGCCCGATCAGAAATGTATTAAAAACGCCTTAATTAATACCCCCTTTACTTCTTACCAACATAGCACTTACGTTTTAAGTATCACAGAAAGAAAGAAATATGTATCTACTAAACCATCAAATTTTTCAAACGTAAAAGTTATTTAAATAACAGTACGGTCCTCTTATTCCACTATCAGAGCCATTTTATGTCTATGTTTGCGAAGGGTGCATCGGCAACCATACACTGGTTTCACCGCTGCCATGGATTGCTAGCAAAGGAAGATACAAAGGACAAATTCGGGATTGGCAGTGAACTGAAAACAAAAGAACTTCAGAAACTACGATCTCACTTAAAAGCCAAAACATTTGACCTTACAAAAATTTCTGATCAAGACCACAGCGGTATGGTAAGCATTCAATTTAGTCAGGGACGTCACTTCACTAATTTTTTGGGGGGGTGTAAACACTATTGCCCTGCAAAATTTTTCCTGTAAAACAAGTATAGATGTACTGTACTTATGAATATATTACATAAGTACATATATTATTTTCAAAAAGCAACACAAACCAACAATCGCAATAAAAAAGTCAATAATTAGTCTATTTTCACACTAATTTACTTAATTGAAATTCTTCTCATTTTTTTTCATGCCATACTTTTAATACTTTATCAAGTGGGATAGTGTCTGTTAGGTCTTTCTCACAAGCAAGTAGAATGAGATCATTCAATCGTTCATCTTTCATCCTTGATCGCAGCAAATTTTTAACAATCTTAAGTTTGCTAAAGGTTCGCTCGTCTTTAGCCACAGACACAGGTGCTGTAAGAGGAAGGCTGTAGCATTTGTAAACCGTTGGGAAAAGTCGTCTGTTTTCATATGAAAATTTGGCAGCCTCTTTGACGGAAGTTGGCTGGATCTGTTGCTGTTCAATCATTGACTTAAAAACATCTAGCTCACATAATATAACCCCTGCTTCAATATGAAAGCCTGGTGGGAAAAGCTTTCAAAGATCGTGGACTGTTTCTGGGTTTATCGTTTTGAATGGTGGCTGCAACGCCATTGCCAATGGCTCAATTTTTTTAAGCATGCCTTGATATTTTCACCATACTCTGCTATCAGAGAATCGAGAACAACACACATTTCTGTTCTGTAGAAGGAATTAAATTTAAATTCCGCTGATGTTTCTGGACCGTTGTCAATCTTTCTTGGCTGCAACCTGAGTCGATATTTCCACTAAACTCAGCCGCTGAATCTATTCCATGCTGTTTAGCGCACTCGTTTAGAGCATCCAACTCTTCATCCATAGCCTTGTTATCAATGCGAATCTTCTTAAGATTTTCTACTGTTGCTTCAATTAACTTCATCGCATCTAGGATGTTAAGCTCTTCTGCTTGGAGTTGCATCGTCAAAATCTTTGTTTTCTTCATAATTAATCTCATGAACATCAGTGCAAAAAGAAAGTCAAATGACAGACACTTTTTCTTTATGTCTTTACCCTTCACTTTTACCCTTCATTTCTGTGCTGTCGTCACTGACAACTTTTTCAATTGCTTTGAGTATGCTTTGTAAACTTCGCCACACTGCTTCTATTGACTCTGAAGAGTAGACCCATCTCGTTTTAGACATGTTGCGGAGTTTCAAGGAGTACTCATCAACTTCTTGAACTTCTTTATTGTAAATTTTGTTTCGTTTGGAGCTGGCACTGAAGAAAACATATATATCTTGAAGATTATCGTATATCGACGTAATAATGGCACTTTGTTTTGCACAATGCTCTTTGAAAGTATTAGATCGATGCCCTTAACATGGAATGTACGGGACTGGTCTTTCAAGAATATCTTGTAGAACCCTCTATGCCCCTGCAATTCTCCGAGACATATTATTTACGAAATCGTATGTTTGGAAGCAGAGATAATTCACATTAATTTCATTTGCTCCCAGACACTTGAGAATACATTCTGCTGTCTTATCTCCATGTTTGTCATTGCAGTCTTTCATTTCCACGACTCTCTCGCGCGCAATTCCTTTCACCAATATATCTTGCAGCCACAACCATTTGATCCGTATTGCTAACATCGGGTGTTGTATCGGCCGAAACCGACAACATTTTAGCACACTCAATCTCATCTTTTATTCTTTCTCTAACATTCTCCCCCAAGATCTCTAAAAGTTCATTTTGTGAACTAGAATCATGTATTTCGTACTGAAAGGCTTCAATCGTTTGCTATCAAGCCATTCTTTCATCTGTAGACAGTGCCTGGACAACTGGACAAGATTCACAAACTGGACAAAATTGCCGTTCTGGTCTCCTGCGGAGCCTCTGAAAGCAATTCCTTGCCTTGCCAATGTTCTAGCAATATCAAACAAAATGTTCATTATCGATTTGCATTTTTCTTCGTCAGCCTTCTCCTGAATGATGATGTCCTTCAGATGCCTATTCATTTGAATGTCAATTTGTCCTTGTTCGACTGAAAACCTAGCAAAATCAGCCAATGCTGCTTGGTGTGCTTCAGAAGAAAAATGCTGAGCAAGCTTGCCACTTTTCATTTTATGCCATGATGCGATACCGTTTATCCAAGCAGTGTCACTTTTTCTTCGCGAGGGGCACGGAAATAAGAAGCTCACTTTACAATACCACAACAAATCGGAAAAACTAACATATGTTTTGGATTTGATAAGAAAGTAAAATGAATTAAGATATTTTGTGAAACTTGATTTCTAATCTCTTTTGCCCTGCGAGAACTACTAATTCCATCTGCTTTGCCCTGCAAAATGCTGTTTTTCAGGATTGGGGGGGTGAAACACCCCCCCAAACCCCCCCAATAGTTACGTCCCTGAATTTAGTATCTGGTCTGTCTGCATTTTTTTATCTTTTTCAATTATGTATTAATAGTTTTCCTTTTATGACATATTTTACCTTTAAACTAGAAAGAGCCAGCCTCCAAATTTGATCACTAAATTACACCACCCTACTTATTGATAAAAGCAGGAAAAAGAAAAGGTTCAAGACAGGTCCCTTGTGGTAGCCTACTATTATGGTGTATGCAAAAATTATTTTAGGCTTGCGTCTTTATTTTTTATTTATTTTAACGACTAAAAATAATTTCATACAACTTCCGTGAAAAAGAAACATTCTTTTAACCTTGCACGTCATTTTGTAGAAAAATCCAACAAATGTTTAAGAGGAAGATAGGTATGGATGAATTCAATGATGGTCTTGAAAAATTGACGTCACTGTTTCAACACTTTTCCCTATGATTATAGGTAATATATAAACAAATTCCTCTTCTGATCTTTGACTTCTATAAAGTCAAACCTCCTTTTCAAGCCTCAAGAAACAAATAGTACCCTGGGAAGAAATATACTGTACTGATTTTGACTAATGTGGTACTCTAGATGCAAAAGGCCAGATATGTTTGTACAGAAGCGTGTAGGCCTATTTTCGATACTTCTTTCTAAGGCTTCTGCATCCGTTCCCTTTTAATTTTGCCCTGAATTGGGAAAAACTTTCTGTTTGGAAAATATTTTCCACAAAGACATACGCTCAATGTAAAATCCTGCTAACTCTAAAAAACCTATGTGGTTCAAATTCCAATTTCAACAAACCGTTTACTTTTGTGCCAAACTTCAATCAGGATATCATTCAGGTTGCTTGCAGCAGTGAAATTTGAGGAAATTTGAGGAAGTTACCCCCGGCAAACAGGATAGGAGAACAGCTTTAGTGTCATCATCGAAACAAATTATCTGCCATTAACAACAACAAGAGGATATCGACAAAAAACGAAATACATAGCGCCTAGTTATCACAGTTAGACAATAAAATTGTAGCTAGCTAATTTTTAGCCACCACGCCACTGCTTTACATTCTACTAGTTCCCAAAGTAATAGCTCCTATAACTGAAAGTTTGGCCCCCGGTTAGCCCCCCTCACCCCAGATTTTTAAGGCTATAATCCCCACTGCCGGTGTCATATGCGTTCCGGTAACCTTATGTATTGTGGTCCGGGTACACAAACGCATGACAATTTTGGTTATGCAAAAACGTACCCAAGCACTTAAACAATAGGGTACCAAAACGAATGGTGGAACTTAACATGCAAAACGGTCCGGGTACACAAACGTATGACAATTTTGGTTATGCAAAAACGTACCCAAGCACTTAAACAATAGGGTACCAAAACGAATGGTGGAACTTAACATGCAAAACGGTCCGGGTACACAAACGTATGACAATTTTGGTTATGCAAAATCGTACCCAAGCAATTAAAAAATAGGGTACCAAAACGAATAGTGGAATTGAGCATGCGAACCGGTCGAATGTTTTGGCTCATATTGTTCAGAATATAAAGAACCATTGAACTATTTTTGTAAAAGGGATGCAAATAAGAAGCGGTGCTGGTACAACATTAATGGTGACTCCAAACTTTGCGTGATTGAAAAGTGTAAATATTAAACTCTTAAAAACGTGTCAAAACATCGCACAATGATGAAATCACACGATCTGAAACACATTGCGCTTCACAATGTTACACTTTTGCATAGGGTACCAAAACGCATATTACACCGGCAAACAGGATAGAAGAACAGCTTTAGTGTCATCATCGAAACAAATTATCTGCCATTAACAACAACAAGAGGATATCGACAAAAAACGAAATACATAGCGCCTAGTTACTACAATTAGACAATAAAACCAAGCGCTCCTTTTCAGTCTATTCATGGATTAAAATCAAAACAAATTTATGCAACATGCGTAAAAGACGCTCACAGTTTCGTAACACACTTCACCTGGCTACTGTATAGTCACAGCATAGCAGTCAAGATTCTTTGATTGGCCGAGAGCCCAGGCAATCATCTATTGTCTTCAAATAGTATTGGAAAATGACCTATGAATTACGACTTTCATGAGACCGACACAACACAACCGTGTCTATTTAATGATACAAAATTTGCTACATGGCTTGAAATCAAATAAAAAAATTCTTCGGCACCAAAATAATAAAATACTGTGTCTAGGGCATAAAAAAATAAACAAATTTCGTACACAGTGCAAAGAAAAATTGACAGACAAAAAACTATTCTTATATCTTAAACTTACATTAATACAATCTTAAGATACTTTTTTAGAAAATGATAAAATTAAGTGATACACAGTACTACTTTGTCCAGTTACAGATACGCTGGTAACAAGTAGAGCTAAAACTCACATCATGTTTAAGGCATATCAAATACTTTCACTGGTCTCTCCTTTTTGCTGGAGAAGTTTAACCATGCTTCGGGATCATCAGGAATTATAGGTGCCACATGCGTGATAATCTCTTTATATTTTACATTGACAAATGGCACAGTTTTCGGAGGCTGTTGATATCTATCAAGAAAAAACGAGGACAAGGGTGAGGGATATTTTTGATACGGTTTTTATAGAATCGAGTATTGCTGAAGTACAAAGTAAAATCTTAGGGATAGGACCGACAGAATCTATCAATACATATTCAATAAATGTCGAATCTTAAAGGCATTTCATCAAATCAATATACAATTTTTGTAAATGCAAAAACAGGCGATTCATATACAATAGTCGCAAGAGAAATGGATCAAATACGGAGATTTCACTGCAAAAATATCTGAAAGCTGCACGTACACTGCAAAATTTCGATCCCTCACAGACAAAAACTGGATGTAGTGATTAACAAATGATAAGGGTCAAAATTTTCTTATTGGAGACAATCAAAGAAAAAAACAGAGGTTTACTTTCAATACATGTTGCTAGCTTACATGTCAAGGATTTGTAGGTGTAAATATGAACTGAGGCTTTTAATATCAGATTAAAGTAACGCTTAAGTTGATTGTATTAAGTGCAAACCTTAGAGTCTCTTTATTTGGAAGATATTACTGTATATCGATAATATGTATACGGGAAAAGAAGCTCCAAGAGGGGCTTGTAAACTGTGCTTGCATCCTCTTGTAAGTGGACGGAATAAAAACTTACACTACAGATTCTTGTGCATCAAACAATGAACCCAAAAAATATAGATGCCTGCTCCGGACTGTCAAACGTGCAGTGATTTTCCACCAAACTGGGTGACCTTTAATGCCTACCAAAGGTCTTGTTAAACTACGCTAAAAATTTGCATAATTGGGAATTTCTGTTAAAAGATGAGAAATTGCAATTTTCCAAACGTTTACAGAGTATTTCACGGGCTTTTGAGAGAGCTGGCCAATTAATCACAAGACAATATACAAAAACACAAGGCTCTGATCCACAAAGTACAGATCTGACAATCACAGCATTGCGTGATTCCATGGGAGTAAAAAGTTTCACACACCTGTCGTTCGGCTTCACAGCCACAGTCGCGATATGCTGGAACAGACAGCAATAAAAGTGAGAAAAGCTTGAAAAATCACGGTTAGTAGCAAACAAAAATGTCTTATAAAAGATTTAAGTTGCGTGTGGTACTTTAATCAAACAACAACAATTAGCGAAAAAATTAAATACCAAGATGTAATAGAGTGTTAAAAACACGACGTTTCGAGCATGTATGTACTCGTTATCAAGTCAAAACCATCTTATCTATGATGGATCAAAACTAAAGATATAGACAGTTTCAGCCCAAAATCTAATACAAAGAACAAAAAATCTTTTGCCACATTCTAAAAACTTGTCATTTGTTAATAGTGGTTCAAAATAGTGGTTCAATCGACTGTCTTCCGCTGGAAACCAACCAAATTATGTCACAAACCTCGTCATCGATAAGAGATTCGTGAAAAGTCCAGTCACTTTTCTGGCCATTAACGTACAATATACTGTCAGCTACAATGTCCTAGGAACACAAAGAACAAAAAGCAAATAGCTAAATAATCTGTGTTCAAATATACAACTACTAGTAATAATATAGAATACTATATTACTCCATAAACACGCCAATACTGTTCAAAATAACTCCATTCTATTTTGCAAACGGAAATGACAAAAATTATCGTGAAGAAATGTAGTCGCATTTCAAAAAAAAGAACAAACCATAACTAAAGCGAGACAAAATGTTAAGCGGGGCAAACAGATTCAGTATAATATAATATAATATAATATAATATAATATAATATAATATAATATAATATAATATAATATAATATAATATAATATAATATAATATAATATAATATAATATAATATAATATAATATAATATAATATAATATAATATAATTTAATTTAATTTAATATAATATAATATAATATAATATAACATAACATAACATAATATAATATAATATAATATAATATAATATAATATAATATAATATAATATAATATAATATAATATAATATAATATAATATAATATAATATAATATAATATAATATAATATAATATAATATAATATAATATAATATAATATAATGTGTTATGTCCATATAAATAGATATTATAAAGTAGGATATGTTGGCAGAAAATATAACATCATAAATTTAATAAATTATGATTCAATAAAGAATTTATCAATCAATATCAAAGAAGTAAACATAAATATCATTAAGTCAAACCAATTGATACTAAGCAAACCTCTTTTGTCAATGACTCAGTATTCAACTCAAATCTCATGTACTCAGCTGTGCTTGTTCCCAGTCCAGTGCCTATAGCTTTCACGTAACTTTCTTTTAAACACTGTAGACAAAGAAGGTATAGTTAAATCATTTTAATCTACAAAAAGCAGAATCTGAAAGGTTATTAATGGGAGAAAGCCTTTTTTCATCAACATGTTCCCACGACAACTGCTTAAATAAATAGCAGCTCCGGTAATGACTAAGTTAAAAGAACTTTTCTGCAAAATATGGTGATAATTACAAACAGAGCTCAGCATTCAACAAAATGCTGTATAAACAATCCCATCAGAATTGCCATAAGCCCAGAAGGAGAGAAATCTTTTACGTAAAAGACTTAAAATCGCTCTATTAAAGAAAATAGTTGATGAGTTTGAATTCAAACATGATACTGGATTCCTTTCTCATCGTCTTCGCCTGAAGGCTATTTTAACAGCATTAATGATAACCAAGCCACGCATGATACTGGTGAAGAAGAATCTCTTTATGATCTCCAGCCAAAGAAAAGCAGCCAAGCTTTTCCCTTCCAAATCTACATTGAACCCAAAACAATCCAACCTTTCATTGGAAGAATGGAATTGCTTTCAAGCAATTTAAAGAGCTGGACGATATTGTCATCAGACCAGCAGAAAAATGAGGACGAATTGCTAGTTGTTTGGCGTAAAGATAACTCTCAAATGCAAACCATGTCCTACCAAGCTCTAGCCAAGAATGCAACCAAATCTTTTATCAAAACCATTATCAATTTTGTCAAAGAAGAAATCGACAACTAAAATCATCCATCAAACGTTTCAAGCGCATTATTTTCAGAATTCCAGAACTCCTGTTCCCTATATGCTGCCTTAGATTCACGAACACGATAATTCTAAACGCCTAATTTTATCAGCTGTCTTCTACCCAATATTTCAAAAAGCAGCCTATCTCAGCTCAATCTTCACATCAATCGTCCAAAAGCTTCCTACGGTTGCCAAAGATTCTTTGCGTCTTAAAATAATTTGAATTCAAAGGACTTAACAATTATATCTGCACTATAGATGTCAAACCATTTTACACATGCATTCCACACAACGACGAGCTACAAGCACTAAAGATTTTCCTTGACGGGTGACGTTTTCAAAGCCCAACAACTACGACTCTTTCTTCGCCTTGCTGAACGAGCCCTAACAACAAATTTCTTCTCTTTCAACGGTCAGTATTATCCTCAGAGGTCTGTTGCCATAGGTAGCAAACGTGGCCCAAGCTGTGCCTGTCTCTTCGTTTGCCACTAGAAAACTTATCTACAAATTCTATGATGGGCCTTTGCTTTGCATCATCAAAAGAAACATTGACGACATCGTTTGAGCGATCTCTCTTTCTTTTGCTGATCTCCAGCAATGCATAAAATATACCAATAATTTACAAGAAATGCATAGACTTCAAACACAACACCCAGCAGCCTAGTGGACCTAAGCGTACATTAATTTACTACAATAGGTTCTTTTCTGTTCTTTACAAATCTTCCTCCAGTTCTTTGTGATTGTTTCAGTTATGTCGCATCTCGAATCCTTTTCTATTTGTCAAACCTTGTCTTCTCTTTGTTCTGCTCGATTCTTTTCGAGTCACTTGACAGCGAGTAAATGCTCGTAACGTCGTACTATAACAGTCTTTATTTGGATAAAGTACCACCTTCAGCATGGCACACATGAGCATATCGGAAGCAATTTTTTAACAGCTTTGGCCAAACGTATTTCTTTTCGTATGGATTACATTATTTTTTTAAAGCTTTGTAGCGGAAAATTTTCTTGATAAAGAGCATACCACCACTAGAATTTGGTATCTGATTGGAACTAAATTTCGTTGCTTCGATTATAAAATTTTTAGGAAAAGAAAGCATACTCGATGCATAGACTACTGAAATTGGAAGAGTAATTAACAGGATATTGTCTACCCAAAATCTGTAGAAAGCTGCCATTTGGTCTCGCTCCGATTCTTTGGATTTGATTACTTGCCACTCTTCTGGCGTAAACTGACGGGTCATTGTTTTGAAAAAATCAGGAACGGTTGTATTTACTGCAAAAAACGTACAAATTAGTTTAATTTACAGTAAACTGATGAATAATTTGAAATTCATGTGAGTAATGAATTGAAAGCAAAACAAAAGAATCATACTAAATATGGAAGGGTTAGATAATATCGTCAACACAAATAATTAAAAAATTATTATATCAATATACAATATTATTTGTACCTCTGATGAGAAACACAAATTACTATTAATAATGACAACCAAATAATCACAAAAAAGTGTGCAGAAAAATCAGGAAATAGTTTGAAGTTTTATTTAAACAGGAAAGAAATGGAAGTAACATTATCACCATTCAAAATAATCAAAGTATTGTTTTCTACTCAAAATACAATACAATTATGCACTTTAGTTAGTATCAAGCTATGGTGCCAAACTAACTAATTCAAAAAAATGAAACTTGATGGATGTGTTAAGCTACACAGGCACCCCTAACACATAATTATAATAAATCAAATCTGTTTTTCTAATCCCGTAGCACTGGATCTTTGATCAAAACTTTTGTTTGCAATTTTTCTGTTAATCACCTTTAGGATAAAATGCTAAACAGTACAAGCAAAACAATCCATATGCAAGAAGCCACAGCAATGACAGGTTATGAAGCCCTAAGTGAGCTGCTGCCTAGCTTACATGTTTAATAAATCTTTATACTTTAGGCTGAATAACATTTACATGTCTGCCTGCGTTTGCATTGGTATAGTTCCAACTCATTGGTATAGTTTCTTCAGAAAATCTAACATTAACAGATAAATCAAATTTAGCTTACCAGGCCGATCAATTTTCATTACATCTACACCAACTGTTAAAATGAAGATCAAAACACTCTTAAAACAGATCTAAATATTTTTAAAAACTTACACCATTGATACAAATACTTTGGTTTTTGAAAAAAACACCCCCCTTCTAATCCCATAATATCATATAGTTCTGAAATATTTTGTAAATTCTTTCCCAAAAACTTTAAATTTAGTATAGATAATAATGGAATACAAAAATATAATTTTCAAAATTAGGAGGTTCAATATTATATGACCAGACTCTAGGACAAAATCAGATTATTTCAATTATATTTTTTTGCTCTACAAGACAGTCTTATAAGATTTTATTTTGCTCGTCCTATTTGCATTATTCCTTTTTATTGTTCATAGCTATTTTCATTGCAAAGATTTGAGAATCTGGTGGACAGCCTACTTCACATGTATTTTTTCTGGTATATCAAAACATATTGAATAAAGTATGGTTTCATTATGAAAATATGGGGGAAACTGTCCTCAGAAATCTGAATAGTTCAAGTTCGAACATCTTGTGTTACAGAAGACTTCTCATATTACATGTGAAATGAAGTAAAGAAACATTTTTAATTAAATTACAAAATAATTTACCATCATTCAGTAAGCTCCCAGCTATGACAGAATAATTTCCCTGGAATCAGAATGAAGAATAATGATTTCCAGCAAAATGAGCATTAAAAAAAAGGCTATACAACAAGATTTAAAATTCAATTTTATTACTGTGCAAGTTTTCCACAAAAATGTGACAAAACATAACTGCCCAGTTGAGATTACAGCAAAAGAGATTGCAGAGAAAAAAGCACAAGACCAATGGATTAAAACCAAGCCTCTGTGAACAAATTTTACAATTTTTGTCAAATGTCTAATAGTTTTATCTGAAAATTGGCTACTCCAAACCATATATAATTTTCATATAAGTGAAAGATTATCATTATCCTTGGCTAGAAATCGCCAAGATCAAGCACATTGACTGTATTTTGAAAAGCTTATATTTACAGACATGTTCAATGATTGAAAAAAAGTTAGGAAGAATCTCTGAGAAAATGATACAGAGCTGAAATAACTTATATATTCAATTGGTTCCAAAAACGAAATACCCACTAGGACTTACTAGCTTTTGTGACAAGAAGCATCTTTACAACACAAAGAAATTTAATTGAAAAAGGTATTAAAATAATCTCATTTTGACAACAACAAAAATGATTATAGAGCTTTGATTAATCAAGCCTTGTGTAGTAACATATCATTTAACTGAAAATGTCAAACATTTGTTTTTGAGAATGCTTCTTTCTAAAATGTAAATATATAACTTGAACTGCTGTTAAAAATAACATGAAGGAAAGGATTTTCTGCATACCTGATGTGACACATTGAAACTTAGTCCAGAATTGTTGTTGACCTAAAAAGGAGAAACTAAATCCAGAACTGTTGTGAAAAAAAGTACTTTTTGTTTCAAACAAGACCTCCTCAGTGTCAGTTACATACTCGATTCATATAGGAAAAGGAGCAGTTTAGTTATTTCCCTTCAAGTATTAGTAATTCCCACCTCAACCAAGTTTTTATGTATTTTCATATTTATATTTTATTCAGAAAGGAAATAAACACAAATTTTAGCTTTAAAACTGTTTATAACAGTATGCAGTTGCTGCTTTGATGTGCAGACCTTATGTGACAGATTAAGCAAAAACCTTATTTTATTACTCATGGAAGCTAGAATGTATTTCAAGAGACCTTTCACGACAGGGTTGCTACTGCTCAGCTTTGCATATCAGTATTGAAAGGCTTACTTACTGTCAGTTTCATTGTTTTGCATTGCTATGATGAGTAAAAGCTTTAGGAATCACTTGGTTTAGAGACGACTGACAACCATTGCCCTATAGAAACTTTCTGCTTTGTTTCTTTACAAAATTCAAAAAAATAATCAGATACTGACTTACCAAGAAGGGCTTAGATTTCTGAGTTCTTTCAAGGACAATGTCCGGTGCAGGGATGCCAGCAAGATAACTAATGCAAGATCTGATAAGAAGCCTTCCTGCCTGTAATAAAATATGTTTCCCTGAAAACTATAAAATTTACTCAATTACAGAATTTTGAAATGCATTTAAGGCAAAAATTGAAAAAACTGATGGCAACTCAAATTCAAAATTCAAATTTTCTGGTAGCCTGGGGTGAATATATGAAACAGAATCATGAACTCAACTTTTATGATAATAGCATACTCACCAAAGCAAGTTTTGCATCATTTTTAAAAACAAACTGATGAACTCTCTTCTTCTCTTCTTTGGAGATACAAGAATTTGCAAATAACCAATCCTTACGACAAAAAGTAATGCAAAGCTTGAAAATAGATTTTTAAAAAAGGAACAAGGAGCAGATATTTGCACTAAACATTATCCTTGGTCGGTGACATTTTATATCCTTTGTCTCACATGTGATTGTGTAAATAAAGTATGCATAAATTTTTGTTAAGTGTATTGTATTGAATTACTCAATGTTCATTACTACTTGAGTCATATGCGTTTTTGTTATTTAAATTAAGAAGTTTCCATTCCCCATTTCTTTTGAAACAAATAAAAGACAAATGACCCACGAAATTTCCTCGAGAAAGATTCCGATGATCTTAATTAAAAAGATATGTCTCTGACTTGCCTGCGCAACAGGTATCCATTCAGCAATATTAAAAGCCCATCTGATGTCATTCATAATTCCTTTAAATAAAATCATGAAAAAAAATTATATCCCGAGTCATCAAATGACTCAACAAGTCAAATGTAATTTTAGTACATATTCCCTTTAGAAGACCAAAAATTTGCCGCGTTTATTATGAAACCTCGTATGGGTGTTGACAATATATATCGCCTCTCTCCCAATTTATAATTCTATATCAACTCTGACGTCAAGAATAGACACCCCTATCCTACTATATTTTGCAGGACTTTCTTTATTTCAAACCTCTGTTTTCCTGATTAAACATTTAAAACGATCTTGCAATCACTCTGAAAAAAATTGGAAGGCAGCGTGCACAATTGACGCCCCCACTTTCCCCCCTCTCTCTCATCAACTCTTGTTAGTTACGTTTTCAGGGACGCAGGAGCAAATTTTAGAGAAGGGGGGGCTCTAGAAAAGTAGGGGGCTCCTTATGTAGCTTGCCATCATTATCTTTGATGCCACAACCTTGAAATCATACTTGGTGAAAAAGTGGGGGGCTACAGCCCCCGGCTCCGGCGTGCCTGGTCTTAGAAAGTTGACATCGATTTTCATTACCTAATGCCAAGAGAAAACAATACAAATAACAATTTTAGCGAATTTCTTTTTAACTTAATGTATTCTAAAGAAATGTTTCTTAGTATTAAAAATGCAACATAAATATAAAAGCATCGTGTGAAACTTTTTGAACGCGACTTGGCCCAAACATAACACTAAACTTTACTCAAAAAATGGCATGATGTTCTTTAACAATTCAATATGGTTATGGGTATACCTTTACTATACCTGTCAGTCAAGTTTTCCGTGCCTTACGTAAGTCTTGTCTAATGTGTCTTCGGTGATTTTAAAGTCTTATGTCGTAAGCTGAAACTCTTACGCTTTTTCTCTAATTACATAGTTACAATGTGCTTTTGATATGTTTGTTTACGCAATACGCAATATTTCGAACGTGTCATACTGAAATTTACGAGTGCGTGCAGGCTAACCTGTGAGAAGTCCGTATATTCTGAAATATGATTAATTAAACAAGTTTAAAAGTTTTGTTAGGTGGTTCCCGGTGGTTCCTTCTGTGAATCATCGTAAAACTCTACTATTATTCATCATGTGGTTTTCTTACTGTGTCATTTAGGCTAGCACCAAGTTCTTATTCTGCATTTGTTTTGAAAAAAAAATTATAAATGATATTAGGTTTTCTTATGGCAAAATTACCCTTTCATACACAAACGTATGGCTTTGTAGGCAAAATATTTCGTTAGGACACCAGAGTAACTTGACAGGTATGCTTTACCAACCTACACTTCGGTTAAAAAAAAGAATGTATTAGTGGCTGAGCCCTATTATACAACGTTTGTATTGTGAAATATCAAAGTTTACCGCTTATTTCTTGACCATCTACTAAAATTCCAGTTACGAGTTGACAGACATTTGACATTGAAGATAGAGTTGGATATGACGTGAACGAAAGTTCGTGTATATTTTGGGTTTATTTAACAGGGCTCGCGCCACTGATCCAAAATTGAAGGGGCCAGCAATCTAAGGAAAAATTTCTCTTCCCCCCTTTTGTCCCAATTGTGGCAATGTGTTTCCTGAGGTTGTTTAACTTATGGGCTTAGGTTCAATGCATGTGTGTGGCGCCGGCCCTGTTTAGATTTGGAGCCATAAGTTTAAGCTGGCACACGGGGAATTCTCACTTTTACGGTCAATTTTTAGGGCTTGTGCTACTTATTATAAACTGGAGAGACAAGCAATGTAAAGGAATTTTCCTGTTTTAAAAACAAAAACTTTCGGCGTGACAAACTTTCGGACAAATCTTTGTCCGAAAAATTTATTTGTTGGAATTCGAGAGTTGTCCGAAAGTTTGTCATACCGAAGATTTTTGTATGAACCACGCTTGTGCAATTTTTACTGACTGAAGCAAAAGATACATTTTTAAACAGGACTGTCTGCCAAACTTTTGAAAACATTCACTCTTTCGAGCTTATAGGAACACCAGTACAAACATATAATATTATCGTTATCATTGTCTATCAAAAACTCACCTTCACTTTCTTCTTCCCTTTCCCTCTCATCTGAATCAACCAGGGGCGTCGCTAAACTCTTTCACTAGGGGGGCTGCCAGTCACCAATGTGCTGCCAAAATAGGGCGCGACCTAAATATATCAATTTTTGGGTGTGGTATTTTGACGCATCTCTTCAGTTAATCATCGCTTCAATTTTCACGCTGTAATTTTCTTTACCTGAGTACTTTAGGGTACCTTCTTTGATTTTACTCTAGAAGTCAAGTTTTGAGCAATGAGTACCCTCATTTATTCAAATAGTTTAGCACGCTTAAACAGAGCCTTAGTTTGTAGGAGCAGTTCTCGCAGGCAGAGCCGCCGAGTGGTTTCGGAGGCAAAACCGAAAGACGAGGCCCCTTGCGAGCGGAGCAAGCAGGGCTGTTTTGCGACCACGCCCTTTATATTATCTTAAAAATGCATTTCAGAGTATTTCTTGCAGTCAATTCTTGCAGTCGTTTTGATCGTTTTACTTTTTTGGCATACTTTTGCTACTTTTTGCTCATTTCATTCTTTAAATGGAATTCATTACTTTATGAGGCCCTCTAGATCTCGAAACCCTGGGGCACTTTGCCCCCTTGCCATGCCCTGCTTCTAGTATCTCCAGGAAGGGCTTTCGCGAGGCAAGCCTTGTTGGGGTGGGGGGTGTGGACTACAAGTTTACCTGATTAGAAAATTATTGCGTGAAATTCTTTTGCTGCTGTCACAAACCTCTGCAATACATTTTGTCAATCTAACTCTGTATATAATTCGCAACTTTCATTATTATATGATAATAACGGACTTTCCTAATAGTTTTGTCAAATCTCTATATCGGGACAGATATAGGATATAGTTACTACCTGAGGCGGCACCGGTTGCCGCCGAAGGAGGAGGACATTTTTTAATTTTGATGCTTCTAGTTCCCTGGAAAATGCACTCTTTTAAGCACATTTCACTAAAGCATTCCTCCTAGTCCTATTGAAATTTACTTTTTGCAAACAAATTGAACAGCAGATAAAAACAAATCATGTTGTCAGTTACTTCTAAAGCTAGGTAACAAGCAGCACTGGTTGTCAATTTAGATCCCTCTTTCCATCTTAGCGTGCCATTTGAATGGGGTGGGGTGGGGGTCTGACACCTTCCACACCTCCCGATCGCGACGCCCCTGCCTCCAGGATCAGCGTTCAGACTTGTTCGAAAAGTTTGACCCTTCCCCAAATTTAGGTGGAGATTAGGTGGCCTTGATATGCTGACAGTTGTCTATGTTCTAGACTCTGGCTACCGACATGGAGTCATTTGAAATTTCAAAAGGGACATTTGCCCCTTCGTGACACCCATAGCGCTATCTGTTCCTATTTTGAATTGCTGAAGGCTTTTGGGTGATATTTTTTCGGTCTTATCCTAATCTTGTCCCCACTATATGTCAAAGCTTTGAAAGCAAAGCCTGAATTTTCTAGGGGAGAGGGAGGGTGGGTGCCGCACCCCAGGTAGCGACGACCCTGGAATCAACAGTATCAATGCCTTCGAGAAATGACTGATGATAACTTCAGCCAGAAGCAGGCTGGAGGCCAGAATAGGGCTGGGGGCCAAGCCCGTAAGATGGACAAAAGTACTATTGTTTGGTATATAAACTGGGTTACAGTTAGTGGCTTTAGCCCACCTTAAGGTTTCTCCTGGCCATGGGCTAGGGAAGGTAACACTACTAGAGAATTAAACTTGACAAAAAATTTGAACATATAAAGAAAATTTAGTTATTTTTCTTGAATTTTCTGTGTATTTTAGAAACTTTGATCTCGGAAGGAGACTTCACTTGAGGGCCCTTGAGATGGTTAGTTGACATACAAATATTTTTCATAAGAAATTAAGAACTTGAGCAAGTTTTATACTGAAAGTTTCTTTTCAATACTCTGAGATTCTCCAAGTTCCTCAATTTGATTCTGAGATTCGATTAAAGTTTACTTCGCATAGACCAACCTCTTATAGCTTCAAGTATTTGTAATTACAAAAATGCATTTTTTCCTCTCTATGTTATGGCTCCGGGGTAACAGAAATGATGCTCGCTGGGGTATAATCTTTGTAGTGTATGTAAAGTAGCGTGTAGTTAAGGTGTTACAGTAACTTTTTTGGAATGTATAAAAAAAGTTTCTCAATGAGTTCAATAACAATCTTATAACTTGATGTAGAAGTTTTTCTTTAAACATCCAAAAGAATCATCAACATCTGTCTGAAATTTCAACAACATGTCGAAAAATATTTTAGCCAAAAATTATTGTCAGAAATGCTATCTGCTCAAAGTTTTTGCACTTAATGTATCCCTCTGCCCCTGTTGTGATACAATTTTTGCTGGCAGTGTTTTACTTGTGGACTTTGGTTCAATATGTTGGCTGTAATATATAGGTTGGTTTATGTGAATAATTTGAGCTGATTTTTATCCTTTATATGGCAAAAAAGTGATGAGACAATGCCCACCTGCATACATTGTTTTGGTGATAGGAACTGGAATCACTATTTCCTTAATTTTACAGAAATATTAAAATCAACTTATGATCGTCCCCCTTTTCTCTCCAAACCCTTGTCAACTTCTATGTTACCTGCAGTTCCACCAGCAACATTTCTGGGCCCTTGAGCAAAAAGAAAGATGGGGCAGGTGATGTTGTCATTAAAACTTTAATTGCTATTGCTACGAAACTTGTTATTGGTTTTTGAGCTCCTATCAGCTTTTGGTCTGGGCCAATCTGTACCCTCTCAGCAAACTTGGTGACCTTCATAAGAGGTTGGCATTCTTTTTTATGACAATCCCCACTTATCATGATTGGGCTTGTTTGTTTGTTTGCCCCTACTTTTATCTATTTCAAATCTTTGTTTATTTCTGGCTGCAAAATTCTAGCGGTGTGGAGCGTAGGTTTGAAAGGCCAGAAAATAAGGGGAGGGATCCAGGTTTATACTGGTCTTTGTGGCCCTACATGTCTTTGCAGCCTGAAGTTATGCTATCAAGCTGTGGCAAATGAAGTTGATGCTTCTGCCCTGTGACAATGTGGAAAAAGCTGACAGATAGCAGTTTTCAGCATCAGACTACATACTTTGAATAGAGTCAAGGCCATAGCTCAGGGTGTTGAGCAGAGTTCAGACAGAATCTTGAAAAAAGAGCAAGTTTATTCAGTCATTCTGTAGGGGGTCCAAGGGGCCTTTGTTGCATGCATCCCAAGGTCAATTGCTTGCAGGCAGAGGTCCTCTATATTTTATTAATTTGGGGAAAGTTTCCCTTGTAGTCCAAGGCCTTGACAAAAGTTGCATACAGGGGGTAAATGACTACTTGTTAACTTTTTTGCTTGTAAACTGCAAATTACAAGGCATTCTTAAGCAAAGTTTAAAGTGAAGTGTCCTTAAAGTAAATTGTCTGATGAAGGGGAGTACAGGTGCAAGGCTTTCTAACACTGTTTCCATAAATAGATTTTTGCAAGAAAAGGTATGATCCAGACTGGAAACTTTGTTTCTTGCATGGGCAAATTCATGTGCCTGACTGCTTGATTGCACACCTGAAATCACGCACTTTTAAGAAATTTGTATTGTTAATAATGTAAAATGTATTCAAATAGGGAATTTGCGTGGCCAATAAACAAAAGTGTTGGATGGAAAATATTACTGCACGGGCAATATATCGCTGGGCAATATATCGCTGGAGTGCGACAAAGTTTCCAGTCTGGAGTATGATTGATGGGAAAAGTATAAAAAGGGCTGTTTTGAAGAGGAGGAAAACATGAAATTCTCCAGAAAAAAGATATTGCAAAATAAAGGTCAATATTTGTTTATATTACTTCATCAAAAATTTTGATGATAATGCTTGGAAGGATGTCCAGTAAAAACTGCTTAACGTATGTCTTAATAATCATCATCAGAATCATCATCCCCATCACCACCTCTTATTGTCTTTCCTTTTTTCTTTGCAAAATTAAAGATTCCACCACCTGTTTCTCCTTTCAGGACTGGTCTTTCACCTTTATAATCGATTGCTTCTGATACTCCAAGCCTCCACTGAAGCATTTCAGTAGGAAACTCATCTACGCCTCCTAAATCATCAAATCCTACGATGAAATCTTTGGTTTTTCCGTCGATTATCGAGGCAATAGAAGGTAATACTTTTATGCGAAGTCTTTGACAAAGGAACAACGCCTTCTCCGCATCGATCTTAAAAAATTTTGTCTCCAGGTGTTTAGGGGCTATTATTTGAAGATGCTTATCAACTATTTTACACCTCATGGTCGAGTCCCTGTAAAAGTGACAGACAACACGTTCATGCTTTTTAACTTCTTCGAAAAATTCCTTTTCGTCCGCAAGCTCATCATATTTACCATGCCCTTGCAAAATCCACTCGTCCCTTTTCCCTGCCTGCTTTTTCAGTTGTTGTAGTCTTCTTCGACGAATAGCTTCCATATCGTCATCATCCAGGTTATCTAGACGCTGGATTTCTGCGTCGATACATTCCTCGACAACTTTGGCAGCTTGGACTATTTGCTGCTCCATTATTTAATGCGTTTTCACAACAGATACGAAAAGTTCGTCTTCCAGTGTCAGCTAATAAGTGTAACCGTGTACACTTAACAACCACAAACGAAATTTTGGATGCATCAAACGCTTTCAATGTTAGATGTCTTTACTTTAGAGGAGTAGTAATGCTTTTTGGGATCTAAATATTCAAGAACCAGCAAGGAGCGAGACCCTTCAACAGTATGACAATTTTAGACTTATGCCTCTTTTTCAGCCAGAGCCTCAATATCCCAGCCTCGCCAGCTCTTGCGATCAAGACCAGACTGGTGTAATGGCCGCCTAATCGGTTTTAGCTTTGAAATAAGTCTGGTTGCCGCATTGATATAACAATGATTAAAACAATTATTTGGTTTGCTGGCGGTGGCTTATTTACTGCTTGTTTCGCCAATGCTTTTAAGAATGCTCCATTATTCAAAAGTAAGTATTTTTTTGCAAATCAAAATAAACCATGTCAGTCTCATCAGTTATTATGCCTAATTTTGTTACCTCATACTCGACGATGCATATCTACAATAAAGTAATAGGCATTTACATGAACATTAGAACTACTACATAAAGAACATGTTAATGTAACCCATACAAAATAATGCAGATGTCCAACTGTTGGAGTTTTTGCTAAGACATATCCTCTTCAGGTATCCATTTATGGCTATATGCGTGTGGGAGAAATAGGGGTTTGGGGCAGGCCTCATCAATAATAGTTTGCGCCTGAGAGCAGAAAGCTGAGGGAAAATGTGCCTGCAAGTAAAATAGATTGCAACTTGTGAGTAGATACTGGTAAATTTTGCGGATCTGCCTTTCTACTGAGTTTCTTATTAAACTCAGTGCTGCTACACCAACTTATGTTTGTCAAAAGCAGATACCATATCAATATGATTATAGCTACAATTGTATGAAAAATTGAATAACATAACAATTGCTGACAGCAATCTACATTGATGTGTGTCGCAAGAAAGGAAATGAAGTGAAAGGTCCAGTTGCGTTAATAGAAATTGTAAGAATATTAACATAACACTGGGTTTTCCTCATTCCACAGTTTAAATCTTTGCAGTGAAAGATTCTTTCCCCAATGAGTCCAGTGCAATATTTCTCAGTCAACACAGTGACTTTTACGGAATTTTCATACTTGTAAGATTTGATCATTTTGATGTGGAGATGCTTTCACTCCAAAAGTTGAAAGAAAAGATGCTTGTTTTTGTTGTCGCAAATTGTCAGAATTTTCTTCTAGCTGAATTTTATTCAGGTGTACCCCATAGGCATAGGAGACATAGGGGCTGCAAGAGTATAAATAAGTTATAACATAATGCTCAGAAAAAGGAACGAATGAATGATTGCGAGTGATCAGCAAATATAAATAGAAAGATAAATAGAGAGAAATAGAGAACAAGTAGATAAATAAAGATAAAGAGATAAAGAGGCAATATAGAGATAAAGAGACAACATAGAGAGAGAAAGAGACAAGACTTCAACTTGATAAAATATTGATATTCTGTCATTTTGGCAAGATTGTAAAATAAAAATGGAAGCAATCGATTCAGCAGCCCCCTTTCTTTTCTTGTTTTAGACAACAGAGCCTGTTCGACCGAGAATCAGGATATCAAAAGAGAGATAAATAAAGGGGGTTTTAGTTAGACTATATCTTAGTTCTAAATAATATAAAATTATATACATATATAATTCATCATCAGGTACCATTATCTATCAGAAGATTGGCTACCATGACCCTCCAACTATCCCTATCCTCAGAATATCAAAATCTGAGTTTTGGTTTGTTGTCATGTTCATAGATGAAACTGTCATGGTCATATCTGTCATGGTCATAGATAGATAAAACATATATAATTAGAAAGAACATTATAAGTATATATATGTGAAAATAGATTAGAAAAAGTAAATGGACAATTGAAAGTATATTTTACCAATTGAATGTTTTGCTTTTGCAACAGTAAGTGGTGTGTGGCAACTGGAAGCTGAAAACCTTTAACCAACTAGACCTAACTTCAACTACCTAACTTCAACTACCTTGTTGGCTGAAGACTGTGTTTGGCTATAAATTGCTGAGTACCATTAATTTCTCCTACAGGGAAAGACAATATATGAAATGCTCAAGTTTTTTTACATGCGCTATCAGGCCTGGCCGTTTGTATTTTCATAGGTGAGCTGTGAATTGCTCCCCTCATTTGCTGAGGCGAGCTAAATCAGTAACACATAGAATGTACTTTAAAGACAATCGACAGATGACTTAATAAGCCCCTTTAGTATCTGTTGGTTGCCTTAATGTAATAGCCTCAGTCAGGAGTGTGCTGTTTTACTTCTTTCAATTTGCATTTGCTTTAACCGTGACTTAGGCACCCCCTTTACTTGAAGTATTTGTAAAGCTGGCACAACACAAAAACAACAATTTTCTTGCAAAACAATATTTTTGTTGCACAGAATTTGAAAATGGCTTTAAAAAACAAATTTTGAAACAAACTTAATTATACGTCTAGCACTCTTCAGAGAATAAAACGTCAGAACATAGAAGGAAAACTCTACGCTAAAATACCCAGTTTTGGATCGAAATAGGCCATCAGAAAACGCGAGGACATGACTGTTGAGGTTTTCCAATAAGTGCCCCTTTCCTATTGAAAATGTTACCAACGGAGTCCTAAGGTGAAAACAAACTCACTTATGTCTACACAAAAGCAGTCGGCCATGTTTATATAGTAGATAGATTCACAAACTGCTACATAGATGGAGCGATGATCAGGCTTTGCCAATAATGCGAAACATGTTGCCGTTATAGTTTTCACCCAATCTGGGTTTTACAGTAAATGCTGCTGGATAGTGGAATTCCATATTTTGGTTGTCGTTTTTGATCTGCAAGACAGAATACCCTGTTCTCTTTGAGGGATAGTTTTGTTTCTATTGCTGGAAGGGACCTGCTGTCTTATTATATCCCCAATCTACAATTCCTACCCATTTCTTCGACTTTCCTTCCAAAAATATTCCTGTTTTCTTAGGATCGAAAGGTTCTAATCGCTACAAACGATGTTTGACTATTTCGGTTAACGCTACAAACCACCTTTCGGTTAACTATCCTTTTCCAAATAGATCGAAGTTTATGCATATCATAACAAAAACCGCCCAACAAGCAAAAAGTTAATTGCAAAAAATGCAGTGACGGGAGAAATCGTTGTTACAAAAATAAGCCAATTAACCCGTTTTCAGGGTTCTCTGAATAGGAAAAGGGCAAATAAATGGAAATTTTAGGGGAGCGATTCTCCCTTCATGTTCTGTTTAGGAGAGCAATTCATAGCTCGCCTCAGGTTGCAAGGGGAGCGTGGAGGCGAGCGCGAGCTATCGCTCGCCTCAAACGGCCAGGCCTGCGCTATGTACACTGGTGTGACACTTGATATCTGTTTTTTGCTTGGACCAAACTTGCTTATTTCATGATTTTCTTTCTTTCTTTCAGAGCCATCTAGACATATTCTATTTACATTAGCTGGACTTGCCATTGGATATAGATTCCACTTATTTGAAGAAAATTCTGAAGATCTTTACAAAGAATTAATAAAGAAACACAAAAATGCACCCTGGTATGATAGAGGTGTTCTTTTAGCTGAGAAGGCTTCAAAGGGAGATGAAGATGAGACTGGTATGATTGAAGGTACTACAATATTTTGCAAGTATTTGGTGTTGTTTTGCTGCTACATAGTTGGATGAAAAATTTATCATTAATGCACAACATATAGACACCTCAAATTTCTGTTCCAAAATTTATGAATGATTATTTTTATAAAAAATGCTGCTTAGCCATTTCTACCTTTACAATGGACATTCTACCTCTATGACTGACATAGCAAATAAACTTTTGGACACAATGTATTCACCTCCAAACAGATCAATATTCTGATATTCAGATCATAGTGCCTGCCAGTCTAGTAAGGATTTACAAACTAGAATAATATATTATGGAATCCAGCTTTGTTTTTTGTTTTTTATTGACAAATAAGCTAACTACAAAAAGGAATTTATAATCTAAATATGCAGTCGGAAATAGAAAATACATAACATCATCTGGTCCCACTGCAAACTGCACTTACATTTCAACATTTTACAATTCAACAAAAAGAGAAGAAAAAAGCCAAAGAGCATAAAAAAGAGAACATGTAATGGCTTCAATGAAGAGAATAGCCAAAAGCGTCACAAGAAGCTCTGCAATGCAGAACAAAACAACAAAAGAGAAAGAGAGGGCTGGGGTGCCACGAGCTGTACTGACAAGTTAAGGTTACATTAAACATTTTCTGGATGAAATCATCTATTTTTCGATTTCTTCAGATTCTGGTAGCCAGATTTTCAAGGCACACAATGATACCATGTTTAAAACTAAGGGAAGTTTTGAAAATGGCCAGAATCCTCTGTAAACAAAGGCTTCCATAATTTCTTTATCAAAGCTTTAGGCTGAGGTCTGAAAATCGCTTGACCTTTCCTTGCTTTGTGGTCGCCTATCTCATTTGCAATAACTAGTTACAATCCCATGGCACACCCATGTATCCCATGTATGGCTGTGTTTGTTTAAACAGGCCTATTGATCTTTAAGCTTTAAATGACTTGACCCAGATCACACTGTGGTTTAGGAGTGTACCTTGCAAGTGTGATCAGTAATATCCCATTCTCTCAGGAACCACAATTTCTCTATATACAGGTACGAAAAAGCTATTTTGTACCCAAGGAACCAATCGAGTGGCTCAAAAATTTGTACACAGCTGGGATAGATGTTGGGTAACCAAAGCCTATCTCAAAATATTTGTATTTGCCCTGGTCTGTCTTTTAGAGCCAAATACAAATGTGGGAGAGAAGAAGGATTGTTTGCGGCACTTCCTGCCTATATGAGTCAGTTTTTGTTACCTCAACCGCAAGGGTACAGAATAGCTTTTGAAGATGATACACTCTTTTAAACAATAAATTTGCCTGGAAAATATAATTTTATAACATTTGCAATTTATTTGATATTGCTGGAATCACCTCATTCTTGTGCATCAAATGATGTATAGTTTAATTGGATTCCGATAATAGTTTGGCTTTTAGGGAAAGAAAACCAAATAATGTGTCAAAAGCATTTACCGTTTTGACAGATTATTTCATTATTTGACATATTGTCAAAAGCATTTACCGTTTTGACAGTTTGTTTGTTGACATAATAAAATTTGTTGTGTTCTCTAAAATCAATTTGTTTGCAAACTGATTGAAATAAGGATTACCAAAGAGAAGTAATTCACATACTTCTTCTGGTGTCATGTCATTTGGTGGTAATCCACGAATCTCAGAGAGCTTAACAAAGAGATCACTTTTCAATTCTTTAAAGAGATTAAAATACAGGAAAAAGTGTTAATTATCCTCAACACCTATATAACAAACACAAGTTGGGCTGATAGACTCAAAGTTTTGGTAATCCAGCTCAAGCATTAGCTAGATATTTTGTAAGCAACAGTACTCAGTTCTCGGAAACAATCATACACAGAGTTGTCTCTTTGTCAACTATTTGCATGAATTTGGGCATAAAACCTTCTACTATGAGCCAAAATTCTTGTCATTGTGGCAAGGCACAAAAAATAACATCAAACATTATTCTTTGTCATACAAATTTTAAAAGCTTGATTTAAAGATTCATTTTGAAAATTATAAATAATTCAAGTGGAGGTGAGGGCAACACAGTATGCACTATGTGATATCTTCTGAAATGCATCACAAAATAGATGACTATGTAAGAAAATGTGCTGCATTGAAGAAGTCATTTCTAAGAATGCTTTTTATTCTCCATGGAGATAGTACTATGGAGTTCCAATTTGTTATGAAATTTAGGCACACTTAATTTCATCGTTTCTCCTTTTTCACAAATTATAAACTGCAAGCTCAAGGTAAATGTTACAAGTTGCAAATGTCCATCACATTCATGACACTTGCAATTAGCTGCACCTTTTACGGATTGCTATAAATCATGTCAGTTGCTCTGGAGAGACAGATTGAGTTAAAAATCGTCAAAAATTCAAGCAAAATTATTGAAATGGGTGATTGTAGAAAAGTAATGGCAAGAGGCAACTTTGAGACCTAGTAAGAAAACCCTGAACGTTTGATGATATCTGTTGAATAATGCTTAAGAACAAGTTTTTGAAAACTTTCCATAATTGCATGCTAATACCAATTGCCTTGATTCAACCTGTACTGTTCACTTTAATATCAAGAATAGCAGAGTATCATGCAATTATGTCTGTTTGAATGTTTGTTGCTGCCTTTTTCCCATAGTTTTTTCTCAAAATCATTGAATAGAGATAAGCTTTGCAGACAAATTTCTATTGCTTACTTAATTGCCAGGGCTCGAGAATGTCTTACAATGAGTTCTAGTTTGTCTAAAGCAAATTATTGACTCAACCAACCTCAATATCTATCTTTCATATCCTTTGTCATAGTTGTTTACAATCAGGACATAAATCTACCTGCTGCATCAGTCTAAGCTTTCATTATTAGTGTGATTCTTACTATTTTTCAACGCTCTGATATGATATATTCCATCATATTTCTTCTTTTTGTTTCTAGATGACTTTGAAGATTTGGAGGACGATGAAGGTGATGAAGATGAGGAATAGAAATATAAAGATGTGTGTTGTTGTTCCGAGGTTTTCAGTAGAATTTGTTATTGTCAACCATGATTTGTTTTTTCCTTTGATTGCCTTGTAAGAAAATTTAGATGCTATTAAGACTGACAGCCTATTTTTTTATGTTACCTTTTCTTCTCATTATGCTTATGTCCGTTCGTGTCTGTGACACACCAAGTAATAGAAGAATTTAATAGATAGCACATTTGAACATTTAAATATAATGGTTGTATCTGATGTTATACTTTCCCAAACAAAAATTATATTACGGGTTGCAAAGATCGTAACTGGCGTATTTTGCAGTTGAGCAATTTTTTCCGTCAAGACATACGAGCAAGACAACCGATAGTAAATGACTGAATGAAAACAAGGCTGCCAAGATGATCATCTGAAACGAGAAATTGATAAGAAGTTTTGGATGTAGCATAATTTTGTTGCGTCAACTCAGTGGTTTTATCGTAGGAATAGCGAGAACCAGCGTAAGGGACAGGCAGCAGGCTAACCAGAGTCTAGGTAACAATAATTTTGGAAAAGTTCTTGCCGACGTTCAAGTCAAATATCAATAGCATAAAATTACTGCAGCAAAGGCTTGCTGGCTAAGATTCAAAAGTCAGCCAAGATGCAAATGCTCACTTGCTCACAGTTTGCATAGATGGAGACATGGCCCTTCCTCTCTTATTTTTTCCAGATAACTGACCGTAACGGAAACCTTTGGTTCTTAAGCCTTTGTTTCCTTAAATATTGTTTGCCTTTGTATCAACAAGAGCACACGATCTTCAAGGCAATTTTCAAAAATTTATTTATTTTTGCTCATAATAACTATTTTATGATAATCGATATTTTCGTCGTTATTATCAGTGTTTAATATTGTCTTGAATACAGATAATGGGTCTTTTGCGCCCTTTTGTGCCCTTTTGCTATTTATCTTCCTTCACCAGATATGCAGTGCTAGATTTGCTTTTGCATTGTGCTCGATTTACAAACTTTAAATCCTTCTCCTCTTCCTCGCTGGAGGAAGCCTCATCTTCAAGATTGTCAAAATGAGGCTCTAGCTCAGGGCTGTCTCCTATGCCAAATACCTCCTTCTTGAAAAGTTTCCAAGAAAGTCGTTTCCTTGATGGAGAATTTTGCGCCCATTTTGGCTTTTTGAATTCCGACTGCTTCAGTCGTTCATTCAGCCTTGCCACCAACTCACTGGTCACTTGAAGCAGATAAGAAGCTTGACTGGTTTGCATCTCAATCCAAGTAAAGGCTCTCTCTTCCATTAAGTAGATTTCAAATCCAATGCTATTTTGGCCACCTATCTGTGTCCACTGTCGTACTTTTCTCCATGGAATATGCAGCTCTTTCTTATCTAGAGAAAGTAATCAAAGTTTACCAATGTGAGAAGACGGTTTGTGCTACGATAAGAGTTTTCAGATTATTTCAATTATCAGTTTCCCATGTAACAGAGATTTTAGAACTAAACTTTCATCTGGATATCTGTAATGAAACTACAACTGGCTTTCCAACTAGGAAATCCATTTGCGCTTTACTTTCTGCATAAATGTTTTGGTGCTGTTCGCCACGCTACAACAACATGACAGAACTGTATGCAAACACTTACGCTGCCATGAGCAACAAGAAAACAAAGTAAAAGTGTATTGATTTTTTTGTATAGCTATTTGATAACCTGAGAAACGGGTGAAGTCAACTAAGATATATGCGCAGGAGACTCTTTACATATGGCTCTTTATCTTATACATTGTGTATTGCATAAGAGGGATGGGCTTTCACCTACATCCAGGTGAGAATAAACTTGTGTATTTTGAGCAAAGGTAGACTGTCGAGACTCGGTAAGGTTTAAGCAGATTCCTTTTCACCTTGCAATCTTGACCTATTATAAAAGTTACAGCAAAAAATTAAAAAAACATAGAACTAAGACCCAAAGGTGTTTTCGCACTTGATCAGGTCTTTAATTCGAAGATAATTGTTTATAAAAGATAAAATGCTTAGACCAACCTGTAATTATGACCATTTTCTTGTCACTACAAGCTATGTCAATTTTACTGCCCTTTTTGATCACTTGTGTTTTCAAATTGATGCTTTTGATCAGCACGACATCTTTTGTTACTACATCACCATAACCTTTAATACCTCTGGCATACTCGACATACTGTTTGTAGCTAGGAAAGCCAGGATCTAACATCTCTTCTAATTTCTCTTTTTCCTCGGAAGTTGGCTGGAGGCGCCCTGCTACAATATCTGCATTTATCTCCAAGGCTAATAATCGTAGACTAGGGACATCAGTTCTAATGGCTTTTGCTTCGCGTACAGGATCAAAGGACCATTTTCGCACTGATATAACGTACCGGCACGGAACATAAATTGTTTCATCGTCGCCTATTTTTCTTATTGGTGGATCAAGACCTTTAAAAAGCCCAAAGAAAGGTCTACTTCGTTCCTGTAATCCAATGGTATCAAAAAACACTTTCAACAAACGACTAGAAATTATTTTTCCTGTTGTAACTTCAACTCGGACAGCAGGGGGTGAGCCTTGAGGCAAAGTATAGATCGATACTTTAATTTTGCTTGGGAATTGCGAGTGATGTGATGCCTCAGCCATATTTTCCGTTTAACCAAAGTATCATTAAAGTCATATGCTTTTTTGATGTGTACGTTTATCTGCAAAATCTTCATACATGGCAGTAGCTGAATGAGAATCTTCCCGTTGATAGTGTTTCTCCCAGTCTTTCTGTAGGATAACTTTCCTTCTTCTGCTTCTAATTTTACCGCGGCCTTTCTAAATGGTCCTTGTGAGGGTGATTGCACTTCCTCTTCAAGTGGCCCTCCAAAGGCACTTAAAGGCACTCCCGAAGGGTCTTTCCAAGCCGCTATAGTCGTAATACTTTACAGGTGATAAAATCGAGGCTTATGTAATCTCTATCTTATTAATATTAAGGTGCTAGCTACTGTTATCGTTGGAAGACCACAAAAATTGTTTTGCACGTGCAATTACAATAAAAACCCACATTGCAAGATTTGCATTTAAGAAAATCAGCTGATATTAACACAATTTTTCAGTGAGCTAAATCAAAATAAAAGAAAAAATTTTAACCGCATGTTGTTTAGTCCTTTATGTCTGTTATTGTATTCACTTGATTTTGTGCTGCAGCTTCGAGCTGCTTACGTGTCAAAGCTTTTTTCCAGAAATTTTCATAACTTTTGCAAGGAGATGACGCCATCAATTTCTGTTTCTACTATCCTTAGCATCAAGGGGCAAATCACTCAAAGAAAATCTCATACACCTTTTTTAAAAATCCTATTGTTTTATCTGAAAATCCCAAGAAATCCTTTTGTTTAAGGGAAAACCTCGTACTCTATTTGCAAGAGTGAATTGTCCCTCGCTTAGCATTAGACATAAAGGAACTGGGATTATACATTTGCAGTAGATTTATTTCCAGCACAATTTCATCTTTCCTGACTATTCAACGGTTAATAACGAGATTGTGCCCTACACAACAAACAGGCTCCTAGAAAACTTTAGAAAAATGATCATTAAATTTCTTGAAAACTGGCAAACAAGCATGGCATTTTGGCTTCTGGGGCTGTCATTCTCCTACGCCCCTAATTGCTATCTGAACTTAGTAACTTCTCCTCTTCTGTTTTGCATTGGTGGCTTTGTGGCAAGTTGGAGTGGGTAAAGGACGGAAACGAGACTGGGCTTTGCCGCCGATGCTCAAAACCCTTTGCAGAAATTTAGATGGCGAGCACTCGCAGTTGTGGAATATAAATAGTTAATGAACTGATCATGGACTATTCCACTGATGATACTATGGAAAGCGAAGATGAAGACGAGGGGATCTATCATGGTACTTGAGATTTTTCACATTGGTGATCACTTTACTAATGAAAATATCGGTAGGGGAATCTAGCCACAACACATGGCCCATGTGTTGTTACTAGCGCTCAAGGTCAACTCTTGATCCATCTAGTCTATTTATATTTACCACTTTTAAATTATTAAACGATTTAAATGATTAACTTACTATATTACAATAACTAGCGGGGTAGTAGATCAGTATCACTGAAGTTTTGTTCCGTGTTATGGGGGCTCAGTCAGGACCGCTAATGCCTTAAAGCAGCAAACATTTTCTATTTTTTTGTTACTTTAATAGCACAGCATGCCTGGTTTTACATAAAACCAAGTAAATAGTAGTATGATAAACCTATAATATACTATGATATAGATATTATCCTATCAAGGCTAGGCAGAGAGTTAAGTGCAAAAAAGAAACAAGGGGGATGTGAGTGTTGATAGAAAATTTATTTTAAAGTAATTTCTATAAGAAAAAAAACATTATTCTTTCAACATTAATAAGGAGGGCTCAACCTCAATTTGTAAACCCCTTCAGGCTTTCAAAAGCTAATGTTGAAACAGGATCTACTGTCTTTGTTGGACCATAGTTACAAAAAGAACATATTATTGCTTTCCTTTTTCATAGCTAATACATTCATGATATTGTTATTTTGTGATGTACATAATATAATTATGTGATATCATTTAAATACATGTTGATTGTGAACTGCAAATATTGCATGACAATGAAAACTGCATTGAGGAAATAGAGCTATACCTGTGAGAAGTGTATTTTTTTTGGAACATAAAAACTTTCATTTGATGGCATTAATGTCTTTCTATCTCAAAACATGAAGGTTTAATGGTTATAATTCCTAAACAAAATTAAATATTGAACCTCCCAGTTTTCATTCCTGCTGAAAAGGTCTGGGACTGTAAGTTTCCCAAAGAAAGTTTAATGTGTTCAACTATTATCCTTCGTCCTTTCTTTATCTCCATCACCTAAGTTTCATTGATTTTCTTAAGGGCAAACAAATGAAATGGGATGTCCACATGGAAGAGGGACAACAGTATTTTCAAACGGCAGTAGATTTGAAGGGAAGTTCAATAATGGTGAGTTGATTATTCTTGTGGTTTTTGTTCCCAGTGTCTCAGTGGTTAGGTTTGCTGACTACAGATCCAAGGTTCCATGGTTTGAGTCCTTGAAATGGCCAGATTTTCTCTAAGAGAGATAACAGTCACCAACTCTCTAAAATTCTAGGCATAGGAATCACAAGGTGAAGTCACTTTGATAGGAAGGACCAGGACACTTCTCAATAAACAAAATCTTTTTAGTGTCCTAAACTACCTTCTGAAGCTAGATAGCAAACGATACAATACAATCTCCAGCTTTACTTTAGTAAAGGTCTTGGTAAAAATTAAAACATTTTTTATTTTTTACAGGTGTCAAGGAAGGGAGGGGTACTTTTTTCTTTGCAGATGGAAGGTATGTTTAAGAGCTTGCTGGAATTCGAAACATGAACATTCTTTGAAAGAATTTTCTGGTTTCTGCCAGAAAACGTCTAAAATACTGACAGAAAAATATCATCATAATCGTGGCTATTGTTCTTTGAAAGTTTTTTTGAACATGTTTTACTTTTAGCTGCCTCTCTGGGAACTATATCGATGATGCTCTTTTTGGTAAAGCAATATATACATATGAGGATGGAAGCAAGCTAGGTAACTGTTTTGTTGTGTATTTGTAGTGTATTTCGCCAATTTTTTTTGCTTCATCATATGAAATGCAAAATAACAAGATGGAAAGGAAAGGTCATATTGAAATCCTTATTATTGGTAGTTAAGGCTAAGGATTTCTGCTCAGTATTCAGTATATTTATATTTTTGTCATAATGGTGAAGAGGTGAGGATCATTAACTTACTTAAAGCATATTTTTTGATAGTTAGATTTAAGAAAGAAAGAACAAATTGTTAACCATAGAAAAGGGAACAATGTTGTAGAACCCTAAAGAAACATGAAAGATTATCATTCATAATTTTTTTTCATGGCATTACATCATTCAATTTTGAAACCCTGAAAGGAAATTCCCTGATAAGAAATCTCAAGTTTGCCTGAAGATTTTAGATATTTTCTTGAGCAAAACAGAGAAATTTGGGGGAAAAAGGGAACCACCAGGATTTATGGTTACAAAAATTTCTTGGGTATCACAATAATCTGTTTTCAAAAATTTCAAAAGTTTGTTGTATATCAATAATATTCTTTCAAAAATTTTCTGGGCATCACATTTATTTGAAAATTAAGTAGAATGACTGCTAAATATGCATTTAATCTATTTTTGTCATTTCAATGCATTCTAGACATTCCAATAAATGTCCCCTCAAATCAATGAAACATCTCATAGAAGGTTGTTACAGAAAGGGTGAAGGGTTGCTTATTTAGGAGTGTCACTTGATTGTTGAGTTACAATGGGATCAATCTAAAACGATTTTCAGTGAATTTTAATGCACAGCCACTCTTGTTTCATTTGCTAGACTGATCACTTCAGCCAGAATGTCACATTAAACCTAGAGCAGTTCCTTAGAATCTCAAAAAGAGTGTTAGCCTCATAATCTGATAAAACATTATGAAATAATCCTACACTTAAAAATGCAAAATCTAGCATAGTCTCATTCCCTATCAAGTAATTGTAACTTAATCTTTCTTCTAAAATTCATGAGGCAAGCCGGAGTATTAAGGAATTCTTTATTAACCTGAGATCTTTTATGAGGAATTTCTTAGCTTTTTCTTATTTATACAGTTGGCACATATGTTGATGGTGAACTGAATGGACCTGCAGAGGAGTTCCGTAAGTTTGATTTTTGAATGTTGTTTTGGATTTATGTTTGTCTTCCCTTATGCAGTTATAATATATTATAGTGGAAAGAGAAGGTATTTTGAATAAAGTAAAATCAGTGTTTCATGTTGTCAATATTGCCTCAAATACATCATTAGCTTCTTAGAATGGGGATGGACAACCTATGGGCTGCAGGGCAAATTTGACCTGCCAGCAAATGGTTAGTGGCCCTAGGACCTTCAGAACAGACAGATAATGAAATTGTTTTATAAAAATGTTAGCTTGCTGCAAAAAATATTCTATTAACATGACCATTCAGCAAATGTAAAGGATCAATAAAAACTTGCAGTTAAAATTTGTCAGCTACAAACTTCCCAAAAATTAATTCCAACACAGGCACATATCTAGATGCTGCTTAGTTGTTGTTAAGGTTTGCTCACTGACAAAAAAATTAGGAAAATTATTATCAAATCTCTTAAAAGTCCGTAAAGTGCTCAATTCGATGTCAAAAAGATTGGTTAAACAACCCTTTTCAGTTTCCAGCAAATGTATATCAACCTTTTACATATTGATATAATTCGATTTAATATTCAAATTCTACTACAATAATAATTATAAACACAATAATGATAACAATAAAATGCAACTAGATGTAGTAGAATTCTTAAGGAGGAGCCCTCAGAATAGGTAAAATAACGGGATGAGGGCCCCCCTATTGTCTAACAGAACCATAAACTCAACGGCGATGCCACATTGCTAGTTTCAGTAATAATTAAATATATCGAATAGAAATTTCATTTAGGCATTAACTTAGCATTTAGCAATTGATGTTTTAAATTCTTTTTGAATAAAAATCTTGATGTAAAGTCTCAAATGTCAGCTGGTAGGTCTTTCCAGAGTTTCATCTCTAGATAATGGAATGAACTACAAGCCAGATTGAAGAGTATTTTTTACGCCCTTTGGTAGAGTGTTCTATATTTTCGGAAATGATAAACCTACAATGCCTGCCAAAAGTCTTGGAACACTGACATCAATTTCCAAGGTCAAAACCAATCATCCCCCTCTCCCCCACGGAACAATGTTGGTTTACTATCAAACGGGTTAGGATTTTAGGAAGCACTTTCTTTTGCGCTTCTTTTATGATATTTCTCTAAATCATCAACATTGTTTGAGGGGAAAGGGGGCGGAAGTTGCAATTTTGTTTCCTGAAAGGAATGAAAGATATCAAATGCAGCGTAAATTGGTGGGTGTTCCAAGTACTTTTGGCAGGCATTGTAGCTTGAGCAAGAGATGGATGAAAAATAAAAAATTATTCATTGTGATGATTGGATTCAAATAAGCATCTTTTAATGAAAAATATGTTTTTACTACTGTAGATGCGTCTGGAGATATCAGTTTTAGAGGCAACTACACTGATAACATTCGTAATGGCTTGTGTCATTTTTGGGATGAAGTAACTAATTTTCCTTCTGTTACTTTTTATCAAATTCGCTCTTACACAGAAACAAATTTTCAAACTTAGTTTGTTATTCACATTGGATATTATGATGCATACATACATACATACACAAGTGGTGAATAGATGCTTTAAAAATCAATGTCAAAAATATCCTCGAATCATAGGTTGTACTTTTTGCCTTCATTTTCCCTATATTGAATTTTTTCCTTTCCAATTTCACGATGCATAATATAGAGCAATCGTATTATTAGATGTTTAATCAGAGAAGAAACATGGCCGCTCTTACGCATAGTTCTTTGCTTGTATACTCATCAGACCCTAACGAAATACATCTCTATTACAATGATATCAATCTGCAAGAGCTGTAATAATTTTTGGCAAAATAAGTATTGTTTGTTCTGTTGCTATTGCTCTGTAAGAAGTATTCTATTGCTCTGTAGGCAAAGCCTTTTATATATCAAGCATATAGCACTTATCCAGGTTTATCTACGTTTGTATAAAGATATAAAGACCTAGAGGAATGTTTTTTTATTTTAGTTTGGGGGCCATATTTTTGGCGAAGTCAATGAAAGTGGACAGCTTTCTGGTGATGACATCATTTACGTGTATCCTGACAAAGAAACGGCGCTGAAAGGTAGATTCCAGGTGAAAGAATCCTTACGTCACAAGGCTTTTGCTGAATAGAAATTTTGAAACTTCTTGAATTCGTTTAAATTTGTTCTCTCAATAACCAAAGTACTTTCAGTGTATCATTCTCTCGAGACTTTTTTCTGTTCAAGTTTGAAGCTTCATTATACTTTAATAACATTGGTTGCTTTTTAAAAACAGCATAATCATTAACTTTCTTTATATCAGTAGCTTAAAAGAGAAATCCATTGTTCGTTGAGTTCTGATTTTATAGGATGGAGAGCTTATTCAGGCACAACTTGCAACGAAAATCAGCCCAGAGAAGAAGTCACTTGAGTTTGGAATTCATATCCCAGGTTTGCATGTGTATTGTAACTGATATTGCACTCCCGATACCACCCATATTGCACAACGTATTTTTTTAACCAAACCTTAACATACACCTCTTTGCAAAGGCACTTTTCAACTAGCCACTTCTCAACTCGTATTTATACGCTCTTATGGTTAAATTGAAACGAATGAGTTACATTCTCACCTGAAAAACCAAACAATATGTTCCTTAATTTTTGTATACGCACCAATGCGTGTGAAACCTATGTATATTTAAGAAACTTTGTTATTAATTGCTTTGTAAATATAACTTTAAACGTTGTTTGCAATAAATACTTCATATTGGTTGAAACTTCAAGTCTTTTAACCTTCACCAAACGTTTTTTAAAGTTATAAAAGTTAATATTTTGATTGAAATTGCTTTTCGAAGCAACCACTTTCAGACGAGATGTTTCAACAAAGGAAAAGATATCGGAACAACCTCTCCTAAGTGATCCTTTTGAAATTAAAAGGTTCTTATTTTTCAGCCACTTCATAATTTCTTGTATTATTATTTGGTGTTATTTTTGTATATGCTGTCTTGTGTCACAAGGAGCAGGGGCGTCGCCAAAGGGGGGATGTAGTGCTGCACCCCCAACACTTTGTCCTTCGGCACATAAATGAATTTTGCAGGGAAAGAGAAGACATTTTTTCTCACACTGTCACCTTTTTGCAACAATTGTGACGTATCAATATTTGTGCAGGAGTTGAACTTTCAAAGGATGGCACTAAGTATGAATTTTGAAATAGAAACGCATAAAAGCAGCAAATAGGATTATTTATTTTATGACCACGCCCTTAAAGAGTGAGAAACGCCCTTCCTGTCGGCTTAAAGCATTTATGCACTCCTCCGAAAAAAATTTTGGCTTCGCCCCTGACAAGATATGCCAAAAATGTGATGTATACAGAACAGCTTCAGAGTTCTCCAGTTGATCCTTGTATTTATTAGTATAGATCATTTTATTATACGGGTATAATATAGATCATTTTATATTAGTATAGATCATTTTATTCTATTTCTCACATTGAAGAAAATGTCCCCCTGAAATCTCAATTTTACTTGGATTTTACGAGGATTGTTTTGGGTTCGAAGTCGTCATAGTTTCTCGTTTGATCAGAAAGCTTTGCTCGTCAGGTTTTTGTATGGATAAACACAGTGTTTGTATCGTAAACCAACCAGAAACCTGACCAGTACAGGAAATACCCGCATATAAGAAACCCCTTTGTATAAAAATGGCCTCATTTTCTTCAAAAGGGTTATAAACAGTCGTGTTGCATTCTCTGTTTTTGCTGTAGGATGGTTTTAGTGTGTGTATTCTATTGATGTGAACATTTATACTGTAGATTATGTATTATACATTACTACCAGAAGTATTGAACACACGTCCATGGACGGTACTGTCATATAACTTGACTTGATTTGACTGGACAGTACCTATTGATAGAAAACTTAGACCTCTAGACAAGAAACTAAGAAACTCGACGATGAAAGGTCTTTATTAATAGCAAACGTTCTGAGACCTCACTTTGAAAGAGCTGTTTCTTATATGCGGGTACTTACTGTACACAAATTCCTACTTCACTCATATTACTTTTAAAGTCCTGACAAGTTGGAGCGTATTAGATATCATTAGGCACTTCAGATAGCCTCTGGACGTGTACACAGTCTTTAAGAAGATTGCATATGTAATTTCTAGTGAACAGACTGTGCTAATCTTTTTTTACTTTTCATTGACGATTTCTTTTTTATGTCATTCTGGGTGTCTGGAGCATTTTTCAGATAGCTTTGTTTATTGTTTTTGCAGGACATACGTCAAAAAATCAGAGATTTCTAATGCTGGGGAGGGTCTCTTTGCAAGGAAGTATATAGGGCCTGACGTAAGTAGCCTGCGCGCAGACCCAGTATTCTGAAGAAGAAAGGGTCTTCTTCAGAATACTGGGTCTGCGCGCAGGCTAGACGTAAGTAGCTTTTGTCCGCTTTTCATGAAAATTGGCTCGTTATATGTCGTTAATGGTCTCCAACCAAGAAATGAAGGAAATAGGACGAGATCTGAAAACCATGAATTTTGCAAACCTGCTTAGAATGCATCACAAGATTCATTCAGAACTGTTTCTTAAATACTAAACGCCTGGGTGTTTAATGCAAAAAAATCTCTTTTAGGAGGGGTGACCATTGGGAAGGCGTTTATCAGAGGGGCCGTTTGTTGAAATGTTTTGAGAGAAAAATTCATTTTTCAACTCATTCCGCGCTAATTAGGTGAGCGTTGATTAGAGATCACGTTTATTAAAGAGATGGTGCTCAATGGAGAGAGTCAGGTAGTTAAGAAAATATAATGTTCTTCCGTAAGGTCGCAGATAAAAGTTTAGTGCCAGATTTTATCAACTATCAATCTTCTACAGGAAATTGTGTCGTTTTATAACGGAGTTCGGATTCCACACGAAGAGGTGAGTTAAGAATTTTTTTCATCTTAAATAAAGCCCATCATGCTGCAATATCTAGATTTGGTGGTTAATTTGTTCAAAAGTAACCAGAAAAATGTGTAATTATTCGTGACACATAATTATCGATGCACATCTGTACATAAATTTTTGCTAAAATCATGATTGTTATATGATATTTTTGATTTGCGCTGTTCAGAAGAAAAGTTTAATTTCGTATTATGCTATGTTCTGTTTTTATTTCACAAGTTTTAATTATTTTTCTGAACACATACTTATGGACTGTTGTAAAATTATAAATAAACATAGATTCATAAAAAGGTGACAAATTGGACGTGGTACGTACTACTTAACGTACTACTTAAAGCTTTTTCGTCTGAAAAAAAACCTCAGAGTATAAAACATCAGAATAAGGGTCCGAAAGAACACGATTGAAAATTGCACAATCTGGGTGTCTAAGAGGTGTTGCCCGATGGCAGTGTCGCTAGTTTTAACTGTGCTTAGACAACCCAGATTGTCAGGCACCGCGGAGCGTTGAGAAAAGTGGGGGGTCTTAAAAAAGTGGGGGAGGGGCTAAAACCGTATAAAAAGAGGCTTTTCTGGTAGTTTGATACTTAATATTTGGCATTTTTTGCAAAAAGTGGGGGGGGGGGGGCTAAAGAATGCCATCAGCCCTTTCTTAGCTTTTCAGTCCATGACTGTTCTGTGTATGTGTGTGTGTGTGTCTACAAGTGTGTGCATAAGTGTGTCCCTGATACAAATTTCTACTCCTTATAAAGTGTTCACGATGACTCTTACTAATCTACTTAAGCTCAGTTAACATCAGAAAGGGAATGGACACGATTTTTAGACGATACTCAAAGGGAAAAGGGTCTAGAAGACAGTTTATTGCATGCAGTTGTTATGTATGGTCTCTCCTGTGACAATAAAAGTTTCTGTGACAAAATCAACCTCTATTCTCAATACATTCTCGGAATATCTACCTGCATTGTAGTTTTATTAAACATATTTAAAAGATTCAGTTCTTTAATTATCGTTTAATGTCACTGCGGAATATCTATTTCTGAAGCAAAAGCTTGTCAGACACACATCGTTTTATTTAAGGTTGACGCCAGGGACTGGAGGTTTAATGGAAATACTATATCATTAGATGACGAGGTATTTTGATGAAATAGGTGTATGTTATTCATTGTGTTTTTACAATACTCTAAAGACTGCCAATTTCTTTCATAAAGAGTGGTTGCGTTTAATTAATGTTTAGGGTTTTCACTGTGTAATTACCTTTTATTGAGCGTATTCTTCAGCGGAGATATAGGGGAGGGGGAGGCAAAACTTCAAACGGGGAGGGGAGGGGGGCGAAAAATCACAACACTGTCTGTAATGGGCTGTAGGTGTAATAAAAGCGAAACAAACTAATGAATCTGGCATGGTGCAAGTCATTTTGGATGATGCAAAAGATGTTCAAAATCTTTTTATTCAAAATTACAAAAACATACTTCAAAAGAAGAGCAATTCAACCAGCCTTTTGATAATCATTAGCTCAAAATCAAATTGTTCATATGTTTATTTTACAAGCTTTATTCCTTTACCTAAGACTTGTTTCATTTCGGAGCTTCGGGGTCATTTCCCCAAGGAAATCATAACAACAATTCACAGTCAAAACCATATTTGATAGTATTATAATATTGCTATAGTCTTTTATTTACAGCATAGTTTTCTAAAAATATGCAATTGTCATAGTTTGAATCTCTCCATTCAAACTTGAATTCGAAGGCTTAACTCCAAGAACCGTCAGAGCTTCTAGTTATCCATTTATAAAAGAAGTCTCTAAAACCTGTTTGATTCAATTTTTTTAAACAACTTTCTAAAGAGGGTTTAAGATTGTATTTACTGCAATGACAAATCAACTTTTGACCCATCACTGTTGTCTAAGAAATTTGATTATTATCTCTTTGCCAGTTGTTTAAGTGTAAAAGTTCTGCCGTGAATTAAACTTCTTCCTTCTTTCTAGATTGTAATAGACGTTCCAGAAGGGTATTCAAGTACAGAAGTCTACTGCGCCACTTTAGGCCATAAAGCAAATCATTCGTTCACCCCAAATGCTAAATACGACAGGTAAGGATATTATGATTAAATGCAATCACATTGCTTATTATGTTGGTATTTGTAATTATGAAAATATTGCTATTAGTGACCTTTGCTTTTCTCGAATCGAAATACGAACAAATCATGCCTACAGTTTGTTATTGAAATAGTAAAAATCAAGATGCGAAATTGCTGGAGTCATAATCGAATTGAAGATCCTGCGAAATGCTGAAGCCCCTAAAAACGATACTTTCAAGCGATTCACACTATAACCTTCCAGGGTTCAACTGGTCCTATTCAAATTCTTTGATATCGACGCTCGAAGAGGTTTGATTTTCATTCTAGATTTGATCATCCGCGATTTGGCCGGATTAAATGCATACGAACGATAAAATCTGTGGAGGCAGATGAAGAATTGACTGTTGAGTATGGCTATGACCATAATGGTCTTGGGAAAAATAATCCTGAAGCTCCACAATGGTATAAGTCTCAGCTAAAGCAATTAAGCTCGTAAAGTATGACATACGTACAATTTGATTTTGAACTTATGATTGTTAAGCTTAAGACCCATTGAATTGCTCTTCTTTTGAAGTATGTTTTTAAAATTGTGAATGGAATGATTTTGAACATGTCTCTGTCTATTTAACCTGTTTTTGTATCACCAGAAATGACTTGTACCATGCAAAATTTATTAGTTTGGTTTTTTATTATATTTACAATCCCAGACGGACGGTGTTCAGATTTTGCAACCACCTCCCCCCTCCCTAGTCCAGTGTTGATATCTCTGCTACTAAATTGTGTACGAACCGACTTAGAATGTGGGAGGGGGTTAGAGGTTGGACTATACATGCATGCTACAGGGCACGTGTATAAGGAATTGGTCCCAACAGCTCTATCCATAATTGTAGGCTAGATAAAGTTTAGAAAATGAATATTTTAAATTTAGGAAATGATTTTTTTAAAGACGACCTATTTATAGAAAAAAATATATGTGATGTTAAAACTTATCTGTCCCCTCCCTGACTTGCTAATATGAACAATAGGTCTTTCCGCCTTAACGGATTACGATGCTTGCTTTGGCTGGCCTAGCTGCGGTAGTGGACGACAACAAAAGCTATCAGGAATGGCAAGAAGATTTAATTTCTGGAACTGAATGATGGAAGCATTTCTTTGCCCTGTTGGCTTATCTGTCGCAGAGGCGAAACAGGGAATTAGATTTTTCTAGCCACAGCTTCATTTCAACAGAAACACAGCCCTTTGATTCAAAAACTCTGGAATCAAAGTTGACTCTGATCGGCTTAAATCGTCTAATTATCGATCAAGCGCAACGGTGCGTGAATTTTACTCCCGTGAAAATAAAGTTGAGCGCAATAGAGGACAGACTGCCTTAAATACAGAATTGGGCTCTTGTTAAAAAACAGAAATAAAATTAATGCTTCGTGTCATACAAAACTTCTCTGGCATTTTCATCTTAAATAATCTTTACACGAAATCCCTTTCCGTGTATTTAATAATTTTTATAGCAAACACAAGAGTAATAATTGATTAATAACTAAAGTAAAACTTAAAAACAAAATTAACAATATGGAAGGCTAATGTCGCTACTGTTTTGATTGGGATTCGTGTTCAGTTGGCTTCAGTTCATCACATGTGTTTTAGTGTGTTTTTCGGGTGGTTAAAGGAAGGAAGTCCCTGATATTAATGGGGGTTTTATCCCATACCTTTGGGCTAAATAGGAGAATCCTTTTTTGGCATGCTAACCTCGAGATCCGAAGATCTCTGCAGACTAGCGTATAATTACTGAAGTATTGGGATCTTTGTTTGAATTCGTTTCTGAGATGTTGGGGACCGAGTCTCTTTTTCATACTTTAGCGGTACGATCAAACGTGAGAAGTTGCTCTGCTTTGAAAAAGTTATTTTACCATTCGTCTTTTATCAAGGGTGGATAAAGAGAGGGTGCGAGGAGGCAGATTTTGCAACCATATTTCCTTAGCAATTGAGGGCCTATTCTATTTCAATTTTGTCTTTTTACACTTTGTATTATCTATTTGCACTTAGTACTTTGCGCAGCTTCGTGAAATTGTAGCATCTACTTTAATGCCCCGTCTTGCAACTGTTCAGCGTAATTCTTTCGTTTCATGCGTCTAGGTGTTCGATCATCAAACTTCCCCTGGTTTTACAATAAAGCATTCTACAGAATCAGAATGCAAAAATCACCCCGCATTGAACAATCCTTTTCTTAGGCCGTGATTTCTTTTAGTGGCGAAGTGGTTCACAGTTTGCAGCTGTTCTTGGATTATAGTCAGATATAACAAGCATATTGATCAAGGCATCATTAAGAGAATTTTGACTGTTGTATTGGGCCAAACCAAACTAAGCCCCCCCCCCCCCCCTTCCACTTTTTCAGATGCAAGAATTTTTGACCGTCTTTTTTATTGTTTCTGAAAGCAAAGTATGAAATAATAAAAAGAGAACAAACTGTTTATATGCTGCTTAATTTTCTTTTATCTATTTACTAACTTGTTTAGGTATATTTCTGTTATTTGTCAATTATTTGCATCAATTCAGTGGGTAACTTTCTGTACCATTGCAATGTCTGCATTTTGGATGTGTAAACATGGCCTACTGAAAATACTCGAGACAACGTAGATGCACAAATCTGTCCAGGAAGTAAAATTCTCTCAATCAATACAAAAACTTCTTGTTATTCACATCGATGTGCATTCTGAACCAAATGTCTTTCTTTGTCGATACTTCTATTCAAAAGTCCCCTCGGCTTAAAATAGTACTTTGCAGATCGAAAAGAGGATTTTCCACCCTAGTCATTTTGGCTGCATCTGAATTTTTTGGAAAAATGTTCAACTTTTTTGCAAGAATGTTGAAAACGGCTCCTTTTTTGCTTGCGGAGGAGGTCACTAAAACGAGACTCATGCTCCATGCCAAAAAGCGCCATTTTGTAAAATGGCGACCCAGGAGGAAGAGGTAAACGGCGAAGATGCCTCGCAAATACACCAAAAAACCCATGCAGCAGAAGCATCTACTGACTTGGAGAAAATCACTGACTATGAAGAAGATAAGGAAATATCTTCTTCAGACATTGCCAATGCCGTATCTTTAATAGAAGGCCGTCATTCTGAGGAGAGATTGGAAAAGGCCCAACGCGAGAAAGAACTCGCTCAAGTGAAAATAAAAAAAGAAGACGTGGACTTAATTGTAGACCAAATGGAAATAAGCCAGGTCATTGCAGAAAAAAGACTTAGGGAGCATAAAGGTGACGTAGTGGAAGCACTTGTTTCTCTGTTGGAATGAAGTTCCGATCGTTGGAAGCGACCCCCTCGGAAACAATATCAATGAGGCATGGCATTTTTCAGCAAATTGTCGCAAATAATTGAGGAGTTGATGTTGATCTTCCTCCTTTTTGGGTGTTTAAGGAAAGAACGCTAGAGCTAATAAGGATGCACAAGGCTTATGGCCTGACTATTAATGCTTTTCTTGTCCGTTGTTTATATGAATTTGCTGTGTAGGCCTAATGAATATGAAAGTGGAATGATATTAAAGGTCGTGTTTACTTGTGTACCATAGACTTTTCCTTACGCGTTTTTCAGTAGACCCTGTTTAAATGTGTAATTTAGGTTTATTTTTGGCTTCAAAGTTCTGGAGTCCCATACATGTATATAAGGCAGCCATGTACATTAAGCCAGATACCACTCATTTCATTTCATAAATCTTATTTACAATATCAATTCAGTAAAAATAAAAGTTATGTTATATGATAAAAAACTACATTACCATAAAATTTTGTTAAGGTAACTCAGAAATTAAAAAAGCTGACTTCTTTTAGCTCAAAAGGTGGAAGCTCAGTTCTTTTTTAAATCTTATGATGGATTCCATTCAAAGCAATTGGACCAGTGAAATGTACAAAAAACCTCTTTTGGTGTACACTAATGTTAGTTTTTGCACATGGTGATCTGGCCTATTCCTTGTGTTGTATTTTTATATGGTAGGCCTTTTGATAGTACATTTCATTGTTAATACTGATTTCAACCGGACGTGTTGCAGTTTCCTAGCGTAGAGTTTTTGATCTATGTTCTGACGTTTTAAACTCTGAAGAGTGTCAGACGAAAAGCTTTAGTTTACTCAAATGTTTGCTTTTTTTAAAGCCATTTTCAAATCTTAAGGTTGTAAGCCAAAGTCCCCAAAAACTTCTTGGAAACCTTTGATTGAAAACTTTATTTTCTTGAATCTTATTTTTGATACGATCCCCCTAAAGATATTAAATGTACTATTGCTGAGATGATATGACGATGAGCAACGTTCACTGGTTATCTTCTCTACTTTCAATAAAATAATATTCTCATAGAAAAGTCCAGAAAAGTTGACAACCTTCTTGCGGCCAGAAGATCATATTGCAAAACCTTTATAGTTTTTAATGGGTTCAAAATGGGCTTGGTCAACAAAATGGGGTACTCAAAACACCTTTTTATTCAACTGTCAAAAAGTTGAGAACTACAGCACTTAAAACTTTTGCAAATGAAGACAGTTGACAACAAAACTTTAAAATCAGCACAAATAACATTGTATCACCATAATAAATTTATATGCTCCACACACAGACATAGTTCAAAAAAATCCAGTTCAGTTAGATCAGTTGTTCACAGACCTATCGAACACAATTAACAAGATCAAAACAGACAACAATACAAGGACATTGTTGCTACTGATTGCCGGAAATTTTAACGCACAGATAGGGAGGAAAAAGATGAATCGTGTATTGGTTCATATTCAAAAGGAAAACGAAATACATCTGCACAAACAATGATTGATTTCTGTAGCGTAAACAATCTTTTCATTACAAACAGCTCTTTTAAGCATCCATCTAGACACATAACAACGTGGGAAAACACATTTAAGAATAAAAATAGTAATGAAATGGTCAAAACTTTCAACCAAATCGACTACATCTTGTGCCATTCATCTCAAAAGAACACTCTTCAAAACGCAAGATAATATGCAGAAACAAAAGTCAATAGCAGTCACCGATTAGTTGTAACTCAGTGAGATGTGAGAGGTATTTTTCTTTTCAAAAAAGCATATCAAAGATTCCTGTAACAATAAACACGAATAAACTACAGAAGTTAAAAGCAAGAGAGAATTACAAGAAATCTTCACAAACCAAAACCGACAAGATCGAAACTAAACAACATGATAATGACCAGCAAAGATGGAATGAAGCAGTGGAGGTGATTTTGCAAACAGTGGAAACACTGGGTACTAAGGAAAGATTAAATAGAAACCACGGAAAGATTTATGACAACGAAATAAAGGGAATATCAGAGGAACAGAAACAACTGAGGGTACAGATAACATCGTGTAAAGAAGCAGAAAAACATGAGAAATTGGAGCACCAAAGGAATAGAATATTGAAAAGCAGCAAACAGAAGGTAATTGAAAATAGAGATAAAGAGATTGATGATATAGTGAAAGATATTGAGAACTTGCATGAAGAATCCAAGATGTTTAAAGCAGCCAGAATGCTGAACCGCACGAGTTATGAAAATCCATTTATATACGACAAAGAAAGAAAATGTATTTCGAATCCTCGAGAGATATATAGAGCAGTTAAGACTCACTTCAAGCAACATTTCTTTGAAGAGAGTGTAGGAAAAGTGCCGGTCTTTGTAGGAGAGACAAAGAAACTTGACAACCCAATAACAACCAATGAAGTTGGACATGCAGTTAACAAACTGAATAATAATGGAGCAGCAGGACCTGATAGATTAACAGCGAAACTTGTGAAATATGCAGCAGAAGAACTTGATATTTTTATCAAAGAGTTACTCAATCATCTTATTAAAGAATGCTATCTTTAGACCTCGGCAGTGGAATTTTATAACCGCTTCAAAAACCAGGCAACCCGAAAGGAACAGTCAAGAACTTGAGACCAGTAAATCTCCTCCTAATCGTCCGAAAAATACTTTCGAACATCCTACTTATTTAACCAACCTAGGAAGCGTATCTTTCTGAATCACAGAGCGCTTATCGAACCAGCCGAAGCAAAAGTGATTTTGTTTGGGCTTATTGGTGGGTAGCTGCTAAAGTCCAAAAAGAAGAGTGTGAGATATACATAACCGGAATTGATATGTCGTCCACCTTTGACACGATAGTAAGAGAAGATCTGATGAAAATCCTAACTGATATCAGTGGCGGAAATTATGGGGGTTTGGGGGGGGGCTCGGGGGTTTGGGGGGGGCTCGGGCGTTTGGACACGTTCTCTGATTAGATCGAAATAGCCCAACAGAAAAAGTCATGGACTTCTGTTTTGAAAGCACAACTAATAAGCTGATTCGTGGTCGATCTCGGACAACCATTGCTACAACTTTACAAAACGACATAAAAAAGACATTGGAGGAAAATCCAACATTCTCCAACAGTTTGAAAAACAAAATGATCTAGGAAAAATTCATGACCTCTCTGAAAACAGAAAATTATTGAAAACGTTGACTGAAAACATTTGCAAAGTTGCTGAAGAAATCGCTTTCAAGGGCCTTTAAATCGATACAGCTATAAAGAAAAAGAAGCAGGAGAAGAAGAAAAAGAAGAAGGAGAAGGAGAAGAAGAAGAAGAAGAAGAGGAAGAAGAAAAAGAAGAGGGTGTGTAAGTTTAAGTCTGACATTTGAATTCTTTGCCTTACAGCAAAAAGGCAATAAGATTTATTCAACTTCCTCAAGTTTCTAAATTTTTTGTCTCTAAATATCTTTTTGTTATTACAACCTTCCTCCGGCCAGTGGCCGTGATGTTTTCCTGACTCTGTCTCACATAAGCCTACCTGTGAAGTCTTACGTTTTCTTCGCAAGTGAAGTCTTACGTAATTGCGGTGATTTTCAAGTCTTATGACGTATTGAAAAAATATTGTAAATAAACTGAAGCTTTGATTGATGATGGGTTTTTGAAAGAATCTTTGTAAACTGAACTATGTAGTGTTCCTACTCAGTCATTTCTTTTTCCTTTTATGCAATAAGTTTTTATTCTGAATTCGTTGTGAAACAAATAGATAATGAATAAACAAAAAGACGGTTTTCATACGACTTAATTACCGTTTTATACACAAAATTTTGGTTCGATAGGCAAAATCTTACGGCAGCACACCACAATAGCTTGACAGGTATGTAGGAGATGCATAATTTTAATAAAATTGAAAAAAAATTTTGGCGGGAAGGTCGATGCCTAGCAACCAGCTGTTGTCAAATATTCGTCCACCTTAGAGCCAATGTCAACAAAATGGCGTCTCGTGTAGATACAAAATCGGACCAAGAAGGCACGTCTCTGGATTTCAAACGTACATTAATTTAGATTGAAATAAATTCGGCTCTTTATTGTAAATATTATTTAGGTGGGTGGTTTTATGTGTTAGTTATGCCAAGCTCGAGCAACCAAGCCCCATTTTCTAGGCCTAGGCCCATTGGCCAGCATGAGCGTCGTGACACCCCTGAAGGTACTTCTCTGAAAGAAAGCCCAGCAGGTAAGAACATGTTTCTTTTTTTTATATGAAACCCGCCATTTCATAGGTTATCTTTAGAGCCTAGCATTTTAAGGGAAAATAATTTTTGATTTTTAAAACTCGTATGAATGACGGATGTGGAATCCACAATTCACGGTAGAATCCATGTAAATTGTAAACCTACGCCGAATATTGTTCAGTAAATTATAAAGCTGCACCAGAAGTTTTATAGCTTACCCTGTTTCCTCATAAATACGTGCGTGTCGCTATCTATACGCAGATTTGATGAAAATTTTTTCTAAACATCTGCCTTTAGTAGATTTTTTGTCACAAACTAAAACTGACGTTTAAGTTAAAGATAACAATTAAATATAGAGATTATCTTACATTGGCTGCAAGTTATCATAATTACTGGTAAAGATTATCAAACTTTCTATGATGAAAAATCCAACCATATGTGACCAAAGAAGCACCTTGGTGATTAGCACCTCTGCCAAAAAGAGCCCCATGGTCTGTGTAGATTTTTTGCTAAATGTCCCTTCCAGTTCCTAATATGTGCCCCCTTAACAAAGCAGAAATTTTGATACAACAATGATGCTTCTTTCACTAAGCATAATCAACAGCAACTTCATTGTTAAACATGTGTATCATTATTTAAAAGGCAGCTACACTATTAAAGGTAGCCTAAAAAATTCGCCTCTATAGAAAAGAACATCCATGTTGAATAAGTACCCCGGCGTTGATATCAACATTTTGCTTTTTAATTTATATTTAAGCATTTGTCTTGTTTTAAGATAGTGCATCTTTTTGTATGTGCATCTATATACAATTAAATAAGATTCAAGAAACTGTCTATGAACCAGCTGAAAATTCCTTGATTTTGCAGGTTCTCCTACCCTACTTGGCAATCAGCGCTTGAACTCACCAAATGTTGGAAACTGGGACCCAGATGTGAAAATGCTTCAGTCTTCAGACAAGTGGATTAGGGTTAGTTAGAAAATTGTGTAAAAAAGAGAACAAAATCTGCATTGATTACATCTCTGATGATGCTAGATGCATCTTTAGCAGTGATTCTAGTATTTTGCTATAATTTGATGACAGGTTTTAATCTCGTGACAGAAGCTTATGATTTTTTATGCCAACATCTCTTTAAACCCTGGCTATTGCTCATAACATCCATACCTATCAGCCAGCAAAGTGTGCTCCAAAGGTTTAAACAGAAAATATCATCATCAATATTGCTTTTAAAGAGATACATATATATTTGTAATTGAAAGCATTCCTTGGTTCTTTTCAATTCAGTCTTTAATTTTGTTCTGGTACTTATAAATTCTTGTCAGAAAGGTGCAAACTCTCTAGCTGAGCAGTGAAGAGGTTTTGATAATTGTATTTTGATTATTCCATAGGCATATGGTTTGAAAAAACTAAAGCTAGAGCTTCAACAAATTTTACCAACCATTGGCTTCAAACATAGTGATGGTATGTCTTTAATGTTTTGCAAAGTTGTAAAGTATCAACCTTGCCTTCCCAATATTTGTATTTTTCGAGATGAATTTTAAGCAGACAAACCAAGTCTAAATTCTACCTTACCAATATAATCACTGTTGCCTCACAGTTTTGTCCCCCACCCTCTTACAATGTTGATTTATTTTCTCAATACGTTCGTACAGCTTTCAGTGGAATTTTTTTTAGCTCCAGCATCTAAAAAGCAAAATTTAACAATGGAATTTAATTTTCTCAATGTCATCAGTCTCCTCTGTTGCCATTAATATTTTAAGAATGATTTTCATTTTACCTAAAGTCAGATAACACCCAAAAACTTCATATAAATGTTTTGGTTATTGACAACCAATTTTTTCTAAATATGCTATGACTATCATTGAACAAAAAGTGAAATAATCCAACCTCTGTCATTGATGAAAGTCAAAACTCCTTGGTTTCAATGCAGATTTTGTCAACTCATTGAAGAAGCCAATTTCAGCAAGATATAGCAATGGATTGTTCACTCGCTTACCATACAAAGATGGAACTGTTTACAATGTAAGAGACAACACAATGTTTTAAAAAGTTGCTCATTTCTTGATAATAAGGTTTATTAACATTAATATATTTGTTAATTTGAAGACAATGGATGTTCCAATTATCCTTCAAAACAATAAAATACGCTTATCTATTTACAATTTCACAATCATTTGCTTACACTACAATTTGTGTTTTTGTTTTGATCTAATTTCAAAAACGTTTTCAGTTGCACCTATTTTAATGATGTGGGCACAAATATCAATATTATTTTTGTTGTTTAAATAGGGGGAAACCTCAGTTGAAAGAAATGATTTTTCATGTTGAATTCATAGTTTTTTACAAAAATGCAGAAATTTATTCTATATTGCTTTTTTGGGATAGTTAATTCCAAAATTTTCTACTTTCTCAATTCAGGAATCTTTCTTCCTGTGAAATTTTTCCCTTAAAGTACACTCTTTTGCAGTTAAAATTGTTTTTCATACCAGCAAAACATATAATTAAATCTACAAAAAACACCATACATTTCCAATACCATTTGCTGGGGGAAAGAACAGACAGTCAGCTAGCTCTCGCTGTCAACAACATTTGGATTTCTTTGATAAGTAATAGTTAAACAGAACAAGAGTATTAAAAAACAAGAAAATTGGGAAAAGGGGTCTTTGCATCTGTGTTTTCATTGAATTGACTTTATGGTGTAAAATTGTTATCTGAACTGGTTTGTCTTTTCAATGAATAAAAATAGTAGCTTTAATTATCATTCTGTTTGTTAAGATATTCAGGTCAGCATTTCCATATTAAAAATACTACACAAACTTTTTTATTCCATGTCTATAATATCTAATTCCATGTCTGTTTGTTTGTAACATTTGATTTGTGTTTTTGTCACCCTCAAAAAGGGAACATTTTTTGCATCTGGCTCCAAAATGCCAAAAAGTTTTAATGAACTTATATTTTGCTGCTCTATGGTTATAGATTGTAGCAACAAGAGATAAACTAAAGATAATTGAAAAGCAGCTTCAGCATGCCATCGTTCTGTATAAGAAAAGGCTTGACTGGCTCACCAGTGAAAGGTATGTTAGATGATAAGCTGAATATTTACATCTTTCTCACCTTTGTATAACTTAGTGGTGTTCAGTGATTTAGTTTCATAGATGGGGAACACTCAACTAAAAGGTATCTTAGAAATAGAAAATCTTGAAAAAAGCGAAAATAAGCTCAACCAAGGCTTATTGTATTTTGCGAAAATTTTGCAAAATACAATAAGCCCTCAACCAACAAAATGATAAAATTTCTGACAAGAGAATTTCAGGGGGCACTTGGCCTCCCCTCCCACCAATATGTATGATGCCCCTGCAGTAAGGTAATTTATTAAAGATAAACTACAGTTTTGTAAAACAACAGTTCACTTTATTGTGCCTTCTCTGTATGCTAAATGCAGCTTTCTGCACTCAATTTAAACACAGATATCAATTTTTTTAAAAGGGTCTAATTTTTTCTTCTTAGAAATTATGATTATTCCTATCACCAATCTAATCATTCTTTTTAAATTCTTTCATATGTTAAATGTTAATATAGAATGATTTCCAGTCGTAGAATATTTGGAGTTGTTGAAGAAAAATGCATCACTATAGTTCTTGATGCTCAAGCTACCAATCAGGAACTGTTTGATATGTATATCCAGTCTTTGATTCAAGTAGTCAAAGAACAAGTTATGTTTGCATCAAAGCTAAATTTGATCAGGTGAGGTTTTTGAATTAACCAGCTAGCTAACAATGTTAAGCTATAATCACTTTTTTTACTTTTCTGAAGCCTATAAGAATTTTGATCAAAACTGAACGACTGTCTCCTTCCAGTATGATAAGGCTCATATTGCCACTGAGAGTTACTGCACATGTTTTTATTTCATTGACTGATTGTATAGGTATATTCACTTGCTGTATTTTGAGTTATTAACAATGTGTGATAATAGTTGTGTTCATAAAGCTAATTGATATTTTCTGATTTGAACCTTTAATATGATTCATTAGAAGGTATTGGTGAAATCTTATTTTATAGGTTTCTCTTACAACCAAACAATGTCTGCATATAGGTGTCAACAAGAAGTGATTCAGCTTTATCATTATGGAAAACATGTTTTTCAACTTTTAACTGCTAGAAAATAACCATGAAATGTCTTAACTAAAATTTACTGTTATCAAATATCGACAGTGATAGTGTGAAATAGCCTTATTTATTTGACTGACTGGAATTCTATGAAATGATGTTTCATTTCCCGAGGAACATCTATTTAAAGAAAGGGTGCCTTTTTATATGTTTGCCATTGAAAGGTACACTGCATAACTTTAGGATCCAGAGTTCCAATTCCGTGCTTTTAATTTATATCCAATCATCATCTTTGTTAGAGTTGCTGTAGATGCAGATTGCTGGCAAGGGAATGTCACCGCCGTAACCTTAGAAAGTATGGATAGTGCTCTTAATTGGATTCTGGAACAAGAAATGACAACTCCATCATCTGCTTCCAGTACTACAGAAGCGATACTGAAAGCCATGTCAGATGACAGCGTAAGCTACAAAAGCTTTATACACCCTTAACATTTTTTTAGTTGTTGAAGTTAGATTTATCCATGATTTTTTTTTAATTTTCTTCAATCATATTGCAAGTTGCAGTATTTACTTCTTTATAACTTTCTTATTTTTTAATCGATTTAGCAACATATGACTTATACGAGCTCCTGAGAATTGAAATACTGGCTTTTTCTTATTCTGCTTCTTTCCAAGGTCACATGTTATTTTCTCTGGCATAAAGTAAACCAAAAGAAAAACCTGTTTTGCTTTTAACGTAAAATGCTTTATTCTTCATGACTATTTATGGTTATGGTTATGGAATCAAAATCCTTTCGAGGGCCAGGCAAAACCAACCATGTGGTCTGGCATTAGAACATTGCCTAATGAAATCATACCAGGGATCTTTGTGAATAATGTGTGCGTTGAATTTCAGGTTGATGCTGTCTATCTTTTTACGGAAGGAAATGCTTCTGTATCATCTCAGGAGTTGTTGAAACGAAAGGTAAATTCGAGCAGATTATAACGGGAATTCTTGGCGTTGTGTCTCCGCAAAGATTGACCCTGCTCTTTGCTCATTTGATACGTTGGTTTACTTGTGTTGCTGACTTTTGACGGAAGTAAACAGTTGTAAAATGTACATTTATCTATCACAAAAAAACAATGTTTAGTAGTTTCTTCCCTAATCAAGCAAGCCATAAATTTTGCTGAATTCATAAGTAATACTTACGACTTGCTTACAGCTATACAGTCTGCATTTGTGTTCAAAATAGCAATTACCAGGTCTTTTTATCATATACCAGTCTCTGCTTCTCCTAGTATTGTGGTTGGCATACTAAATAACAATTGGTTTTGTATATTTACAGTATATGGTTTATATTTCAGTTAAAAGAGTGTGGAAAACAATTAAATGTTGTCTCTTTCAACTGCAAAGACCCAGCCACAATCACTTTTCTAAAGAGTTTAACTAAAATTGGAGGTGGAAGGTACTACAATGTTTTTCTATGCGTTTCTGCTAGACTTATTTTCGATGGTTCTTAACGATTTGGCCCTTATGTAACTATGATTCACAATAATTATTCCCTTTAACTACTCCTGTGAGGGTGCAACAACACTTTTTCTAGCATAAAGACACTTTCAAGCCACGTCAAGTTTTATATTTCTAATTTTTGAATCCCAATTGTAAAGAGAGTACTTTCGCACACAAAAAAGGCAAAATTTAAAAGTTTATCTTGGTTGGCTCTCTGATTTGGGAATAGACGGGCCGGGTGTGGAGATATAAAGTCATAGAATAGAGATCTCTATTCTGTGGTATAATGGATCACAAAGAGTTGGACAGGTAGTTGGTCTTGAGAGCTGAAAACACGGAATGATTGCCACACTTGCTCCATTACATACAACTGCTCAATGCCAAATGGTTTCATATGAAGTATATGAAATATATTAATGCATGCTATATTGTGGGGCTGCTTTCATGTGACTTGTCTATGTGAAGCTTCATCTTTAAATCTGGATTTGCCATTTTCAGTGTAGTAATCTGATTTAGTCTACATACTTGTATTTAGCTACGATTGATCAATGAATAAATAAAGACTGTGTCGCATCATTACCTTTTCTAGATTTCACGCATTTTCCGTATTTGAAGAATCTGGAGGTAACCATTATGAAAAGTCTTTGACCCTGCATGATCCTGACGAACATTCCAAGATTTCAACGGCTGGTAAGCTCAAGAAGGACCGTATTCAGAGCATAGGATACGGAGTTAGGGAAGATGTAATGAAAATCTGGGAAGAGCTTGACACGGCAAGAACCACTCTTGCAGAAATTCAAGCTCTGCTAGTTGAATTTGAGAACCCTCAGAAAACCAAACAAGGTATGAGAATTACCATTTAGAGTTTAGTAAATAAAATGGTGTAGAACGTTGCTCTAATCTTATTTGATTTTTACAAACTTAGTTTTCAAACACGAGCCTCCAAGTTGAAACCAATAACAGAGCTGTTTTTAAATTATTCTGCAATGACAATTATAAATATTGCAGATGTCAATTAAAACTTGTGTGTCCTGCTCATTGCATGGTTGTATCAACGGAGTCCAGAGAGATGCTAATCCTTCCTCAGACGATAATGTCAATCTTGAGAAAACCGAAATGAGCACAGTGCATAATTTGGGCTGAGCATTTGACATTCAATCACATGCCTGTCAGATTTTTAAATCTCTGTTTATAATTGTTCTCTGTTACCAAAATGCTATTAGCTTTGTTATCTCTTATAGAAATAGCCAAAGCTCGAGTTTCAAAAAAAGAAAGCATTCCATCAGAAGAGAAGGGTGAACTGTACATGAGCTCAAAGCAGTGGCTTGCTCGACATGGCTTAAAAGCAAAGAAACTGGGGTTCTACGATTTTCTTCAGACCTTAGCCTTTAAACACTGTGATGGTGTTGTTGATATTCAGCATGCACCAAAAGGAGATATTGGATATGCGGTAAGGCGTTTCTCTGTGACAAAACGTTTTATCAATGAACTCTTCAGTGGAAAATCTCTAAGTCTGTAACATGGCTAGATTGATTGCATAGATAGCTGCTGCTAAATATTGCATAAATTAGCTGATGCTAAATATTGCATAAATTAGCTGCGCATTTATATGTCTAAATAAGCAAAAATATCACATGTGTAACCGAATTAAACAGAAAATCAATGAACGAACAAAATCAGTCTTTATATTTTTTCGTCTTAAGTTGTACTTGTATTAATGCCTCGGGGGTCTTGTATATCCCAGTAACTTTGGTTTTTTCATAATGTTCGATCACTTTTAGATTAAAAGTCTTAAAACAATCACATTAGTTGGAATTGAAGAATTAAGCCAATCCCATTTTATCTTTGAAACAGGTTGGGACGTGTTAGATTAGAAAGTATACTCTTTCTTGTGACTTGTTATGTTCACCTACCTTAACTATTGACATTATTGCAAGATGAACACAAAGCGGATCTAATGTTTTTTGGGAAAGAAAATTCAAATGTTATAACAAGACTCAAACTATTTTGTTTTACCAGAAAAGTTGTCAGGGGTTGTATTTTGAAAAACAATTCTTTATATCCATTGCCTTTAACCTTTTTTCATCTATGCTTTTTCAGGTTGTGAAACAGAAGCTTGTCAATGCAAGATACTGTGATAAATTTGCTCATGTCAGGTAGTAGATTTGATTTCATTCTCTTAACTATACCAACTATACTAATGTCATGGTATACTTGTCACAATTTCAAATCGATGGAATACTGGGGAAATTATATCTACAAGCTTAATAAATGGAATGAAGTTGTTAAGATTGTATTTTTAAAAACCTTGTCTTAAAATCGATTTAAACAGGATTTTGTTGTAGAAAGAAAGGTTAAAGAACAATAGAGTATATCAATGTTATAAGAAGTTTCTAATTGATGTAGAACGTTGTCAAGAAGGTAATTCAATTGAAGTATGATTATTCCTGGAAATTGGAAGGCATATGCACAACGCCACTACATCCCTGTATGGACAGAATGGCTGAGAGAGATCTTTATTGGCAAAAAGGGAGCTGCTGCCTCCAACCTGAAGTGGCAACATTATAGTAGTTGTCTAGTTGACCTTGTTTTCTGCCTTCAGAGAACCAGCGAACCCTTGCCTTCGAGATTCCAGGTTACTTCAATAGACTTTGTGATATTTCAGCTTATCCCTGACGCACACGGCACACATAAACTCAGCTGCTAAATTGGCTCTTTTGTTAGCACTTGTTTTATACTAGTTGGAGCTGCTAGTTTTGTATTTTATAAATGTGATTAATTTTTTTACAGATGGAAAGATGGCGAACTTATGCATGTTCATGTTAGTGGCCCAATGCATCGAAGTTACGAGGAAAGGGTCTTGGCAACTGTCGAAAGTTATCGTAAAAGGTTCATATCAGTCAATATCTAAAGTACTATCTACGGGTGTTATCTTAATGAAGATTACTGTTGACGGATCTGTTATATAATGTTCGGCACCGTATGAATAGAGCTGAACACACTATGGTGTGTGGGACACGATTGTTCGCAGTTGCAACTTAGTGTGCTATATTATTGTTATATAGTAATGCATGGAATTGCATTGTTTGATAGAGTATAGTATAGTATCGTAGAGTACAATAAATTGCATTATTGTTTGATAAAGTATAGTATAGTGAAATAAAGTCAGTAAATAACGATACTTCATCAAAGTATTATAACGGGTTGTCCGCGTTTCTTGATTTAAAGGATGGAATGGCTACAGCAAGGCAGCAGAGAATTGTTTGGGACGATCGTAGAGGACCAGGTACTACTTTAAATTTCCAGGATTTTTTTCAGTTGCAAATACCTTGCTAACTCACCAGCTTTTCCGCTGTTTGAAGCTATAAGAGATTTTTGATACGCCATGAGATCAGATAAAGAAGCATAGAAGCATGCAGGGCTGATAGTCAGGATTGTCAAGTCTTCTAAGTCTGATTGGATGCATATCTGAATCACTTTTCAGCCATTTCAGCATCCATAAATTGTATTGTATCAGTTGTTTCTTTCAAATCTTAAATGTTTGACATGCAGACTGATATCAATAATCGAATGCAAAACTTTTCTGTAGTTGAAACCATCTGATGATAGTTCGTATTAAAAACAGCAGAAAAATCCTGCAGGACCTCCGTATAATAAGCGCTTCAGTGATCAGATGAACTCTGTGTTAATGGAAACTATCCCCGGTCTAGAGTGCACTTGTTCGAATTATTGATCGTTAGAAACAAAATTTGGGATAGAAATATTTCCTCACTTGTTTAGAGGTTTCGTTTTTAGGCGCTATCCTTTAGTGTGTCTTTTGCTAAGATTCCACCAATTTAAAGATGGCCCCAACTTCAAGACAGTAACTTTTCAACTATTCGCTAGATTTTCAGAATTCTTCATTTGCTTTCTCTTCTAAATAAAAGTCCCAATCCTTGCTCTCAATAAAAACAATGTTAATTGCCATTTCCAGGTAGCAATCCTTATTGACACATCTTCATCAATTGCATCAAGACTTTTCCTGATCAAAGATAAGCTTTATAGGCTAATGCAGGTTGGTTGCTTTTGTCTTCTTTGTCAAAAGTTCTTTACGCAAATTTTACGATATTCATTTTATTGTTTTCTAAATGAATATAGCCGTGCTTTTTAAATTGCTGTTAAATAATGTATGTTTAAAAGGCGATCATACTTTCTTTAGATGGTATCTGCAATTTTCAATTCGATGCGTTTTTTAGGGCGGTGCAAAATGCAATTTTTTGCAAATTCATTAAGAAGCCCATACTGCCAATAGCCCCCATCAATTAATGCACATTTGGGAGCACCAGTTTTGCTATCCTGAGCTAAAAGACCACCATTCGATACAGACGTCAAGTATTTTCTGTACTGTGATATATCCAGGACCTGAAATCTGTTTATGCATATGATCTCATGCCAATCAATAACTGACCGATCGAATAGCCAGTTTTTGCATGGATCAATCAGAAACACCTCGAAGGCTTTACCAGTGGTTATGAGCTATCACACGATATCTTACGAGTTCTCATAGACGAGGACATTTGATTTTCTCAATTTGTGACTTGGTCTGCTAAGAAATTCAATCAGTGAGACGTAAAAGCACTTTTTTACGGAAAACATTGTTACTTCTTTGAAAAATGAAAGGAGATACTTGAGTTCAAGCATTGAGGTATTTTGAATGTTTCACAAAATCCACCGTTAATATTACGTATCAACATGGGTATTCAAAAATCAATATAAGTTGTATTGTATTTTCGTCGGTAAATTGTATTTTCGACTAGGATAGTTAGTTTTTATTTCATACATAAATACTTTTAATCTGACACAGCCTTTATTGTAACAGTATTGAAAAGCTTGATAGATCTTATCAATACTACTATCTTGCTCAGCTAACCAATTTTATGGTTTTAGCCATTCCCTCCTTCGGCAACACAGGCTTCTGCATGAATGCATTCATTTATACGTTTTCAAATCATATAGCTCACCCTGGTGTTTCTCCCGTAATCTTGAACGTAAGTTATTCCTCCAATTGCAAATTTGTTGCCATTATCAACCTTTATTTACAAGTAGTGATGTTATGTTGCTGTTTTACGTGTGAAAATTGTTTCTATGGTCGTTAGATTAATCGGAGAAAACACTAATGTGTGAAATTATCTCTTTTTAGGAGCAGTTAAGGCATAAGCGTAAATTCAACATCATAAAATTTGACTCAAGAGTGCAACCCTGGCGTGATCATCTTGTTGACTGCAACAGCCACGTAAGTTTACATGTTACGTATAAATGTTTACTTGTAACCTGCAAATTTTGACTTCGGTACCGTAAAGTTTGAAAATAGCAAGGAAACATATCATACTGAAGTATTTTTGTCTGATTCTCCTCAGATTATTATCCTTTGACAATGTCCAATTGTAGTCAGAAAATTTATAGCAAGATGTGGATCGAAAGTAACGCGAGAGGGAAAATTGGAACCAAACAGATGCGTCATTCTCTAAAGTCGCGCCATAAACGGACCAATCTTATGCTATGCTTCCTCTCACGTTTTTTTCAATCGGAATCTGGATAAATTTTCTGCTTACATCAAGACATTACCTGAAGTTTAAATTTAGAGGATTGTTTACAATTGTTACATTTGTTTATAGCGATACTGGTTAAACAAAACCGTTAAACCTGTAGCCTGTCAATAAAAATTGCGATAGAATTGTTTGCCAGTAAACGTTGCGATAGATTGTAACTGCCACGGGTAGCAGGCTTTACAACTTACGGCAAGCAAGAATGCAGTGAATTTTAAAGAAGCATTTTTTCAATAATTAAAGCTGATCTTGAAAACTTTATTAGAATTTCTGTAACTCGAAAATTGGACGTATTTGTCATATTTCACAGAGGCCTGATCAATTGAAAACACATTAAAATCTTAACGGTGTCAAATATCTATTGCGAAAGTAAATCTCACTCGAGAGTGATACTTGTTCAGCTGTGTGTTTACTTGTTGTTAGGAGAACCGTTAGCTCTGGGAATAGTGACTTTAAGCTTACTTTAGTGTTTCCTCTTAACCACTTCCTCAGAAATAGCCCTAAGATGTGCCTCCCCCCTGAAGGCCTTCCCCCTGAAAAAGATCCTTGTAATAGCTTAACTTAGTGAAAATTCACAAAGAAACAGGTTATATTCTAGGCAATAATCAAGACCTGTCAAGAAATCCCAAACTATAAATTTTCTAGACGTTTCAGATTCGAGCAGGTTGCTATATTCTTTTTGCGACTGTGGTTTTTCAAATACATAGCATGTGTTACTATATTGCAAAAACTTTTACCATATCGAGAGACGTTTGCAGTCGGCAAGAATGTCTAATTTGCTCGATGTTATTTGACTCTTCGAACTCTTAGGTCTAAATAATCTAGTAAGGAAACGAAGAAGAACAAGGTGAGGCTAAATGTTTTACAATTAATTGAACATAAATCAAGCAGCATTTGTGCGGTTTTGATACAAAATACTTATACAAGCAATACACATTATATGCATTTGTTAAGAATTATTTTCTTTAACTGACAGTATGAAGCCAACCTACGAAATATCTCAAACAAAAGCTTTATAGTATTTTTTTCATTACTTCAAAAGGCTTTGAAAAGTACAGGTTTGCAAGACTCCTCTAATTTCAGGACTTTTATGATTTTTATTTATGCATTCTTGTAATTCTTTGCGTGAATACATACATACTTTTTACAAGATAGTTAATAAATCATTTTTACTGAAAGTATGTACGCTCCAAAGGGGCAGGCTTATTCAAGAATTGATACTGAAGGGTTTTATTCTAATTCTTATACTTACACGAGAGAAGACTTGTTCGCGGGAAGGGCTGTGCTAGTGCTCGTGGCATTGTTTTTTTGGGTTGACATAAGATTAACTATTTTATAGGGAATTGACCTTTATTAACGAGTGAGGGTGAACTTTTTCAACAGATTTTTCGGTCAGGTCCCTATGTTTTCATATGTTAAATCGTCTTAAGATCTAAAATATAGGCACAAACAATGTGAAAACTTTCTCTTCTAAAATATGGTGGCAAATCCAAATCGGAGCTGCAAATTCTCACAACAATGTTTGTAGTGATTTCCGATGCAAGACCGTTGATTGAATTAGTTTTTTGAGTTGTTTTTTTAATATGAAATCGTTTTGGGGTGGGTATATTTAAAAGAGGGGGGAAGGCTTTTTCGAAGCTATATACTAAAGAAAGAAAACGTCATTAAAAGAGCTTAATCGAATTATTATGTTAGATGTGCGAATGAATTGAGCACTAAACATTTTTTAGAACACCAGGAAGGTGGAAACTTGCGATAATGCAGAAAAATAATAATTATCTAATTTTGCTGTAAAAGACATCGTAGAAATGGCAGGCATAGATGTGTTGTCAGGTTAACAAAGCACCTGCACTGAGAGTTCTAGAGCTTTTCAGCCCTGGTCGTACTGAGCTTTTTATAAACAGAAGCCAGCTGAAAAACTACAGAAGAGATCTATTGTAGATGGAAGGGTGGGAGAGAGCGGCAAACCAATAACTTTTATGTGACGAGGATGTTTTCAGGCTTTTTTAAAAATTTCCCGTTATTGACCGATACGAGGCTTTTTTGATGACTCTTTTCAAGATGTGAATTTTTATTGCTTTGTAAGTTGCTGTACAGACTGCCCATTGCTCAATCAGGGCTTTGTGATGCTGAGGCTGTCTATTGCAGTGAAGTTATAGTGCAAAATCTAGTAAATTCCCTATTTTACATAAGATCTTTTATTGCAAGGTGGGGTATCACCACTAGCAATAAAGCAATCGTGTTTGATAATACGTAGAGGCATAGAGCAAATCTTGATGTGGATAGGAAAGATGGGTCAAATATAATTAAATGCACTATATCGATGCATTTCGCTGGCCATTTAAATTTTCCATTGGTTGGACCACACAATAGACCCATTGTTGAGTATCCAAACGACTAATACTCAATGCGCTGCAATACGTTTGACTGACGGGACATATTGCCTTTACCTGGGACATGAAACCATACCTTACGGAAAAAATTGATGTGCAAAAACACTTAAAGCATTACTACTGATATAAGTTTAATTTCAGAGAATAGTGTACAGCAAAAATTGCATCAGATAGCAAGAAAAATTGTGCATGCCAGCTTAAAACAAAATGAAAGTGTTTACACTCATGGGGGATGTTTCTCATCCGTGAAAAGTGTATGTAATGGCTAATGGTTTGAAAGAAAATTTGGTGAAATGTGCACTGAGAATTATTTTAGAAGCTTGCAACAATGGCTTGCTTTGTAGCCTCGCATTGAAACATGTCCTTGGGCACTGTGCATATGAAATAATACTCGTTAACTGCAACATACCCCGAATAACTGAATGATACTGAGCAACTGAGTTTACCGTAGCATTTTAGCCTTCACAGTTTAGAACAAAGAGAGGTCGTGAACTGCAATCCTATGCTGTCAATTTTGATGACAAATGAGCCTTTGAACTCACATTTCATTTTTAGAATCTTGAGAATGCATGGCAATGGGTCAAGGGCCTAACCACTGGAGGAAGCACGAACACGCTCGGAGCACTTAAGAGAGCGCTTGCCGATACCCAAGTGCAAGCGGTTTATTTGCTAACCGACGGAAGACCGGACCAGGTAAAGTTCACTGGCTGTCCGAGTTCGGTTATATCTTGCACATTCCTTTGCACATTTATGAAACTTCGAGTAAGATTGAAGATATCTAGAACTTTCTAGTGACACGGTTATATAGATTTATTTCAAAGAAATATGATAGGACATTCGCGTAATTTTTTAGAAATATCTTGTTTTTGGTAGAATTTAAGAATCCAACTTCGGTATTTCATCAGTTTGAAGTATTATTTCCCTGGAGCAGTTTGATTGTACTTCGCTTAATGTGCCATTTCTGACTGGAATACTTAACTTCTCATCGAATGAAATCATGTATCTTGCATTCGTAGAAATTCTCTATTGAAAGAATCCATCTTGCCTTGGTACCCAGTTCTTAGATAATTTACAGGCACGCTGGATCTGGCGAGGGCCAGGTAGTCTCCCCCCCCCCCTCTCCACTTTTTTGCTTGAGTACAATATCGAAGTTGTAGCATCTTAGTGCTCCTCTTACTGGTTTTGTCTTTATTCCAGCCGCCTGCTACTGTTCTTGCCCAAGCTGCCTTGATCAATACGGTTCCGGTGCACACTATTTCTTTCAACTGTGCTGATTCCGAAGCCAACGAATTCTTGTCTCAACTCTCCTCTGATACCGGTGGAAGGTTTGTATCACCAGTCCATATTTTGTATGAAAACGTCTTGCTGGCTAGTGTGTTTGTAGGGACAAGTTTTACGCTTAACATTTCGAAAGAGCAATGTTTTTAAAACGTGCTTCTTTTCAGATTCCACTATTTTTCCGAAGATGGCTACGATGATAAGGGCCCACGACCGTTCGAGGTTGGTATCATCAAATTCTTTTATTTCCTTGCTCATTTTTCTCCATCTCCAAGATCACAAAACTAGATTTCATCGCCATTTCACCAAAAAATTTACCTCGATAAACAATTCACTCACATAGTCGCATATATAAGAAACCCGAGCCTTTGCTGACAAAAATAGAATAAAAATCCCAAATAAGCTGTTGGCCAAAAGACCCTTTGATCCTAAATATGTTTTTCAAAAACCCTAGTGTATTTTGTAGCATTTGGTTTTATCAGCTAAACTCACCACTCATCCTATCTTTCTTCCCCTTATTCAAATTGTATGAATTTCCACACATAACCAGCATTGAATATTTGCCACGTCACTCTGACGTTGCAACCAAGTCTAATGCGACACCGAACCCAACATACTCTTTTTCTACGACTCTTCAAACTTAGCGTTGGCTTAGCCTAAATGACTGTGAATTGTTTGTCTATGCTCTTTGTAAAAAAGACATTCGATGCTCAACATGAATAGATTTACAAAAGTCCGCATGAAGGTATTTTCAATATTGACTTTGAAAATCTTCAATGCAAACTCTCTGCTGACATGAAGTTTAGAGTTTGACATGTAGTCAAAACGTCTTATGCTCATAAAACCCTTTGAGGGCTTACCTTTCAATTCAGCTACTTTTCATAGTGCGTATCAACAAATCGTGTCACTGATAGTGGGGAAAGCCTAGCCTGTGCCCCAGTCCACCAAGGTCATTTACTAATTCTGCTTTTTCCTGTACAGTCGCGGTCTATCGCCTGCATTTTTCAGGAGCTCACCGCGGGTGCGTTAGCATCTTATCAGGCCGAGTTTGAGTAAGCGGTCTAAATCTCTTGTTTTAGTGGACTTAATCTTTTAGCCGTGAATGGATTTTCAATCTTATCTCTCCTTTTAACCGAACAAAATTTCGATTGGTCAGATAATTCCCTTAGTGATGATTTGTTTTTCTTCAGTAGATTGAAAAATTTTCCCGCAACGACTCGTTATTAAGTTCCATATATTTGCCAAACAAGATCTTTTGTTTGCCGAAGCAAAATTGCAATTTACCGTGGAATTAACGTGTTTAGTTTTATTTTGCTTCACATTTGTTTATATTCAGAGCGAGGACTTGCGGTTGCTAAGAGAAGAAATTGAGCGGGGCCTGGCTGATTTGCAGAAAGTAAACGGTCTGAGAGACGAATGCACTAAACTTGACTGGTACGGATCTGAGAAAGACAAGAGTTCAAGGTCTTCAAGTGCTTTTTTATTAACCTCTTTATAATAACGATATCTTTCATGATAACTGTACTCTACTACAAATGCATTCTGAAGAAACTACATTTCTAGTTTGTTTGCCAAGTTCAATTGAATGGTACTAAGAGCATAAGCAAAATTTGGCGTTAAAGTTTGTTCCAATCTTAAAAGTTTTGTAGAGAACGGGGCTCATCCTTACAAGTCAAACTCTTGGATTTTGCTTTAGAATCGTCATTTATTCAAGACATTATCGAGTTTTAAGGTCAGCAAGGACAACAAGTTACAAACTCAAATGAATATTAACAGATAATTTTGTTTGTTTAGCTTGAGCAGCAACCAGAGATGCTTTCGCCTTTATTACTAACGAATTTTCCTAATGGTAAAAGCTCTATCATAGGTGAGCTTAACACACTAAATATTTAACCCAATGACTTAAAATTTTTGGCTAAAGCAGGAGTATTGGCATATGTACCTGTATTATTGCCCTACCATTGAAGCTAATACCAGCTTGGTTGTTTCCTATAGGAGTCGTGGTACCAGAGCCAACGTCCCCGAAAGACCACATTCCGCTTTAGCACGAACTCAAGGTCCAAGTTTAATGATGCCTACATCGTCAGGAATACGAACGAGACCAGCCTCGGCTCGACCCAAGTCAGTTGTTACATACTACTCGTCGAAGCCTAGCAGTAGCCCAAAGAGCCCAACCATGACTCCTTCGCCCCCGGTAGCCACAAATCGAGCTACGATGTTGCGATTAAATTCGGTGAAAGCTGCTAGTTCACGTGATGATTGGGTTTTGCCTGAGACAAGGGAATACTTGGAAAGAAGCCAAGCAAAAACATCGAAGAAATTTAAGCCCGACAGAGGTATCTCATTTTTCTTGCTTTAACATCGTCGCTTTGTTCTATCCTTTGTACTTACTTTCGCTATTTGATACCTACTCTCGGTGGTAAACCATGGGCACGCATCATCCGCATGCAAATAGCCACATGAAACATCAATAGCGTGTTTTGTTAAGCATAGGAAGATTTGTAATGTTGGGTGTGGAGGCAACTCGATAACATTATGTTTTTTGCCTCCACCTCAACAATAATTAATTTGAGTTTTGTATTTTTTGATGTTATAGAAAAAACATCAATACATTCGATTTTGAAGATCCAAAAATTTTATTTAGATACATTTATCAGAAGACAATAGAAGCTTCTGGAAAAGGAATTTATACGATCTAACAACCTAAATCACATTTAAACGATTCAACACATTGATAGATACGAGATCCTTGTGCACACGTCAAGAGATCCGGGGTGTTCAAACAACCCAACTATTTTGTACTAGAGCAAACTTCACCCAATATCTGAGAAGTTAATGTTTGGTGACCAAGCATGTTTTTCAAACGGCCCATAAATTTTGGGTGAATGCTTAGTGAAATATTCGATCGTTCAAACGGGGCTTTACTAGATTACTTGATACAGTTTTCTTTATATTTATACATACTTTTCAAGGTGGTTTTGCATGCCTTTGATGATACTTTGAAAAGTATCCTCATTAACAATTGCATCAATTTCGTTACTTCCTTTAGACACCTCAAAATCTTCCGTTTCAAATACTGTCCTGTTCCAAACCTTGTGCCTAATCCACTTGTTTGTTATTTTCACTTGTTTGTTATTAAAACGTTTCATCTTGTACCCGCAATTTTCCATGTTTTTTTCTTTTTTTGTAGCAATTATTATGTATACGTCTAGCTTTTGTAGTTGTTAGTCTAGTTGCGTGTAATGGCCATGGGGTTGTTGTCCTTTGCTCCCCGTGGTATCGTACCTGTAGTATCGTAGAGTAATTAGAAAGTATAGTAGATTGTAGTTTGTATTGTAATATTGTTTCTGGATATAAAAAAATTTATTTTTTAAGGCAACAAGAAGAAACGAAAGCCAAGAAGCAGGTATGCATCATGACTTCTGTTTTCAATTTTTTTAACCAAGCTATGAAGTTATAAAGTCGCCTGTTTTATCTTGAGATTTAAGCTTGTTGAAAGCACAGAAAAAGTGATGCATTTAAATATAAAATTTAATGGAAAGTGATCTTCTGAAGAGATATTTAAAAAAAATGGAATAGACAAGGTTGTAAATATATAAGACTGTATCTCTGTCTCTTGTTTGAATCTCTTTATTTCACATCCATAATATTTAAGGTAGAATAAAATAAGCATGCGTGAAGAAGGGTATGAAGAGAATACTTGACTACACAATGAAATTCTGTAACTACCGCTTACTGTAGTATCTAGATCTGTCGAAGCACTCAAAGACGCTGCAACTTTCGTGAAGTACGAAAATTACCGTTTCATTGTGAATAAGCATAATGTGATTTTGCTATTTTGGATCTTTCTCTGTTTCAATTACAAGAATTTCGAAAATTTTCTTTGCAGGTCGCCTGCTTCATCAATGAGAAGGTAAGCATGGCAAACTTGGTAGTTGAGTTGGTAAATTAATACATTACAGCATTTGGTAAATTATTACATTACAGCATTTCAGAAATCAATACATTTTATTCAGGCAGCTTTTTCTCAATTAGATTTCCTTAGCAAATATTCAGGGGCCAATTGTGACCGAAATTGGTTAAAAACCGATGACAATTTGATTCATAGATCTTAGATTGTTCCTTTTGCCCGCATCCACTCATTACAAATTTACTAATTAATTATGTAGCCTTCATCTATTTTTGTGCAAACGATAGATCTATATTGTATTGTGAATTGAAAATTGAAGCCTAAAAACTCATCATAATATATATAACACATGTTTATAATTTTGTACTTACTTTTATACATCCTATATTTTTTCACAGATGGATAAAAAAGAATAACCTTGCTGCAAAAAAGCTGACTATTCTTGATGCCTTAGCTCCAACGATGATCCCTCACACAACAAAATACGTGCCAATTCTCGATAAACATATTTTGTCAAAAGTTTTTGACCAAGTAAGTAAACACAGCTTAGTTAGGAAATTTTTTTACCGAAAAATAGACAATTTTTATCGTCCCTAGGTTTTTGTTTTTCATTTGCAATGAAATTTTGACAGCAAAGAATAAGGTCTTAATTTCAATGCTATTAATTTCAATGTAGCCTCAAATTCACAACCCACAACACCCCCCTGCCTTCAACAAATTTGCTACTTTGCCTGTTGTCTTTGAAAATTTATCATACAATTTCGGCATAACCTTATGTTAAATGCATAATTATTTTTGTCTCAACAGATTCTTCCGTTGGCGCATACTTCCGGGGGAGACCGCACAGAGGTGCAGATAATCAATCCTCAGGCAGCTAATTTGTCTTCTTACCAAGATAAACTCAAATCAGTCATTGAAATTTATAAAAGGTGTATATTTCAGCTCATGTATTTCTCTTTTTCCTATCCTACCTACCTTTCTTCCTTGCATTCTTCTTTTCTTTTTTCGCTCCTCCCCCTCCCTTCTTTTTTGTTTCCTTTCTTTCCTTTCTTTTATCCTCCTTTCCTTTCTCTCTTCCATTCTTTCCCTCATTATTCGTTCTTTTCTTCTTCACTCATTATTTCCTTTCTTTTAATTCTTTCTTCCTCCCTATCCTCTTTTCTACCTTTCTTATTTCTCTCTTATTTTTCTTCCGTCCCTCTCTGCCTTCCTTTCTTCACCCTTTCTACCTGATTTCTTCCCTTCCTTCGCCTTTGTCTCTTCTCCGTTTCCTTTTCCCTTGCTTTAATTAGAATGGAAAGGGGCTCACAAGAGAGGGTCTATTGCATTTCGTCCATATTAAGCCCTTTTCAGATTTTTGACACAGAAAATTTACCTGATTAGCGACGCCCTCATCTTCATCGTCTTGGTGCTATATTTTGGACTACTTGGGGCATCTTGACATTTCCGTCCGATTTAAGCTATATACGTTACATCGAAGCGAGGTATCTAAAACTTTATCCGCAGATTTGCCACAGCGCAACGCAATAAGATGCATTTAAAAGAACTATCCATTTAGTCATTTATAATTCTTCATACAAGTAATTCTTCCTCATTTTATTTCGTAAATCTAATTGTTCACTTTATTGGGCACCAGCAAGCTGGCAGATCTGAGAAACACTCCTACAGATAGCACTGGCATAACAGTCCTTAAGACAAATCGACAAATTCTTTGTTCCCTCTGTTTGAGACTGTAGACTCCTGAAATATTATGTCAAATCCAGTCAGTGACAAATTTTCATGTACCGTGAAAGCTGCTGAATTCAGGCTATTTATCAGTATTTCATTCATTCGTATCTCTTTCTTAACACAAAAATTTATTTTTCAGAAAACTGGATGAGTTTGTTTATCCAGTCCTCAGTGCAAAGGAACGATTAAAGTAAGTAGTTATCATATGGATATCAAAAAAATATTGTATTGGATATATTTTAGATCTCGTCATGCATTATCGACAGGTTTTAAGCTTGATGAAATAAGTGTTGATCCAAGTTGATTTTGACCAGCTACTTCATTTATTCATGTATTTTCAAGGGTGTTGTTCCATGTTTTAAAAAATAATATCTTGTCCAATTTTTGTAAAAAGTCCTCAACGTGGGGATAAGGGGGCTGAGCTACTTGCTAATGCCAAGAATAACAGTTTTTCAAATTTTGTCATTGTGTCCTGAAGATTTTTTTTGGGAAGGCCACCCTTCTTCTTTAAATAGCACTATTTCCCTGGTCCTGAATATCAATTTTTAGACGATTGCCTTTTAGATCTTCTCTTAAGATATGATAATGATATTCGTGGGACATGCTGATGATGTCACTCTGAGATTTTCTTTATAACATTCATCTCTTCATTGCGTTACTAAAATGAGAATTGTTGGATTAAGGCTCTGGTCCTTTGATATCTTCTCAGTTTGAAAGCATTTTACGCTTAGAATTCATGTTTTGGTAATTATCTTTAAGAAAAAAGGTTTAAAAGACAGTTGTCTTCAGTATCCCAACATATGCATGCAAAGCTTTGACTTGTTGAAACGCTAAGCTTTAATCGAGATTCAATTAGAGAGAGTGATTTCCACTCAGTGAACTTTGTTTGCGAAAACCTCGTGGTGAAAAACATTTTCATTGTTCCTATGGAGCTTCAAGATATATTTCAACTATAAAAAATCAAATATCAAATTCAGATGTATATTGACCAAGGGAATAACAAAAAGACAAGAAATACAGGATTTAAAGCTACTAACATAAAGGAAGGTTTTTGCTTCAAATGGTGTCTTTTAGCTCTCAATTACCATCAGTAGTGAACAAGAGGTCACTGTTGTCACCACCATTAATGGTATCTGGTGTTTGTATGAAATTCCCATCTTTGTCACATTCGTAAGTAGTAAACAAGCCATCTGTCTGTCTCAAGAAGCAAGGCTTATGACATTCCAGCCGGTTTTTTGGCATACTATGCGACATTTTGTTCCCAAGGAGGTCACTGCACCAGCACAGGTTTCCCTGTCGATTGCACTGCTCCAAAGCGAAGTATCCGTTAGGCCTGCAAGCCGGCAACCAGTCAGGGTCGTTAACTGGACCCTTGCATATTCCTGGTGTTGTCCATTCGTCCGGCATCTCATGATCGCCCAATTGCTTCTGCATGATCGGTACGGCATTTGCTACAATGGATGTTATTACAAGAGTAGCAGTTAATTTTGCAATGAATCGTTTAACAAACATGTCTCCTTGGAACAATGCCATGACTTCACTGACTCACCGACTTAATGTGGTTGATATCGATATCTGTAAATAGAGCTTACAACAACGAGCTTCAATGCTTCATGAGTGCACCAATGTTTACGCTCTCCCTTACAGCTGTGTTTGCTCTGCTTAGTGTCTTGATTATTTTTATAATTGATTCTTAGACAATTTCTGTCAATATGCAATCTACCAATGAAATGATATTGTTCTTACTGGTAGAAATTGTGATCGATAAAGGAGCACGCTTTTTTCTGCACTTGCAAGCAAAATATCCGTCTTTAATTCATTCATTTATGTGTTCACTCTTTCTTCCATTAAATCCAAGAAAATATTTGTCCTGATAAATTATCATGGAAAGCTGCCAACACAGCGACCGTTTTTCACTCCAGACTCCCAAAACTGAGCAGGCCTATTCAATATTTCCTCTTTTATCGGCCTTGTGAGATCTTATCTTCTAGAAAATATCCAGGTACTCCCTTCTTTATAAGAAAATTGTTTATAAGAATTTTCAGGCAATCATCCAATTTTTAAGAATGTTTTAATAATATCGTCCAGCCTCAGTTCGCATATTTGTGTCTCATTTTTCAGCAGCTGCCTGTTTTGTGATGTTCATAACAAATAATCGCATGTTTTTTTGTTGTAAAACATATTGTTGTTGTTAAAAATGTCATTATTGTTGAGAACATTATTATTGTTATAATGGCCTAAATTTTCTTCGTTCGCCCATTTCTACGTACTGACATGAAATTTCTTTGAACTATTTCCCTAAGAGATTTGAAACCATACCAGCTTTGAAAAATAAGAAAAGTTTGATACCTTTTTCGACAATTCTTTAGGAATATTGAGGCTGTACAAAATTTACCGTATTCTTTTAAAGAAACGTATCTTTTGAAACTTTGTCTTTTGAAGTATGAAATGTCAGATTTTGTACAACCTTTATAGATTGAACTTTGCCAATGTTTAAACTTTGAAAGACCATTCCCTGCCAGTGTTTAAAATTGACCTTTTCGCGTTTAAAGAAGAATGAATCATTTACTTAAATGTTTGATATTATTTTTATTACCTTTCGTGCGTAGATCATTCTTTTTGGCCTTTTGTAGATATAATGGAGAGGGGATTCCTTCATTCCAAGAAAACAAGCAATCAATGTTAGAAGACCTAGAGGGGAATGAGTGGCCAATTACAATAGATGATATTGCCAAATATGAGGATGAAATCAAGCAAGCAGAATTGTACCTTTTTCAGTCAAAGGAATTGCAAGAAACCTCTGAAAAGGTATTATTTGAATATTTATTTTGGTATCCACGAAAACCTTACAAACACCAAAATCAGTCAAAAGATATTTTTGGGTATGCTTTTGAGACAGAAAGGGGCTGCAAAATTAGCAATAGAATGGCATGGTTTCCTAGTTTGGTTGCTTGTAAACAGCTGGATCAGAAGGGTAGTTACCCTGGGTGCCAGAGCCTCAGAGAGTCAAAGGATGAAGAACGGGGGAAGGAATTGCGAAGGAGAATGGAATAGTAAAAGGGAGAGATGAAAATCGTCTCTCCCCTTTACTCTTCCATTCTCCTTCCCATTTCCTTTCCCCCGTTCTTCATCCTTTGACTCTCTGAGGCTCTGGCACCCAGGGTAAAGGGTAGTCGACCAGGCACTCTTTCTACCTTTCTTGCTATCAGCTTTTAGGAGCTTGTGTTTTTTTAGCAAAAATTTTAATGTTCTGTTAGTATTTTTCATCTTTTTGGAAAAACGAAAGAATCCATGCAATGCATTTTCCTTGTCTCAAAAACATCTTGAGAATGCTTAATAATCAGCTCATCTGTTGTTTCCTTTGAAGATCTTGGATGAGGGGCGAATCGCCCTGTCTAAAGCAAAGTTGATCAATCATTTCGGTGCTGTTTTTGGCCATTTCTAGGCATACATTCTTCTAGTAATTTTGCTGTGTTACATTTCTGTTTTCTTTTTTATGGATGTTACAAATATTTTATTTTGTCCTTAAAAATCATACGCCATAATGATGTTCATTTTTGCGAAGCTTTCGAAAGAAGCCCTCGAAAAACAGAAAGAACAAACTTCTCAGTCACCGATACAATTGAGATCTTTCAAGAGAGTAAGTAAATTAATCATAAATCCTCACATGGTCGATGGTCCCTCCTTTAATATCGCCTGTGACTCTGTAATAAATAGTCTAAAATACATGTACTCTTATTTAATATTCTCTACCTGTCAAAATGGGTATAAAATAGCTTGAAAATCTTTTGATTCCTTTTGTAAGTAATTTAAGGTTTATTTTGAAATTAAAAACTCTTTATTTATAAAAGTGGTGTGGCGATGGTAATTGCTACTCAGATTCTTTTCCGAGAACTTTTCCGGAAATTCTATTCTAAAGCAATCCCCCCTGACGATACGGCTGTGTAAGATGGATAACAGCTACCCTTAGCACTTGGCGAGAATTCTTTTCCTTAACCTCGTGTTCGCTTAAAATATATATGATTCCTAACTCGCAAACCAAATCAAACCAATGCATCGTAACTTTTGCCCTAAGAAAAAGATTTTCATTGCATGTACAATTTTTCAGTTCCAGGACGTCAATTTTTCCTCCCTCAACTAACTGCCCTGCGTTTTTGTAGGCCTCTGCTCAAGAAAGATTGTCAACAATCCAAGCGTCTTCAAGTACGCGGCATCTACGAAACCAGCGAGTTGTTGGTCGCAGCGCATTGGATGGATTTTATTACCCAGGTATCGTCGCGAGATGCTTGAATTCTCGCTATCTCGAAGTAGACTTTGATAATGGCGATAGACAGGTGACATCTGTGAGATATGTGATTCCTATTGGTGGTGCGAGGCCATGTCCAACTTTAAAGGTAAAAGTCTTTATCGTCCATTCTTGTTCATACCGTTCGGAGCTTGTTTGCAGTTTGAGATATAAACACACATCTCTTACTGTGTGTGCTCGGAGGGCAGCACTTCTGCAGCTGACAAGGTGCTTACCTCTGATCAGTCAAGAGATTTAACTGCTGTTTTGCTCGTTCTTTGAATGGAAACCGAATATCATATTGCCAGCTTGTTTGTTATTAGCCTGAATTGTTTACCTTATATGTACCTGGTTAATTATTTACTTGAATTTTTACTAGAATCTTGAAACTCTTAAGACCTGCCCAAGTATTGAGGAATGGAAGTTTACATACAACCATGTACTGAATCATTTTTTCCTTGGGTTTTTTGTACTGAGAACACTTTAGCTCCCCTCCTCCCCATTTGTGATTTTAACCGGTGTCCCTCTTTAGGAACATCGACTTGATCTGATGGAGTTTGTGTTGTTTTTTTACCAATTAAATAATATAAGCTTTATTTTTGGCCTAGGTTGGTGACTATATTTTGGTGAAATCAAGACTTCCCACACAAACAGACGATGATTCTGTTCCCGAGTTTGATTTCTGTTATGTTCCTGGGATCGTGCAAGTCACCCCATTGCGTCATAGGTCAGCAAGCAAGTGCTACACTGTTGTGCGATACAATGGATCTAAGGTATTCTATTTCGTTTTCTAATGGTTTTGTGTCTATATCTTAGCTATACGATCAGTATTGACATGCTTTCCAAAAACCAATAGAAGACATTTTGGCAGAAATGTCTGCTTTACCTGCTGTAGTCATCCTGCTATAGCCACCCCTAAGATATAGTTCAGCTTTCATATAGTTCAGCTTTCATTCAGTTTTTAATTCAAAACTGATAAATTGAATTCAACTTATATTGTATAATCATACCAGAGTCTTTTGAATCGATTAAAAAAAGTTTTAAAGTTGGGAAATTTTACTATGCTTGCAGTGGATACAGAACTTAACATGAAAATTTATCTTTTACCTTAATTGCAATTTGCTTTAGATCACCGTCCTTCGTAATGACATGATAAAGATCACTCGTTCACGTTTTATCTTCGCGTGCCGGTTCATAAGGGATGCAGATATCGCCACCCATAAAGCCTCGTGAGTACAATTCTATGTCTGCCATCTACCTACCATCAAACCTTTTCACTGTATCTGTTCTTCAGATGAATATTTCCTCATTTTCTTACATGGATAAGCTCTTGTGATTAATAATCTAAACTATCAATGTTTTATGCTCATTAAATCCTGTTTTTTTTGGCTAAATAAGATAATTTGACTATATTTTTTGGAAATATATATCTTGTGTCAGATGCAAAAATTGTGGAATTAAATAAATGATAAATTAAAGATCTTGTGAATGAAAAGCTAACTACTCTTATCAAAGTGAAACAGGGAACTTTTGTATAGCTGTGCCATACAAAGATCAAATTTATCGATATGCTTCGAGATTCTGCTTCCACTACAGTCCTCGTTATTTTATCCCATGCCTAGGTCGCCAGTTGTTATATATCCATCGCCCGAGAAGATCCTTGAAGAACACCATTCCACAAGAGGTATCCATATATCTCCATATTTTGATCTCCATATGTTTGATATCAGGGTTGTATGTCCTGAAATGTCTCGAAAGTCATCAAATATTATATTTTTGTTACTGTTTGTCTTCTTTAAATTACACTAAAAGATACGTTTCGAGATAAAACTATCAAGTGAAGTTTGTATTTGTAAAATTTCTAGCAAACAATTTTTAACTTTTTTAAACCAAAGCTATTTTGAAAGAATTATCCAACCACACAACTAATCCATTTCTGTTCAAATCACTCAGTAACACCTTGGTTTTTTAATACTGAAATTTTGAGCTTAAGCAGGAATCGTTATTGTTTTCTGATTTCTCCAATGTTTTAGCGTCTTCCGTTGCTTCATCTATCAACTTATCTGTTTCCGGCTCTTCTTCAAAATCTGGATCTTCAAAGTCATCGAAAGTGGACCAAATCAAAGATTCTCCACGCTCTTCACCTCGTAAGTCGTCAGGGAGTTCTAGCAGCAGCAACAGTAACTCTAAGAACTCATCTAAGAACTCGTCTAAGAACTCATCGAGAAGTGCGAGTCCAGTTATAACACCGCAGGGTACCCCTAGGTCTCTATCCCCCGTGAACGACGGTCCTACTGATGATGATAATAAGCAAGAGATGGAAGATAAAGTCATGACAATGCTGGAAGAATTTAAAAAGTCGATGGAAGATAAGTATCTTAAGCAGTTGAACGATCTGGATGATGAAAAGAAGAGATTAGAAGAGCTACACGATGATCTTCTAAAACAGCAAGAAGATCATCGGAAGAGCAAAGCAGATATTGAAGAGCAGCAACGAAGATTGCAAGAGAAACAGCAGGAACTACTTCAAAGGCAGTTAGATCAGCAAAATGAGAACCAGAAGAGACTGCTTGAAGATCAGAACAGACTACATCAACAGCAGGAAGAGCTTCTGCGAAGGCAAAAGACCCAGCATGAGCAGCTTTTGCAGTCTCAGTTGAGCCAATCACGTTCACTGAATCTTAAGTATTTAGAGCTGGTCAGCAAACGGCCTACAAGTGTTAAAGACCAGGAAATGGAAACTGAAAATAACGCCAAGGACCAAGAAACAGAAACTGTTCACAATAGTGAAGATAAGCACACTGAAACAGAGCGTAGTGACTCGAGAGATTCGCAAACTTCACCGATGTCTTCGCGGAAAAGTTCGATTGTGAACGCCGGGGAAGTTGACCAAAGCACGGAGCAAAAAGCAGAAGATTCAAGGTGTGTAGATGTAAACTTTGATTTGAAATTTCCATTAGATGTCATCAGTCAAAGGCAAGTTTCGTCAAGAATAAGCAGCTTTTCAGCTTCAAAAACAAACAACTTTCAGTAGTAAATTCAGTACTGTGATTACTGATCAGTTATCTGGGTGACGTGTTCTGTTGGTCTGATTGGAAGTCCTATACGATTTCCTAATTGCTCTTACCGATTCTTTTTGCAGTGATGATCCGAAAGGCACTACTGAGAATGCGGATGCTGCGCCAGAGCTGACTATGTTTATTGGTAACGAGTCAGAGGCGGTGCTGCTTACTAAAGGAGATCAGGGGCTTTTATTTTGTACGTATGCAACAATATTTGAATCTGATGGGAGACTTGAAATCGATACGATAACCATAAACTATTACACAGTATTTTGTTATTAAGAAACTATTCCATTTTTAAGGAAAGAAAAAGTGTGATGTTCGCAAATAATAAAATATACTATATTATGTAAATTAAACTAAATATTCTTTTTGCAAACGTTTTGAGGCCTTCATTTGTTACAAATTTCGCTGTAGCTTTTGCCAATATCAACACCTATAAATTCTAGAGACTTTTATGTGAGTAACATGACAGGTTGTAATAGTGCTCAACCACAACCTTCCCAAGAGCCCCTGTTTTACCGCAGCGTCTCCCATTTCTCTTTTTGAGTCAATTAAACAGAATTTCACCAGAGAATAGCTGAATTACCTTATGACGTCATCTTACGCTTTGATGAGAATGATGGTTACTCGGAAGTAGCACATGTTTCCTTTTGTATGTTATTTACTTCATTACTCATGATAGAAGTGAATATGAATTGAACTTAGAAATCAATCAAGCTATCGGGAATATGTTGCAGAATCGCGTATTCACAGCTATATACAATCTGTACGCTGCCATGTGATTGTGTCTCCACCTTGCAGTAAATTCCATAGCTTAATTGATTTCTAAGTTCGATTGTCGCGCTAAGAAATGTTCAAGCTTCTTCAGTTTTTTCGAGTGATTGCATAATGGTCTCTAGAAATAGGTCCCTGACCTTATAATCTGCTAATTTTTTCTCAGAAAATATGGCTTTACGAGCTTGATAGCAACTTGAGCTCACTGATTTATCTGTCTCCTTTTCTCAGCTCGAAAGCCACCAGAAGAAGACCCAGCAGTCGTCGCGCAAGATATTCCTCAACCGCTCAAAACAGGAGAAGAGGTTTTGGCGAGATGGGCGGATGATGGCTGGTATTACAGAGGTAAGTGTTCTTTAACTGCTTTCACAATCGCTTTAGTTCAGATCATAAGAGACTTCAGAACGTAAATAAGATTTTCTCTTCTCCCCCTGTGATTTCTCCATAGTTTTGTTTATACCGATAAGAATTTATATTCACTTTCATTATTTATATTCATATTTCATGTTTCATATCCTCATACTTTGTAGGGAGTCATTGGTAACGTTTTTTATAGGATAGCCTGGAATTATAACCAAGTTTTTCTCAGAATTGCACGTTCCCCTACCCACATCTACCTCTTCAATACTTCTCTAGAGCGATGCATGTGTAACTTTTTTACATGTTTCGTTTGACTAAAAGGAACCGTTAAGGAAGACTGCGGCAACGCCATATATGCGATTGAAGACAGTGTTGGTAACGTTGAGAAAATCGCTCGATGTGACGTCATAACTGATGAAGATGATGCAGACAATGTTGTCAAGGTATTTTTTGCTACAGATATATTTTTACTTCATTCACAAATTAATTGTTATGGTTGCATTTTCTTGCAAGATTGTGCAAGATCGAAATAGTTATGGAGCCCCTCATTTCAAATTTGCCAGATTAATTAGAATCTTTGGTGAAAAATCTCAGAGAATAGGCCAGCTTGCATTTTAGAAATTTGGCTCTTGTAAGGAAATACCTTCCTATTCTCTCATATTGAGGACCCGAAAGTACTACATTCCAGCATTCCAACATCCAAGTTTTTCAACATTCCAGTATTACAACATTCCCTTATTCCGACATTCCAGTATTTCGGCATTCCAGTATTCAAACCGTCCAGTATTACCGCATTGCCGTATTCCGACATTCCAGTATTTAAACATTTATGTATTCTGACGTTCCAGTATTCCATCCCTCTTGCATTCCTTATTCCTTTTTTAAGTATAGCCAGCATTAAGCTTATAAGAACATTTCAGGTTGAAGGATCTAATGATTGCCTATCTAAGAATTTTCTTATTTATACATTCACGTTCAAAAAAGTATTGGGATACCTTCTATACAAGAACTATGGCGTTGCGTTGGATTCGCTTTTGCAACGGAAACTTGTTCAGATATAGGCAGTTTTTTTCCAAATGATCTAGGCCTGTATATCGCCAAAATTGGTTAAAGTTGAAAAATACAAGCATTCGATTCTGACAACTTTCCTACGTATAAGGCCAAAAAATGGAAGCTAAATTACTTACTGTTCTTGTGCTGAAAGACGTTTTACACAACGCTCTTTTTGTTGCACTCTTTGAGCAGCCGACAAATGAGGCAATTTCACGATAAGTATTCGGGATTTTTTTCGCGGAAGGCAATGTTCAAGCGCTTCTTGTTGCTTAGTTCTTGATTTTTAAGAACTCCCGTATTTTTTGGCATGCATAAATGTTTTTTAAATTTTTATGTACATAAAAGGCTTAGAAATATCAACAATATCTTGGGAAAATTTTATTTGTTTATTGACAAAAGTTTTTTAAAAATTAATTGCATAAAATTTGTTCGAAATTTCGAAGTTGTCTCAATACTTCTTGAACGTAAGTGTAAATATGTTTGTTGTATCACACGAAAGCAACGTTTCGCTTCAAAGCGATTATGGTATATTGTTTTGGGTTTCTGAATAGTTTCCTTTGGATGGTATACGGAATTTTTGTTACAGAGCAGATTTTAACAAACAATGGTTTTGAAATACTGTCGGTAAGCGTCGAGCTTTTTGTAAAAACCTTCAAAAAACGTTTGAGTCTTTGTATTAGCATTGCTTCTTTCGATGATAACTGTTCATTATAGTGCCCAATAAGCTGCTTCTTTCATAACATCTTTGATACTTTATTTCAGACTGGGGATACTATTGTAGCTTTGCATCCAGGATATCCATACAGCTATGCACCAGGTGATTTATTGCACTTTTTGTAAAAACACCTATTGTAAAAGGGGGTTTCTTTCTTAGCGGGGTTATGCCCTAATGTCCGTGTATTGTGCCAACCTGAGAAATGAAGGTTGATGTTTTTTTCTTCTAAAAGAACAAGCTGTATCTTTATCTTTTCCGAGCCCTTCTTACCTTGGCTCCTTCTATCAAGCACAAACATTTCTTCCCCTTTGCTTTAAATGTGTTTAGACACTGACTTCTCTCGAGTTGTGGTATTTGTAAAAAGTATAAGATATCGATAAATATTTTCAAAACTAAAAATTCTGTGTTCATGTCTCCATTTGATTATCCATAAGCCCAGGTTATATTTTTATTATCCATCCAAAAGCGATTATTTGGCTTTAAAAGAAAGTGAAATTGGTTCGAATTATCGTGAGTTTGAAGTGTCAAAAATTCGAATTATCGAGAAGTTGAATTTATGTCTAATTAACCGAAACAGGGATGGTTATGAAGGAATTTGGAAAATCTGATTTAGATACTTACATTTCAACTTTATATATTTTGTTCGGTTGTAGCAAAATCAAAATGATTGTATTAGAATTTTACTTAGCTCTTTCCGTGGCTTTTTCTTTTAGGATAGTTTTTTATCGATCTCCTCACTTTCTGAAAAGCTAGGAGGGAAAGTGAGGTTTGTAACCACTGTGCATTACTACCCTCCGATCAATACCCCCACTAGACTTTTAAAAGAGCTTGAATTGTAATGAACAACGTGCTTTTCTGCTTTGCAGGAGTGGTTATGCAAAAATCCAGTGAAGCCTCGTTGAAAGTCAGATTCTACGATGGACAAGAGGTTAGTTACATAAGACGCGGCGTTTTTCAGTTTTTGCATCATGCCTCTACATAGAAATATCAATTCAAAGCCCATACCAACAAAATAATTTTTCTTAGGAAAGTTGTTTGCATTTGTGAAGATTATTTAGAAGTATGGTTTCTCGTTTAAAAGTGTGCTATTCTTTGTAACATAACGGCTTCTAAGCTACATATTCTTCACGGAGTTATTGCAATATCTTTATGCAATACTGCGTTAGAGCAATTATGCACCTTTTGTTGCACCTGGTCCAGGAGCATTGATTTGAGCCAATCTAAGATTTGCCAAAGGCCCGTAAAATGCCCTGGAACAGCAAACTTTTTTGTAAATATAAGCAATGTTAAAGCCACTTTTGCACACATTTAAGTACGACTCCTCTGATGAGACAACTGTTGACGCCGATTCTCCTAACTGATCTAATCTCAAAGAAAGAAACAGATATTTCATTGAACAGATGCTAAAATTTGTCAGAGGTACTATAAAGGGACCTTCTGAAATACTGTATAGGGACTGTATGATTTTCATTTTTGATTTAATATAATCAGTTTGCTTGTCTTATGTAGTCGATCAAATCGTAATTTTTTGTGTATTGATCATCTCATTTCTGATACCAGGCGGTTGTCTCAAGAGAAGAAATGTATTTACTGTCCGCTGAGAAATTCGAGCATGACTGTGCTTACATTGTTGCATGCGAAGATGGTCTTGTGGGTCAAGCAATAGTAGCAAGAAACGACGAAGATGGGCAATTTCATCTTGGTAGGCAATTATTTTCCAATTAAGTCAGTCGCAATGGAGGATTAAGGAATTTTACGTACAGTTGTCTATGTTTTTTGAATTAATCAAGTCGATCATCAAAGCCTGAAATGATCGTCAAAATTGCTTCCGCAAACTCATGCTACATTGTCACATCGGTTCAAATAAATTTCCGTTCCTTGAAATTTAAATGACGCGTGTATTTCTAGCTTATATCAATATACATCATGTGAACAGGCGTGTTGTAGACTTTCCCAAAGTCGCGGTGGCATATCTAAACTGCGGAGGAGACGATACTACGCCCTCCCAGTAGTTCGAGTGCCTTAAGGATTGTTGAGAAATACATTAAACACATGACGTAACAGCGTAGATTACCAATTTTTGAAATATTAACCATTACCGAGGGCTGTCTATTCGAGATTCTTTTTACTGCTGCGCTACTCAATTGCTTGCCGTTATTGAATCATCCATAGCACAATTTGGCTCATTTGCATTTCTTCTAAAAGATGTTTCATTTTTATTTGTTCTATCCACTCAATCCATTGTATCAAATCAGCTGCGAAAGTGAACTGAATTTCTCTTTACTTTGTAGGTGCTGTACGAGAGCGTGTTAGTGGGCCAAGAACATATTTAGTTGAATGGGCAGACCAGAAACTACAGATTCAGGTATTTATAGTTAGTAGTGTATCTTCTTCTGTTGGGGTTATTCCAACAAGCTCTATTTTAAATTTCTATTTTTGTATATGGTTTTATTGTTTTTAAGAAATTTTATACAGGCATTAATATTCCTTATTCTATTCCAATTTTTTTTGTTAAGAAATTGAGGTTTCCTGAGATTTCCGCCAAAGTTATCTTTTATATGCTAAGATGTAAAGATGTAAAGACAGGTGTGGGTTATTCTATATTGTATTTTTTGAATGTTTGCACACAAGCACCTGCTCCAAAGATACTCGTAAGGTGATTCGAACGAATGAGGAAGACTGGCTTGTTAAAACGTAGGGAAACCCAGGGAATAATATTCCTGTATACGAGTAATTTGAAAACGTAAGGAATTTGAAAAGGTTTTTAGAGAGGCAGAGTTCAAATAATGAGGTAATGGAATTTTGGCACCATTTTCTTGAAAGTGGTCAAGAGAATGGTCTGGGCACATTTGGGCTTCGTCATTCGTTCCACCTCTCTTTAATACGTTATTCAAAATTAGTATGAAGATCCTCCAATTTCAAGACAACTGAAGCGTAAATAAACTGACACAAGCATTTGTTTTTTTCAAGAATTACTCGTTCATATTTGGTGCACACACAAAAAGACGCCAATTCGAAGTTGGAGATTGCATTCTCGCAATTTCAGACACAGGTAAGATGATGCTGCTTTCAATTGTTCCTTGCTACATCTCGTTTTCAGTCAGAAAAACTATCCAGATTGATTTGAAATAGTTTGGAAGTTTAATGATGTTTCTACCATAAAGAGTTAGCACCATTGTTGCATTTACTAAACGCCTTGAACTTTCTCATTTTATTTGATGCCTGTTGAGAAGGGTTGCCTTATTGTCTTAATGTAAGTGTTTATGCCAAGTCATAGCTAGACTGTTCAATCTTCTCTTGCTGTGCTTACAGAAATCATGGCTGGCTAGAGAATGCCCGCAGCTTTTTTGCAACAAGGCTTTCCACTTTTAAAAACAAAGTTAGCTTCTTAATGTCATTGGCCATTGGCTCCTACCTACCCACTTTCCTACTCAGGGAACGTGGACCACTTATTGCTTATTCTAGATCAGATATTTCATAGTATAGGTTTTTGATTAAATTCTACTGTATTTTCCAGCTTCAGATTTTTTGCTAGGCTAGCTTGAATGATTTCTTTCAAAAATATCCTCGTATTTTTTTCTAAAGGTTTTTCATTGATATCTTGATTCCAAACAGCTAATTTATGTTTACAAAAAAGCCTGATACCCTTAGCCAGAATTTTATTGCATTTATAGCTGCTTGCAAATTTTCTCAAGGGAAAATCATATCTAGAATCTAGGATAAACAATGAAAGCACCACGTAGCTTTTATCAATATTCAGTCTACAAAGAGTCCCTCGTATTTTGAATTCCCTCCCCTCCCCCCTCCCAGAATCCCTTCATTTTTCATCCTTTTCTTTTAAGGAAGCCAGAACCAAGTAGGCATCTCCCCCTCTTAGGCATGTGTCCGGAGCATTTATATAGCTCTTTGTCCGGAACATTTTTATATGAAACATTCCGTGTGATTTAAAAATAAAGCCAACCAGGTTTTCACTTTAGACTACCTGGTAGAGAATAGGGTCGTTAATTATAATCACAAATTGAAAGCTGCATGTTTTCTAGATTTAGCTTTACTTCTTATCTTGTCATTTCTTTTGAAATATGCTTGTTAGTGCCTAAATTTTTTTTTCTTATTTTGCAGCTACCTTCACCTATTTACCAGGAAAAGTGATCGAAGATAACGATGAAACACTTTGTGTCAAATTCTGCGATGGTAAAACGTAAGTTGAATTAGAAAATCTAGGTGCTTAGTGTCTTTGAAAACCTTTGTTAAATCCATGTCTACTTTTCCTATGGATTGGTTCCAATCAAATGTTTATGTTTAGAAAGTTGATTTTTCAAAAGAAATTGTATCTTTATAACATTAAACGGAATAGCTAAAACTGCTCATGAATTATTTTTAACAAAGTATATTTCATTTAATCAGGCTGTCTGACGTCGATCCTCTCCAATCCTATTGGATATCAGCTGATTATTACACGATGGTATCAGAGTATTTTATGAAGCGACGATTTGCAGACCAAAACCAGGATGATAAAACAAAAGAAGCTGAAGCAGATTAGAGAAAATATATGCAGTATTTTAGATTTATAGCTCTGTGAAACAATTTTTTACCTTCACTGTGACGCTCGTAATTGTTATTAGCAGGGCCGTCGAGAGCCACGCGGGGTCAAGGGGCAGCCAAAATGCTCGGGTATCTACCTACCCAAAGCAATAAACCTAAAATGCGTTTAATATGGATTCAAAATGCATATTAGTTTCTTTATCAGCTTATTATTTGTATCTATATTCTTATGCATTTTTAAACTTTCTCATTACAGATATGATTAGTAATTACCATTTTATTAAGGGTCATAATTTAAATTGGGACAGTGTAATTACAAGCAAAACCCTTTTTATTTACGGACTTAGGAGCAATTGTCCCCTTTCCCCTCTCATTGAGCCTGTTATTCAAAGTAGCATCATACAATTAAAGTGCCATGCCTTTTTATTTTGACTTTTACGCCCTGTTGAAACTCTTTCAAAAACATAAAAAAGATCAATCACTATTTAATGATCATTAACATAAGGCATTAATCATCATAATTTGATATTCTTCTATATAAAATTCCCTGTTCGATTTCATTCTCCAAACTGAGCCAACCTTTCCTAGTCAAACATGTGTATCAACTTGGCCAGTACGCAGAGGAACTCAAATAACACGATACCGGGCTCTTATCCCACCATCTCACAGGAAATTTTATTTAAACACCCATACAATCTGGCTGAGTGTCAGCAAAGACCGAGATACAACTTTTTGTCTGAGGAGGGGGTCAGCTGATAAATAAGCGAAAAAACAGCCACATTTTACAAAACAAAGGTATTTTACCTATAAAATTTAAATTTTGGGGGGCACGCCCCCCCAGGCCCCCGGTATCTCGGTTCCCCGGTATCTCGGAGTGTCAGTGAGGTTTTTTGAAAATTGTTCCATTAGATCTAGTATAAATTTTCTCCGATGCCTGGCCGATATTTCATTCCTAAGACGTTTTTTTCTTTTGAAATATTTGAAACAAAGATTTTGAACGTCTTGAACTCTGATATTTTAGTCCCACACAACTCCATGGAACATTTGAAACGGTCCATAAACTAACAATTCATCACATGGACGTAGGCGTAGGGACATAGGCCTACAGCACCCTTGGGAGGACTGCAGTACCCCTGACCGGGCAATTTTATCCCAAAGAAGCAATTATATTCGGGCAACATCCGTACCAAGCCCCCCCAAATGTTTAACATCCGCCACACCCATGTGTGTAATCCTATAAGAATCTTAAGATAACTCACTTCTGTTAACATACCAATCAGATCTGCCCTTGTTGCAATTATTTTTTCAGCGATGTTTAAGAATTGTATGATTCATAAGTGAATTCTTACTCTTGTACCAACATTAATGCGGCAAACCATGTATACTGGGGTTCTTTGCATTGTATGTCCTTACTGAAATGACTTGCACGTGTCTCATAAAAATAGAGAAGTGGCTCGATCCAATGCATACAATATCTTAGTTTTGGATTAACGTAAAAAATATATTAGCAACAGAAGCTTAATTTTGATTTCATTTGATTATAGATCTTGTAAATAGAAATTGAACATCTAATGCATTACATGCATTAGAATGCATGAAAGAGTATAGAATACTGGCTTAATGTTTTTTCTGTCTCCACTTTTTGAAATATTCAAGTGTTTGATGCGACCAGTTGATGAAATACTCTATAGCTGAATTCCGTTGGTTAATTTTGTTATAGTCCATCGTAAGATGCTAGTTATCATCCCTTGTTATAGTCCCTTCAGCAGCGATTTCGCCGCGAAATTCGCTTCGTAGAAATCAGCCTTAATGCCCTGGCCAAACCAGCGCAACATTTCATCCAACAAGTCCCAACAGTGTTGGCGGCTTTTGCGCATTGTTGGACATTGTCGGATGCTCGGATGCAGGGTTGGCCAGACCAGCGCAACATTTCATCCAACATTTGTTGATATACAACAACAGCAACAACAACCAGAGGCCTAACCCATTCACTCAAGATTCTGCTTTGACTTACTCCATGAGCCTCTGTTTCGCTACTGCCTCACTTGACGCTAAGTCTAGATTCTGCTAGGCAACTGAACATGGGGACTCGATTTAGAACAAAACGACAAGCGACAGCAGTGTTTTAGGTATATGTGAAATTTTGGATGATAGTGAAGAAGAGAATGTGAATGTTTGGCCTCCATTTTTGTGGGCTTTTCCTTTCTGCGCTTGCACGAACGTGATTTTGTTGTACAGGGTGGCCAAACCATCCCAAACATCACCCAACATCATCCAACATCGTCCAACATGGGTGGCCAAACCGGCCCAAAATTTATACCCAATATTGTTGGGACTTGTTGGACAAAATGTTGCGCAGGTTTGGCCGGGGCTTAAGCTTGATTTAATGAAATTTAAACACGTTTAATATGTGACAGGGTACGCCGTTTAGGTGCCCCTTTAGGCTTTTGTTTCGGACACAGATTGCACGATGGTGGAGTTTGTGTTAATTGTAGCAGTGCTTGAGTAAGCTTTACATTGTGTTATTTATACGGCTAAAGCAACAAGAGTGCAAGTGTGCATTGGCCTTGGGTATATAAACTTTGTCTTGGTATACTTTTATTCTCACACCTGCAAGATAACCTGAAGTTAAACGTAGAGAGGAAAGGTTTTTCTTTTGCGACCCTGCCCACCCTACCCATATCTAGGTATTTTCAGGTGTTTGCAGGCATGTTGAATTTATCTTTCTTTTCTTCGTTCATTAGTTTATGGCCGTATGGCTGGCAATTTTTGCATGAACAAGGTGTTGCTAGTCGGCGGAAGGAGGCCATCGTTCTTCTTCTCAACCCCCTCAAAAACGGTTGGGTTTTTATTTATGGCCGTCTTTGCGATTGGCGCAACGACAGCCCAAAAATAAATGGTCCAAATGATGAGAGAACGCCACCTTCAGTCTTATGATTGATAATTGGCAAAATATTCTGAGGACCATCTTATTCTTATTTGCTAACGGTTTTGTTTGGTAACCTGGAGCAAATATTAAAGACAGATTCTTTCAGAGAAATCGGTTGCAGAGGTTACCCAGGGGCAATGTACCACAGGCTATTTATAGATGAAACATTCTCCAAATGCAAATAAGACTCCACAAATAAGACTGGTAGCTGTTTCAACAATGTTTTCACTATTTGCTTTTATTTAATTTTATTCATAATGATGCCAATTTGTTGAGGATTCGTGAACGTCTCTTTTCAAAAATGAGGCCACCAACAGCGTTTTTGTTGGAGCAGTGTGAACACTTACCGTATTCAAATCGTATTCATTTGAAAACGGATTAGTGTGAACGGACAGCGTTTTCATCAACGAAAACGGAGCGAAACGAATACGGAGCAGTGTGAACGTAAGCTAAGTTTCTGGTTGCACGCTGGAATTTGGTGCTTACCCTGCGGAGTAGCAACACAGTCATTCACTTCCGGTAGCTTTGCTGTTTTTCCGGAAGTAGGTCTGCTGATCAAGTAAACCAGAGAAAACATTTCAATAATGAATTTAAAGCTGTGTGCAGTGTTATCAATTTTCCTGGCTATCTGCAGAACATGTAAGTTTTTCTTTTAGATGAGTGAAATTATTTTCGTTCCATTAATTTGTCACAAAGTGTGAAGATAACAAACTTGTCTGGGTTGCCAAGTTGCCAAAATGGCCTAGTCATGCCAATTGTCGTCGAAAATAAGCATTCAAAAGAAAGCTTAAGTGTAAGAATTGGTCACGTCATTACAGATCACTTGCTTTCTGTTTTAAAGGCTCTTCTCATTTGGTTTTTTATAAACACGTAGCATTTGTTGAGAATGAAAGCTTTGAACAAAGAAATACCGGGCATCAAGATAGCGAATTGATTTTGGCCAGCTGCCTGTTTCTCGAGAAACACACAATTTGAAGTTTCTTGGCATCTTGCCTATCCGTAATGATTCTCATTTTCTTTCAATGATTCTTTCTTTCAATAATTTTTCTTCTTGATATACGCACGCCACAGATTGTGTTCGAAATTTGAATATAACGTATTTCCTCTAAAGAACGCCGCGGCGTTTATTACAAACTCCAAATTTTGGATACGGTAGAGGGCGGTGTTCAATACAAAATAAAAAGACATGTTAAATACAAAAAAATGACAAGAAAAATGCGATGAAAAAGATAAAAAGAATGTCAAGTCAAGTCAAGGAATGTCAATATCCCTGTCTCCGTCAGAGTCCTCGTCTCTATGAGATGAAAACTTTCATGGCTTTCGAATAGTAAGCGTATAAACGATTCCTCACTTCTTGTTTAGTGTGTTTTCTAATGAACGCCGCTTTTCAAGATGCGGCGTTCAATATAGGCCAGCGTTTATCAGAGGGCGGCGTTCATTAGAGGAAATACGGTATTTACAGGACTGTCATTAACAGGGGTGTCAGAAACGTCATTAGAAGGGGGTGTAGTGATAGGGGGCTCATGGAGCTTTTTAATACAGGAAAATAGCCAATCTCTAGTTTTGCTATTGTTTTTGTAACATTTTGCACAATGGCAACCCGTGCTATTTTTATAGCACTACACCCCTGGTCATAAGCAGTGGTGATTTGCTGTTTCAAAATTCGAAGGCGAAGAACGCGGATGGCAAAATCACTACGTTTAAAACAGAATTTTTTCGAAAGTGGTGTCACATCCCTCCACACACGCCCTCCTCCAATGCTACACTACACCCCTACCACAGAATAAGAATTCGGTGTCCCAGAGTTTTCTAGTTACTTGACCACCTTGCAAAGAAAAATGCTTTATTACGGATCCTGTTTTTGAGAAACCAATTATACGGTCTTGAAACAAAATATATGGAAGTAATCCAGATTATATGTCATGCAGACAGACGTTTATTATAAAAATCTTTTTCCAATTGAAATGCAACAACTTTTTTCGCGGGGACTATTTTTTGCAAAAGTTGAAGAAGTAAAAATGTTTCCAGCTCATAGAGTGGGTCAAATAGTTCTGAACCTTAAAGGTAAAGTGTCCATATAAAAGGGCTGCGTATACCCAACTTGGAGTATCTTACTTTGAGTTTGAGACACCTTTGCAAATTTGCGAACTTTTGTGCAGTACCTAGCTGATCTCATGCATGCATTTGGCATACTCTGCAGACTCAGGTATTTAAAGCAACCCCTGCCAATTTTACAGGTGCAGCACTTCGCTGTCATCTCTGCAGCCATAGCAAATCGTGGGACTATTGCGAGCGGTATGGCAGCACAGTGTCTTGCCCTTCGTCGTCATCGAAGATACCGATGTGTTACAGTCTGAAAAAGCATAAAGACTACTTGAATAACACCAGAGATTACTACTTCTCAAGGGGGTGCATCTACAAGGATCATTGCACAGTTCCATACATGTGCACTAACAAAGACGAATGTCAAGTAAGTGATACCAACGACATCGTATATCCTCACTAATTTTGTTTTGCAAAATGGTTAGAGCCCTTCGAAAGTGAGGGGGGGGGGGGGGCTGGAGGGAAATTTAAGAACTCATTACAAATGATGTTGAGAAAAACTCTTTTGTTTTGCAAAAAGCTGGAATTTAGCTTAAAGGGAGAGTAGGAAAATCATTCGTGTACATGGGGAACAGGGCAATGTGAACATGATTTGCAATTTCCACCCTAAATCCTCAATTCAAAGCCAGAAGTGAGAAATCATTGTTGTAATTTATACTCTCCTTTACGTTCTAGTTAATTTGCTGCACTGAGAACCTGTGCAGCGGAAGTCCGATGGCAGGTGAATATGGAACAAAGACCCTTTGGATGCTAATGTTGTCTGTTGTTGCATCTTTGTTTTCAATTGAAATGTTGAATTAGCGACACTCTCAACTGTGTTTGGAAATTTAAGCACTGATATTACTGTATCGTCGATTTGACAGCTGCTTAAGCTCGTTTTGAGATTTTTTTATACGAATCGCTGAGAGGGGCAGCCTTTAAGGGAGAATTAGTGAGGGCTCGATATGTTCTTCTTTCTGGCTTTCGGTATTAAGTAGATTACATCGAAATTTGGTCATTTTAATTTGTCCTTATAAATCGTTTTTGGCAATTGTTTGTCAAAATGTTCTCATTTGTACTAGTGGAGCAAGGCTTAGTATCCACACTCCTATACATTAGCATCTACTTTTTGTCTGTTTACTCTGTATTCGTAATTAGTCTACCTAGGTTTAGTTATCTTTCTTTCTTTCCTTGTTTAATGTTGTGTGTTTTTATGTATCGGCCATGGGGTAGTCATTGTCTTTCGCTTCTCATGGTATCGTCCCCGTAGTGTAGTACAGTAATTAGGGTAGTATAGTCAATGTAAAATTGTATTGTTATTAATTTCTATGAATAAAAGGCTTTGTATGTAGCCAGGTGTCAATATATATAATTTGCAAGAACGTGGATAATAGATATATATTAATATTTTACGTTCTTTAAAATGTGATTGGTAAGATTTTTTCGAACCTTCATGAGCATTATTTTGAAATTTTTCGTGTTAGAGAATGTTTCATTTATTAAACTTTGGTATTTTCTGAAATAATTATGAAGAAGCATTTGTTGCTAAAAAAATCGATGGGTAGAGGAGCCATGGAACTGTACTATGAATTAGACATATTGTTTATAAATTATGTTCTTTGATGTAGAATAATTGTGTGCGATTGAAGGATTTGGAGCTTCTTGGAAGAAATCACCTACCTTATCTTTATGTTCATAAAGATTAAGTTCGCAAGGATTACTGGAATAAAGTAATTTATCTACTGCTGAAATTTTGTTGAGATCAATATGTATCCCATTCTTGTATCAGTAATTTTCTTGGATGGGATTTAATCTGACAAAACGGTATAGATGTGTTATCTTTTGTTCGGTATCATAAAATTGTATATTTTATTGAAGAAAGTCCTTAAGACAACATAGTTTTCGGTATGTCTTTTTGACTGTTGTATCGCTGTATATATTGCATTTGTAAAGCTAAATGTGAAACTGGCAATGTTAGTCGTGAAGTTGTTTTGCTAACCATTCGGATACTTTTTATCTAAACAATGTAAATTCTGTAAGTTTGATAAATTCTCTTGATGATTTATTCGATGCCTTTTTGCAAGACCTTTTGGTGTGGCATTTCTCTTGGGACTCCTTGCACGGCTCTGATTGTCTAAGGTTCGAGCTCCGTGTGTACCTCTGCATTCGAACCAAGTTCAGTGTGCTCAGTTTTAAACTTGCTTCATCGTGGCCTGCCTGCTTATTAAAGCCACTGTAATTCAAATGTGGAACCAGTTTGTAGTGGCTTCAAATTTTGAGTGAAATTGTTGCTAAAGGCTAATCTGCGCATAAATACTTGTGGTGAAGCACTCTTACGTGACAAACAACCAACTTTCATTGGGCACGAAATGGCCTATCTGGTCTTCGGCGTGCTTGGCGGAGCCTGTCACGAGGTTGCAAAAACCTCGCTGATTTAACATGTGAGTCACATTTCTACGTTTGTTAGAACTATTGATGTATTTGGATGTTGTCATGCATTGGATGAATTATTAACAGTATCATAAAATATTCTGAGGAAATAACGAAGTATTTTAATCCTGGATAGAGGTAGAATTTTGTTGGTTGATATGTTGAACTATTGAAGAAATGGAAAATAATATTAGTGTGGAGGAGAGACATATTCAGAAATTAGTCAATAACATTTGCTGCAACTTCGAGACTGTTTCAGATTGACTAGATTTAAATCAATTTATTATTTATGAAAATGTTAATTTATATAAGCCTGGTTATGTTGTAATGTCCGGATAGAAAACAAAGTTGCCATCGAGGTTCTTCTGTAGAATGTTGGGCAGGAGAGAGATCCGGGGTGCTTGTTAACCCTAGGCATCAACCCTAGGCGTTTTTGTATGTAGTCATTGACAAAGGAAATACAACGGAGAAAAAGAGAAAAATCGATTGATTTTTTATAATTGAAATTAGTAAATAATACTGAGATAAAAAATAAATTAGTTCAGTTGCTTTTGTGCTATCCAAAGCTTGATATTTGCTTTCTCGATCTCGCGGGCCTTGATGACTGATTCAGGGTCGTTGGGATTCCTTCTGCGCAAATCTAAATGGTGGGCACCTTGGTCTATCATTACTGTCACAACACTTGGCGAAGGCTTTTGAAGGACTCCAAGTCCAGACCATGGGTCCAAATTGCCGTTGCTAAAGTTAAAAAACAACACAGTGAACTACAGCTTGAGAATGCATTGCTTTCAAAAGTTACAAAGTACGGTCAATTAGTGTAGTCTTGCCAATTTGAGATTTAAAATGTGCATTGACCAGAATTATGTGCAGTTTTTACCATGCTGATTTCCCCTATCAGTGAACCCCTTCAATCAAATTTTACTATATAAAATGCGATACTTTTCGCGATTATGAGGAATCAGTTGTTTTTACAAGAACGGCTCTTGGTGGAACTATGGTATTTGAAAAGCTGCAAAGATAACATTCTTGCTTGCTTAGATGTCAAAAGGGTTCAGACCCGTCGCTATAGGGGGGGGGGGGGCGTTCGGGTTGTGACACTCTGAAAAAATTAAATTGCAACAACGAGGAGTTTTTGCCATCTAGGGGTGCTTTGTCGACAAATTTCAAAACTTGTCAGCATATAATGGATGGCTCATTCACTTTGACGGCAAATGGGACTTGGAAACTCCCTTTGAGCACAAAAGCGACAGGCCTAAAAGGGTTTGAAAATATAAGGCACGTTATCTTGGCTTAAATATGGGGAAGAGTCTAAAGCAAAAACACTAACATCGTTAAATAATGAAGCAGCTGATTTATGATAAGGATATCTTTATTCAACCAGTGGCAGGTGCACAATAAAGCAGTATAGATTGGTAATGTGTAGTCACTTATATATAACAAGTACGTGCTTAGTTCGTTGAAAGCAGAATTAATAATAAATGTTTTAAGATTTGAGAAATCGTAGGCTCCGAGTTATGCATTGATTATATTATCAGCAGCGCCGGATTCTAAAACTTATTCACAATCAAGAAAAACACATACTATTTTGTATCACACATCAATATTGCTAATTTTGCTAATAAAAACAGGATCACTTTTCTTTTAGTCACCTCAAGTGGCAGTTGATGCTTTTCTTTTTTTAAAAACCTTAACCCAACTAAATGATCACCCCCTTGAAAATTATACACGGACTTAGGTTCTTATTAGTGAAAGCACAGATTTTGTCCTCGCATATACTAGAAGACAAAATAGGCCTGAACTTCAGTACAGATATCGGACAGTCCGTTCGTTAACAAACTACAGGGCTTTCATTTTTCATATCACACCAAATTTCTAACATATTCAACTGATTATCAATGATAGTTCAAGGCATTAATTCAGGCTATTTAATCAAAAGTCAAAGATTCTAAAAATATCTTACCTGATGACCTTATATTTTGAGAATTCTTTATGACCATAGTGAGTACGCCATGCAATTTAAAAACTAAAGGTTTTTGGTACCTTACAAACAGCAGTGGTCAAACAGGTAATATTGGACAGAAATGGTATATATATATATCTAAAAACTACCAAACATAAATATCTTGGCATATTTTACCTGAATACAATGTTTGATGCTGCTTTCAAGTTCTTGCCTCCATATTCACTTTCAACCCAGTAGGCTCTGGTTGTGACACCCCATTGGCTGTAACACTGCTTTGCGTACGCATCAAAATTCCACTGATAATACAGAAAAGAATAAATAAGCAATTTTTCAAATCAAAGCAGTCTTGTCATTCACTTAATTATAGATCTGAATATTGATAAATATAAAATGTTTTCTTGAAAAATGGAAAAATGTAGATTTTCATTTAGCTAAAAATGGGTTTGAAAGCGAGCGAAATATAAAGAAAAAAGCGCAGATAACAGCACTATGTTTGAAGTTATCTTGAACATTTCTTAGATATTCAAAATAGACCAAAATAAAATAAAGAGGTGAGATTAGGTGAATGAGCTAAGCATATTTTTGACTGAAGCTTTGGGGTAAAAGGCATTGTAGAAATGGCATAACCCACTACAAAATAAAACAAAATTCATAAAAAGCCCACAATATTTCAGAGATTCCAGAGATAAACTGTCTTGATTTTTATCTATGAAAAATCCTGAAAAAATGAAAGATCCTTAAAACTGTCTAAGCAAAGTCGAGCCGAGTCGAGCTCTTACTGAGCAAATGTCATTTTGAGAACAATAATGACGAAATGTTACTTTAAAATGCCCAATACATGATAGTTACAAGAAATCTAACTAACCTGCCAGTCTGGAAAGATATTGTGTTCTCCACCGGTGCAGAGTGGCATTACTTGCTCTGTGCATGCCTGAGAGGGAGGAGATAGTTGCCAGGGGAGGAAATAATTCTTTGAAAGAATGATTTTCATGGAGGAATATCCCCTTTACGTGAAATCATCCGAGGGTAGTTTGGCGGTGTAAGGGAAAAGAGAAAGAGTTTACTCTATCTATAGTGCGTGCTATTCCTTAGGGCGACCATTACACAGTTGTATAGAATAGAAAGTGGAAATGTTTCAGCTGTATGCTTAAATTGTAGCCCAAGCCTAAAATACGTCACATAAACTATCAAAACTGTACTGAAATCGCAGGAAACAGTGCGTTGGCTACAACACAACTTCAACTTATTCCTAAGGGTCCATACTAGAAGAGGCTAACCGATCCTGTATGGAACTTTAAAAGAGTTTGAAGAAGACAGTTCGGGACAAGAATTGTAGGTTCTTGAATGCTAACCTGGAAATCCCAACCCCGGTCACCGAGTGATTTTTCTGCCTGTCTTTCCGTGTTAAAGCACGTCGCTTCACCAGTATAGTTCACATATACGTTAACTGCTGCAGATATGCTCTTGAGAAGATCAACACCAGCTACTTCTGGGTTTTGAAGATGTGAGCAGACCACCTGGAATATGAAATTAATACTTTAAGTAGAAATTGTATAATCACTTAAAAGAAGCTTGGCTTTATCGAAGCCCCCAAAAATGGCATTAAAACTATGCTCATTATTTGCTCGTAAAAGATGTGAAACAGAGATCACATCGCACAAAATTGTTACTTTGACTAAAAGCAAGAACATATTACGTTACACAAGAATCGTAATTCTTGGCGTAGAGATAACACCATGTTTTCTTTAAAGCTAGGAATTGTTTACTCTATACAAAAGTCTGTTCTACATCTAATCATAGAATACCTTGATTGGCCATGCTGGAAGTGGTTCCAAGAAGGCAGCAGGATATGGGTAGTCAACTGCAAATAAAATTAAATTCTATCATAAAATGTATAAAAATTCTTTCGGACAATTCTATTCATTATTAGAAGCTCAGTTCTGTCGACAAGAACGAAACCAAGAAAATGAAAAAATAACTGTCGATTCTCAAAATGCAAACATTTCTCACAACGGGTGTTTCTATGTCAGAATGCACAACTGCCTATACGGACATAATGCTTGCCAACGGTTTTTGAACACCCGAAACGTTCACCACATTTCAGAACAGTTACTTTAGAAATAGCTTCTTTGAAAATAGATAAAAATTGAAATAGGTCAAGTCAAATTGGGGGCTAGTACAAAGAACGGGATATAAGCTCTGGAAAATTTGAAATTCAGTTGACTACTACTGGACTGGACGCGTTCTGCGACTTGTTTCACCGACAAAATACAAAAAGGGCGACTTAAATTGGAACCGGCCTTGATTTACCGCAAGGCTAAGTCATTTGTAAAAATATACGCGCAAATACCTTTGTTAAAAATAGGCAAACCAAGAACACATGCAAACAAGGATTACTAACCCATGGCCAGATTTGACCAAACAGATGACAGCCATGTGCTGAGGCGAGTTGTATCTGAAGCTTGCTCAAGAGGATGGCACAGTTTAAAAATGGAATTTAGCCATCCACGTCCACCAGCTATAATAAAACCCGGTTGGGTGAATAGGTTATCTCATAAAAACGCTAGAATGTTTTATCAAATATTTTAATAAGAATTCACTCTAGCTTTTAGTGCCATGAAAGAGAGAAACAAGCTTTTTTATTCGAAAAAAATTGTTTACATCAAAAGATTTTAAAAAAGCTTCAATAGCGCATAACGTAAGTTGTACCGGACTGTCCATACTGTGCGATAATGTCCCAAGATTTGCGTATCAGTGATGTACAAGATGTGCCACCAGCTTTGTAGAAATCTTGTGAAACAATGTCGTAAAATGTCTAAAAAATATTTGTTACAAAGCCTATTAATGTTATAAAAGATACAGTTCTTAATCATACCACTAATCGATCTCGCAAAGATAGCAACATAGCGTGTCTTCGATAGAGTTCTAAAATGATGACGTCTTAAAAATCTGTTTTTAGAATTTTTGAATTTGGATCCCATAACCTGAAAGAGCATCATGAAATACCTCTAAATGTGGAAAATCAATCAATTGTGTTACGAATTTCCAGATATATGGCCACATGTGTATTGGCTCTTTCCCTAGCAAGCCTCTGTAATTTCGTCTCCGTTCATAACTTTATGAACAAAATAACAGTGATTCGTTAGCAAACTTCAAATATTTCATCGGCCATATCTCACCTGATTTAAGACAGATTTGAGTGATCTTGCATAATTGGAAGTATTGCATGATGTTCTTATATGCTACATGGTTAAAATTCTAAAATTCCAAAAATAGCTTTTTGTGACGTCACAGGTCAGCCTGACATTTTAAAGATGCAACCAAAGTCTTTCAAGCCCAAAATTTGAAATGTGAATTGGTAAAAATGAATAAAGCAGCATTTTTTATTCAATGTAGATTATTCAATTCTCCACCTAGCTAGGTGGAAATATAAATGAAAGATGCTGAAATAAGATAACACAAAGGAAAAACCTCGCATTTATTCATCCCAGTGAATGCAAGTATAGGAGCAGATGCAGAAATAGCTCTGAAAAAAAAATATTGGAATAATGAGAAGACAGTCAAAACACATCAAAAGTATGATGAACTTTTTCTAATGTTTTTTATGTTTGGTTCAAACAAAAGGAACTTCGTTACATTGCATATTTCTAAGCAGGAAAATAAACTAAATGTTAACAATAATGTTTCTTTCATTTTTTCTCTTTTATTTGTTTTCCTCATTTGTTTTGTCTCCTTCAAGAAGAGCTCAACAGAGACTTGAAGAAAGTTGAGGAAACCATGCTAGCACTACAGGCCAGGGTACTACATCAAGGAGGTTTAAAAGAAGCCACTATGATTGGGAACTTTGCTGTATTCTAGAGAGTGAGGTTAGGACGACTGTTAAAAATGCAAATACCTGTTGGTGCAGAAAAGTACATAAAATACACTGACCCTACAACACTGCTGGGGTACTTCATTCTAAACCAGGCAGCCAGCATACCTATAGGTTGAAAGAAACACATTCTTTCCTGATTTTAACATAAAGTTTGAAAGGTGAACTTTGCAAAAACATGCTTACTTGAATTTTAAGGTCAAGAATATTTATACTATTACAAAAACATGCTTACTTGATTTAGGCCTTCCTATCCTATTTATACATGTGTTTCTGAATAATCAGTGGTGCCGTGGAGGGGAGGGGGGTTTAGGGGCTCAGTGCCTCAGCCCCCTTTTTAAAATGAAGAGAGATTTTTTGGGCCCCCCTTAACAAGTGAGTTCATATTTGGTTAAACGAATTGTGTGTTCAACCCTTTATTAGACTATGGATTCCTCATGAATGAGCAATTTCTTATCCCTCTTTTTTGTGTCATCAAATAGTTTGAATGATATCTACAGACAATGGAGATTCTTTAACACAAATGCAAGTACTGTATATTGGGTGTGGTCACGGGTGTGGTCTCTTAAATTTGCCTAAAGCACAGCCTCCCTTCCTAACTTTTTAGGATAGCACCTCTGTGAATGATAGTATAGTATTTTGCCATGAATAAAGCCCAATAAAATTTTAAATAATGGATTAAGACAAAAGAGTATAAAAATCAAGAGGATGTAGAGATATGCACAAAATATAACATGTTTCTAGGCCTTTGAATAAAAGTGTGTTAAAGTGCTCTTATCTAACAGAATCTTGCTGTGGAATAGGTACTAAACTTTGGATATTGTCATGCAACTCTTAATGCATTTCCTGACATCTGTTAACTCTGGCTAAAGCTGTCTATAGTTTAGGAGTTTAGGTCTTGAATACCCAAGGGAATACAACATGAGTTCTAGACTATGTTCATATGGCTACCAGAGTAAAGACTGTGAAAATACAATTCTGATTAAATTCCGAACTTTCTTTCCAATCTTCTATGTTTCTATCATAGAGGTCAAAATGATGAAAAAGGATGTACCTCCATAAGATCCTCCAAAGGCAACCACTGGACTATTTTCTGCACCAGGCATGGTTGCCTGTATTGAATTAATTAAATTTTGTAAGGAATTTTGTTACATTCACTGCACATAAAAGAATGATAAATACAAAATTAATTGTAAAGATACAAATAAATTGTAAATACACATATTGCATTATTATGTCTTAGTTTGACAATTCATTCAAACCTTTTAGGTTGACAATTCATTCAAACCAGTTTATCAAACTTTTCTAAGAATAGTATATAATTGATAGATTAAATAACAATTTAACCAAATCTTTGTCTGTATCACAAGTATAACAATGAGCAATACTTAGTTGTATCAAGTGTCTCTCAACTCTAATAATACACAAGTTATGATAAAAGTTGCTTCTGAAAAAATCAAGCTAAACGCTATGATGAGTTAACAAGAATGCAATTTTTCAGGGCTAGCAGCATCTATAGAAAATAATCTATCATTTTGTTGAAACAATTATTTTATGTGCAAAAAAGCAAATATAACAAGCCATATGAAGGTATCATCAAATGGTTGTACAAGAAAAAATAGGAGATTTCTTGCAACCATTTTATGGAGTCTAATTATAAAGAGGAACAGACCTTCATATTGTCAATCAAAGTAGCAAAGTCGGCCAAAGCCTGCTCCGATGTCAGGTAGCCCAGATGGGTTGCATCCTTAATGGTTAACAATAAAACTGCATTGATACAAATTTCCCAGAATGATTTGTTTCATCAATGTTTATATAGTTGCCTTTATTGAGGTAACAGTATATTGGATTGAAGCAAGCATACCAAATTTATCTACAGCTCAGACTTCATCTTTAAGCAAGCTTATGAGTGCTGGCAATTTGGTCCTGTTCTATCATATTAATAAACATTGCGAAAAATGCTAGAAAGGGAAAATCATTTACATTTCAGTTGATTTGATGCATAAAAAAGCACAATGCATCATAGCTGAAATACCCACTCCCAGCCAAACAGTCTCACTTTAACAACAAAAATTGTCATTACATTATGTCTGACATCAAGATTTTACATTCACTGCATGGTATGAGTTTTTATTGCCACAATGAATGTGCTTTCTTTCATAAAGCTCTGTGAGTTTGTGAACAACATTTTATAGAAAGAGTAGATACAATAAACTGTGCTCTGTTTATTGGGAATGGGAAATGGCACAAATTTATTGGGAAAAAAGATAAAGGCACAAATTTCAAGACCTGCAGAAGAGGCAATCCAAGGCACTTTGGTGATATATCTTATATATGTAAAAAGTGTCTGCTTAATACAAAAATGGACAATACCACCCAATGGATAAAACTCTTATGGCCAGATCTGCTGTCACAATGTTCAATGATTTTACCTTGTAGGAGTCTTTTCCAAATGGTAAAGATTGCCCATAGTATCGATGCTCAGCAAAAACCAACATGGCACCAAATTCTGGAGCAATGTCCCACATAAATCCCTGAAGAAAAAATGTAAGTACAGACAAAAATTTTCTGAGAGTACTTTGATGGAATACAGGAAATTTTCTTATGGGCAATAGAGAGACTTGTCTGTGGCTTAGAAATGAATTTCAAAGTGGGGTCAGAAGCTAGTGGGCAAAGCTTCAATTAAATAAAAGGACCTTTAGCTATGGACTCTTTTATAGGTAAGACTGTGGTGTAAATACTAAATTAATAGATTTTTATCACAGGGAGTGCTTTCTCCTTGATTAGTCTATCTATTGAGAGAGCTCCTCCTTTAAGAAATTCCTGCATGCAAATCTCCTTCGTTTTTATAAAATCATCAATATTTTTTTTTCTTGTTCTATTTCTCTCATTGTATGCAATTTACTTCATCTTTTGTGACCTGTTGCTGCATTTTAAAAGATTTGTATGCATGAATCTAAAAAAATATGAACTGAACTGAACTAAGAGAAGGAAAGAAAACAATATGTATGGTCCATAGTCTTACAGTTTTACAATTTTGAGGCATTTGAGGTAAAATTTTCCTTCAAGTTTTGAAGGCAATGTACCAAACATGCCTAGGTAATAGGGGCAACATATTGCAAAAGGAGAGAGGCATTTGCACCCAAAAATCCCAAACTAAACATTTTTTTAACATTGAAGCTAAGAAAAAAGTTACCTATTTCCCTCTGGTAATTCTTTTAGAAGCAAACTGCAAGTTCAGAAAAAGAGACAATTTTCAATAACAATAAAAAACAAAATTGTAGAACACTAACTGTGTTATTACAGAACCAATCAATTGCACCCTCATTGCCAGTATAAAAAAAGATTGGTCCTCCTTCTTTCCAATATTGTTTGTTAACTAAATATCGCTGCCAAAATTTTTTGTCTCCGCCAAGAAAATTGAAATGATCGAGCTGCAATAAAAAACAATACTTATAGAGTACTGATGTTCATAATAAACTTTAAAAATTGCTTGAAGACTACTTGCTTCCAATTCAATTTTTTGAAATACTTCTAGGGTTTCATGTCACAAGGAAATTTATTGTTTGATTTTTACCTTTAAAGGTTTAAAGTATCATAGAAAACGGACTTAGCTGCTGTTTTTAACATCATTCAAATTTTTAAAGATTTTTCAAATCAAGTACTGGTACCATATTACCAAACTATTTAACACACAGGTGAAATGGAGGTAATACACAGGTAAAGTGAAGGTTAGCACACAGGTGAAGTGAAGGTTAACACACAGGTGAAGTGAAGGTAACACACAGGTGAGCTCAGTAACTACATAAATTTTGAGCTCAATGAGGCCAACATTTTGAAGAGTCGAGAGAAGGCTGTTAACAGATACAAACTTATATAAAATCTTGGCAAATTTCTTGAAGAGATTTCGTGAATATTTTTTCTAATCTTCCAATACACTTCTTACTCACCGTTTGCTCAAAATAGAGCGTTTCATAGGTGATATCGTTGTTGTCCTGGTATATGTTGCGGTCGTATTGTGGACGCGGAAAGCGCTGTAATGGTGGGAGATGAAAACTGTTGGCATCTTGAACGATCGATTTGGACGATGTTGAGTCCAGATTTGTAGTTACAGCTAGCAAAAATAACAGCTTTGGTCCGACTTCCATGATTTTAAAAATCGGGTTGTTTTGCCGCCCGTCTTCTCTGCTGTCGTGTCAGCCCCACGAAGGTTAAGAATAAAAATGTTTATTTCGGTTTATCAAGCTGTAAACCTTGAGGTAACGCGTCAGCAAAATTAATTAAACATTTAACAGTCATGTGAAGGTCCACTGACAACAAAGCCTGGATTGTTTACGGTACAACTATGACAAACTGCAGGTTTATCACATGATAACGCGCCATTTTTCACAGGATCCTCTTTGTAAACATCATCCTCGTTTTGAGCTGTACAAGAATCGAAACGAGGCATGAAGGCAATGATAAGAAAAAAAAGACGAGTTAGAAAGACTGGATCAAGCTTCTAATAGTGTCGCCATCCGAGAAGAGGGCCCCAGAACAGCCCATGCTAGGAGACGGCCTTAAGTGTTAGTCCTAGCAACGTTTTCAGCTGCTCTGGCCTTGTTCTTTTTTAGGACTCATACACACGGCATTGCAGCTCTCACGAATTCATATCATTCAAGTATTGTTTTTGAGGAATGGCTTCCCGCTATTGTTTGGGGCCCTCTTCCTTTTGAAATTGAACGCTTCAAACTTTGGTGTTTCAAGACAATAGGAAGCTCAATCCAGTCTTTTTTATAGATCATTGTGTCATACCTATTCCACACTTTTTGGAAAACAATAGAGTTTTTTTCAAAATCATTTGTTATGATTGTTAAATCTTCCCTTGCCCCCCCCCCCTCCCCCACATTCCAACTTGTGTCGGAGCATGGACATAAAACATGAACATAAAGAAGTCAACAGAACAACTGTATCAACTCAAAGAAAAAGATTAAGCAATTTCGTAAGGTTGGGTGTATTACATATTTTGTCAAATTTGATTAGAAAACTTTTTGGGACTTACTGTATAATTGAAAAAAATTTCAAACTGGGCTGTTCAAAAGGTTTTTTGATAGAATTTATCATAACGTCTAGAGTTTTTAAGTACAGTATGATTTGTGCTTATTAAAACTTATCTCTAAATATTGCTTTACAGCTTTCAGACTTGGACGTTTTCTTGACGATACTTTCAGAAAACAAATCTGCAGATTTCTCGTTTCTCGTTTATAGCTGACATTCAGTATTCTCTATTTCCGTAGCAAGTTTGTCTGTTAACAAATAGGCCTTGTGATCCAGGGCCAGATTCAGCCCAAAGAGAAAACGAATCTCCGGCACCAAGATAATCTGGCTTTGGCACCTCGATCTAAACTGAAGGACACTTAGAAATAACTCAGAAGAGCTTTCGAACTACGCGACCTTTTGTGATTTTGATAGTTACATGTACACATATGTATTTAAAGAATCAAATTTAAGGAAAACACATTATGAAGCTTCATCAATAACAGCAAGGATAAATAAAGGTACACTACTACTTAAAAAAAGTAAAAATAAAGTAAAGATAAAAAATTATTCCCCAAAACATTCCCTGCAATTTTGCTTCTTGCATGTAAATAAAATACTTTTCCATGAGATGCAAAAACCCCACAAACCTACAAGCCTGATTTGGAGGAAAGCTTTGGCTAAAGATTGAGGACTTTTAATTTATAAAAGCAAATTATACATCTTATTTATTCAATTGTAGAAAATAAATCACCAGTATTACTCAGAACCACATTAATAATTATGTCAACTGCATGACAATAATGGCCCCAATAATGAAAGGAGAACAAAGCTTATAACGGTCAATGCAAGAAAAGAAAGGAAAATTTTCATGAATTGTTGAGTGTGTCAGGATAATGTATGTTTGAAAAGCTTGGTAAGAGTGGAAGAATTGCTGGTTTAGAGAAAGGTCAACAACTGTTTGCAACTTTGTGCTAATCTTGCTTGTCCCACTCCCCCCCCCTAACATTCCTCAAAATGTACTGTAATAGATCGCCCCGCTCCGTTGGCCTCCACCCATATCTTGTCACCCTGACTACGATCAGAATGCTCAGGGGGCGTAACCCAAAAATATTCATTCGTGTTTTGTAGAAAATCAGTTGAAGTAAATCTAGATAGAGAAACAAAAGCGGTTACGGAACGAGTTTATTTTAGCAACTTTCTGCAATTAACGAAGAAAATTGGTCACAGAAGACGCTTTGAGAGGCGGATGGTATCCAATTCATTCAAATTGTATAGCAACAGAGACACGTTGAAATTTACCATTTGTTTTTGCCCAATTACCCGTTTAATAAGTAACAGGGAGTGATCAATGAAGATAAAACACCAGGACATCGGTTTGGAATTTGGTGCATGGAAACCTTGTCGTGATCATGGTGTGATTAGAGTACCAGTAAATACGAGCAAAGACAAGGAATGCTGCTGCAAAACTGGTTGTGTGAGTCAGCCGGTAAGTCAGCTTGAAAGTATATTGATTAGGTAAGAGACCGTAAGAGGTTGTAAATAATCCTGACATGGCCTATTCATATAGTTTTGATCAGTCTCGTAACTCCCGTCAAGTTCATTAAATTTTAGATTCTCTACGTATCGTACCACGTTAACAAAAGACAGCAACATCTAGAAAACCAGCACGCATGTACTGGAATATCATCCAAGAAAATTTGTTTGCCTTTATAAATAAAGGTTAATTCGTAATTAAGGAGTTTCAACAGAATATAGCAGTCGAGGAGAAATAGCAGCCCAGAGCTGAAATATTATTTTAGTTGTGAAATTTTAATGGCTCCGTATGCATGAATCAATTTAATTCAAAAGTTTAGAGTTTTTAGCTGGAGAACACAGAACAGATATGATTCGAGGTTTAGAGGAAAAAACCTTTAATTAAAATAAGTTGAAATTTTAGGAGCATTTATCAGTTTACATTTAAGTCTGGGTGTATTTCCAGCTTGCTTTAGTGAGTTTGCAGCACAGGTACATGTAATCTGTAGTGCAGGCACAAAACACAGGCTGAAAGTCAAGAAAATTAGAATTAAATGCTATTCTTTACAGCTGGAGACTCTGTGACATGAATTTTATCACATCTTATCGAATAAAATCATCAAATCGAACCAAACATATCAGCAATAAATGCAATGTTTCAACTTGAGAGTCATAAGTTAAGTATAAAGGTAGAGGTGTGTGTCTTTTTTTGCTTCAAAGTCATTTAATTTAAAAAATTGAAGGTATTCCACCCCATGCACAGTCCCTGATGACCCTGTGAAACCTGAGTGGGAATTAGTTTACTTGCAAGACAGAAATTTCAACAAAAACAATAGATGCACAAGAAGTTTTGTGCAGGCTGTGTAACATGGATCAAATTTGGTTCTAAAAAAGATGCAAAAGGAATCACAGTATAGTTTCAGCAGGATTTTCAAGAATTTGTGATTTTGATTAAATTCAAAGAAATAACTACTGTAAAGCTTTCAGTTAGAATTGAGTGGATATTATTTGACATAATATACTACCATTGATTAAATCCCCAGTGGCATTTTATGGATCCAGTTATGTTTTGGCCCAAAGTTATTTCCATGCTTTTTTGAAAAAAACTAGTATCTCCAGGGCTTCAAATGCAAAAAAGTATGGCAGGTTAAGTTTCAAAAGATGGACTGTTGTAGAAAAGATTTTATGCAAAAAATCTCTATGTGTCATAAGAATAAATTAAAGAAGAGCTTTTGTTTTGCAACCAATGCAGTTTGTTGCCTTTTTTGCTCTTTAGGCAGCATGCATAGATGTTGATGTTGATGAGAAGCTGACTATTCTAGTCTGATGAAAAACAGAGTGCTGACTAAAATGTCACTAAATTAGATGAAGACCAAAATGTTAAAACAAAGCCAGTTAGGAACATCTCTTTCCTGTTGGCTTATTTAAATCAATTTCTCAGTTTAGGTTGTAATCACCTTTTGATCTTGATTTTATGCTGCATAATCTTATCAGTACTGGATAAAAATAGCTTTAAGCATGGTAAAAACGTTTGTTCCCCAATATGCTACCACTGTATTCAGTGATTCACTCAACTTACTGTCACAGTACAAATTACAGTCACCTAAAATTTGGACCTAACAGGGCCGTAAATTTGTCATGTGAATTGGGGGGGTCAGCAGAGCGAATGAATATAAAGTATGCAGTGGGTCGTGGCACCACAAGGGATTTATGGTATGTGTTATGAAAATAGTTGAGGGGCAAATTACTTTAATACAAAAGTCAATATTTTTGGATTTCTCAAGACTTTCTGCTCTATAGAAGGTATTTACAGATATTCCTTAGTACATTGACTTTTGTGTGTATGATTGGATGGATAACATTTTTCAGAGACGGCCCCAAGAAATTGTACCTTGGGAGCTAAGAATCAAGTTTACTGTCGTAGGAGGACCCACCATGGTTGGGTCCGACGCGGAAGAAAATTTTTGAAATTTTACCTTCTAGAAAGGCTAAAAAAGCATCCCCCAGACTAAATTTAATAAAATACTAGAATCGCTCAGGATAGAAAGCTCGGCGTTTCTCAGAAGAACACAGATTATTGTTTATTGGGTGAAGTTTTTGAGGGGAAGAGCCATGCTTAATCTCTAGTGACAGACGTTGGGGAAAGTAGGGATGATGTTGCATTGATTGGTAGAAATTTACTTTCTGAACAGAAATGCGCGTCTTCCTTATTTTGACTGATTTCAGAAGGCCATGTTTACACATCAAAAATGAATACATGTTAATGATGCAAAAAGTGATTTACTAAATAAAAGTAAATAATAGACAAATAATAGAAATGTACGTAAATAAGTTAGTAAATAGGTCAAATAAAATGATAGATTGCTCTCTTTTTATTTCATACTCTGTTTTCAAAAATAAAATGGTAGAAAACGGTAAAAAACGGTAAGTTTTTATCTTGTAAAAATTATAAAAACCACTCTGCTTACAAAAATAGCCTTAGTGGCTGCGGTTTTTTGCAATAACACAGAAAACGTAATTTGGTTCTAACCCGGCTACCAGGGATTTCTTTCTTTCAAGGAAAATGATGGTAATTTCTCCAAAAAAATCGTTTTGCTCCAGACTTTTGGGGGGGTCCAGTCCCCCCCGTCCCCCCTGGGATTTACGGCCCTGGGACCTAAACTTGCAAAGCTTTTTTTATCCAATGTTTTGAATTGATGCTGATGTAGGGTCAAAGGCTCAAGATAGGCACCATGCAGCCATTGGGCTAGCAGGGGTTATGGGCCCCCCCCCCCACTTTTTCTCGATAATGGATTGAGAAATTTTTTTGAAAAGTTAGGCAACTTTGGTTCATTTACTTCTATGTAGTAGTAGTAGCAGATGACACCCCAATTACACTTGAAGAAAATCTTCTTGACAAAACAGCAGCAGATATTTTATGTTTGTCATAGGGTAACAACAAAGAACCCAATCATATATACAAATAGCCTTTCTGTGTATCATTATTTACCCCATAACTACACATGCTCACAAAAACTGCAGCATACAATACCAAACAATGATTCTCTTCACATATGTAGAACAAGTACTTTTCAAAAATTGTACTCAAACTATGGAAATATTTCGGCCATAATACCCTTAAAATCCTTGCCCAGAAGTAGAGCTTTCGATTTTCAATGTACAAGATTTTACTCAGTAATACTGCAACTTATTTACAGAATACATTTGATTTGATGCTATATCTTAATTAAGCACCCTTCATTTGGTCTAGTTACCAATTTTCATCCATTTGTGTTGATTAGAGGAAAAGATTAAGGGGATTAAATGTATATAATCAATTTGGTGCCACACCCTTTTTATAACAAATTCCTGGAAATGCCGAAATATTGAAGGTACTATAACTTTTTACTAACGAAAGATTTTAAGCTGAAATTTTGCAATTTTACATATTTCAATGAGATTTGTTTGCTCACAAAAAATGATTGCATTCTGAGGACATATACACCATCTGGATGATTTGAAATGGAATGACTCATCTTGTTTAATGATATGATGTATTTTCTAACTTGGTTACCTTTGTGTTTTATTATCTTCACTAGCTAATTCGATATATTTTTATAGTTACTGATATCTTCTCTGAACCAGACAGCAGAGTCCAGAAAAGTTGTTAACCTTCCTCCAGACACAAAAGTCCCAGAAGGCAAACCTTCCTCACAAAATAATAGAAAGTGGGCGTGGCTTGGGTGTGTCGTAGGAGCTTTTATTGTAGATATATCATGTTGAAAAAGTTATAAGATGGGAACTCTATTCAGTATACACATGAAATTTGTAAGAGAAAATTTAAGAAATGAAAAAATAACACTTATAAACAAAAATGACTAAATTTCTTGTTATCTCTCTAAATATTGTTCAGTATGTAGATGTTACAGCTGTCTGGTTTGTTCTTCATCTTCTCAATCTCCTGTGATACCTTTGTCATCGTAGGCATAAAAAACAAACAACTGCCAATCAGCCAGAATTTGGACATTCTCATTCTTACTCTACTGTTCACTTACTTAGATATTGGCCGAGTTTTCTCCCTAAACCAATCTCTTCACAGCTTGTGTAACAAAGTCTAAGACCCTATACCCACAACAGTCGCTACCTAACGACTCCCTAACGACTCTCACGGGCTAGAATGACTATCCGATGTCATTCATTATATCGACATCATGAAAATCGAAAGCAATATTTCCTTGTGCTGAAAGTTAAAAAAGGCCTTACCATTTTCAGTACCCAGTTTACTTTAGTTACTAAATTACAAAAACTTGGGGCATATCTCTTGATCATAGTATAGAAAAATATTTGATTAATGGTTATCGTGGTTTTGATTCCTTATTCATTAAACTTCTTTGACACGGATCTTAAGCATTTCACGTCACAACACACGAAGTTTCCTTTCGAATACGTCACCATGTCCGACACATCACTGACCGCCAAATCCATCTAACGGCTTACAAGTTCTCCACTATCATAAGGAGACACGAATATTGCCCTAGGCTCTACAAAATCATCGGGGTAATGACCTTTTTATATGTTTTAGATTGAGCTGCTGAATCATGAAAGTCAGTGGTTGCAGAAGACGATCCACGAAAATCTCCCAGTCTATTAGATACCTAGAAGCAATCTAAGGTTTGTTGAGCCCATTGATGCTAGATTAATGCCTAAAGAAGCTATTGTTTGGTGGAAGCAGTGCTGAAACATCTTGCTAGATAAGCTCAATACGATGTTTTCTAAAATAAATTTTGGTTGTACATCTCTTCCCGACCAGTTTAAAACAACGGCAATACAATTTTTATTGGGTTTTTGGTAAAGGAACTTGTAGTAAAATCTTCTTGGCTGAAATGAGAAACCGTTATGCATCGATAACGGCTCATTTACATAGAGTAACAAGTGCCAGGGGGTACGGTGCGGCATTACACCTCTGCGGAACTGAACCCCCCCCCCCCCCCACAGTTAATTCCGAATAGTTACAATATTCTTATCATTTTTTATATATATTTTTCCCAGAGTCTCTTTTTCTTCCATAGCACTACACTTCTACGTGACTGCATGGTCCTGTCTTTTAGAGAAGAATCTAACCTTTTATTTCGTCACCCTTGTTACTACCTCTATCTCACTCCAGAACGATGAACGTTACCATAAATGTGTCGCTCAAAACCATGTATAATATTCAATTTATGTCATACTTGCAGCTGTCTTTGACTGTAAGCGATGTCATTTTACAAACACAAATTCTTCTCCATATGGCTTATGAGATTATAACAGTCACCATTTCACTTTTTGGGCGGGAGCGGCACTGAAGCTTCTTGCATGGTTGACAATGTTTATTAAATATCTTATACTGTACATTCACTTTAAGGTTCAAAGACTTCTTCGTGACTAGCTGGGAAGAAAGCTTCAATCATGGTATGTAAAATGTCAATTATTGGTGTAGTTTAAAAACAAAAGTAACTTATTCAAGAGCAAGTTTAATTTTCGAAAATTTGAGCTTCAATTCTAATGCAATATCTGTGAAGAGAGTTCAAACTTAAACAATGTGATGTTTCCATAACAGTTTCGTTAGCCATTTCAATTTTTCGTAACAGTTTTCCTAATCTGATTCTCCCAAAGGGTTATTTTCTCGTAAAAATATGCAAGTTAAAATAAGGAGATCTTCAATAACCATCTTTGGGTGAACAAGAGATCGCATGAGCTTTTACTTCTTGCTTAAAAGCTCTTGCGCAACCGGCATGCTTAGCGGCAGTTTTCTTGAGAAATTGACTGTCTTTTGTATTTTCATACAGTACGATATTAGGCCAGTCTTTTCTATTATACTCGCAAAGCGGGCCAGTTGCACAAGTGCCTTCAACAGTAACTGTGAACTACATAAATAGAATTTGTCCATTCGATTCTGACAAAGAAAACATATGTGAAGTTGACTAGATATCATGTTAGGGACAGAAATGTATACGTGGATATGTGATCAGCATAGGCGTATGGGGTGGGGGAGGGGGTGGCTGGGGGGTCCAAGCCTCCTAGATTCGGGCAACTTATTTTTTCGGCCAAAAATTCGGGCAGGAGCCTTATCCAAAGACAAAAAGTATCAGAAAACTGCATTTTGAACATGATTGTAAATCTCTGAGATGAGTGAAGTGACCGTAATCGTGAGCGATTTCAGTAGTTATGGAATAATGTTGACAATAGCAAAACGTTAAAATGAGAATTTTTCTCGTTCGCTAGGGGCAGCTGAGTTATAGAACTTTAGAAGTTTTGGAAATTTATTTGAACTAGAGTAAAGTTTTAGAAATATATATGTACGTAAATGCATCTTAGGCCCTTTTTATTCGGGAGTTCTTAGTTACCAAACTAAAGTGTCCTAAACTGCCTTACGCCACTGGCATTAGGGAATGCAAGCGTGATTGCTAGCCTTTCAACAGAAATCATCAGAAAGGTTTGCTTCTTCTACCAAATAGATTCTGCAAATCAAATAGGTCAAGCAAAACTGTGTGTTGATTGCTTAAAATGAGGCATGATGACAATGATTCGGACTTAGTTCCATATTTTGCTGAAGGGATGGAAATCCTGGCCACTATTCCAGCAACACCATATTCAGCGAAACGGGCATTCAGCTCATTTAGGCACATAAGAACATTTTCGCCCTCTTCAATTTCGAAAGTTAATGTTCAAATCATGTTCTTGAAAAAGATATCGATAAAGTGATCGATATATATGGTCGCCGTTTTGGTAGAGATTCATATTTCTTTTAATTAAAACTCGAAAGCTATTTTGTAATGTCATGTTTTTAAAAATGCTAATTAGTTAGCCTCATTTTAATGACGTTGCAAATCATTGCTTGATTAAATCTTTTATATGTAAGAGTATACTCCGTTACAATATGGACATTAGTATTTTTCAGGCAAAAAAATTGGAGCCCCCCCCCCACCCTATCTGAACTCACCCCGTTCAGTTCAGTTCAGTTTTCATATTTTAAATTCCTCTATCTGAACTCACCCCGTACGCCTGTGGTGGCCAGTGAGGCTAGCTTTATTGCCAAAGCTTATAACAACTAAGATTTCTTAAGTTTTACAGGATAATTTCTCTTATATTGAGAATTAAAGCTAGACCCCCCGGAAATGACTGAGGTGGGGCCTCTAATAAATCAACTTCAAAATACATTGTAACTGATTCTAATATATAACCGATAACCGATTCGATTCTATTGTAACTTCTTCTAATATATCTATTGTAACTGATTTTAACTAATTCTACTAGAAGATCATAAACAGAATTAAAATTCACTTTTTCGTGACACCTTTCACAGGGCCTCCGACGAAGGGGGGCCGGGCTGGCCTTGCCCCCCCCCCCCCCACATTTTTGCAAAACAATAGAGTTTTTTTCAAATTCTTTTGCTATGGGTGTTAAATTTTCCCTTGGCCCCCCCACTTTTCAACCTTTGTCGGAGCCCATGTTTCATCTTAATCTCCATGCCCGGGGCAAGTAAAGCCTTTCAACGGGTCTAATTATGGGAAATTAATTATGGGCAATGATGAAGTATAAAATAATTAAAAATCCCACAATATCCTGGAATAAATCTTCTCGCTTTCTGAAATCCAACGCTTCTGGCTTGTATAACAACCCATCCACAACCTCGCTATTTGGCACGAGCTTTTGATTAGAACTGATAGCTCGACAAGAAACTGTTGGACTATACATGACGAATTTCACCAATCACGTCCTTGCCTGCAAATCGCGAAAAATTATCCGATATTTGTGTCAGCCCTTATGAAAGAGAATATCTCTGTATCACCTAACTGCGGCTAACCTTGGCGGATAAAGTGGGCAATGCTGAAAGCTAGTTCCCAGGGCTACGTGCCCATTCCTTGGAATAGGAGCTTGTTTCAGCTCGATTTGTTATTTGCATTAACCTAACAGAAGAACAAGCCTCTTTACTTTCGAAGCGTTTGCTGTTACTAGTGTCCGAGTGGCCTTAAACTGAAATATTACGGTTTGTATAGCAAGTTTAATAGTATTATTGAAAATGACTTGTTGTGTTGCCGTCTATGAAGTCCAAAGTAAACGTCTTCTCTCAACACTCAAGTCACAGTTGCTTTCTTTTGTGTTTTTGTCCACACAGCAATGTTTTATTACCGCTGCCACTCCCGTATCTTCCTTGCAAAGGATAGCACAGTGCCTACTTTTACAAAGCAAGCTTTTTAAGTTGTGTCGTGTGAAGTGTGCAAAATAGACATTTACTTCCTACACCATCTCAAATCGAATAAACATTCTTCAGTTGTTGCATATAAGAGTCTGATTTCTCGTTATCTGCATACTGTTCTGTAACGGTACCTAGAGCATTAGATTTTGTCGTCTTTTGTTCTGAAACAAAAATTATTTCACTACATTTTGTCCTGTTTGCTACCTTATTCACATTTGCTGCCTGATTTGCGTTAAATAAACGCGGCAGTATAAAACAGTCTTAGGGTTCTTTCTTCTAATTTCTTAGAAAAAACAGTTTTAAACTACGCCGTTCATGCAGGCACCCTTTTACCGTACCAGCTAGGGGTCAATACTCCCTCCAATCTAACTGGCATTTCTTTGCTTTGAAAAATATCTTGTTTTCCTGCCTAATACAAAAAGAGGCTTTGCCCCCGCCCCCCATACACTCACTAAAAGTCCTGCTTAAGAGGCTATGCATCATCCAGAATGCCTCGTGAATCAGGAATCCCAGGGAATTTTGAACCTGCACCGACAAAACTCATATGCCTTGACATAGCGTGTTTAATCCTCTCCACCTTTTTCAACTAGGTGAATACGGCAAGTATAAAAGACAGACCACTCGCTATTGACATGTAATCATGATTGAAACTGATTTTCAGAATGTCACATAAGAACAGAAACAATTTTGTATTTGTGATAAAAAGGCCCGTACACCTGATGCTCCTCTTCGTAATCTGAAGAAAGGAGAAACCAACTAGAAACTGTATCCATTGCTTTTGATTACATTGTCCTGCAAAGGAACCTCCGTTTAAGTAAAGAAAGCCTTACCATACAACGGTTTTAAATTCTTTGTTATGAATGATCCGACTATTCAGATCAATTCAAGTCTACTTAATCTCGGTGTATATTAAGCATTAGACAAGTCTTTGATATTAGACACCCCAAATCTGTTTATGCATACAAATTGAAATGTACAGCTAACTTTCAAGTTCAAAAACTTATTTCTGGAGTTGGAATGACTAAAAAATTTCAAGTATAGTGGTAAAGGAGAGAGTGGATAGTCGTGCAGAAAAGGGTAGCATGCTGTTATCTTCTTACCTTAATTCATCGATTGATGGTGTTATGAAAACATTTAATCTATTGCTGGTTCTCCAGAATATTGAACAGAAACATTTCATCAATCTTCAATTACTCATCATATTCATCAATCTCTGATTACATTCTACGTCTACACTCTACACTTTACACTCCCAATCTGTTTACCGCAAAAATAATTACTCTAAAGACACTCCCAATTACAAAAAATAACAATAAAAAGTATTAATGAGCTAAATATTAGTATTATGTGATTTGCACAATTGCTCTGCAGCCAATCATATATAAAATCTCAAGACAAAGTGTCAAGTGTCACGAGGGCTAAAAAATAACAACAAGAATATCACCTATTGTGATGCGTTCGTGGGAATATGATGCTGAGCAGCGCAAAGTTCCCCAACAGATGGTGACCGGCGGTCGTCTTCGTCAATAGTTGCATCATTGTCTTCCACTATTCATCATTTCTGGCGTTGTCTCTTCCACTTGCAATTTTAGCTAAGTTGTAGGAACCAGGGGGCACAGGAGGGCATGTGCCCTCCAACTTTTCAGAAGCAGTGGTAAATTACCTTATGGCAGCTCACGGAGCCCATTCATTGCTTACTATCCCCCCCCCCTACCCCCACTTTTGAAATTCTTCCTAGGTCTACGACGCTCGACACTACTTTTGTGGTTGGAATTTTGAGAGTAGGTTTAGTAGAGCCGTGGAGTGGGGGAGAAAATATTATTTTTGCATGATGGCAGCGTCATTCATATGGATAATATGGAGGGTTGAGGAGAGGATCCCTCCCTCCACAACGATCTTGGTATTCTTGGTGGGCCATACAATTGTTTTATGAATTTATCTCGTTTGTTGTCTCTATCTACAATACCTCCAGTCATTGAATCAGCTGTCCTTTTTGGGGATTATTATAGCTATGATCGCAGGAAATTCTGATGTGCTTTGTGAAAGCATTGACTGGAATCATTATTTTTAATTTTTGTGTAAATCATCTCGAAAGCATCAAAATCGCTTGAGTCTTACCAAATAAAAGCTCAATTTTTTCCCATAATATAATTTCAATAATGCAAAAAGGTCTTTTTAACGAGCCTAAAAATGAAGTAGAAGACGACAACCAATTAGCTGTAAGAAGAGCTCTAAAAATGCAATAAACGACTTGTTAATTCTAATGAAGAAAATGCAAATTTCGAAAATGTTTAATTTTAATGACATTTGTTCGTTTATTATGTACTATAAAAAGGCGATCTGATATATCTCGTTGCGTTGAGTATCGCGTTGGTGTTGAAATTAAACATAGATAAGGTTTAGTTATCTTAAAGCCTAGCTACAATCAATTGGTCTGATAACATATTTGCGTTAATCTAGAGAGAGGATTGCCCATCGCATTCTTTGACATTCATCATGATCATTAAGCAAATTTCTTTCGCCAAAATGTCAATATATCGAAGCAATGAATGTTTATTTAGACAAAAAGTAGTTAAGTTCACATTTGCTTTGCAAGGTGTTTTGTATGCATAAAGCAGAGTACATTCTAATTCATTTGACCGTTTTAAGTTTCCAAATAGCAGATCTATCAATTTATTGCAGTTGTCCATTTTATCAGGTTTGTTAATGTTTTCATTTTATTTATAACTTGCTCTCCATATAACAAGTGTTGTCAACCCTTGAAGAGTCTACCATATGTACCAAATATCTTCATCAGGGACAGCGTCGGGGGCACGTGCCTCGTATTTTTGAAAATATCCGTGGACAGTGCCCTTGCCCTCAAATTTGAATACCCTTTACGTCCTTGTTCATGTTCTAAGTCGGTACCGTGGTAGCAAAATGTCTGGCTCATAGCCTTGGACCGTGTTTCATTTGTAAACATAGTACAATGACATGGGATTAGGTCCTTGTCTTGTTATCTCACAACAGTGATTTGGCATTCTCTTCTAACCGGATCCTAAAGCACATATACCATTTTGCTAAATTCATAGTTAAAGCTTACTTTTTTTAATTCTCTATTTTATCACCTTGTTACATTTACTAGCACTCTATTCTACCACATCATTTTAAGATATCTAGTGTAAGAATTGTCAGCCTTCTGTGCCTATGATTTGATTTGTAAAGTTTCATTTGCAAGGGGCATAAAAACTTCCGAATAGGTGCTTGAGCAGTCATACCGAACAATGGCGTAGAAAGAGGGGTTCAGAGGGGCGAGAAACCCTCCTATTAAGTTAAACTGTCATGTTATCGAACAACTTTGGAAATTGTCGGAAATAAAATACCGTTTTCTATTTTATATCTATGTGTTAAGCGTTAAGATCAATTTTGAAAGGGAAGATTTTAAAAGCTGAATGTAGCGATTTCTTTCGTTGGCGAGGGCAAGGAGGCCGCTGCCCCCTGGCGTAAGCGTCCTTGTCTATAAGGTATGGTCTTCAAAATGCCTTCCAAGAGAAGTCCAGAATCATCTTCAAGAAGAATGGATGTATTTTTAAAAAGTTTATCTTCTGCTTTATTTCAGTTCTAATGTAGTTATGTTGTGATAATATTAATGAAAACATAGAAATGTATTTTAGATTTTTGTCAGGAAATCTAATTTTGGAGGTAATAGTCAGGAACAAATCAAAACGACGACGAAAATCCGATGTTGTGTTATGAAATTTTGATATAATTTAAATCTAATGTATACTAACATTTCGCCCCGGCATATAGGGCTTCATCAGAGTCTAAATTCTTCGCCCCTCCTGTGCATTTTTTCTATCTTTGCCAAATATACTGGATATCTATTTTCAACTACAGATCGGCTTTGATCACCGGCTAGGCATCACACGAAAGAACGGCAGTTGTCCAACACATAATGCCATAAATGAAACAATTTCTCCAGTTATGCAGCAATCACGTTTATTTCCAAATTTACAGGCGTAAAATTTAAACATCTATTTGAAAATGATAGTGAAAAGGATATTTCTCAGCGGTTATCTGATCAAGACCTATTATAGAATGAAAAATTTAGCCACATTTGCAACCTACCCTTTATCAATACAAGAGCACTGCATAGCTACAAGTACACGGGGTGGATTAGGCCGGTTGCCCCCTTGCCCCCTTGCCCCTTGCCCTTTTCTTTATTTTCTTTTCGTTAGTTTTCTTTTTTTTCTACTGTTCTGCCATTGTTGGCGCTTCTCCCTTGTGCCCCGCAGATTTTCTGGCGTCTCTGGTTCTTCTCTCGCGACATGTTTCTATACCCTAGTTGTCTGTGCTTCAGTTGCATTTTGTCTTAATGTCAAAATTTGGCCATCGTGCCTTGAGATCTCTGATCTTCAGCTATGTTTTAACATAGGTTTCGGTTTTTGTCCAATATTGCAACCACATTAATGAGCTGGTGTAAAATATACACGATTTTACATTATTGTGTTGAGATTAAACGGTATATATTTTTAATTAGCTCTCGTTTTTGTCTTTTTTAAGTTGACTTGTCGAATTTATTTTTTGTATAAATCAAGCGGAAACTCCCACGGTAGCTCACGTACCTTATTATTTCAATCAATCGCATTTTGCCTGAACGGCTTACTTTTATATCTCATTCAGAAAAGTCTACTATAATAAGGGTCATTTGCTATTTGTCAATTCAACTCAATGAAAATAGCCACAATTTCTTCAGAAACTTTTGTTACGACCCTTGGATCTGTGCTTTTGTATCTTCGTAAGTATGTTTCTCCAGGATTGTAGAACAGAGGTTAGCTGTTTCAACTTATTTTTGCATGCACTTTTTCCGTTATTGATAGGCATTTTAAAGCTGTGTATTTTGCGCATGCTAAAACAGTTTTAAAACTTGATATCACCCTAGATTTGTTTTCTAGGTGCTAGCGCGGATCAACAATTGGGAATCAAAGTTTTATTCCCAATCTGTTCTAAACGCCACCGAGAAGCTCTTTGCAGACAAAGATAGAAGTCTACAAACACGTGATCGCTGGGCTAGAGGAAGAAAGATGGTGTCTGAGGAACTGCGATTCAGTAAGGTCGACGTGAAAGGACGACAACAGCTATTCGAAAACATGGCGAACAAAAAGGAACCATCCCCATCGAAAAATGTGAGCACGCTGAATAGGTTGCTTGCTAAGTTATGCATTATTTCGATGTTGTGTTTGTTTTTCTTCCAATCTGGGCATGAAAAAGATTCTAAATATCTTCTAAATCGAGGCCGTATTTTTCACAGTGGATTCCAGTCTTAAAAAGGGGTGTCTTTGTTCTGAAAATCCTCCCATCTCTTTGTGATGTTATTTGAAAAAACGTGGTATTGGCTAGATACCTACAAACCCTTAGCGAAAGTTATTTGCCGTAAATGCCAGGAAAAAAACTAAAATTTTGAGTGAATTTGGTCCCCCAACACCATTCCTGGGGGTTTAGCAGTATGTATGCCTTTCCACAATAGCGAGATGCTTCCTCCAGAGCTATCCGAAATACTAAAAAGCTTAAGATTGACTTACATTCTAACATTCTTGTCACATTCTAATCATCTTTTTTGTTGGAAAATTTTCTTTATTTATGCATCCTTGTTAATGGTACTCCAGTGATTAAATCTAAAGTAATTATAAAGTAATTGAAACTATTTGTAACGAGTCGTTTGTTTCTTTGCGGTTGCATTTTTCGGTCTGTTGAAGCAAAGATAAATTTTATTCAGCCAATCACTACCTTTGTTTTCATTTTGACAATGGCCGTTCAACCAATCAGAGAGACCGCCATGTGAAGGTTCCTTTGCTCTGCTATCCGTGCCAAAAGCCCATGTTATATAGGTTTCTGTTGAAACAAATCAACTCACTACTATATTAGCAACTACAAAATACTGTTTTTGGAAGTAAAATAATTTTGCATTTATGATGTTAGATAAAAAATACCGCTTAACTAGCCAATGCGCAACGACGTTACCGAAATATTTGCCTTGTGAACTTTGATGGTTTTTTGCTGCTTGTTACCGAATTTCGATTGACCTTCCTTGTAGAACCGATCAATGACCAGATCCCATTCGACGGAGAACCACAAAGTGAAGTATCTTGTTTCATCAAGAAATGCAAGGTCGGTTTCGGCAGAGCCTTCGTATCGAAAAAACGAGGATGAAAAGCCATTGCATGGCACTAGCCAAAACAAACCAAAAGTAATACGCCCGGACTTAGGAACGGATGTTAATAAAAAAACCGAGCTCCAACCGGGTAGTAGGTATGACGAGTTAACCCTGAAAAATATCAGGAACAAGGAAGACCGGAGTGAGTTGCATCACAACCGGACACCGGTAAAAAAAGTTTTGATCGAAAACGTGCTCAAGAAAAAGGGGGGCAGTGCTGGAAAGTCTTTGTCGGTTGATTGCGAAACCAGGGGTACTAGAGAAAGAAAAGAAAGGGTAATTCAAAGTGAAAAGAGAGCTGAAGCAAAAATACTTGACACCGGAGATGGTACCGGAGAGACGAAAAAGGTTAGGAATCGAGTGAAGGCCTTAGAGGACAAACACAGTGATCACGCGGAGACGGGTGCAAGCAGAACAAATCTCAAGGCAGTCAGTTGTGGAAAAATAAACAAAGATGAGAATTTCGAAGATATGTTGGGTTTGAAGGAAAATAATCAGGAAGGCATTGTGCCAAGAACACATTCGGAAGAAGTAGAACCGGTACTGCATCGTCCATTTCGAAGAAGTATCGAAATTACGGCAACAAGTCGAAAAAGGAGTGCTGATGGCAGTAAAATGCTTGAAGGTGCGCTGCTTGGAATGGAAAAGGAATGTGAAACATTGAAGCAGCAAGAGGAGCCCGAAGGACGAAATAGTAAGTTTTTTAAGCTACTTTGCTGTTGTTAAAGACGAGTTTTTTTAAAAGTTTAAAAGAGTCCTTTTTAATTTATATTCCTTATAATTTGATATTTACATGGAAAAATAAATAGTTGAATATACTCAATTAGGACTATTTGAGAGCTGACAGCAGAAAAAATTTCGATTTATAGATAGAAGCCGTTTGTCTAGTTGAAGTAATTGACATACGACTCTAGGAAAGTTGCTTTATGCCTATAATGATTATCATGCTATAGAGAATCACTGAATTCTTTGTAAGGCTCACAGTTATATTATTTTTTACACAAGAAACCTCAATATTTTTATTTCTGATTTTGTTTAAAACCAGGCAGTCTGACTTTGGAACAAAGAGATGGCAGATCCGATGGTCTGATTCAGGCCCAGCAAGATATAGGTCCAGTCAGTGAACAATCATCTGAAAAGCCCAGACCGAAGTCTGTCCAACGTAAGCCAAGCATGAAGATTATTGTCACTGGCAAATCTATTGAGAATCCCACCCCGAAAAGAACAGCTACAATTATAAGGGTTAACTCAAAAGTTTCTGGTATGTTCAGAATTTCTGAGATTTGTCTTGCTTATATTCGTTTAGGTTTCCTTCTCGCTTAATTCGGTAATGATTACGTGTTTTGCTTGTTGCCATGGGCTACCACAACTTGCTTATATATGTGTAATTAGGGAGGCATTTACTTTTGTTATCAAGAAGTTCTTGGACAATATTTAAAAGTCTCTTTTCATCCGTGTCATTTTAAAGAGACCACTAAGATGAAAAGCACTGTCGTAGCATTGCTGAATTTGGTTGATTGATTTAAAGGAATGATACATTTATAATATTAACAATCGCATACTTGTTGTTTTGATTTCAATTCTTATCATATCACATACTTATCATATCGCTACAATGCATACTTCATATCAATTTTAAAGATATTAAGAAATAAATAAAGAAATAAGCTGTATCTATTTCAAAATATGGATTTTTGAAGCAATTAATTGTTCCCATCAATTGTGCCTTTTGTTTAAACAAAGGAAACCTTATGTAATGCTTTGAGTCTCACCAAACATTTTTCGACGAATCATTTTTTTCGCTAGCTATAAAAATTGTTTTAGTCAAAACAACGTACCTGAAAAATCCGTGACAGAAATTTATTAGTTTCTTGCTTTAAAATTTTGAATAATTCATTCCAGATAGATTCTAATGGCAACATTGAAAGTCTTATTTTGGCAGTCATTCATCTCTGCTTTTGAGCTTTAACCAGTCGAATTTTTTAAATTAGTTTACAACTGTTGCTCACCGCATTCATTTTTACCTTTATTAACAGTTTTTATAAATGAAATATTTCGCTAATTGGCTTTTTGAAATTTTGTTTTGCAACTTTATAAACGAATACTTGTTTTTCTAACCAACTGTTAACAACAATTTTCTTTTCATAATAAGCATCATAGCTGAAGACACTTACTATATCGCCACTATATAAGCTTCAGTCTTGGTGTACCTGTATACTTTCATATTTGCAATTGTGGATGTTAGAACAATTCCTTAATCCATATTGGACTGAACTGGACAGTTTTGCGATTGGTTTGAAGAAGTTCAAACGCCCGTCACAAGGAGGCTGTAACTGTGTTCTGTGAACAAAACGCCTTTTAGTATTTCCAGTGAATCTTATTGCAAACAATTTTAATGTCATTCAAAAAACATCTTGATTGGAAGGAGCATTATAAATAGCTTTTTAGCTTGGCCATGTTTCACAGAAAGAAGCGCATTTTTCACATAACTTTATATCACCTTTGAGAGACTTTCGTCATCTTTTTAGATGGGGCATTGCCTTTGCTGGGAAAAGACACTTTAAAATAGCAAATGATAAGTATTGGGAATTTGCTTTCTACCGTTGTAAAGGTTTTGTTCACTAATTTGGCCTAAGCATTGCTTCATCTGGGAATATTGCCTTGTCTTTTTCTTTGTTTCCACGAGATTATTTATTCCATTAACTTGCAACATTATTAACTTGCACATTTTTTATAGATTGCAGAGGACTACATGAACATTCTGCAACAAATTGTCAAAATTCAAATGAGAGCCAACAAAAGCAGGGAACTGGTGATAAGGGAATTTGGCAACAATCGAATGATGAAGGGGTCAAAGACGTTTTGGTGACAATGCCTGCAACAGACAGGCAAGCTAAGATGTCCATCGATGAAGAGGATGGATCGAGCTACTACAGAGATGTTAGATATGGACTGCGAGGTCGCAAAGGAATACCGGCTGAAAATCAAGACCTGTTGACAGATCTACTGTCCATTGAGAATACGGACAAAGCAAAATCTTTAGGTTTATCAGAGGAGCTTATAGAACTGCTTCGGGAAGAAGAAGGCTTTTGGAAGAGGCAGGTTGAGCTTAAAAAGTGGCGGGAGTCTAAAGAGAGCAAACCTATAGAGACAGAGAGTGACAAGGTTTTTGATGCAGCCAAAGAGAAGCGAATTGCGCAGCTGAGAAAGGAGCACGAGGAAAGTCGATACCAGGATTTTAGAAATGCAAGTGAAGAGCTAACTGTCGAGGAGCTAAAACAAGCAGAAGACAAGTTTTTTGCAGAGGAATCGAGAAAACTACACACAAGCGCCGGAATACCACAAACAAACAAAGAGATAGGAAAAGACTTGCCATACAGTTCCTCTACTCCAAATCAAAATGAAACAGTTATATTCCTGAAACAACATCCATTTGAAAACCAGGCAATTTTGTCAAAAATGCAATCACAGAAAGGCATCAACAGGTTTTCCTACCCTCCAACGTTCAAATCGGAATTTTCTGACTCAGGAAGCTCTCTTGATAGACAGTTCAATCGTGAACTTCGCAGCGAAAGTCATGGCAGCTCTGGATCATTGTCAAAAGCCGTTCATTCCGTTTCTACCGATGTTAATAAAGCCCCCCGACTTAGCAGTGTATCAAGTGGGCCAATAACATACTTTGAGCACATGGCAAGAGTGTTAAGGGGGAGCTTAGTAGCTGAGCCTTATGCCTCACATCCTCAAAGGAAACCAGTGGAACTTTCCCGAACCAGTCAAAAAGACTTAAATGTGGATCCTGGAAGTCACAGCAAACAGGAATCGTTTGACTCTGCAGGTTATTCAGCAGTTGAAGATTCAACAGTAAGTTATAAAAAGAATGAGCTCGTTAAAAGAAATGAAGTATGTTCCCCGTCTTATGAAAATCTGGAAAATAGTCGTCTTGATAGTTACGAGGACCCATTTAGCCCAGATATTGGGTCATTTGATTTCGATTCTGAGAAGGAAATAGATCATTCTCGGAACTATCGAGCGTCAGAGAATCTGTTCCAGAATCTTAAATCAAGTCAGACTTACTGGGACCCTAGCTATTTTTCCCTGATTGACAATCCTCAACCCAGGACAAATAACTTTGTAGAAGAGGAAACAGATACTGTGGACCCTCCTAGTATTCGTCGCGTTGAAACAGCTGATGATTCGGTTTGTGATAGTAAATCCAATCTGTTACATAAAGGATCTCCCAGTTATTTAGAGGGTAAATTAGCCGATACGTTTGATGGAGAAAGTCGCACCTATCATGTAACATCGGTAGCTTATAGGTATTCAAGACCAAGTGCATCATCTGTGAAAGTAGATAGCCATGTTGTTGACGGTCCAAGTAAACATCATCCTGGAACTCAAAGTAAACATTATAAGCCTGATGTGCATTCAGATCATCCTGTAAATTCGACAACGCCTTACAGCGATCAAGGAAATAAAACGGAGGGTGTTCCATCAAAATATAAAGCTAGAACAAATTCTGAGAATGAAACAGTCAGTCCTGTGAATCTGAATCCACGTGACTATTTTTCTGATGATGAGTCGAATGAAGAGCGAACAAGGGAAGCTCGGCAGCTTGTGATAAGTGAAGACTTTCGAATACGTTGCTCTTGTTGTCGTAGGCTCATATGCGAAAAGCTGCTGATGACAGTTGCAGATACAGAATTGTTTTGGCATTGCAACTGTTTTTATTGTTCCGTTTGTGGCATATTCTTGGTCAAGCAAAGCGATGGTGGCCTGATAAAAGTTCGCCTCATTAAAAAGCAACTCCACTGTACAACATGCTACTCTCAGGATGGTAAGCGAATAATACAGTCTGTCTGTTTTATTATATCAATTGGTTTTCGTCGACTTTAAAATCCTCTATCCGATCTTTTGAAAATTTTTTCGTTTGCTGATTGGATATTGTATCGTCAATTCCCGGACTAAAAATTTCAGATATTTTTTTAGTGGAAAACGCCGATTTAGGATCTTTTTGTCAACACCTTCTGAAAATCAACACCTTTTTAGGCTTTTAGCCGGAAAAGATAACCATTACCTACAGATGCCTCTAGCGTTGCCCAAATATAAAAATTATTAGAAATCCAAAACAACATCGCAATGGCTGCTTAGTAATATAAACATCCAGTTTTATGCAGGACCTAGCAAATCTTTGTTTACTGTATCAATCGATTTTATCCGTGTTCTGTACGTGTTTGCACCTTAAGAAAGGCTGACCTCCACTTTCTCAAAACCTCAACTTTTGTCGTCTATTTCGACTTAGTTAATTCATTCGTGCACCTAATCTCTTGATTGGTTTGCCCCTCCCCCCTCCCCGTTTCTATTCTTATACTCAAGTCGATTCCTTTTCAGCCTTTCTTTCGCTGCATATATTTAGTATCTCCAATCTTATAACCCTAACTGGTCAGTGTTATTAGTGCGCTAGAACAACCAAAGTGTATCAACTGAGTTCCAAACTGTAATTTCACCCACAGAATACGATAAGTTTATCAGCGTGTAATTTCTGTATGCCATTGCCAGATTTTCAGAAAAACACGATGATTCCCCAGAAAAGTACCGCCTTTAACTAATGAAGGTATACCATTTTCCGTTTTATTATCAAATATGCGCTATTTTTGTTCTAGGTGAACAACTATCAGTAGTATGATTGGTAACCAAACAGAATGCGAAGAACTTATGCTGTCTTAATCTGCTGGCCTAAAACAGTCAACATACGCTAGGCGTGTATTACACAGTTTGTGAACTGTAATGTGTAACCGGGTAAAAGGTATTTTAGTTTCCCCTCTGCATTGCACAAGACATAAAAATATCTAAATCCAGAGCATCTCGTCGCATGCTGAATCGTCAATCGGACAGTTGTACCTTCTTGATGAGGTAGAAATAACTTGGACAGTGCCTGTCTTGCTAAGGACAAAGCACTAGACTTTACAGTATTGTGACCACGTCATTCACATTACTGCAAAAAGGTTTAAATCTTTTTACACCAAATTCATATCAAATCTTTGTATACAGCAGCTTTGTATAAGCTTTAGGGTGAAAATATTTTTTCGGATGTATTTATTTTTTTAGATGTAACCAGTAGTGCTTCAAGCCGAAAACCCACTCCGGAAAATGATCGCGGATCGGATCAGTTTTTGTATTGCGCACGCGCTTTGGATGCAAAAATAGTCGCATGACTGATCCGCAACGGATCGAAAAAAAAGTTGAAATCATCTCACCTTTTTTGAAACGTTCCGGTGCAGTAGTTTTCTTTTAAACAAAATCGAATTATAACTTTTCAAACAATAGCACTTGCGTAATGAGGCAAGGATCCCGTGGAGATATAAATGTCAACGTGCATTCCAATCTGAAACGATCCGCGGATCGAACAGAACTGATCAGAACAACACGATCTGATCCGATCCGCGGATCGTTTTCCAGAGTGGGATTTCGGCTTAACGCCCTACTGTACTTTTAAAGTCGCAGGAAAATGTTGTAAACAATTTGTTGTGACGTAATATTTGTATTTTTAGCATATTTTCCTAAAAGAAACTTTTCTAATATTTTGTATCTATGTATGAGATAAATACTACTATTTAACCACGAAGGTTTATGATTCTTTGCTATAGAATACTACCATTGTTGAAAGTTATTTCCTCATATTCAGGACAAAGAATTACTATAGTTCAGGCCTTTCAAACCACGATAAAATTGATGTGCATGCAAACAAATTCTCCTCTCCGGAGATATCACTCTCCAACCATTCTACTGCATTTTTATTTCACGGTGTTAAAAAGGAAGGTCTGGACCCCAACACAGTTCTAAGTATGACATCATAAAAGGTTTCTTACTTTTGACCACATAACTATTTAAATACCTTCAAATGCGGAAAATCAGAATAATCGATAATACTCATATTGCAAATGAAAGTTTTGAAGTTTTCCAAACGATTGGCTTGGTTCGTGAAGTAATGAACAGAGACCAAATTGCAGTGATTTTATGATGAAAGAGCCTGGGCTAATGTCGTCATATCTCGGCCAATCAACACCACATTAACTCATTTCACACATTTTGAGGTATCCTATCATGCTCTTTTAGATTATTCGATTTCCTTCGTTCTTATAAGAGTAATAAAGCAAAGGAAAAAGGAATGCGAAACCATATCAAGGTTTGCATAAGTTAAATAATAGAAGGATCAGCAACAAACGAAAACAGGCTTGGAGTGAAAGAGGGGAATTTATGTAAGTATCATTCGGGCAAATGGATTGTTTCTTTTGGCGATAAAACTCTTTGCTGGATTCCGATTAAGATCAATAATGACATTCGGTTAGCACTTTTTCGAAAACATATTTATATTTTTATACATAAATAAATACCTTTTGTAACCGTTAGCTTTTTTGTTTCTTCTAAGAAGAAGTATAAACCATCTCAGTAGCACAAGTTATTCAAGAAGCACAAAAAGGAAATGAAATTGTATGAAAATCAAATAATAACTATAAAGAGCAAATGTTAGCAAATATATTATAATCTTTCATATAAATCATCTGAAACGTTTGATTTAAAATTTATAAATCTGTACATGCATAGAGAACAATTTTCAATAATACATTATCAAGTTTCATTAAGAATTAACTCTCTGTCATCAATAAATAAATTACTTTGAGGTGAAAAATATTAAATCTTGTATGTGCTTTGAAATTTATTTCCCTTATTTTTCCAACCGGGCCCAGGGGCTTTAAGAAAGCAATCCCAATTCCTAGTCTTGTTAGCTTTGACGAAGAAACTTTCTCTCTAAATATATTTTACTGGTTCTGGCATATTTTCTTACTAATCAGGGTTGACGTTCAACCCGAGGGAATGTAAGTTTCATTGACTGCTATTTTCTATTTCAAAAAACAACGTCACGAATTATTCAGGTTACTCCCTGTCTTGGAAGAAACATCCATTTCTACCTTAATGAAATAAATATTAAACGGAAGAAAAAGTTCGTCCAACCAAAAAAGATGAAACAACTAGAAATTTCAGGAACTTGAGGTATAAATTGAGCAGGGGGCAATTAAATATCGCCTGGCCAAACATTTCTGACCTATATCTTTGGATCCTGTCGATAAATGCATGTGATTGACTTGCATCTTCAATGGTGTTAATAAACACATGAAGCAAATGTTTGTGTTTTGGAAAGATGGGAAGCAAACGTAATTGATCACATGAAAATCACAGGAAGATCCAATACCCCAACAATACAAGTTCTAATAAACCGACTCGTTGCCTGTAAGTTTCTTGTTTCTCCCTTCCAATCTTTTATCCACTTAAGTTTTCATGAAATGTTTTCTTATTCAGTGTTAAATATCCTTTAGTGCTTGCATCACGTTCTACATTCTAAAGCGTTTGTTGATATTTTCAATGGAATTCCTCCTAAAGCACAACATGTTGCAGAAATTTTACTTGCTACTCTTCAAGAAACTACTTTTATGCGCCAAAAATGTGTGCTTGGGAAAATAATATCACATTGGTTCATTGGTACTGATGTGAAGAAAAGGTAATGTAGCCAGGAAACTAGCATCCTTTGTTAAATCAGAGAATAAAATCTAGGCTACCTATAACATAAAGGAAAGAAATTGGCCACCTTTCTCAATATACCCTTTATACACCAGCAACATTTTTTTTGCTTTTGCTTAAGTATGGCTACAATATCTTATTCTGTCACAAAAGCACGTCAGCAAATTATCATCATCAAATAAGCATCAAATACACAATCATGAATATTCCAGCAAAGCGTTAATACCAACCGTCAAGGCACCTTAGAAAAACTTATGGAAAAGCCTTTTGTCAGTCTGCGAGTCTTTCCTCGTGATCTCTTGTTGGTCTGTGTCGATGTCTTCAGATTTCATCACTTCTGACTTGACGTGCTTCTGGGCTTTCTTGCTTATCTTGTTTTTGGACGTCAGTCCTTTCTTCGCAGATCGGTCGATAATATCCTTTGGAGAAGCTTCTGCATACTAAAAAGGTACATTTATCAGTCACTTCTAGAAACATTCACATTTGTACCCGTATCAGTAAAAGAAGCCCAACCTCAAGAAAGCATTTCTAGTTAATTAGATGTTAACAGAAGAGCTAAAGAAATATTAACGTTACACGTCGCCTAAAAGTAGAAGAGCGCGCATTCGATCTCCTTTCTACAACTGGGTAGAGATTGGGGATAATAGAATTTAAAAAAGGAAACCTCTTTTCGCACTATCACCAGTACAGTAACTAAAGTTACAAACCTGTCTTTTCAGTAGTGCCACAAAGCAACCGTTCATACGAGAGGATGGCTTCAATTTGAGATATTTTTCATCTAGTAAAGAAAAGTTGAATCAAGAAGATGCAAATACATTGAAGACCTAAGTAAGTACCGACAATCATTTGTTATTACATGCTCTTGCCTTGTGGACCTAAAGGGGAACTGTAATTTTTAGTTCACAGTGCTTTGTATTTTACCTATTCTCTCCGCAATAAGACTTCAAAATCTATTTCTCACAGATATCAATAGCTACCGTATGCAAAAACGATTTACCAGAAAACCATCCAAACATTCGGCCCTCATTCCTGCATTAGAGCACTTCATTAAAAAAGGAAGCCCCTTTTAAGATCGATAATTCAAAGTACAGATGCGATAATTCAAAGTACAGATGCTATAATTAAAAGTACAGATACGATAATTCAAAGGGCAGATACGACATGACCAGTGATGGATTGAGGGATATCAGGGTACGGTATCCTCCAACTTTTCTTTCATTCGGTCGATTTTGCTTCGAGTCGTTAAAACATTTATTTGGTAGTCAGTAATAAAATGATGCAAAAAATTTAATTTATTTACTTTCTTAACTTCTTGATCTTTATCTAGTTAAAAATTGAATTAAACATTTAAATTAAATATGGGCGTTGCTTTCATTTTATAGTAACGCTGAAAACATTTTTAGCACAAACTCTCCAATTTATGTTTTATAATTGAAATGATTTGCAGAACAATCCGCAAAAATTCCTTTTGACACAGTACAAAATTTTCATTATAGTTTCAGAACTAAGAGTCTTGTTTTTGATGAAATTGGTCATACGCCCAAAAAAAGACAAATATAAATTGAGTTCTGAAGGAGCCTACAAAGTTCTGTTTTAAAAATTGCAATTAATACAGATCAAGGTAAATGAGTTTTCATCCAAAAAACAAACCGCTGCCAATGAAAATCTCTTGCATCCCACCCTCTGAATGTTGCACGTGAACTCTCAGATTTGAAACCAGGTCGGGCAAGAATGGTGATAGCTGGAAAGGATTTTTCACCGATGTGTCCTCGCGATGATCTTTGAGTGCTTTCATTATAAGGTCTTCATTTTCTGCTGAGTTGTCCGATGAGGTGAAATAAAGAATCGACTGAGCCTGAGTGAATTTTAAAGCGTGCTTTATAATCATGAGTTCCTCAGAGATTATGGCCTTTTGTTTTCCTGTGTCTACCTTGCCGCTGAGTAACTTAGCGGCTACGTTCCCCTCTTGCAACACGAAATCTACCGGGTTGACGACAGCAGACTTTGAGCACGGAACATTGCACATGACGATTCTGACGCGCTTTAACCGTTCGTCGTGATGTGAAACTTCCGTAAACGATTCTTCAACCAGTTCAAAATCTTGCCCATTGAATCAAGGATAAATGTTCTCATCTTTTTAAAACTGAATAATCAGGAAGCAGTAAAACTGAGATAAACAACATTGGGTAGAATAGAATAATTGTGGCAGAGTTGTGGGTCTTGAAATACCAATTAACTCTCTTCCCTTAGCTACCAAGAAACCCTACATTTGTTATCGTTTCTTAGAAGACTTCTATTACTTTTTTAATCAAGAAAATATTGACTCACTAGTACAAACAGTTAGGTAAGGTTAATAATAGCTGCAACTGAAAGTATCTAAAAGTGTTTTGGTTCTTCGGGTTGCTATTACGTAATCAGTTAGAGATGTACTGGTTTAAACTGAATGCCAAGCAACCTCAGTAACCGTACAAAAAGAAAAGAGTTTTCGCCATGAATGTGAAAGGGTAACAATGAGACTGTCCCCATCCTCTTTCAAAGGGTAAAAATGTTTGAATAAGACCAAGAACTATCTAAACTACAAAACATGTTCAAAGACCACCTGAAGACAGAATTTCTACCCCATTTACGTGACCACTTTTGAACGTATTTGATTCCTTGTACCCCCGTTTCGACATTTTTTTGGAACTCTTGATTCTGTAAAAGTGAAAGGATACTTTTAACTCCACTCGCAAGGATTTTGCTCTCAAAGCTCGATTTCGAGTCTGTCCCACATCCGCAGATGTAGAGTTTTCTTTCTGGGTTAATGAATGCTGCCAAATGTGCAGATAAAGATCCTGCAGAGGAAAATATTATAAAATCAGATAAATTTGGTAGGGCGCAATTTGTTATTCCTATTACTTACTTATTCATCCACATTAATTACATCAGTTTATTTGATATAATTCAAGTTAATACCGAAATCCATTAAAACATCCCCAAATGTTTAACATAAACTAATACCATTGCAGAAAGTGAATATCACTGATCATACAAGAGGTCGCTAAAAATCAGCTCTTGACTTTTGATTTCAACGAACTAAAGGGATATTCTTCTCTTATCTCTAGTAGAATATCTTTCAGCCTTGAATGCTTTGTAATAAAACCTCTTGACTGCACCTCTTCCTTGATCGGTAAAAAGAGACTTGGTAAGAAAAAATCATTTAAAAATGATTGTAGAATTTACTTTATCTGCCTGTCCCTACCTGAGTCTGGGTTTGTTAGTAGCACATCATCTCCATCGGTAAGGAATGACTTCATCTCACCAGGAATCAAATGCATTGCCTTGTCCTTCTGGACTGCCATCTCAACGAGAAGACTCTTCATTACTTCAACGATGACGTACTTTCCCTTGTCCTACAATTTAAGTAGATTCAAATATAGAAGCAAAGCAAGCAAAATCATATAACACTGAGAATGATTTAACACTGTAACACATATAACACTGTAAATTTCCATTAGGATAATGCATTGAATTGAACTTCGGAGGAAATAGAAAAATGGGGTGTTATCATGTGAAAATATTTACAGTTTACAAACTTTTTTATAAGAACTAGAACATTTTGGCGTTTCAATTCTTAACGAAATGTTAAAAGAGTTAATAACAGTTTCTCCAAAGAGAGCTAAGACAATTAAATAACAGTTTTGCAAGACATTATTAAAAGCACGGTTGATGTGCTGATAAAATTTGCCTAGTTTTGTTACTAATGCGTTGTTTTCATCTTTCAAAATTTTCATTCTTCTTATTTCATGTACTTACGTTGTTCTTTCGGCAAATCAGGCCTCACCGTTTCTATAAAAAATGTTCTTATAAAGGAATAACAGCATCAGATTCACCTCAGAACTTTCTTCCATTTATTTCGGATGGCAAGAATATGAAATTACCTGAGGATACAGCCATAAATCCATGGTTATGTTGAGGGAATAGACATCGTCCTTACATTCCTTTGAAAATACTAACATATCGCCAAAATGAGGGTCCTTACGAAACATTTTACCAGTTAATTCTCCTAGCTCGGTATCTTCTGCCAAGACGAAGCCTTCATTTATCAACAAATTCATGACGTCATCCGTTGTAGTTTTCAGTGTATTTATACGGCCATAGAGAGGTTGCTGCTTGGCATACTTGAGTGCCTCTTTATTCCCGTCATTGACCAAATCCTCAAGACAGAGTGCACAGTCCCGGATACGACATCGCGCGAACGATGCACATAAATGCACTTGATGTGAAACAATTGCCTCTTGGATTTCACGTATGAGTTCTTGTGGCTCTTGTGTGTCTTCGCTAATTACTACTCGTTTTGAATCGCTGAACCTGAAGTTATGATCATAGTAGTCCATCAGCATCACTATTACCTTATTGTGATGTTGTGCCTCAAGCTGAAAGGAACGAAGCATCAATATACAAATATACATTGGCAGAAAGTTAACAATAATAGGCATGATGGATTATGATTCATGACAGTGGTGGACACCTGGGGGTCAGGAGGGGGGCAGTTGCCCCCAATATTTTGGAGAACAATGGTCTTTTGTTCTAAAACAAAAGAAAATATGACGTCATCTTATCAAAACAATAGGCTTGCCACCCAATATTTGACTAAGTGTCTGTCACTTATTAATGATTTGATATAATAATGACAGCTATAATGATGATCATGATGATTATCTTGATGATGATTGTGATAATGAGAATGGTAACTGTGAATGTTATGATTGATAATGACAAGGACTGATGACAATGATTGATGACAATGATTGATGACATTGATTATGATGATGATAGTGACATATTATATGTATTATGCTTACAATGATGGCACTTAGCAATAATCATAGTTGGTGGTTATAAAGCTTTAAGTATTGGTTCTGGTTATTCCCCTAAAGAGCCAAAACAGGCTCTGTCCAGTCATACCTGGCTCTCTTTTTTTAATGCTGTAAGAAAATTTCACTGAGAGCCCTTACGTGAGAGATGTAAAAGTGGCTAAGAGTGCAATTGAACAGAATCTGTCATTTGTCAGTTTAAAAACTTACTAAACCCAGAGTTGTACATTAACATTTTGTTTTTTCTACAAAAAGTTTTATTGATAATAGCTGGGACCGATGAAGTACACTTCTTTTAACATTATTAGGGCCCTTTTCTGGTGCAAGGCCTATGACTTAATTCATCCTTGACTTCTTCTCAGTGGGCCTGATTTTTTATGGTTAGCTGCTTAACAAAATTACCAAGCTCGTTTTTTTCATTTCCAGATAACTGCACAGTCCTGAAATGATTGCATTTGTCTTTATTTTGTCAAATAGATACTAATACACCAATTCAATTTACAGCTATGTCTTACAATATGTAAACTTCTTTCTACTAGACTTTTAAATTTGTGTAAGGACTAAACCAAAATGTTTTGTCTATGTGTAGCTTTCCATGATCCTTATACTTCTGATTTTGATATTTTGGTGATATAGAGTAAAAAATAAACTTTGACCTCTAAATGATTTCTACCATCAAACATGTTTTCAAAGATCAGGTAAAAAAATGCTTAGGTCAAACCAGGCCCTACAATGTAGTTTGAATTGAATCAATTTCCAGAAAAGGGGGCATAGGTGGAACAAATTTGTGCAATTACAAAAGTTACCAAATTATACTAATAACTAAACAGAAGAACTGATAAAACGTAGCCAAGAAAATAGAAGAAAGAAAAATGATGTCATCTTCAGGGGGTATAGTAAAAAAACTTTTTACTATTAAACTTTTAATCTTTTAAATACCAAACATACATTTTTGGTTTAGATAGGTTTTGCTTCCATTTATCAGCAAATGGAAATTTTATCATGAAAACCGATAATATTGTGTTTGAGGGCTCAAAGAGAATGTTGTTCAACTTCAAATTGAAAGGAAAAATTCCTAGAACATATGAAAAGTGAATATTACCCTGGAAAACATCGAGTAAAAATGGCTGTCAAACAGAACATCTTTCAACACCTCTTCATCTGAAATTAAAATGATCAAAATTTTCAATTTAAATGAGAGTCAAAGAAGTCTAAAAAGCAAGGATGGCCAACCTCTCTTTACCTGGATGACAACTTTATATGATGTTTGGTATCCGGGAAGGTCAGGTTGGGTCTGATTGGGTGTAGCCAACATGAACAAAGCATAGCCTTTTCCAAGGGAAATTAGCTGCAGGGGCAAACCATTGTTCATATAATAAGGAGGACAATAGCCTATTGTTTAAAACAATGGAAGTCACTGGGGCAAATACCCCCTAGCTAGTATGTTAAAAAGGGCCCTGGAAAGAAGCTCCATTTAAAAACTACTCACAGGCCATCACTCATTTCATCTGTGGGCCACAGGTAGCCTATTCCTGCTTTAAAGATACTGCATTTAGTGTAATTTAAATATTGAGCAGATACAAATAAACAGTGTACAAAAAACAATTGCCATAGGATGTACAGCATTACGAAATAGTTGAAAAGCAGAATTTTGAATCAAATAACTTATTAAAAAATCAGTAGCAAAAGATCAAGTTGGAATATGAGAATTCATCAACTGATTCTCCAAAAATGATGAAAGTTTTACTTTAAAAAGAACGGACACCTATGCTCTTAAATGATTTCCAAAAAGACCTATGCTTTAGCAGAAATCCTCGCGACAGAAAGCTAACTCAAATCCTCACATCTCTTAGCAGCAAAGGCAATGCTATAACTCCTTCTTTTCTGGTACTCGTCGCTAAACGATGGGATTGCGGAAGCATTTATCTCGCCTTTTAGATATGCATAGATATTCGAAGCATTCTGATACATTTTATGACCAAATTTATCTCGTAATACTCTTTTTGTTCCGCCTTTCATACCACCGTCCATAGCAACCTGTTCTATAGCAACCTTGTCTTCGACATTATTTTTTGAGCTTGCAGCAGTTTCTTTTCTTTCATCATCCAGTATTATTTCAAACAAATTGGATTCCTTTTCCTTAGAAGCTTGGGATTTAACTCCTGAGCTGCCTTTTGCAGCCGTTATGTTTCCTTTCTTTGATTTGGGCCTAGAATTCCCATTCTTCTTGTTGTTATTTCCAGGAGATCTAGGCGATAAATAATTATTTCCAGGCTTCAGCATGATTCCATTGAAGATAATACCCTTTTAATCTGCCCTGGTCGTCGAATTTAAGCGGAGAGGTGAAGGATTTAGCGCCTTTGCAAATTTAACCACAACTTTAATCCAAGCTGTTGTGGGTTCGTTGCTACTGTCAGAGTAAACAAGTCTCCTTCGCAGCCTTGTCCAACCAGTCTGCACCATTCACGTCTGCAGGGGAACACAGCAGAGACTGGTACAATTTCAGGCTTTTCCCAAAGATTCTACAGTGCACATTGGAGTCAGAAGTTCTACATAATTGCATTTTCTTGACAAAAGCCTACGGAGTGAAAGATGAAGCTGTACTGCAAAAACTGTTGACTGAAGCTTCGAAACCCCTTTTGAAAATGTTGAAATCAGGGCCTCAAAAACTCCGAAGACTAGTCAGCAATCGGTCAGCAATCTAACAGCAATTGATCAGCCATTGGTCAGCAATTAAACAATGATTGGTCAACGATTGGTCTGCAGCTGGTCAGCAAATGATTTCCAGATGCGACGCTCGTTGCGCCCAAGTTCACTTCGTCGAGCGCATTTCAAAAAACAAAAATTAGTTTTCAAAACATACGATACTAGAATTTGTCGGACCGTAGATCTCGACCGAATTAAACACTGAGACATGAAGCAAATCCAGCATTCACAAGTAACACAAAACTTTGTCATTATCTTTGGACAGCTCATGGAAAAAGAATGCAAATAAAAAAGTCGTAAAAGCCACGACTGAAAAGCAGACCTCATCAATCTGCGCGAGCGGCGCTTGCAGGCACAAAAGTTCATTCTCAAGAATTTCTGCAGGCACAATTCTGAATCGATTTTTATTTACTTTTATTGTTTTAAAGTCCTGCTTTCTTTAAACATCTTTATTGGTACTAAAATTTAAAAGATCAAATAAAATATAAAAGGTAGTGGTTGCAAGTCTTTATTACCAAAATGACAGAAGGTCCTTACTCTAAAAGTGCCATTTGGTCCTCAAAATCAAGTTGGCTGTTTGTCTTTTTGTCTCTTGATGGGAGAGATCTCTTGCAATTATTGTATCGTTTTGTCTCAGAGCATTATGTTATTACTTGTAAAACTCATCCGTCCATATTATGCTGAAGAAAGCAAACTCCTTTACGTTAAAGTCGTCAAGCTTTTGAACCTGGTAGCTATCAATTTCTGACGTATTTGAGAACAATTTCAAGGTACATCTCCAAAGAATTCATCAAAAACAGAAATTTTCGACAATTTTCGATAACAAAAACAAGCCTATTTTTCTTCAATTTTTTGCGAGAAAGCATTTTCATATTAAAATAATCGAATCTTCCAAGCATGATAAACTCAAAGCTAAAAAACGGAGTATTCATATAAGATACTATGTTTAATAAGATATTTCAGCGAGAGTAATAGGGAATAAAATCTTTCATGGCTATTTTTCATATCTTTGAAATGAGAAAAACCCAGTGTAATGTCGAAATTCTTCCAACCTTTACCAAGGAAGCGAACGCAAAATCCTACTTTGAAACCTTGAAAAAAGATGTTCCAAACAAAACTGTCCAATTTAAAGTAAAGCGTTAAAGATATCGGAAAGCCTTTGATGAAATCGTGAAGGTGTCTCTATTTGATGAAATCGATAACAGCGATAGGGCTACTTGACAACCCAAAACAACCCGTAGATAAAAATTGGATCATTCCAGGAGCATAAGTAGACTTTTCTATTTTGTAAAATATGGCTGTTGTTTCACCTATTTATCACGGCTGCCCCATCCCCCCCCCCCCAACAAAAAGTGGTATCTCGGTCTTTTTGTACACGATATAACGCTATGAGCATGTATTATATTATCTGTTTATTTTTAAATGTAGTTACACGTAGTTCATGATGACATTGACATGGTATCTGTTTTTGACAAACGTAAGTTGTTGTAACAGTACTGAGCGTAACATGGAGATTCTCCGTTTAGCAATATCTGACTATAAATTGCATTCAATT